>NC_136285.1:12037318-12771278 GCF_964198595.1 Lampetra fluviatilis | reverse complement strand
CATGCAATGCCTGTGCTCTATCGTGGCTTTGCCGATGGCAATGGATGCAAGCAGACATTTCTGGTAAATCTGACGAGGAGGTGAGGGTGGGGGTATGCGGGACATGCCCTGACACCGACCAGCAGGAGTCACGTGATTCGTTAGTGGGGCACCACAGTAGCGAGATGTTAACTACCTCGCCTGGTATACTGGAGGTCGTGGCTTCTATCCCAACCCCGAGGCTGCTGTATATTTAGAGTTTGCGTGTTCTCTCCCGCGGTCACGTGGATTTTCCTCCGGCTCCTTCGGTTTTTCCCTCCACATTTAGAATCAAAGTGCGTTTCGAGTCTTCGGCTGCTGTAAATATCCACGTCATAAGCCACTTCGTTGAGCTGTCATCTGTGGCCAGGTCGCTTTTGAAAAAGAGCTACATAGCTCAGTGGGCCTTACCTGGTAAAATAAATTTTTATAATTTAATTTGAGATCAATTGAAGGGGAGTTAAGAAGTTGCTCGATTGATGGGACAATGTGAGCAGTTGGTCTCCAGGAGAGGCGCTCAAGATCAGAGAAGGTGGAAAGGCATCTAATGTCATGGACATCGACTCTCCATTGAGGCTTACACTAGAGAGAGAGGTCGGTGAATTTTGATGAGACCCAGAATATAAAAGCCAGTCCAGAGTGTGCCTGCTTCAACAATCGCTCCTGGGTAATATTATCTTGAAGGCCATTTGGCTGATGGGACTAAAATCACGTTTCATTTTTTACACAAAGAGACGAAAGAAAACTCTGTCCGTTTATTTCCTTTTTTAACAGAAATCTGATAATGGTGTATATATATAATGCATGTCTGTTAACAGATAGACATACATGTCAGAGCTATAGCTGCACGAGAAGAATGCAAAATAAATTTCGATTTAAAGCTTTCGTGACTGCAGGGATTCATCTTCTTGGTTCTTTCGGTAAAGTCACGTGACTTTACCGAAAAGAACCAAGAAAAATAAATGAAGCGGCTCTCCGAGGAAGCTTCAAGTCGCCTCGGCGGCGTGCCTCCGAGTCGCTGCGATGACTCGGGCCCGTTCTCGAGCCGTCGTCAGCCAGCGGCGGTCATTCACTCGACTCCGAGGCGCTCTGCAGCGCGCGCTCCGCTTTAGAACGAGGGACGTTACCCCCAAATGAGAGTGGACAAATGTAAGGCGGCTGCATACATCGTGGACGGATTGCGGTAATTGCACTGGCAAGGCTGTCGAGATGGCTCAATTCTCCGCCGGAGGTGAACGACGCTCGCGAATTCCGTCTCGTGCGAGAATCTCCTCGCTTTCCTTGCGGTGGTGAGGGCCCTTTGCCCGTCACGTGACGGCCATTTGCCCGTCGGTATTTTACGATGTTTAATTGCGGCTGTGCGCGCGCGACAAATCCTGCAATTCTAATTTAGTTCTCGCCGCAAGGAGGGCAGTTGGGGTTTTCAAAATTCTCAAACCGCTCCTGAACCACCAACACCGCCGGGCCTTTCTTCTCGACACAACGTTCACCACCCGGACGTGAATTCCGAGCACGGGGTCAGCGCAATATGCGTTTGACGGAGTGTGATGGTCGACGAACAGCCACTCTATTTCCAATCACTGTAAGAGGTGGTGGAAATCACTCCACTTTTACGAATAAAAAGGAAATGTTTGCCATATTATCTTTCACCGGCTCCGAAATGCACCTATTTCGAAGGGAAAAAAAATGGAAACACGTGCAAATGTAAATATACGTCTACAGTGGTTCGTGCATCGCGCTGTGAATTTGGCAGCATCCAGCCACGGCTGTAATCGGTGGCGGTGCTATCTGCCACGTTTCCGAGGCCCCCGCTTCACCAACCCGCACTTACCAGCGTGGTGAAGTTGTGGTAAAACAGACCCCATGACTGTTACTGCATTGGGAGGCCTTTCATCCAGCAGTGGATTGACAAAGGTCTGCAAATATTGTGTCATTATTAGCATTACTATCATGCCTTGGGCTTGAGTAGAATACATGTTTAAAAGTATATATATATTTTTGCGTGTGTATACTCAGTCCTGTTAATTGTTTGCAGTGTCTCTATCCCAACATATTGCACGTCAAATAAGTGATGTGCTTCTTGTTATAACTAGAAGTCAAATTGGTAGGCACGGCGCGCGTGGTGGAAGCAGAGTGCGGACTTGGAGGAGTCTGGCACGGCGACGTGGCTCGCAGCACCGAGACTAAACAGGTTGATGATCTCGCACATTCAACCCTTCACGTTTCAGCCTGCAAGTCAGCCAGTATTGCCCCCCCCCCCCCGCCAACCCTCTCCATCCCCCTCCCGCCCCACTATTCACATGGAAAACTAGCTTCAGTTGATATGTAAATTTGGTAAACAATTTGCATGCATCGTTTATGAAGTTGGGGTGCAGAGCCGTGCATTGGCACACGCAGAATTAGTTTTGTATAAACATTCCGCATGGCAGCAGCAGGCTGGAAATGAATGACAGTTGATTTTGTTTTCCCAGCTGAGAACCTATGATGGATAATAACATGAAAAAATAAAGTACCCTAAACCATGAAGCAAATAGAGATCATAGCAGAAACAACAATAGAGAAATCAGGAGTAAAAAAAACCCAACTTTATCCGTCAAGTTCATAATTTTGGGAATAAGTTCGTGCGCTGGCACTGGATGGATTGTTGCTTCGCAGGACTGGAGGATGATGCTGATGATGATGATGTCAGGTTGGCCAGCGCTAGGCAGTCTCTGTTCGCATTGCAGAGCTCCTGCCACCAGAATGGTCCAAATCAGAATGCTCAGTAGCATTAGTTAATGAGGCCACAGAGTGCAGATGGATCGGGCGTTTTCCAGTGAAGTAGAAAGCACAGTCTTAACTGACTGTGATGTTTCCATCCAACCTGCATATGTCAGCTGTTATTTCGACACTTTGTGTCTCTCTCCCTCTCTCTATGCCTCTCTCTTAGATCTCTCATGCTCACATGTCCTTTGGATTGCACTCTCATCATACTCACAGGCCCCTTGGATTGCACCCGTTGGGTTGCACTCCCTCGTCGAGGAGGCCGCTGTTCTTCTCCCTCTTTTCTACAGTTACATTGCTGATTTCTCACATTAACATAGCCACCTGCGTGCCCTCTAAGTTCTCACATTAACATCATGCTAATCTCTCATATTAACATAGCCACTTCCGTGCCCTCTAATTTCTCACATTAACATCATGCTAATCTCTCACATTAACATAGCCACTTCCGTGCCCTCTAATTTCTCACATTAACATCATGCTAATCTCTCACATTAACATAGCCACTTCCGTGCCCTCTAATTTCTCACATTAACATCATGCTAATCTCTCATATTAACATAGCCACTTCCGTGCCCTCTAATTTCTCACATTAACATCATGCTAATCTCTCACATTAACATAGCCACTTCCGTGCCCTCTAATTTCTCACATAAACATCATGCTAATCCCTCACATTAACATAGCCACTTCCGTGCCCTCTAATTTTTCACATTAACATCATGCTAATCCCTCACATTAACATAGTCACTTCCGTGCCCTCTAATTTCTCACATTAACATCATGCTAATCCCTCACATTAACATAGCCATTTCCGTGCCCTCGTCTAGGAGGCCGCTCTCCTATCTTACAGTTACATCCTAATTTATCACGTTAACATCACTAGCCCCGGCCACTTCTTTATGACCCTTGAGCTACACCCATTTAAAACCTTTTAAAAACAGTCAGCCTCAGCAGCAGACCATGCTTTCCCACCTGATGATGGACGCTTGTGTTGCACCCAAAACGTCGTGATTTCTTTCATGTTATACCTACGTGACTTTACCGAAAGAACCAAAGAGTATAGAAAGCACAATTTGCTTCACTTCAAAAGTGCCGTATTGAAAATATTCTTATTTTTCATGGGGTAAAAAATTTATGTTTTTATTACTACAATAAAAAAGTGAGCAGAGAACGCAATTACTACAATACAACTAGCAATGAAGCAATCGAGTTAACAGAAGCTTCGTGTAATTGCCCGTCGCAGTGATATTTCATCTTCCTTCAAAATCGGCTGTTGTTATTACGTTCCCCCAAAGCTTAATTAAACCCACTTGAGCTCAATTGTTAATTAATCAAAAACCCTACCGTGCGATTGTAAGTTTTAACACTCACGTGCATCTGCCATGTGAGAGTGTTCAGCCATATGTGTGGAATGGTTCTTGAAAAAACGATTTTCCTTACCCATGCCTAGAAGGTGAAAGCCAACTTCTGGTGCGAGGTACATAATAATTAATCACAATTTACATCCCGTCCTCGATTCCTAGTCATAACAATGGGGGTTGTACGACCATACTTCGCCACAATCGGTGAGAGCAGTTCGGTGAAGTAGGAAGAGTCGACGACCAATCCTACTCTGTTCTTGATTTATTTACAACTCTTTGTCAATCCACCGCTGGATCACGGTCTCCCCCCACACCTCGTTGGCCTTGTGGGTTGGTTTACCATACATAAGCACAGGTGTTAGCCATGGCCAGGAATTGAACTCAGGTGGCAGTGGGTGGGGCTGAGTGCTACCAACTACACCACCACCGCTGCCCCCCCCCGCACGCACCTGAGAGCACAGAATGTGTTTGTCTCGTGGACAAGCGCCTTGTGTGGAATCAGAAAAGTTCGCCCGTAATAATAATATTATTAATAATAATATTGGTCGCGAAAGGCTACGTGTTAAAGAAAAGCTCGTGTTTTTGCTTCACCATTTCGAAGCTTACGTGTCCTTGTGTGACGGATGTGGTTATCCGGTTACGATAGGTTGCGTGTGCATGTTCAGAATCAGAATATTTATTTATACTGGAGGAGGAATCCGATGAGCTGTAAAGCTCGGTTTTCACAGATGTCCAGTAGGGGCACGGTGTAACAACGTTACAACAAACGCACGATACAAAAACACGATAGTGCAAGACAGGTAAACGTATCACCCAAACGCACACAAATAAAACGAGACCATCTCCATCGCACTGGACAGAGCCCACCGAGGTTTTCACTCCGCGTCGGTGAGCGTGATGGGATTTGTGTAATCGTGGCGTGAGGGCGCACTGCCCAACTCCGACAATTTGACGTGACGAGTGCCACCCGCGTGGTCTCGGTGAGGGTCACAGACAGACCAACGAGACTCGGTGGTGCACGGTTCACACTGGGGCCGTGACTCATTCGTCCACACGTTTATCAATGCGCAATACTCACACAATTAACGTTACGTGTGTGTGTATATATATACACACTGTGCATATAATTGACGTTTAAATACGTACAATGAACATCTGGTTGATATAATTGGATATCGACACCTGTGTCCCTGTGTCTTGCGTGGTCAGTATTCTGGGCATCGCTCAGCGTTCACGGTTCTAACTAGCACGTGTTTTAAACGGCGCTCTAAATGTCTGGCATTTTAAAAGCCCAATTCCATGCCTCGATCGCGAAGGGCGCTTTTTAAACATTTTGTAATCCATCTGTCTCCAAAGCGGCCAAATGAAATTGCAGAAATTCTAGACACAACCAATTAACCCGAAGAATTGTATTTTCAAATGGGAGGGAAGCACTTTACGGATATTATGCCCTTTGAATAAATGATCCATGACCTTTTCCCTTGAAGCCCTGCACTGTGTTGCGGCCAAGTGGGAGGTATCCGGCACTAATCAATGGGGAATATTCCAACAACAAGCTCCGTTACTTTACATGGGTCAAGCGTATTTGTGAATATCATAAATAGAATAATTTACAGCCCTTGTTAAACCCATTGCTGGATCAAGGTCTCTCCGCGCTGTGTCAACTATGCGGGGTTTGTGTTGGCACACAACCACACTTGGCCGCGTTGGTCAGTGGTGGTTGGGGAATTGGGGGCAGCATGAGGTGCTTCGGGCAGGTGTGGTTCAGATATCATTCGCCATTGGTGTTAGTCATCGAACAATGGACGGTCACCGCATCGCACGCTTTTAGACGCGCTTCTGCGGCCGTCTGGAATGCTCTTTCTCCCGATATTAGGAAACCACTGCAGCTATGCACTTTTACATCGACACTGTGTTTAGCTTCGTTGTCATTCCCCCGCACCTCCTATTAGCACGGTTGGCCACGTATCTTACCAAAGAAGTTCAACATATATATATATGGGCAAGCAGAGTACTCGGCTCATCGAGTTCACAAGCGGAAGATTAAAGAGGGAGAGAGTTCCACCTGCCAACGTGGTGCGGAACAAACAGTGGACCACAGCCCATCCAGACGACTGAACGTCGGCACCAGAGGAATTCATCAGCCGACAGACAGCGCTCGTCGAACGCCTAAAGAAGCGAGGTTGTCAATTCAGAGCATTCGTTGCCGTTACAAAACTAAATCACTTATCTCTGCGCAATCCAGGCAGACCGAGTTCATCGTGCGGTGTGATTACCACCGCACGCCTACTCCCCCAACCCCCCACCGCTTTGTGCGTAACAAACAAAAAACACGGTCATATATGTTGAACGCGCCCCCATTTCACTTACAGATGGGTGCCGTGTGGCTGAGCTACGTGGAATGATAGCTATCCATCCCCCCCATCCCGTGCGCGTGGTAATTACAACACACGTCTCATCTTCTCAGTCCGAGTGTGCTGCACGCACCTGCAGACTGACGCAGCGGGCAGAGCGGTCGCATGAGCCCGGCGCTTTGACTTAGAGCACACGCGAGCGCGTTTTGCGTGCACCCGTTGGTGTTTTCGCGCCGATCGCTTTGGGCGCGCTGACTTGTCGTCAACACATTAGCACGGATGCACGTGAAATTACTTAATTACTTTACTTTCGCAGAGTGCAAGGTGGGGAGGGGGAGGGGGAACGAGCGCGTCAGCACATTTTGGCTGATAAGCCGCTGGTGAGGATTAAACACTAAGTACATTTGACCTCGCAGGGCTGGTCGCAGTCATTAGCAAGCAGTTAATGAAAGCGGCGGTGTTTACTGCATATCTGATGGGGGGGCGGGGGCGGATTTGTCTTTAAGACCGGAAGCAGGTGGATGCTTTCACTATTCTGGCAAATCACCCGATGATGCTGGCTGATGTAATTACCAGCGAAACGTCGTTCTACTCAAATTGTAAATGTTGTGGATTTACTCTCCAACACAGCGGTGGGCTGAAGTAGTAACTAATTGGCGTTTTGTTTACGGGACAAATCCCGGGTGGTGGAGGGTTATGACACAACATTTTTATTTTTATTTAAAGCTTTCGTGACTGCAGGGATTCGTATTCTTGGTTCTTTCGGTAAAGTCACGTAGAAGGGAAATAATAGAATAATTAAAATATTTTTTTTATTGTTTTATATTTCTATTATTTTATTATTTCCCTTCTACGTGACTTTACCGAAAGAACCAAGAATATACAACATTTATTCTTAAGCGATCTAATCGAAAAAAACCTTTATTATGAAAGGGATTTGTCTTGTGTTTTTTTTTTCTGGGTGACACAAGCGCGCATAATTACGGGGCGATGCAATTGACCATCGCAACCTCTCCATCTTGTGGTGACGACGATCATGTTCCATTGTTTATTTCGTTGCTGTATCCTCGTAACACGATGGGATGGCCAACTTCACCAGATCCGATGCATTCAAATCGTCGATTATTCTACCCAATTGCTGGTGTCGACAAACCCGACTAATCTGTCCACGCGGAAATATTGGGAATAATTCCTCGCCTCTGATCTCACGCGCGCCGTTACGACATGAAGGACTTATTAGCCAGGCTGGGTTGTGGCTTGTAAAGGGGTTCCCTGCCTTCAGGAGGCATACTGTTGGGTGGACACTGTGTACAGTATTCGACAACGAAAAAGAATGCGTCATAAATAATGTTTACGTTGATTCGTCAACGTAACGGACCAAAACAAAAAAAACGTGCCAGTGTCTTTATAACCACGAGGTTAATACTTGGCTTCAGCCCTTGCCACGGCCAACTGAGGCAATCACCTCTGGAGTTGGCGAGACGAGGCGCACCTGGGGGCACTGCACCACCACTTGGTGCGAAGTCGACAGCGGTCGCCTCGTTCTGATTGGTCCCGGGGCAGAGGAACGATGATTTTCTACCAATGGCTCCAAATAAGCAAAGGACATGAGCTCACGCCCTCCCTTTCCCCGTCCCACTTGCCACCAAAGGATCGGCATTTAACGAGCTATCAAGGCACACCATGATTTCAGCGGGGAGCAGATGGTGCAGTGGTTATATCTAACATCGGGGAAGTCTTTCTCAACTCCAGTCGTCGTTCCCCTTTGCCCGGAACAGCTTTCGACGATCGCCAACATCCCGAGGCGTGCGCCGTGCGCACCACGGACTACATTTGCATACGGAATGGTAAAGATTGGCAATCACGATAAGGCGGCGCGCGAGGTCGTCGCGAGGACTGGAGTGGGGGCGGGGGGAACACTGCCCTCGGGCATGCATTTGCCCAGGCTTCTAATATCGCGAAATTGGGAAGCACATATTTTAGATTTTAATAAAATGTGCACGCAGCAATATTTTTTACGACGTCGATTTATTTCATTGGGCGCGTGAGAACGCCGGACGGAAATTTTTAAAATTACTGTGGCACAGAATGCTACAATTGGCTTTAGAATCTATGCAAATTGAACGATTTGCTTAACACATTCACGGGTCCCTATTCGCGCCCTCTTTTGTTGTTGTTGATGTTGCTGAATTGAGCCGCGACTGACATTTACTAAGAGACGCGGAGCACGAGGGGCGAGAGTGAGAGCGACTGCGTGGTGGAGTGGTGTCACGTGCGCGCGAGAGAAGTTAAAATGGGAGGGAAATTATCTCTTGCGCATGCACGCATGTTGAACTTCTTTCGCACCGTACGCGCGTGCATGCGTACGCGAGACGCGGCGTCCATTTGGAACTCACGGACGGGCAGTGAATCACCCTGCACTAGGAAATGGCTCGTGGAACGGATATATAGAACCACATCAGAGTTCCCTTCAACTGTCCATGTCTATCCACACACTCGGGCCGCGGCACTAGGCCACACGCTCCGTTACAGAGACACGTTCATTACATGGCAAACATACAATAGTTTAATTATCGTAGCTGAAATGCCTCCAACTCGTGTTGCAGCCGTTCGCGAACTGTGATGAGACCACCAAACTCACAACACTTGGGAACCTGGTTTTAAATGAGGGCGGCTGCAAAAACCTGGAATTCAAAACCAAATAATCTCAGCGGTATTTGGCTCCGCACTCAAACCCCCTTGAGCCACGCGGTCGTTGTGACCGCTAACCTCTCGTAAACACGAGAACCGGTCCCCGCTGATAAGAAAAGAGGTTGCTCACTTTGGTACACGAGTCCACCTGCCACACGTGGCCGATGAAGTCTCTGGTAAAATACAACAACACCAACAACAAAATGGACGAGCGAGGGAATTACCCGTAGAAATTGGGCGATCAATTTCGAACGACGCATATGGAGCCTCTGAGCTCCATTTCGTCGACGAGCACGCGCGGATTCACACTATTGACCAAGAGAAGCGGATGGATAGGTGTGGCTGCATTGGCAGATGTCTGCGCAGCTGATTGTAATTACTGATGATCAAAGGCGTTGTGTAGGCCTATTAGAGGTTTCGCGTGAATAGATGGTAATACATATAACCGATGCATCAAAGGGCACCTGTTTCTCTTAGCAATCCGCACGGTGCAGTATAATAGCGTCAGCGAAACCTCAATGAGTATCCAGACCCTTTTCCAGGGGAGTCCTACATTGGGATGTATGGACAAATTTTCCTTGCGGATATATTTTGTTTGTGGGAGAAAGCGGAGGGAGTCTACGAAGACGAAACCACGTGTATGTCGTGTCAGCGTGACGCTCACGGGAGAGCACAGATGTGTCTGTGCGCGCACTCCCTGCATGCACTTCCATCTCCTGGTCATCTCCGAGCCCAGCGGATTTGGAAGTTTCACCGAATGGGTTGCGATCTATAAACACTCTGCTTCCAACGCTCCGCATTAAGGCGTGACGCGCCACGACAAAAGGCTCCGTTGTGTGTCCTGCAAATCGAATGCGCACTGCAGTTCACTGCAACCAACGTGCGCATTGGCCGTGTTTAATTCGAAGCCAAGCAGCAATTGCCTCCCTGCTTAAATATTTAAAGGCGTGCGCGTGGAACAACGGTATATAAAGTGGCCAAGCAGCGGAGCGTGTTCACAAACAATGGCGTTAAATTAAGACTCAATGTCCTGCCAATATGGAACAAATAATGAGTCCACGTGCTAAATGAACTGGCGGGCATTGTTCGCGCGGCGGGATAACATTTGTATAAATTAGTCAGAGAGAGTTTGTGCGGACATTTAAGAAAAAAAATAGTTTACAACTGTTTCTGAGGTGGTGGTGGTAGTGGGATGGCTCGGATCATTGTTGCCCTTAAGTTGGCTAAACTCCAGCTCTGAGAATGAGGAATGTCATACAACAAACATTGCTCCAGTTCTAGATTTGAAGTTTTCGTGACTGCAAGGATTCATGCTCTTTGGGTTTTTCGGTAAAGTCACGTATGTAAAAAAGTAAATAAGTGAAAAAACAACTAAATTAAATCACGACGTTTCGGAGGGAACACAAGCTTCCGTTTTCGGGTGGAACCGTTACATCCAAACTCACTTATCACAGTGAAATTCACTTATCACAGTGAATTTGGCTGTAACGGTTCCACCTGAAGACGGAAGCTTGTGTTCCCTCCGAAACGTCGTGATTTAATTTAGTATTGCTCCCAGTGGCAGTGCAGGTGGGTAAATGCTGCCTCCACCCCCTACTGTGTAGACCTGAGGTTACTTGAAGGGGTCTCAGAGTTAGCTCTGTGATATCCGCTTCAGTGGGCCGTTTTATACGAATTGCTGGACTTCTCCAATTGGATTCTTCGTCTAACGATGTGATGCTTGAGAGCGCGAATTAGAATAACATTGGGGGGGGGGGGAGACGAACAAATCAAAAACAAAGTAGACCGATGTTTCTCAACTCCGCGAGCGCGACCCACCCCATTCCACCTCTTGTTGTGAGTAGAAAATATTTTCAATTCCTGTGCAAAATAATCGACAACTCACTTCACCTACCCTGACGATTAGAAATTACGGAACACTGCGCTGTGGAAGAAGTTGGTCGTGAGGACGGGGAGGAGGAGTTTTCTTCATTGATCACGGTTACGAAACAGGGGCACAACGGCTCAAATTGCTAAGCGGACAGAAACAACTAACGTGGCACTTGCAGTTGAAACTAATTCTGGTTGGAGCAGGGTCATCGCGCATTAATCCATAGGCCCAGCTCGGATGTGCCGCTTGGTCGGTACCATCGGAGGGTGGCGTAACTTTGGTGGCCACCTATTTAATTTTCAATAAAAGGTGAATTACGTGATAACTACTTGGAAGGAGTTGGGGTTCTCAATGATTCCTACTCTTAAATCCCCCTCTTATCCACTCTTAAATTCCCGTCTTATTTAACCACGTGACTTTAGCGAAAGACCCAAAGAGTATGTAAATACATCTTTGCGACTAAAGATGTGATACCTTTTTTAAGTGGTACCAATTTCTGCTCTGACCCATAGGACTATAACGGGGTTCCCTCTCTTTCATAAGCACTGCTAAACAAGAGTACGCGCACTCGCATGTCCCACATGTGCGGTTTAGTCATTACAATCGCTCCTTCCAGCTTGTCGTCTAAGGCTGTTTTGCTGCTGCTGCCGTTGCTTCGCTCGCTTCGCAGGATCGATAAATCAACATTCTGATT
This sequence comes from Lampetra fluviatilis, assembly GCF_964198595.1. NCBI lineage: Eukaryota > Metazoa > Chordata > Hyperoartia > Petromyzontiformes > Petromyzontidae > Lampetra > Lampetra fluviatilis. The sequence goes on along the minus strand of NC_136285.1, from coordinate 12,759,524 downwards.
CCACTTTGCATTCGTTCGGGCCCGCCGTTACGAAGCAACACTGCACGGCCACACAAGCTGTGGAGCCGTGCGAAGCTCGCCACGGACCCGGGCAGCTCCGAATTTACTCCCCACCCCCCCGCAGCACCCCCCCCGCATCCCCCCCCCCCCCCGCACTTCTCCCCCCCCCCGCAGCTCCCCCCCCCCCGCAGCTCCCCCCCCCCCCGCAGCTCCCCCCCCCCCCCCGCAGCTCCCCCCCCCCCCCGCAGCACCCCCCTCCCCGCAGCTTCCCCCCCCGCAGCTCCCCCCCCCCCGCAGCTCCCCCCCCGCAACTCCCCCCCCGCAGCTCCCCCCCCGCAACTCCCCCCCCGCAGCTCCCCCCCCGCAACTCCCCCCCCGCAGCTCCCCCCCCGCAACTCCCCCCCCGCAGCTCCCCCCGCAGCTCCCCCCGCAGCCCCCCCCCGCAGCTCCTCCCCCCCGCAGCTCCCCCCCAACTCCCCCCCCGCAGCTCCCCCCCCGCAACTCCCCCCCCGCAGCTCCCCCCCCGCAACTCCCCCCCCGCAGCTCCCCCCCCGCAACTCCCCCCCCGCAGCTCCCCCCGCAGCTCCCCTCGCAGCCCCCCCCCGCAACTCCCCCCCCGCAGCTCCCCCCCCGCAACTCCCCCCCCGCAACTCCCCCCCCGCAGCTCCCCCCGCAGCCCCCCCCCGCAACTCCCCCCCCGCAGCTCCCCCCCCGCAACTCCCCCCCCGCAACTCCCCCCCCGCAGCTCCCCCCGCAGCCCCCCCCCCCGCAACTCCCCCCCCGCAGCTCCCCCCGCAGCTACCCCCGCAGCCCCCCCCCCTCCACGCTTGTACGAAACAGCGGCGCTCCCAAATTGGCTCCGTGAGTACAAAGGGCGCCATGAACAGTCGAAGTCATTCTCTGCCCCGGCAGCAGGGCGGCATTCAACCAAGCCCTGCTGCTGCTGCTGCCGCTGCTGCTGCCACACTATTTCACCAGATAATGCATTCGTGACAACTGCTTTTGGCGGCTGCCTGCATATTTCATCCGGCTACATTTTGTCTGTAATTCCTAGCAAATAAATAAATAACCCTGCCTTGTAATTCCTTTCGGCGCTGGCCATTTGCCAAAGTCGGATGCTGTAATAAGGTTCGAAGGTGCTGCAACACGTACAAGGAATGTGCGGACACCGTTGATTAATTGATTCGGAATTAACATCATGCGCAATATTTGTAGTATAGCCCTTTGCCAATCGCCTGCTGCATCAAGCAGTGGGCTTGAAAAAGCAGCACCTTATTCCAAGACATGTTACAACTATTATTAAATTGTACCTAAGATGACAGTGGTTGAGATGATAAAGAGTGGGGTTATTAAAAGTGGTGCTGTAGTTCTGGTGACAGAGAAAAAGGGGTGAGTGATTACAGAGGGATCTGTATGTCTTGAGTGTTGAACTCCTTACCCACCGAAACGTCAACAACCGCGATAATCGGAGCAGTTGTAGAGAAATTCGTTTTCTATTTAGATGTATAAGCGCATAGCTCATGTGCCTTCTTAATAAGGAGTCTTACTCCGAACATTGGTGGTAGGGATTGGCCTGATCGTAGCTGGGAGGCGGAGGCAGAGAGTGGCAGTCGGGAAAGTAATAGGGGTAGTGATTGGGGTTGGGGTAGTGATAGAGGTTGTGATGGAGCTTGCGGTAGTGATAGGGGTAGTGATTGGGGTTGAGGTAGTGATAGGGGTAGTGGTCGTGGCTGGGTGGCACGGAGTAGCAGTGGCAGAATGGGCGACGCCGCGAGGTATACAATTAATGGGTTGTTCTAAGGCAATGAACGGATGCAGGTTAGTGAGATTATTTAATGTAAATGGAGCTCATGCGCTCTCGCACCGTCAAAGCATTGCACGCAATTCAGTAAATAAACGCACGCAGGCACTGCACTGCGCAAGGCGTGCGTCTTAAACTTGCATGGGCATCAAAACTCATTGTTTATTGAGGTTGTGGCAAAAATAAAAAAATAAAAATAAACTACTCAAGCAAATATTCATCAAAGTAGTTGATGATTGCGTCGGTGCTAGGCGTTGCAGAACACAAAGTTGTTTCGGCATGTCCGATGAGTTTGGTGTTAAGCTTATTTTAATTATAAAAAAAGTACTTTCACTCATCCCGTGTCCATAAATAAGGAGTATTTACTGCCCCACGTGTTGTGCCGATGGTGCAGCCAATCTGCGTTGGTCACGTTATTCTTGCAAACTTAGCAGTGGATGAAAGGCTTGGTTAATTGCACAGTTGTGGTGATTATTAGTGTACATTGCTAAAATGCATTTTCCAGCGGTGGCGAATATTTAGTTCGTCTAGGATCAATACAAAATAAACATGCACGCCAGACTCATTTAGAGTCTTCATGGAAGTGCTCACCAACCAATTTGATTGGCTCTATGAGAATACGAATATTAATGTCAGCAGTTAATATACGGCGTAATTCGATTTGCCTCTAACAAATGTGCACATCTATGCATATGAATGAATAGAGAGGTGTCATGATTTTCGCTCCAGTGCCCACACCACAAACCCAGTGGTTTGATGAATTGCCAATAAATCAGAATTGCAATTCGATTTCCAGAATCGATTCTTGCATTGACGCAGTGGTGAAATTAGCGACCTCTAGTGGATGCAGTGCTCACAAGAACGCACTCATCATCAGCCATCATGATCTATCCAACTCCTAGATGGACTCCCTAAGCCGTTGCCATCTCTCACGATCCTTTGATCTAATACAAAGCATTCCGTGCAACATATGAAACTATCACACCTGTCAACCCACACGGTTTACCCGTATTCTTATACAGGGCAATTGAGTTTGCAGGTCCATACGGCGTACAGCCGTTTCAATAAGGGCAAATCATAAAATTGTTGTCTATTTGTTTGTGTTTCTCCATGGTGATGGGACTTTGCAGGCTGAACGTTGATATTTATAAGGGCACGGGGGTGACCAATAAAGTCTGAATTGGTCTCTAATAAGGTAGGCACTGAGAAGGGGTTGGCAGGTATGAAATATTATGACCTGACAATGTTGTCAACCCACTGCTGGACGAATGCCTCCCTACGCCGCGTTGGTCTTGGGCAGGCGTCGGCAACCAAAATAACAAGAAGAACCATTTTCTTTTGAGGACGGGACGGGTGGTGCTTATTGACAGTAACGTGACGAAGCACGTGCTTCTAGTGGGGCCGCATGGCGCTCTGGAAACACAGGATGCCCACCCCTGGTCGTGTGGGGTGGGGTGGGGGAGTGGATGAAAATGGTATCAATAATCACGTGGGTCAGCGCGGGTTAGCGAAGGCGAACAACACCGGTGGTGTTATCGCTCGCCACGGATGTTAGCCGTGGCCCCGGAATCAAGCTCGGGTCACCGGGTTCATGTCCGCGGCGGGCTAACCACCAACTTACGGCACTCCATCCAAATCCCCACACGATGCAACATAAGAGCGCATTGATTCTTCTCCGCGTGCGATTCTGAACGCGGATCACGAACTTCAACAGTTTACATTCGATCGATGCGCCGATGGCTGTTCAATACGTCCGGCGTTCATGAAAGCGCACCCACCTGCTTTGTGCCGGGTACGTGCAATCCCAGCCGCTAGCTACAATGTGTTTCGAACCGTATCCCTCTCCCGTCGTGGCGGTTACACCCAATTTAGGGTAGCATAACGGGCAAGTGTGTACAGTCCGTTCTATAGCGCGTCATAATAAATGATGTATAATGCAGGGGGAAGCATAGTCCGAAATGCCGAGTGAGACGCGTACGCAGACTGAACAAAGCCTGGGGCGCGTGGGTAGCATCGCGAAGTGTCGAGCAGTGCGATGCTACGCCGAGGCAGCTGTGTACAGCGTCTTATTACTGCTCGCGCGACTCAGTTCCGTTCACTTTTTCGCGTTATATCCAATTCGCATGCGCGTTATTTTAAAAAAAAATGCGTTCCCTAATACATCCATCTCGTTATAGCCAATTCGCGTTATGAAACCGCGCGTTATGTAGGAGAACGGCCTGTACGAGCAGAGCTATGCGGTTGTCAAAGTAGCTCATTGTAGACGTGAGCTGCTTTTGCCGATGGTTGCATTCGTTACACGTGCAGCCGGTGGCCTTCACGGAAGCACCCGCTCGCAATGAGTCGTGCTGCGTCGCGTCGGGGACGCACAAGTCGTCGGCCCAATGACCACCAGTTTCGGGTGGTGCTCGCAAGTGAAATTAAATGGGATGTGCGCGATACATTAACGAGATAAGCCTAATCATATGGGCCGTATAATTGAATGGGTGGTGAATTAAGAGTGTGAACACTCTGGTGAAGAATGTATCCGTGAAACGAAACGAGGCTTTGTGCAGTGCATGCGTTTCGTTGCAGGAGTTGGTGCTATTACTTTGCAATTCAAATGAAGGCTCCTTTTCAATCCACTGCTGGGCGATTCCTCTCCCTACCCGCTTGGGTCGTGGAGTTTGTTTGAACACACTGCACCACGCTGCTCAGTAACTGATGGGGAAGAGCGGGTGGAATGTTGATTATCACTCATCGCTGATGTTAGCCGTGACTTGAAATTGAACCCGACTTGTCAGATTCAGAATGCCGTACACGAACCACCGCGCCACCACTGCGCTTCGCGGTGGCCTTCAGACTTTTGTAAACGCACACTTTGTGTCACAAATAAATAAAAAAACATCACCAAAACTTAATGAAGTGATGACATTTTATTTGGAAAATAAAAGTCGGCGCGTTCTTAAAATGGTTCAAAATTGGACGGCGTACCGCTCAAATCAGTCGGGTTGGCAGGTGCTGCACGTGCAATGCATGTTCGTTCCAGGAAAATGTTCATTCCACGCGGGCCTCGACAAGCAGTGCTCGTCTTTATTCGCAACAGGTAAATGAACGCTCGGGGGGGTGGGGGGGATTTCTATTCAAATCCCAGGACAAATATAGCCGGCATCTCTAATGGGGTTTGTTTAATGCTGTGGCTGTGTTTTTCTGCCGGTGGGGGGGGGGGGGCAAGCGGGGGTGGTGGTGGGGGGGGAATCGAGAGAGGGGGGGGGGCTCTTTGGTGTCCGTGTGGCTTTGTGAATCACGGCCACGGTGGCACGGCAGACAGTGCTACATCATTGTAATTGGCTCGCAGGGTCACTGCAGGGACCAGTGTTTCCGAAAACCTGGCGGTTTCTCCGCGCTCGTAAAAAAAAAACCCGGAGTGTAAGTGGATTTGAAATAATTAAGAAGGCGCGCCGCGGTTTATCGGATGGTGTGCTCGGAGATTGTGTTGGTGCAGCGGTGGGCGCACTGCGCTGTGAAGCACGGACCCCGAGTTGGATTCTCGGCCACGGCTGAGCTTGGTGTTTTTAAATCCTTTATATTAAGTTCGCTTGCTTGCTTGCTTGCGTGTGTGCTTGCTTGCTTATGACCATGCAAATCTTTCGGTCGTTTTTTAACCCACTTCCCGTGATCCAATCGAGCTGACATTTTCCACACAGCCTCGTTGTGCGAGACAATTAATGATCGTGAAAAAAAATTCTCAAAATTTTACACTTTTAGGCAAAAATTTTTTTTTTTACATATATTCAAATAGAACTCATTCATGGCTTTGGCTGAACGTCACAGTGTAAGAGCCCAGAGCGTAACCCATCCACAGGCCGTGGCGGAGTAGCGCAGTTGGTAGCGCCCTCGCTTCCCATGCCAAAGGTCGCGGGATCGATCCCCGCGTCCTCCACAGGCGAATATATATTTTTTAAATCCTTTATATTAAGTTCGGTGCCACGCATATAAAGGATTTATAGTGAAAAACTTTGTTTTTACGGGTTATACTTATTTCAACATTAATATCGCGTCATCGTTCGCGCGAATTGCATCGCGCAATCGCTGAGCAACCAGGACCAAGCTGAATAACAGCAGCCAAGGTGGTGAGCCGTCGCCGAAAATCGCCCAAGCTCTGCAGTTCTCTATAGATTAAGATGTTTTCGATGTGTGTGTGGGGGGGTGGGGGGGGGGTGCGAAACGGAGCATCCAGGGAAATAAGCCCACGCGCGTGCGAGAGGGTAACATCTCCTACAGATGGGACAGATGATTCTAGTGCGCACTTTGCTCTAATGCCTTTCCCTGGCAGGGCACGGCACCTCCGCGACGCCAACGGGAAGGGAGTTTGGCGATCCACTAACCCTCGCCGCCACAATGATGGATTGCTGCAGGTCACGTGCGTGGCCAGCATTGGCATTTGTGATGGTGGCTGCGAGCGGTACTGGCTATCAACCAGTCGTGGCACCCTCCCCATCCTCTTCACCAACGTGCACTGATACTGGTAGGAACCACCTGGTTCCACCAGCCCACAGGGGATTATTGTATCCGTCCGTCCGTCGTGAATCCAAAAATGGGAGGGGTGGGGCTGGGTGGAGAGGGTGGGGAGGGGCTGGGTGGGGAGTATGGGGCTGGGTGAAGGGTGGGAGGGGTGGAGCTGGGTGTGGAGGTGCTGGTCACCCAGTGGTGCCCTTATAAAACTCAACGTTTAACCTACTAATTTCGGCTTGTGCCCGCCCTCAGTCGGCCATATTTGCGGAATACACCACGCCGCCGTTGACCCTGGCCATTGACCGAGCAACCCAACGTTCCTACCAGCTCCCTCCGCAGGAATGTGTTTAGCGTGGTGAAATTATAGGTGGTCAAAAAACGCTCATCACTCGCGCAGCACTACGGATATCCAGTAGTGTATTGACATGTGATTTTAAGTTGTTTGTTTAGAGTACATTTTTTCACAAAAATCACCACAAGATTCCACAAATGTGTGGAATCTTGATTTGAAGCTTTCGTGACTGCAGGAATTCATACTCTTTGGTTCGTTCGGTAAAGTCACGTAGGTAGAAAAATTAAATAATATAATCATAAAAATAATAATATATTTAATATAATTTTTTGTTTAATTTTATTTTTCTACCTACGTGACTTTACCTAAAGAACCAACGAGTACAAATGTGTGGACTTTAATACCAGATATAATTCTAGATTTGAAGCTTTCGTGACTGCAAGGATTCATACTCTTAGGTTTTTTCGGTAAAGTCACGTAGGTAAAATAATAAAATTTAAATTAATAAAAGTAATAATAGAAATAACGACGTTTCGGAGGCAACACAAGTCTCCGTCATCAGGTGGGACCGTCACAGCTAGATTTACTGTATCAAGTGAGGCAGAGATTCCAAGCCCCCCCCCTCTTCCCCCCTTAACTTGTATTTAAGAACTTGTATCTTGGAATCTCTGCCTCACTTGATACAGTAAATCTAGCTGTGACAGTCCCACCTGATGACAGAGACTTGTGTTGCCTCCGAAACGTCGTGATTTGTTATTAAATTTATATTATTTATTTTATTAATAGTAATTCTATTTTTTTACCTACGTGACTTTACCGAAAAATCCTACGAGTATGAACCAGATATAATAACGTGTTGAGTGCAGTGTTATGAGTACGAGACTTCTTGCAATTTTAATCTGCAGTTCAAAGCGAATTTTTGACAGTACATGGTAGCTATTTAAGTTATTAATTTTAGTGGCGAAAACCTACCACTGTTCAATGTTCTTTTGAATAAATTGGAGGGGGGGGGGACGAAATCACTGCAGTGATATTTGATTCACATGGTGAAGCATTTACCGCCACTAAATTAATACGGAGAAGTTTAATAAGAGCCTCAGGACGACTCTTACTAAACTCTCAATGCAACTCATTAAATATATTTCCCCCCCCCCCCCCCCACTCTTGTCCGTAAGACCGCAGGATACTGAGCCATCGCTTTCACAATGTCCAATCGCTTATTCAGGAGTAAGAGAGTTGGTAGCAATACGTGGGGTATCTGTAAATGGTTCACTGTGTAATTGACTGCAGCCAGACAATCTGCATAATAACTCACGGCATGTATTCAAAAGTTTCCAAAGCTGATGAATTATTGCACTACAGTGAGCTCACAACATCTGACATTGTGGACTTACAGGGCACTGACTGACTCAGACAATTTGACTGTCATCATCATCATCATCAGCCATGGTCAACCCACTGCTGGATAATCTCACCCTACGGGCCTATGACCTAACAATCTACATAGCACCCACACATCAACTGCTTTCATCGCTCAATCTCATCGATGGATGTCCTCTCTTACGTGTTCCATTCTTTGGCCATCTTCCCTCCTAGCGCAGTGTCCTGCCCAAACGGACTTGCCTATCTTAATAGATTTAATGATGTTATTAGCCTGAGTGTTTTCTCTAATCGATGTGATGCTATTTCTGTCTCAATGCGATTCCAAGCACGCATCTCTCCACGTTTCTTTGGGAACTTCACGGTTTTTTGCTTCTTCTGTATATTTCCTGAAGCGCCATGTTTCTGAGCCATCTGTCACAGTAAGTAATACGCACTGATAACACGTTCTTCCTTCGGCAGACGGCTATGTTACTTTCCAATATGATAACATTTTTGTATCTTGGACCTTGTCATGTTATCGTTGTCCACATGCATTTGTTATCTACTCCGCCACACAACCTCGCCTATATTTATTGTAGATGACCAGTCGGCTTAAACACCAAGGTCTTTTCTTACCTGTTTGTGACAGAAAAAAAACACGTTTTGAGCTCTGTTTAACCTGTCACTTTAAAGTCTTTGGACAAATCACTCGTAATTAGTCCGTGAACCCATTCCATACACTGTATTTCACTCGTTGGTATGACCTGGGTTGGCATCACTTTAGTTGTTTAAAAGTTTTTTTTTCTGCCCTTTAACAGTGAATTACCATTTTTCAAGATTGGGTATTCAGGCTAATTCACTTATATATATACAAAAAAAAAATCGGTCCTAATTTAGGTGATACCAATTTCTGCTCTGGCCCATGGCCTAAATGTGTCCCATTTCAGATCAGGGAAGCTTCGCACGATTTTTAGACTGCAGACTTTATTGCAGCTGGAAATGCCTCATTGACCGACCTAGGTATTTTACAAAGATGACCACAGCCCAAGGCCGTTGGTAGTCGTGGCAGCCACAGGACATCCACTGCGGGGAGGAAACGTGCAAACTTACAATAGTATTAAAAAGAATATTGTTTACACGAAACTCGTGCCAAAACTGACCGAATTAAGCATGGATTTTGCTGGGATGGCCAACCACCATGCACAGCAGGGATGTTATAGAGCTCAATGAGCATTACCTGGTAAAATAAAAAAAATATTAGAGTTTAGTTATAGGCTGCTGCGGGGCTACGTGGTGGGCCGTAGAGGGCATTGCAACAAACCCCATAATTGTACCATATTCTACACTCCCACCCCAATGTTCCCCACCTTCACCTAACTCGTCGAAGTGGGTTGGTGAAGTATGGTCAAATAACCCCCCACGGTTCGCACGGCATTGGAGGCAACTTTCATCCAGCAGTGAATCGACAAAGGGCTGTACATGTGCATTGTTTTAAAATTCGGTAGAATGCAAAATGCACAGTATCTAGAACGGTAATTTATTGTAAGGAGAATTTGTATTTTCCATACACCATGTGTGTGTTTACTGTTTCAGGCTTATTTCGCACATATAAACTTTAATATAATGTTGGGAGTCCATCTGTGCCTGCCATATGTTCACATATATAAATGTTAACACCAGTTTAAAAGTAAAGTTTCTGCATAATCCAAGCATGGAACACAACCCATTTCATTTTGAAAACATGTGCATTACGATCACTCACATACGGTGCTTATAGTTCACCCCGCTATAAACCCCTCCGGTCCGAGTTCGATGTCACGGCACGGCTAACATCAGTGGCAAATGATAATGAAGCTGGTTCATGCTCTCCGTCCATCCCTCCCTCACTTCACCAACCCACACTGATTAACATGGTGAAGTATGGTCATATACCCGCCTTTGACGGAAATGGTGGTGTGGAGGTCTTCAAGCATTGGTGCGGCAATTCTCCACTCATGGGTCATGCCCACCACACCTCCAAGCCCTTGCAGAAGGGTGGGAGGGGGGGAGTCCAGACCCTGCCATGGATACTGTGCTGTGTCACATTGTGGCGACAAAGACAAAGATCCCCCCCGTATAGCCTTAACAGACTGTTGGGGCAAGTGCTGTTAGCGAGCACCTATGACGGTCGGCACGGCACACGAGGGGGTAGGTGGCCAGCACCACGCCCGACCGCCTTTGCCTCTCCAGTGACGATGTTTACACACCGCGCCAGGTACTCATTTGAGGCTGAGTCGACCTAGGGGAGGCCCAGGACCGGTTCAGGTATTCGTCACTGGCGTTAACCGTGAGCGGGAATCGAACTCGGGTCGCTGGATTCGTATAGCGCAGCGCGCTTACCGCATCGCCACAAACCCAAAGAACACACTCGCATTCTCCCGAAAGTAAGATGCACATCAAACTTGTGCTCCGCGTGTCAATAAAATTACACAAAAACAAAGACCCCCGGCCCCAACCACATGCGCCCAAACGTATAGCCTCAGCAGACCGGGGGGGGGGGCATACAAACATCTTGAGAATTACTGCTTTTTATTGGTGGATTGAGAATGGCTGGACTCATCTTCTTGGTTCTTTCGGTAAAGTCACGTAAAAGGAAAATAATAAAATAATAAAAATAAAACATAATCAAATAATTTTCACGACGTTTCAGCCACAACGCAAGCAGCCGTCCTCAGGTGAAGACCAGGTCTGTTTACGCTCCAAGCGTGGTGGTGTTTCATTCAGACGCTGTCTCCCCGACAGGCCGACAGAACCAAGAAGATGAATCCCTGGAGTCACGAAAGCTTTGAATTGAAATAGCTGGACTGTTATTCATCTTGTCGTCCTGTGAAGATGTGTCCGTGAAAATGCTCGTGCCTGCCGCACGCGGGGGAAGGAACGCACTGATTGCGCTCGCTGACCGCAACGGTCGTGTACAGCAGCGTTTGCTTAGCTGTAGTCTAAGGTGTGGGTGCTGTTTGCTTTGTGTTGCTGGAATTAATGTTTGCCAAACAAACACACACACACAAACAAATCATCCTCATCCCCCCCCCCCCAAACACATTATGATTTGGCAAGCAATACACAGAGAGTCATTCACAACGTGTTTGGGGAATCAAAGCCACATTGGGATTTAAATTACTCGGCTGTTGCTGCGAGACCAACGGGAGCGAACCGGTGAACTTCAATGTTGTCATGTGAATGCCGGTCACGGAACAAAAGAAAGCAACATATATGTCCATGAGCACGGGGAGTAGTGGCTCTGTGTTCGTAAAAACACGTTTTGTCCCATTCGCACGTAGGCGTGGGTGGGCTTCGACACAAAACCCTCTCGGCCTGAATCGGATATGCAAAACCACGAATTCCTGGAGAATTGCATTGCGCTCATTCCGTCTTAAGTCACCGTTAATTAATTGAACAAATGTGACCGACCACAAACACGCACTGACCAGTGTGGTGAAGTATAGTCAACGAACTTCCACGAACCGGCCATGGCAAGAGGGAGACATCCTGTAATGTACTGATTAAGAGACGTACATTTTAATTTGCTACGGAATGGAAGCTGGTTTATTTAATTCTTTATCACAACATACCATCGGGTCATCACACAAACATGTATTAAAAGCACTCAGCCTTTGTGCACTGTGTGAAAACCATCAGCAGTTGTTTTTGTCTTTTATCCGGCTTAAACTATTTCTCTGCTCCGATGTGTTTTTCTCTCTCGACATATTACAGATTTGCTCATCAGTTCCATCATGCAAGAGTTGAACGGCTTTTCGGCAATTTGCGTGCAATGTGCATTCAGAATTGATAGCTTGTGAAAACTGGTGTGCTCGATGGATTAGCGAGTGTTCGTTTGCCACGACAAGTAAAACGCTGCACACACGAGACGTAAGTATATCTGTTGTTATAACAGTTTTTTTTTGACAGCAGTATTTTGAATGCTCAAGTGAAGTAATTACCACAATTATCCACGCTGTCCACTCGGGCATAATTAATTGCGGCACAAAGCAGTCCCCGGCTAGAAGGCGGGCACAGCCAAAATGAACGTGGATATCACAAATCCACAGCAACAACAACACAAAACTCTTTCCACGCCATTACCGCATCTGCCGCATCAAATACGCAACAAAACTCTCGCGGCGGTGAGTTGTTCCTCTTCATATCTACCCCCCACACCCAACTATCATGACTTTGTCAGCCTAAGCAACGCGGATGCAAGTCTCGTAAAAATGTGTGCCCGCTCAAACGAGGATTTTTTTTTCGGTGGCTTTCACCACCGCTGGCTGTCCCGAGTGAAAAAATTCGAAATTCTACATTTCTACGGTAGAATGTTGCTCCTGAGGGGGGGAGGCTTCTGCGGTAGAATGAGTCAGCACACCAGACTTGCAATCGCGCACCTCCGATATAGCACAGTTGGATACGTACGGTGCGAAAGAATTTCAACATTCGTACGGAGGTGGCCGCGGTTAGATTCACTCTCCCGGCGTGTCAGTTGAGACAACGGTAGCAAGTTTTCGATTTAAAGCTTTCGTGACTGCAGGGATTCATCTTCTTGGTTCTTTCGGTAAAGTCACGTAGAATGGAAATAATGAAATAATAAAAATAAAACATAATAAAATAATTCTCACGACGTTTCGGCCACAACGCAAGCAGCCGTCCTCAGGTGGAGAACAGGTCTGTCGAGAAGACAGAGTTCTCCACCTGAGGACGGCTGCTTGCGTTGTGGCCGAAACGTCGTGAGAATTATTTTATTATGTTTATTTTTATTATTATTTCCATTCTACATGACTTTACCGAAAGAACCAAGAAGGTAGCACGTTTCTTAAATCCTGCGTCCTCCCCCCGTCGCAGCCTGCCCCACGTCCTCCATCCACCCAGCAGTGAGTGAGTTCACCACAGTAAATCGTGTGTGATGGGGTAAAGCGTGGGTACGTCCCACCCCCTTCAAAGACGTCAAGTCCTCTAAGTTTAAATGTTAAAGGTTTTTTTTTTCTTGCCAATGAGATTGAGTTTTAAAGCGCTGTGAGGCCTTGTGTGAATGGCGCTGATGTATACAACTGAGTTGGACTTGCCTGTAAGCGTGGAAGAGTCTGCTAAAAGTGCCCTCTTGAGCTACTTCTGACCGAGGCCCTTGTGGTAGTAGTGGCGTGGACAATCGGGCAATTGCAGGGCTGCACCTTTATATACCCACAATTAAATTTCGATTTAAAGTTTTGGTGATTGCAGGGATTCATCTTCTTGGTTCTTTCGGTAAAGTCACGTAGAAGGGAAATAATAAAATAATAAAAATAAAACATAATAAAATACAATTCTCACGACGTTTCGGGCACAACGCAAGCAGCCGTCCTCAGGTGAAGAACAGGTCTGTCGGAAAGACAGCGACAATTGTTGACTCCGGCCGCTGCCGTGCCGTTTGTCCATCGTCGCGCGTGCCGATCATTGACTTCGTGAGTAGTAACAATGCACCACTTGGAAACGGTTACCGGTTTCAGAGTCTTAGAACCAGTAATCCTTTTTTTTACAATAGGCTACTGGTCTACTGTCTGTCCTTTAAAGCAATCAGAGATTATACGCAGCCACTACTATTCCTGCTTGCAGCCAGAAAGTGGATTATATGTCACAAGACAGGAGCGATCTAGGGTGAAACATTTATGAGCTGCTGAATTATGTATTTTATATTTTTGTGATCAGTATAATTTACTCTGTGCAATGAATGTAATATCACGTTGTGAATCGTTTTTTTTTTTACAATGTGACAACATTCGTTCTCCATTTTTTAATCGTAACATATTTTTTTAAGAACGGGTATTTAATTAAAGATGTAATCTTAAAATTTCGACATCCATATCTGGTCAGGATTTTTAAAACATAAATTAATGTGTTTTGCAAAACATTCTTTTCTCAGGCATATCAACCGCTCGGTGAGCTGCATCCTCTGCATCTTAATTAATGAATGCTAGCTAATTAAAACAAGTAGTATGGATCGACAAGGGTCTCTTATTAAATCAATATTATAATTTACAAGCCTATGTTAATCCGACGGCTTGAATGACTGAGACCTCCCCCACGTTGCTATATCAAGTCTTCAAGGCTGATTGTACATACTTCACCACAATATTTGACAAAATATGCCCGACAATATGTTGCTGGTTGGCGCAATTGCAAGTGTAAGTATGTTAGGTAAATAAAAAGATAAAATACATTTATTTTTACGATTTATAGCTTTCGTGACTGCAGGGATTCATATTCTTGGTTCTTTCGGTAAAGTCACGTAGAAAGGAGATAATAAAATATTAAAAATAAATTAAAACATAATAAAATAATACAATAATACAATTATTATTTTATTATCTCCCTTCTACGTGACTTTACCGAAAGAACCAAGAAGATGCACTTGTTAGGACTTTTTTCTTGAGTGCTTTGTCGGGGTAGTGTAGTGGTTGGCGCATTGCGCTACAATAACCTGTCGCCCCGACTTGCCAATAAAAAGTGGCGAATATCTGAACCGGTCCTGGGGCCCTCCCTTAGGTCAACTCCGCCTTAAATGAGTACCTCGTACGGTGTGTAAAGAGCAGCAAACGGGAGACAAAGGTGGCCGGGTGTGATCTTGGCCACTCGACCGCCTCATGTGCCCTACTGGCCTTCATAGGTTCTTGCAAACAACACTTTTCCCAACAGTTTGTTAAAGGCTATTCAGGGGAACTTTGGCTTTCTTGATGTGTTAATGTCTGTTGTTTATTTGTATATATATATGTGTGTGCTCGTGTATTTAAATTTAGACTAGTAGCCCGCACATCCTTTGAACGTGTCCATTCGGCCAGCCAGCCAGCCATTTGTCTAAATCGTGTGTTGCTTTGTCTTCATTCACGACACTTTCTTTGTTGTTGCTGTGTTTCAGCACTGTCCTTAGCAAGCACTTATACAATCAAGATACTGTGTTGTGTTGGTGTTGTTTTTGTTTTCCTTGGAATTGTGGTGGTGATAAAGAGACACCAAGCGGGGGGCTGGGGGGGGTGGCAGCTTGCTGAGTGGCACGCAAAGGCACCAATGCGTGTCAGCAGCAGCAGCAACCCCTCCAGCCTGCCGCGAATGAAGATCGATTGCGACTCCTTCCTTCTCCATGCGCCCCCCCCCCCCTTGTTAACGCGCTCGTGTCGGTCGCACTGGGTGCTGACGCGGAGAGAATCCACCCGAGAGAAGCCTTCCAGCTCGCTGGCAGAAAGGAACACTTTTTCGTTTAATGGGGGGGGAGGGGGTGGAGGGGTGAGGTCCTCTAACAAATAACAAATATTCTCGCTCGTACATTTTGTTACATTTGCGACGCTCGCTTTTGACACGCGGATTACCAGATGGCTAAACTAATGGTTGTTTGACCATACTTCACCACGCTGGTTGTATACACGTATACACTGTGTGATAATGCGTATACAGTATATATCATCTGTATGTGCACGGGGCAATGGTAGCTGAGTGGTACTGGTAGAAACCTCCTGGTTACACCAGCCCATAGGGGATTATTGTGTCCGTCCGTCGTGCAAGGAGGAGCTGGGTGGGGAGGGAGTGGCTGGGTGGGGAAGGGAGGGTGGGGAGGGTGGGGTGGGGCTGGGTGGGGAGGGTGGGGCTGGGTGGGGGGTGGGAGGGTAGGGCTGGGTGAGGAGGGGCTGGTCACCCCGTGGTGCCCTTATAAAACTCAACGTTTAACCTACTCACGCCGGCTTGTGCCCGCCCTCACAGTCGGGCATATTTGCGGAATACACCACGCCGCCGTTGTTCCTGGCCATTGACCGAGCAACCCAACGTTCCTACCAGCTCCCTCCGCATGAATATGTTTAAACCACTGCATGTGTAAATTCGGTTACAACATGAGTTCTGATAACCAAGAATTACTGATCCACCTGGGGCCTCACTGTTTGCACTGTTATCATCAGCAGCCATGGTCAATCCACTGCTATGTAAAGGCTACCACCATCTCTCACGATCCTGTGAAGTCGCAATCCGCCTCGTACCTGCATATGCACTGATTTGATTTAGCTCCAAATTTCTCGGAAGACGTCCTATATGCAACGTAATGTTTTCGTTTACATCGTTAACAACGACACTAGTGATTGCACTCGTACTTGTTAACGATATCAATGGCATCCGAGGTAGCATTTTTGCACCCAAACTATCACTGAAATGTTTATTTTAAGCTTATCGCTGCACGCATTCTGTACGTGTGGATTAAAACACATTACGAGTGTTTAATGGTTCATGAGGGATAATTGGATTTCTTTCGTCAAAAGTAAGCGGCTATTAGCAAATAATATGCGAGAATGCATAATCATGCTGTAACAATCCGTTTGCAAGAGGATTACAAGTAGCTCTCCCGCCTTGAGATGATTTCCTGATGGTTAAATTACAATCACATTCGAACAGGTTAACAATCGAGCATGGAACATGCTGTGATGGGAATTCCACGTTCCTACGTTGTGGGCAAGTCATCCCATATGTATATACGTGTGCGTTGAACTTCTTTCACACCGTACGTAGCCAAGCGTCCTAATCGGAGGTGCGCATGCTCGCTGTTGACTGATAGCCCCACAAAGCGGTGGTCACGTGACGGAATATTGCGGGATGATTGGCTGAGTCGACCCCCGACTGGGATTTGAACTTTCAATCTCGCGATCGCAAACTGCTCTCTGGAACAAACGTAATCTGAATTTCGATTTAAAGCTTTCGTGACTGCAGGGATTCATCTTCTTGGTTCTTTCGGTAAAGTCACGTAGAAGGGAAGTAAAAAATAAAATAATAAAAAATAGTGAGAATTATATTATACTATTTTATTATATTATTTTATTATGTTTTATTTTTATTATTTTATTACTTCCCTTTTACGTGACTTTACCGAAAGAACCAAAAAGATAAACGTAATCTGATTATCTTGTCTGCCTTGGGCAGTTATTGAAAGTGAACGATGATGAAAATTATGAAATAAACGGCCAAAGAACGTGTTCGTCCGTGTATATGACCTCACGGGCAGGACACGTGGCTTATGCGAGTTGCTGACGAGGGAAAGAATGCACGCGAGAGAATGTCCACCTCAGGAATGGGGCAATGAAATTAGCTCGTTGCGTAGTTTAGCTCGGCGGATTGACGCATCGCAAGCTCGTCAGAGTTGGGGGTACATTTGGAAGGCCTTCATCCAGCAGTGCATCGATCATAGTAGATAATGATCGATGACGAGGAAGCAGCATTTGCAACGCACCGTAACTGTCCGTGGGCTATGTGGCGCGGCCATGGGCCTGACTGTGTTGAGGTGTGGTAGGCATAGTCCCTGCCACGATGATTGAAATAGGGGTACTCTTTCCAACTCTCGCCCCCTTCCCGTCCCTCCTTCGTAGCCCCGCCCCTGTGCCCTGGCGCAGTTGCACTGCCTGCACACTCCATAGCTACGCCACTAGGGCCGGGAGAAAGTCCATCTCACCACGATGATCAAGCCTCAGGCACGAAGCGATTGCGGTGAGCGAGTCGGTGAATTCTCTCAGGCATCGTTACGTCGCTCTGCGCGAGGTGGTGGTCCAGTGGTGGTGCTGGCGTGTTTTGGAGGTCCCGAGCAGAATTGTCTCCGTGAGGTCCCTCTCAGAATGTATTACATCGGAGTGATACATAGCACAGGAGATATAGACACGAAATAAGTACAGAGATAAGAAATTGATAAAAAAATCGGAATGTAGTGAGATGAGAGAAGGAGGCATGAAGGCAAGTTCGAGATGAAAGTATTATGTTATGTTAAATAGCTTGTTGCATTTATCAGGATTTGAAATGGAGTTGAAATTTGAATTTCCCTTTGAGCTGCTTGGGGCCCTAAGATTTGTGCTTGGTCTGCGCATTGCCTAAACTACCAGAGTGCCTCTATCAGAGAAATGCCAGGCATTTTATCACGTGACCACAGTGAGCTAATTAACTTGGCCACAGAGTACAGTACTTTTTTTTATGGGAATGGATCGGGGTAATGTGGAGTTAGATGGAAATTTACGGGGACACGGGTGAGCATTATCTACAGTATTTGAGATTAAATAATGGAGCATTGACGTTCAGTGCCAAAATAACTAAGTGCGTTTCACAAAAAAAAAAACCTTTGGATACAGAAAATGCGATTGATGTGAAGAAACTGATTATGATAAGAAGGTAATTATGAAATAAAAGCATTTTAAGCGGGCAATCTCGATGATTAGGGGTTTAAGATTGCGAGTGTAGGATAAGCTAAGTAGCTTGGGAAAAGCACATATCAAACACCATGCTTTAGTGACAGAGAAACGACCATTAAACTCTTCAATGTGAAGATTAAAAAGAAGAGACGTGGTGATTTAATATTTTACTTAGTACAGTTCACTTTTTTCATTTTTAATCTACGGGTGGATTATTTGGATTGTGCATTATCCGCGCCTCCTGAAAGAGAAGTAAACTATCTTCACGTGCGCCACCACCGCTTCATTATTTGCTGCTCCTCACTTGTCAGGGGCCATTGACCCCAGGGCCCATGCGGCTTCGAACACGTTGGCAGTTAAAAAATCACTTTAAAAAAACAAGTGGACGCCACACTCTACGTCTTTACCTCCTCAATTCCACGTATACCATGGAGCACCTGGGCTCATTAATAATGCAAGGTTACTGACTCACCATTACGAATTATATAACATGTTGAGGCGGTCTACCCTTCACACCAGAAGGCTGAAACACTGGTACATATTTGTGTGTAAGGCAGGACTTGGCATGTGCCCTACATATCGTTGTTCACAGCTAACACAAACATCACAACCCTACAGCCAGTGCTCTCTTTAACAGTTCCGAATGCTCCTTGGTTCTGGAATGAATTACAAACTATTTAAAAACTGCAGAAGAGGATATCAATGTCTGATTTCAAAGCTCTGATAGATGAAAATGTAATTGACCATTGTAATTGTTTTTAATTTTTGTATTGTACTGTTTCGTATTGTTTGTGTATGTGTGTGTATGTGTTTTCATAATCGCTTGCGGCTGGGGTTGGCATCGTCCCCCACTCCTCCAGATGTCGAGGGGGAAATAGGCGAGGTTTAGGACTGTGGCTCATGCAGCTGCAATGGTTGCTTTGGGTACAGGGTCCAGACCTCCCCAGAGACCCTGGCTGACAGGAGGTGTTCAGGCTGACTGAGAAAAAGCGACAGGCCCACTCTCATCGTCGACAGCATCCCACGTCAGAGAATGAGGAGGCTTACCGCCTCCTCATTCTCTGACCCTGCTGAGGCTGCGGTGTCTCAAATTTTGGTAGAAATCACCCCTTGTGAGTGGCTGGCTGATGCACCATCTGTTGAGGAAGTACTGAAGGCGATCCAGAGTCTGAGACCAGGAAAGGCACCGGACAGAGATGATCTCCCAAGCGAAATGCTGAGGGAGGGTGGCGTTTGTGCACAGACTGCCCTACATAACATCATAACAACAGTCTGAACCACTGGACGGGTTCCGCAGGATTGGAAGGATGCCCTTGTGGTCTCCCTCTTTAAGAAGGGGAACCGCACAGACTGTAACAACTACAGGGGCATCTAACTTCTCAGTGTGCCAGGAAAGGTCCTGGCAAAGATTATTCAACATCGCCTTGCCAGGCATGCTGAGGAGATGCTTGCGGAGCCCCAATGCAGTTTCAGGAAAGGGCGGTCCTGCACAGATGCCATATTTTCTGTCCATCTGCTACAGCAGAGGTGGAGGGAATTCCAACAAAACCTACATCTCTGCTTTATTGACCTGGTCAAGGCCTATTATACCATCAGTAGGCATGAGCTCTGGGTTATTATTCGTGCTTTCGGAGTCCCTGACCCTCTGCCCATGATCATTAAGGACCTTCACGATGGTGCGTGGGCCCGGGTAAAATTACGTGACCGGGAGTCGAAGCCATTCCCTGTTCACCTTGGGGTGAGACAGGGATGTCCTCTGGCTCCCACATTATTTAACATATTTGATGGCTGTGCCGGAGGAATTTCCATCTGGTACAGATACAATGGGAGGCTGATCGATGCCCGGGTGCGGTCAAGGGATGGCTCCCCCTTGGTCAACCACGTTATGTATGCCGATAATCTGGTAATTGCTGCTCACAGCAAGTTGGCACAGTAGGGGGGCACAGGTGGTGCACCAGCCAGTCATCTCAGTCAGTCGACCCATTGCACCTGGGTCTGCCCCGTGACCTCCCGCCAGCGGGCGTTCGACACTTCACGTGGCCTCAACGTGCACATGGCCTGGCACAAGCGTCGTGGTGACATCACCGCTACTTAGTGGCGAATGGCGGTTGTTGTTCTTGTTGTTTGTGTGTGCGGTGTATGTATGTGTGTTGTGATTTATTTTTGCTGACTTCTTGCCAGGTCCCCCTCGCAAAAGAGGTGTTCAACCTCAAGGGTTTTTTTACCTGGTTAAATAAAGGTGAAATAAATAAATACATGTGCCTTCATTCAATAGCAGATGAACGCAATCTAATTTATTTGGGCGTAATTTACATATGTTTTGCAATATTCATCGTTTTTTTTATATACACAACTACCACCCCCCCCCCTCTGTCCATTGTCCCAGCTATTTAGAAGTTGACCATCTTATGAAGGCATATATATAATCAACTTGGGGCACTTGCTTTGAGCACTTAGCGGCTGCTCACCGCTTGGCTGCGTGGGGAGCTGGCAACGTTCATTGTGGACACAAACAACAAAAATGGTCGGTGAGGTTATTAATGGACATTTGAGGAGATACTGACATTCACTGTTTTGATTGCAATTGTACAAATGTGGCCCCGTGATTTTACAGGCCCTTTCCGATCAAGCAAACCTTCAAAAGTGTCACACTCCACATTTTTCTTGTTGTTAATGTTCGCCAGGAGGTGGGTTTTAGAGTAATTGTAATTGAACTGATATGCACGGACCTGAAGATTAATGAACAAACTGTTGTCATTAATGCTGTCTTCATGACACAAATTATACCAGCATTGCCGAACGGAGAACGTTTTCAATCGGTGCATATTACCAAGCTGTGACTGAAAAGATCAGACACATACAACAAGTAATTGAGCACAGGCCTAAAGGCGGTCTGCATCAAACGGCACGACCAAAGTTGTAATATATCAGAGAGCAACACGATTCTTAAATCGAGTACGATTATTAGTACAGCTTTTGGAAAGGAAACGACGGGAGGAGGGAATTTCACGGTAGATCAGCGCGAGGGAATACGCCGAAAGTGAAGAGATGTGACCTGCAGTGTGGCGAGTGAGTTGGTGAGTGTGTGTGTGGGTGATTGTGTAGGTGAGAGTGTGTGTGTGGGTGATTATGGAGGTGAGTGTGTGTGTGGGTGATTGTGAAGGTGTGTGTGGGTCATCAGCCAGTCATTTCGGTTATCTCAGTCAGTCGACCCGTGGCACCTGGGTCTGTCCCGTGACCTCCTGCCAGCGGGCTTTCGACACTTCACGTGGCCTCAAGGTGGACATGGCTTGGCACAAGCGTCGTGGTAACGTCACCGCCACTTAGTGGCGAATGGCGGTTGTTGTTGTGTGTGGGTGATTGTGGAGCTGAGTGTGTGTGTGTGGGTGATTGTGGAGGTGAGTGTGTTGTTTTGTGGTAGTGTAGGGGTTAACACGCTGAACAACGAACCTGGTGAGCAGGAATCGAACCCGAGTTCGAATCCGAGTTTGATTCCTGCTCACGGCCAACACCAGTAATGCTTATTTGAACCGTTCCTTGGTTTCCCCTAGGTCGACTCAGCCTTAACCGAGAAACTGTTGCGTTGTGTAAAAACATCGCCACTGGGGAGACAAAGGCGGCCGGGCGTGGTGCTGGCCACCCACCTCCTCATGGGCCATGCCGGCCTTTCTAGGTGCTCGCAAACAGCACTTGCCCCAACAGTCCATTCAAGCTATACGAGGGAAGGGGGAGGGGGGATCTTTGTTTTTTGTCTCGGTGAGTGAGTGTGTTGTTGTGACCTGCACACGTGTGATGGTCAAGCACAGCATGGGTGAGACGAAACAGTGAGTCTTGTAAACCGAGTCCTCATCATTAATGTATAGCCCTTCGTCAATCCACTGTTGGATGAAGGCCTTCCCATGTCAGTCACGGAGTTATTGGACCATGTATTTCAGCTCGCCCGTCAGTATGCAACTTGTCCAGCTTATCACTCGCCACACTGATGGTTTGATTTTTATTGTTGGTAATCAAACTATTAAGGTGATTGAAACCCTCTGCTTGCCGTGCCCATATATGCATTGATCTCCCGAACATTTCTGTGAAATGTTCCATGTTTTAAGAACGCACTCGTTAATGAAATACTTATAAAGAGAACTTGGGACAAACACGTTCTAATTACTGTTATTTCTGAAATGCCGCGGAGTACAATCATGTTTTATGTTCTGCTGAACCACAGCGATCGCACAAACTTCGAGTGTGAAAACAGTTTGAATTATTTATGTCGGCTTTGGGAAAAGAAAAAAAAAACACCCGGGCCCTGTATGTGCATGTCAACGTGTCTTCCTTTCATCTGCAGGACGATCTGTGCGAGGATTTGAGGAGAATTCCATAGGTAAGGGATGAGCGTTGCCTTTCTGAAGGGTTTTTGGCGTTAAGTATCATCGTAGAATATTGCCGTGCGTCTCGTTTGGAGTGCAGAATTTACCGAGGTCAGTGGCTTAGGTCGCTCGATTTAAATCGCAACTCGTGACGTGCGTTTTAGAAGTGCCAGCGAGGTGAGCACCTCCGAGTAGCATGTACGGTGCAAAAGAAGTTCAATATACAAACGCACGTAAAAATTACAAATAAAATACAAAAATATCCTCAGCCTTCTTCTTGGTTCTTTCGGTAAAGTCACGTGACTTTAACGAAAGAACCAAGAAGATGAATCCCCGCAGTCACGAAAGCTAGCTTTAAATCGAAATCTTCAGCCTTGGTTACATTTATATTATGTTAGCTGGGAGGGGGGGAGGGCGTTACCCAGACCCAATGGATGAGGTTGTTCATGCGTGAATATGGATATGATGGGTTTTGTGATCTGTGTGTAACAGTATGCAGAAATTATTTCATTAAACGTAATAATTCCAAAACCGAAACACAATGTATAATCGCTGCCTAGTAAAGAGCTGTTTGTATGCAACATTTTTCGTATACAACTCCATCATCTTCTGAACACATTGGGTCTTCAATTACTACGGCGGCATTCGATCTTGACGTAATTCTTGACAATGCCACGTGTCATTGTCCTTGAGCAAAAAAACTAAAAACTGTCTGGGGGGAACGGAAGGCTGCATTCGTTGCTGATCATTGTAATGCGAGGAACGACGCGGTTGTTTTCCCATGCAGAGAGAGAGAGTGCCAGTCGTCATCATCGCATCAATGACATTTCTTGTTAATTGTCCGATTCGAAGTCTGGTCCCATTGCAGGAGGCCTTGCTCGCCATTGATGTTTGGAATCGACACGATTGGCGCTACAACTTTCAGACATAGCCTGTGAGGGGGGGGTCATTCCAGTGAGTGTCAACAACGTGTTCAAAAACTCACTCTTGGGGGTAAAGGGACTCCTGAACATCACCCACGAAACTACTAACTCTTTTTAGAGAGATGTTTGGGTGATATGTTAACCTTCCATGTACTTGCACTAATATCATGTGTCTGTACTCTTTGCTGTTGCAACGTTCTTAGGGGCCGGCCATAAATGACGTCACGCGATTTTGGACGGTTTTTGACCCCCCCCTCGTCACACGGCGTCACGAAAAGTCAGAACCCCCCTCAAATATTACGTCACAAAGCTCTGCCCCCCCCCAAAAAACATAAAACATGCATCAAATCGCTTTAAACTATTGTAGTGCGTATTTAATGTGGCGCTGCAGTCTGATGTTGTAGGAGAAAACATTTATTAAAAAGTATATTTAATTAAGTAGAACGTGTTGTTTATATTTATTTAAAGTTGCGCATTTTGATGTGGCGTCACATTTCTCAAACACCCCCCCCCCCTTGTCACACATCGTCACAAATGTCTGGCCCCTTACCCGCCCCTACTGGACATGTCAAAAGAGCTTCATAGCTCTTCGGATTCGTCCTGCAGTATAAATACAGACAGTACTTTGATTCTAATATACGTCAGTCCAATGATGACTTTTTTTTACATCTGTGATAATAAAACGTGTTACCGCCATCTGCTTAGATCCACTTTGGGGCCATCCATTTAGTAGGTACGCAAGAATCTGTCAAAATAGGGCCACAGATAAGAGGAGGTTCGTATATCTCGTCTTCAGGCGGACTTTTTACACCCCCCCCCACCTGCGTACGTTCGCTTGACGCACCCCCAGAATCCTATAGAACGGCCGATATTTAATCCAAGCAGAAGCGATCAAGGATTAATAATATTAACGTGTTTAAGCAAACAGATAGTCCACCGCCGGACTATCTAACTCATTTAAAGGCCAATGAAGACAAATTATTATCGAGGCTTCATCCCCCCCCCCCCGTTTCCTATGCGTACATTGTCAGTTGACCCCCCCCCCCATACGCTGCAAGCGGTACCCATTTGGGTTAACCCGCCCTCTCCCCTCCATGTGTACGCACTAAATGGATGGGCCCCTTTGCTCACTGTAGCGTATGGGCTGTTCGGAATGTACCACTCAATTAACGGGGGTGAACGATACCGACAGTTTCGCATGGACTTTTGCCGTAAAACGTAAAAAAATAAACGAAGACACAGCATTATAAAATAACTGGAACAATAGTTGTAGAATGATTAACACATTACAATTTAAGTAGTTTATTTTGTGATTGTGAAATTATGGGATCAAATACCGCCCCCCCCACCCCCGTTGTTGATAATGTTTTTTCTCTCCGTAGGCCGGAACGAATCAGCGTGAGATTTTGGAGACGAATACCTTTTGACACACGCACGAAACTGCTCACTTTAAAATGTAGATATTACTTTTTAAATAGACAAATATAACTTTAGAAAAAAAATATGTATAAATAAAGTTTTCTGCACCGGACGAGCGATCTAGAGGCCACCAGTTTGATCTCCCCTCCCTGGGCCCTCTGTCCACCCAGCATTGTTCACCCTCAGCTCCCTAGTCGGCAAGGTCGTGCGTGCGCGGTGCTTTTAAGCCGTCTGGCCAGCGCGGAAGAGTAGGCCAAATGCCCTCAAAGGGCCGGGGGGGCGGGGGTCCTCTTGTTGAGCCCTCTCTCGTGGTGGCTGTTCTGAGAGCAGCAGGGATGCTGGCGAGTCGTGATTGAAGAGCTGCACCGTTTAATCTGGAAACAAAAATCATCTCGTTAAATGTTTGAGTCGTCTTGTCAATGATTGAGGCCGGGGGAGGTAACAATGCCCCCCCTCCCTCGCCCCCCCCGTCACAATTCGAGATCGCGATTCGATAATTTTTTCTTACATTGTGGTGAATGTAGCGGCCACTAGTGATTGCTAGAGTTCACATGAACCCATTGTACAATTGCAAATCGTTGATTCGATCTCATGACTCGTTATTCGCCAATATGTAGCATTATGAACCAACAAAACTTTGTGTTTCGTATACAGCTGCCATTGTAAATTGTATACTTGCTTCACTTACTATTTTCACATGTACATTTTTTGTAAAACAATGGCATGCGTCGTCCCAGAAATTCGCAAAACCCTAAATGCGAAGTTGGTACCAATTTTTATGGAGCAGAGTGTTGGCAAGAGGAAGGAATAAATGGAAATTTCAAGTTCATTGCAGACATTACCTCTTAGCTGTATCTAAAACCGGTAGCCTGCACGAACAGGGATTGCAAAAAGAGAGACTTAATACATTGTGGCCCAGCCTCAAATGGCACTGGGGAGGGCTCTTTTGTCTGGCTGGGAGCGGAAGATAAATGTCCCACTTCTAGCCTGGGCAGCTGCCAAGGCCGTAACACAGAATGCAGACCCTCGTTAAAGGACACCTGAGATATTGCTATTGATTTTGTCACGGATATTGATTCGCGGCGGATAGCGTGCGGCCCGACAGGCGAGGGTGGCTTGGCTCCGCTCGCAGCCGGGAACGGTCGGCTTGTGAGCCTCGCGAATTTGCGAGGGTTTTTTTGGGCGCCACACCGCCCCGCCTTGTCCGACGGCACTTGATCACTGTCGGAGAGCGGTTTATGATGCTTATCTTGATCTCAGAGTTCTTCCCGTGCAGTTCTTCGCGGCGTAAGAGGCCCCCTCTTGTCGATTTGTCATCGCGAGTCGCAAGTGTCGGGGCCCCCTTCATGAACTAGGGACGTCGAAAATACGATGCGTTGGTCTAAAAAAAAAAATCACAAAACGTGCCCCAGGGGACATCGGCGGAGGAGATGGAGCGGTACGGTGAGCTCGCGTGGAAGGTGTTCGGTGGATTGTTACGATGCAGGATTGTGAGAGATAGTGGCGGCTTGATGCGGCCTTCATCCAGTAGTGGATTTACCATATCCAATGATGAAGACGAGATATACGAAACTCCTCTTATCTGTGGCCCTATTTCCCACGACTCTGATTATATCCGCAGTCTAATGTATTACAATCATCCGCGATTTTACCCAAAATACATGGCGAAGATACTTCCTAATGCTCGCTTTTTTCCCCCCACGGATAAGAGGATTCACACGGCAAAGTCGTGATATTACACGTGGGGGCTGAGGTTCTGACAGCAGTCGTTAGTAGTGCTGTGCACGTCTGGGATAGCCCAGGGTGACTGTGGTAGGGTTACGGCTGTGCAATGTCAACCATCGATGCTACCACTTCGATGCTTTTCACATGGCCAAAGGCGAAGTGAAAATACCGCATGTGTTATTTGATGGTCGCAAATGCAGTAACCCAATGACCGTGCTAACATTATACATTTAATCGATGTATTACTTTATTTTGAGGGTCACTTTTATTCGTTTTAAAGGCAACATTCAGAACGTGAAGGCCATGATTGCACATTAATGAGTAATTCCAAATTATAATTCCTAATTTTAAAATGTCACTCGACTTGCAAATTAATGTTACTCTGTTAATAAAGGATAAGGATGACATTTATTGCAGCAAAAAAGACCTATTGCACACATCCATGCAAACTCATGCACACACACATACACAAAGACAACGATCCCCCATATGGCCTTAATAGAGGGTTGGGACAAGTGCTGTTAGTGAGCACTTATTAAGGCCAGCACAGTGCACGAGGGTGCGGTGTGGTACTGTACCCGGCTGCCCGTGTATCTCGACTGCGCCTGGTACTTGATTAAGGTTGGTGTAAGTTCGATTAAGCACAGTACTGGATTAGATAGTATTCACCATTGGTGTTAATCATGGCCGGGAATTGAACTCAGGCCACCAAGTTCACAGCACCAGTGCGCTAAACCGCTACAACCAAACTCACATACATGCATACAATAACCTGGGAATTAATTTGTTAACCAACGTTTTTGTTGTTGTTGTTAAACATCAAAACAAAACTCCGGCAAATAATTTCGCTTAAAAAAATAGGTTAAAGTGCAGCCCTGCAATTTTTTTTATCTCACCCTTGCTGGCAGAAGGGCCTCCACTAGAGACGGCTCTAGAAAACTCCGCGAGATGACATTTTCGCCTACTCTCTCACTCTGGCCAGATGTCCTTGAACGGGTCGGTGGGTACCAACATTTTTAATCCACCACACGCGGACATGCTGATAGACGATCAGGGCAAGACGGGGGGCGGGGGGTGCGTTTGACTTAAGAAACGCGCCCCAATGTTTCAACTGCCGTGCCAGATTGCAGCCACTTGATTTGCAAAGTCCAGTGGCGTTATCCAATGGCAGCATTCCAATTCATTGAAATTCAACAACGATGCCAATGTAAATTCATAGCTCTACGGATCGTGCATGAAGTAAGCTGCTGCTGCTGCTGGCTGGATGGCTGGCTGGCTGAACGAAACCATTGCAGGATTTTCATCCCACGGTGGTTGTTTGCATTACCATTAGATGGTATGCATAGCCTTGGCTGGGTTCCATTAGTCATGGCACGTGTGGATACGTATGTTTGTATGGTGCAACAATGCCGAGCCAATGCATCGGCGCGGTGTTCAGCGAGCGTTTTATTGTTGGTGTCTCCAAATAAAAGTGCATCGCGTGGCTTTTAACCGAAATCGAAATAAAAAAACGTGAAACAATTTTTTTTGAGGATTTGTCATACCCACGCCCGTTCATGAAACACCCAACCCTCCTAACTGCATCTGCTCTTTAACTGTTTGCGACAAACCTGATGGTCGTGGTTATGTCCTCTGACACCTTTTATTGCAGAGCTGAGTGCAAGTAACGCTGCGAGAGGCGGAAAGGTTAAAACCGTGGCCTTATTAATCTGTTGCTCCGTTTTGCAGATATTGTTTTTTGCTGTGACGCCTATCGCCAATGCTCAACATAATACAATAAGCAAACGTGTGATCGTACACAACTGTTCCTCAGCATACAGTGGTCATAGTTCAGAGTTCATCCAAGGGGTCAGCCAGCCCTTCTCAGCAGGTAAATGGAACGTGAACGCTCGTGGTAGCGCGGCCTAGTCTTATTTGTTGTTGTCGGTGTTCCGATAACACGTACAAGGGGCTTCCGAATATGGTCTGGGTCGACGGGAGACTGCAGGAGATGGGCAGGTGACTCAAAGCCACAGCAATCGATGTGGTGTGCCGGGAGCGGAAATAATTTTTGGGGTCGCTGGACTCGGCTGGATAAAAAAAAAATTCGGATTAATTTTATATCGCGTTGTCGTTCGTGAAAATTGCATCTCAAAATCGCTGAGAAGGAACCACAGGCAAGCGGGAAAGCTGCCAGACGCTGAGCCGGCAATGCCATCAATCGCTCTGCAGTTCTCTACACATTAAGATGTTTTCAGCCGATGAGTGAGCATTTACACACGTGGGAGGAGGTCATGTAGCCCGCATGCCCAGCCACCAAATGACTAAACAGCTTTCGTTCGGCCGGATAGAGGGGGCTAAACGGGCACTGCACGAGCTGGAGAAGAGATGGAGTGATGTGGTACAAGAGGATGTGGAGCTGAGTGGACTTGCCGATGACTGGTACCAGCGGTGTCAAGATGGGCCTCTGTGGAGGAGGGGACCTGTCATGCATGGTGGGCGCCCATCCAAGCACTGTTCGGCTCAACTTTGCTTAGCCTCTGAGGTTTGACGCGACATAGGCATCTGCCATTAATAGAAACATATATATGCGTCCCTTACAATCATTGCCATGTGGTAAAATGTTAATTAATATCTCCATTTGTAAACCACTGCCCCCCCCCCTTCTCCCCAACCCGGGCACACCCACAATTGATGGATATTGAAGTTGTTGACATGACGAATGTTCGTGTTTGGCACTTCAGAATTAATAACGCAAGACAGCCATGAAAAACTAGGGTCTAGAGGGAAGTTTGTTGTGCAATGGGGCTTCTTCGCCAACAAAAAAAACCTGTGACCTCACGGAAGATGATCGGAGTGGAGGATAAAACGGGGCCATCTCCGCCGCCCTACAATCTGGAATGCAGCCCCAGCTCTGCTGCCTCGTTCTGTGACTCGCTGTTGACCCAAGGCTGACCGCGATACAATTCCTCGGTACAATAATTGTTCTGAGCCAATGTCCACATCTCGGTAAG
Organism: Lampetra fluviatilis; assembly: GCF_964198595.1. Lineage (NCBI taxonomy): Eukaryota > Metazoa > Chordata > Hyperoartia > Petromyzontiformes > Petromyzontidae > Lampetra > Lampetra fluviatilis. The sequence continues at coordinate 12,729,949 of NC_136285.1, read as the reverse complement.
TCAGTAGTTACTCGATGAATAGCTAAACTCTAGAATGAAGGCTGTGTATATATGTATATGTTACGTATGTCAGTGTGCGTGTACAATTTTGAGAATATTTTTGTCGTACGACTGATAAAAAAACGTCCCCCTCAGCGTTGGTGTTTTGTTCTCCTGGCTAATTGTTGGAAATGTTACATTTAGCCGTACTGCTCAACAATGTTATCAATAATCGTAGTTTTGGGGTTAGATCGCGTGAACATACATGTGTCGTTAAAGCCGAAAGCAGAATGATTTTTCCACAACTCTGGCTGTCGCTGATGATGCTAGTTGTAATTACTGGCGAAACGTCGTACTTGAATTGTAAATGTTGTGGGTTTACTCTCCAACACACCGGTGTGCTGAACTAGTCACAAATTGGCATGATTTGTTTACGTGGCGAACCTTACTAATTGGCTGTGTCGGGTGGCGGCGGGTTTAACGACACATTCATATTTACGCGATCAAACCCAAAGCCTCCATTATAGATAGCCGCACTGTGATTGCATTTTAAATTTCAATGACCAGCGTGCGTTCAAAAGAACGCCTTAGTCGTTTTGTCCGTTCTGTTTTTTTGCAAAAACACGAATAAATATACGCGATTTGAAATGTCGGGCATAACACCAGCATGATTTAAAAAAATAAATTAGGCACTGCGCGCCTTTGACAGGGGAAGTGCTGTTAGCAACCACTTATTAAGGCTGTCGCACTGCACACTAAGGGGGGGGGGCGGTGTGGGGAGTGGCACTTTCGGCCAATTTGGCGTATTTATTACTTCCAACGGAGCACATTGCACCGAGTAGAAGCTGGGTGGGTGGGGGAGCGTAAAGTGGGCCAAGTGCGAGAGGTGAATTGCAACTCAGTGCGGCATGTCTGAGCATTGAACCCGAATCGCGGGGATCAAATAGCAGCAGGTTTGCTCATCACAATATCACTACTCCCCGCTACAAAGACAAAGGTCCCCCCGTATAGCCTGCAACAGGCTGTTGGGGCAAGTGCTGTTAGCGAGTAGCACCTATGAAGGCCGGCACGGCAGGCGAGAGGGGTGGGTGGCCAGCAGCACGCCGCAGCCGCCTTTGTCTCCCCGAGTGGAGACGTTTACTGCACACCGCACTGAGTACTCATTTGAGGCTGAGTCAACCTAGGGGATGCCCAGGACCGGTTGAGATTCTCGTCACTGGTGTTGACCATGAGCGGGAATTGAACCCGGGTTGCCGATTTCGTAGCGCAGCGTAGCGCTAACCGTAATACTGCTCCCGCTCCCCACAATTACATGCACGCACACCCACACGAACGTATGAAATATGGATGACAACTTCCACACTGTCATGTCAATTATTCATAAGACGTTATGAGCATTGCAGAAATATCAGTTTTGGAGCAAATTCAAACAGGAAAGTAATATCTGGGGTGGGAGGCCTTTCCACTCGTTCGTTTTGCTAATATCACGTTGCCCTTATCTTTTACAAAGCACTCTGTGGTAGAGAGAGTAAGTCTTCATTTGTTGAATTTCAATGACAAATGACATGGTGTTTTGCTGATTTCATAAAAAAAACGTTATTTTTATATATCTCTCTTTTGATTCGACATCCTCCCTCGCCATAATACATCGCAACATTTTGACGTTCAGGGGCGGTAGTTCCAGGGGCATCGATGGCATCAGACACACCGGGCTCATCACAGCAGGTGGGGGAGGAAGGGATTTTCTTTGGGAGTGCGGGGGATTGGCTGGTCATTGTCGTTCTGGGTTCAGGTATTTAAGACTCGTCTAAGGTTCAGGTATTTAATACTAGTCTAAGGTTCAGGTATTTAAGACCAGTCTAAGGTTAAGGTGTGAAAGACTGGTCTAAGGTTCAGGTATTTAAGACCGGTCTAAGGTTCAGGTATTTAAGACCGGTCTAAGGTTCAGGTATTTAAGACCAGTCTAAGGTTAAGGTGTGAAAGACTGGTCTAAGGTTCAGGTATTTAAGACCGGTCTAAGGTTCAGGTATTTAAGACCGGTCTAAGGTTCAGGTATTTAAGACCGGTCTAAGGTTCAGGTATTTTAGACCGGTCTAAGGTTCAGGTATTTAAGACCAGTCTAAGGTTAAGGTGTGAAAGACTGGTCTAAGGTTCAGGTATTTAAGACCGGTCTAAGGTTCAGGTATTTAAGACCGGTCTAAGGTTCAGGTATTTAAGACCGGTCTAAGGTTCAGGTATTTTAGACCGGTCTAAGGTTCAGGTATTTAAGACCAGTCTAAGGTTAAGGTGTGAAAGACTGCTCTAAGGTTCAGGTATTTAAGACCGGTCTAAGGTTCAGGTATTTTAGACCGGTCTAAGGTTCAGGTATTTAAGACCAGTCTAAGGTTAAGGTGTGAAAGACTGGTCTAAGGTTCAGGTATTTAAGACCGGTCTAAGGTTCAGGTATTTAAGACCAGTCTAAGGTTAAGGTGTGAAAGACTGCTCTAAGGTTCAGGTATTTAAGACCGGTCTAAGGTTCAGGTATTTAAGACCGGTCTAAGGTTCAGGTATTTAAGACCGGTCTAAGGTTCAGGTATTTTAGACCGGTCTAAGGTTCAGGTATTTAAGACCAGTCTAAGGTTAAGGTGTGAAAGACTGGTCTAAGGTTCAGGTATTTAAGACCGGTCTAAGGTTCAGGTATTTTAGACCGGTCTAAGGTTCAGGTATTTTAGACCGGTCTAAGGTTGAAGAATGGCCCCCGTGATTTGTGCTGTATTCTTCCTTGTGTCTGAGCTTATAACGCAGATGCTCCAGTGCTGAGATTGGGCCTAATGCATTCAGTCATTGATTATGGGGGGGGGGGGGGGGTTCGTCATTCTTCCACGTACTCGCTATGGTTTTTCCCGGCCGCTATATTGAACGTCCAAATAAAAACATTCTTCCGGACAAAACAGAGAGTTTCAAGAAAGACAGGCGAGTCTCTCTTGGGCAGGGTGTGTTTTTACATCCCTCTGCTCAGGTCTTGAATGAGACCATAAGAACAGCTGCTCCACATTGGTAGAATTACAATACAAGAAAATTTGTATTTGCAAAGTGTAATATCATCTTTTTATGGCTGTCCCAGTTTACAAAATATGTATTTACCGAAAGAACCAAAGAGTATTTATATAGACATAATACATCTTTTAGGTAATGATTTGCCAAAAATTGGGAAGACTGAATCAATTTCCGAGGGTCTTTTCATTGTCAATGAAGGCTCGGCATGATGGTAGTTGATTTTCACAAGGCCTTGCAGAATTAAATATGGTATACATATTATCGATGATAGAGAAAATTTTCCCAAACCAAGCTTGCTCATGTTCTTAGTTGACCTTTAAATTCCCCATGATTCTTTATTAAGAAATTAGCAAAATACATTTTAGGAGAGGAGTTAGACTGGGTCACATGCTTCTTCCAAAGAAGTCACGGATGATTCATGCTTGGCATTACACTGAGAGACAATGAAGAGGGAGACGTTTGATGAAAGAACACACGCACGTTCAATCATATCGACTGCTGAGAACTTCCAATTAGCACGGTTGGCTATGCACGATGCGAAAGAAGATCAACATACATACGTAACACAAATAATTCGGCCTGGGAAGGACACGTGATGAGACGATGGCCAGTGGTCAAGACTAACGATGGTGCGGCAGCCGAGGGAGGAAAGTCTTCCAAGAGGCTGTCCGTGGCCGAAACATCGCGATGAAATTGGCTCATGCGCAGGCGCCAGACGGACTGTGACGACGCAAGGCCCTGATGACAAGGCGGTGGCGGCTTGTGAAAGGGATTCATCCAGCAGCGGATTGATTATTGACTGCTGACGATGAGTTTCTAAATGCAGCTACCCTCTGAAGATGCCGGACAGATGATGGTGATAATGATGACATGCCACAGGGAGACCCCGTATGCTGGAATCGACTGACAAAGAGTTGAAAATTATTGATGTTATTGTTACGATGTTTTTTTTAATATGTACATATACCAAAAGGAAGGGCATGATCCGCTTTGAATTAAACTGCATCTTATTCAATCGCGGTGAAGATACCGATGCTGTAGACAGTGTCGGTGGTGGGAGCATATTTAGTTTAACACGTATGCTTACGCGACCAGTATTATTAATAATAAAGGTGTTTTGGGTTAGATCGCGTTAATATAAATGTGTTTATTATGCAGAAGGCATTTGTAATGGGTCCCAGCTGAATGTTTACCATCCGCCTGTTGACATTTTTTTACATCGATATTTAAACTTTGTAATTCGCTGCCGATGGGGCTGTCTAGCCTCACATGCTGACATTTGGGGAGATTTTTTAAATTATAATTTTCCGTGATGATGGGGCACACACACACTGAGACACGGGGGTTATATTACAAAACCGGTTTAATGTGCTAACATTAAGCCAATAAAGTGTGAATTACACGTGAATCAAACAACATATTTGTCACCGGTGTCAAATTAAAGATTTATAGCACAAAATAATCCAATAACGGCCACCTTATATTTCCATTATTGGTCAAAATGCCGTGGCATTAAAATGATTTGGGGATACAACAGCAAGTTATTGAATGCTTTTCCTTTGGTCACATTAGATTTAAGACAGTTCGTGGTAATTGGGTTAATTTGGCTGACTATATGCTACTTTTAAAGCATGTTTTTTTTTGCCGTGAAATGCTATAAACTGTAATATTTAATATATATAGCATCTAAATGCGATGGCATCATAAGCTGCTGTACAGAAATATTTACTTTTATTTAAGGGACAGAAAGTCACAGCTGAAAAATAGAGGTCGTATTTGTGGTAAGAATAAAACCTCGATTGGGCAAATAGAACCATCCTTAAATAGTATGAAGGCTAATTTTCGCAGGAATAATAGGGACACGAGCAATTACCTTAAAACGTATGCATTAGTCTGCCTTACGCAAGATTATTCAGAAAAACAAAAAATAAGTGTAATCGGCTTTCCTGGCCGGAAAACGTGCCATACGTCCACAAGTTTTGGGCACAATGGTGCCCACCAACAAAATATAAAAAAAATAACAAACACACAACCGGTTGAATGCCCTTGAATCGATGGGCACGACGCCCATGGATCTGTGATCGACGTCCTGGAGGGAAGTCGCCTACGGCCGTGCGAGCTGGCAGCGGCGGAGCCACAGGTGCCTCTGAAATTTGCGCGGCAGGTAATGCCCCCGGTGCCCGATATCTGACGGTGGTTTTCTCGTGGCAAGAAAAATCGACCCTCGGTGAGAAACTCTCGATTCCTGTCGAGTTTCTGCAGCGCAGCCTGCACTTAAAAACTCGCTTTCTTTGTTGCGGAAAATGCGAAAAAAAAAAGGTTTTGAAATTATTAAATGCATTTAATTACTTTAATTGCCTCCTTTTTGCCGGAATTAATTTCGAATGGAATTTGTTACAATACGGGTGACAGAGGTGCGGCTCTCCGCTTTGCACTCTGTTAATGACGCTCTTTTGTTTCGAAAGGCTGGTGATTGAGCCGCTGAATTAAAATAACGGCCTAATTTAAATGTAATTGATTTAGTTTGTCGGGTGGCTTAAAAAGGTTTGTTGTAAGCTGTTATGCAAAAAAAAACTATTTCTCAAAGCAAATAATTGCGCAAAGTTTTTTTTTTACGCAGTTTTGCACTCTCTTTTTTTATTATTCTAAACGGCAGTGATTTATTTTTCAGCAATTTAATATGTAATTCCAAAACCTGACTTTAAAAGTACTCAACTTCGCCAAAATTTAAGCATGTTGCAATATTCATTGGATGCTTTTATGCCTCTTGGTCAGGTCTATCCATGAAAACTTTCAATAAATCAGAATGATAGCGACCAAATACACACCACGAACATCTACGATGGAAAATGTGCAAATTTATTTACTCGTGCATGCACTGCACATTTGTATGCCGTAAAAAACTGATAATTAGTATTTAAGTAGGCGAGATTCAATCGCTGAACGTGTCCTTGTTACAGTGTAAGATGTGTTGCTCAGGCTCATTGGTAATCTCGGACGCTGATGAAAATCACGACCATGCCACAATCACGACCATGCCACAATCAGCACCATGCCACAATCACGACCATGCCACAATCACCACCATGCCACAATCACGACCATGCCACAATCACGACCATGCCACAATCACGACCATGCCACAATCACCACCATGCCACAATCACGACCATGTCATAATCACCACCATGCCACAATCACCACCATGCCACAATCACGACCATGCCACAATCACGACCATGCCACAATCACGACCATGCCACAATCACCACCATGCCACAATCACGACCATGCCACAATCACGACCATGCCACAATCACCACCATGCCACAATCACGACCATGCCACAATCACGACCATGCCACAATCACCACCATGCCACAATCACGACCATGCCACAATCACGACCATGCCACAATCACGACCATGCCACAATCACCACCATGCCACAATCACGACCATGTCATAATCACCACCATGCCACAATCACCACCATGCCACAATCACGACCATGCCACAATCACGACCATGCCACAATCACGACCATGCCACAATCACCACCATGCCACAATCACGACCATGCCACAATCACGACCATGCCACAATCACCACCATGCCACAATCACCACCATGCCACAATCACCACCATGCCACAATCACGACCATGCCACAATCACCACCATGCCACAATCACGACCATGCCACAATCACCACCATGCCACAATCACCACCATGCCACAATCACCACCATGCCACAATCAGCACCATGCCACAATCACGACCATGCCACAATCACGACCATGCCACAATCACGACCATGCCACAATCACGGCCATGCCACAATCACGACCATGCCACAATCACGACCATGCCACAATCACCACCATGCCACAATCACGACCATGCCACAATCACGACCATGCCACAATCACCACCATGCCACAATCACGACCATGCCACAATCACGGCCATGCCACAATCACGACCATGCCACAATCACCACCATGCCACAATCACGACCATGCCACAATCACCACCATGCCACAATCAGCAGAATGCCACACTCACGACCATGCCACAATCACCACCATGCCACAATCACCACCATGCAACAATCACGACCATGCCACAATCACCACCATGCCACAATCACGACCATGCCACAATCACCACCATGCCACAATCAGCACCATGCCACAATCACGACCATGCCACAATCACCACCATGCCACAATCACGACCATGCCACAATCACGACCATGCCACAATCACGACCATGCCGCAATCACCACCATGCCACAATCACCACCATGCCACAATCACGACCATGCCACAATCACCACCATGCCACAATCACCACCATGCCACAATCACGACCATGCCACAATCACGACCATGCCACAATCACGACCATGCCACAATCACCACCATGCCACAATCACCACCATGCCACAATCACCACCATGCCACAATCACGACCATGCCACAATCAGCACCATGCCACAATCACGACCATGCCACAATCACCACCATGCCACAATCAGCACCATGCCACAATCACGACCATGCCACAATCACCACCATGCCACAATCACGACCATGCCACAATCACGACCATGCCACAATCAGCACCATGCCACAATCACCACCATGCCACAATCATGACCATGCCACAATCACCACCATGCCACAATCACGACCATGCCACAATCACGACCATGCCACAATCACGACCATGCCACAATCAGCACCATGCCACAATCACGACCATGCCACAATCACGACCATGCCACAATCACCACCATGCCACAATCACGACCATGCCACAATCACGACCATGCCACAATCACGACCATGCCACAATCTCCACCATGCCACAATCACGACCATGCCACAATCACCACCATGCCACAATCACGCCCATGCCACAATCAGCACCATGCCACAATCAGCACCATGCCACAATCACCACCATGCCACAATCACCACCATGCCACAATCACCACCATGCCACAATCACGACCATGTCACAATCACCACCATGCCACAATCACCACCATGCCACAATCACCACCATGCCACAATCACCACCATGCCACAATCACGACCATGCCACAATCACCACCATGCCACAATCACGACCATGCCACAATCACGACCATGCCACAATCACGACCATGCCACAATCACGACCATGCCACAATCACCACCATGCCACAATCACGACCATGCCACAATCACCACCATGCCACAATCAGCACGGGCTGCCACCTGCTCTTAATCCGCATTGTCTCGCACAAGTTGTTATCATGAGGACGATTTCAAACCTTTTAAAACAGTCTGCCCCAGCAGCAGACAATGCTTTCCCACCTGATAATGGACGCTTGTGTTGCGCCCGAAACGTCGTGGTTTATTTTATTTTTCTACCTACGTGACTTTACCGATAGAACCAAAGAGTATGACAATACATGTTGTGATCGGGGAGAAGCAGCGCAATGATTCACGCACTGCACGATGAACCCAGCGACAATACGAGAGTTTTTGTGCAATTCCAGACGTTTCTGGTTCAATCTCCCTGCTCTTAAACTGAAACCATGGAGCGCGTCCTTTCGTAACCCCCACCCCCGCCTCTGTCAACCCCACGAGTAGTATAAACAAGTACACCACGGTTAGTCCATCGGCAGGTCGCGTGTGGTGGAGTAAAAGTGTGGGTTGGGTCGGCCAACAATGTGCTCTGGAGGGGCTCCCTGGAGACTGCCTTTAGTGCAAGGCCCTTCAGCCAGCATTGACGTGAACAAGGAATTGCAGGGCTGCGCCTTTAGCCTCACCTCTGAGTGTGTGATGCCATGACACTGCAAGCCCCGCTTGCTTTGGGGTCACTGACCGAATGTCGAGTCGTGTCACTTGCCGTTGTAAGCGTTTCTGCTTTGCTGAGTTAGGGATATTTCACCAAAATTGCTTTTAGGGTGGAAAGGATTTTTCCAGTTTTTTTTTCAGTGCAGTTTTTTACGATAGGTTTCTGCTTTTACGATCGTAATATTTACGTAACATTTCTTCTTTGAGGCAAAGTTCATCTTTGGAATATGAAATTTGGAACGTTTACGTAAGATAAAATACGTCTATCATTTATGCCTTTGTTCCATTGTTTTGTATGGTGCCTTGAGATGTGGTTTCACCTGGATACTTTATATATAAATTTCCAAATTGTATTGTTTAGTATGATGGAGTACATATATTAACAGCACACCATTTGATCGATGGTTGCCTGAGGCTTAAAACGCCAACAACAATAGCCACCATTTGCGTCTCAGTGGCGGTGACGCCAGCACAATGCTTGTGCCCGGCTAGGTGCACTGTGAGGCCATGTGAAGTGTCGAGGGCTCGCTGGCAGGAGGTCACAGCACAGACCCAGGTGTTATGAGTTAACGTTGATGACTGGCAGATCCGATCACATGGCCCCCTCCCTACTGTGCCAACACGCTGTGTTTAAGCCGCCCGCCATTCTGCTTGTTGGCTGTGAGAATTGAAGAAGCCAAAAATGCAAACGGTAACAGCAATAACAAACATGTGCTGGACACCACGAGCGAGATTTCGCTCGGTCTGCCTCATTTTGCACAGGTCACTAATGAGCGGCGTTCAGAATTGCAGAATAATGTAGTGTTTGGGTGGCGAGGCGTCAGCAAGGGGCTGTTAAAATTTGGGGCTCATGTCACAGATAAATGATCGAGGCTGGATAAGATGAACCTCGAATTAGCATCGTACCACCTTAAGTCCTTGAGGAAAGAGCTGCCATGGAAGCCCTTGAGTCAAAGGTTTGCCAGGAAAATCTCCCACGCGAATTGAACACGATGAAATATCATGGGGAAAAATATCTCTCGATACCGGAAGAGGGGAGGTACCACATGTAAAATAGCTTGTTTTGGGTGGCGTATCATTATTATTTGTTGTCCTTCCCCCGCACCTCTGATTAGCACGGTTGGCTACGTACGATGTGAAAGATATTCAACATACATACATCAGCATAAGTACATTATGCAAATGACCCAAAAAAAAACCAAGACTTGTAATGTCCTGGGAAGACTTTACAGATTTTCAAGGACAGCTGCCTCAAAAAGGGGAACAATCATCGGTACACCTTCTTGGTTATTTCGGTGAAGTCACGTAGAAGGGAAATAATAAAATAACGAAAAGAAAACATAACAAAATAATTCTCACGACGTTTCGGCCACAACGCAAGCAGCCGTCCTCAGGTGAAGAGCGGGTCTGTCGGGAAGACAGCGTCTGAATGAAACACCCCAGGCTTGGAGCGTATATTTAAGCTGGGTTACACCCAGGACAGGTGGCAAGCCGATTTGCGCCATGCCCCTCTGGCCAAGTCAGCAGGACAGCGTGGCGTTGACTTGCCTGTGCTATGGCTCAGATTGGCGTCGAGCAAAAAAAAAAGGATCTGTTTTGATCCTCCCACCCCCTCCCCTCCTCCTTATATTGTGCGGATAAAAGGAGAGAGGCTAAATCTCTGTCGTTCGTAATATTCTCACAGGCACCGAAGTCACAGGGGGATGCACACAGTAATTGAAATGTCAGTCACCTAATTCAGCCCACACCAGTTTAAATTAACTATCCTTCCCCCTGCATGTAAAGTTTTTAACGGCATCAAAAACTGGGATTAAGCGGGCATGCACTTTTTTTTTGTCTGTGCCGAGTTCGGAATGAGAAGCCGTATTTTTCCAGCTTTTATGGCTTTCATTGGGATGTTCGATGTGAGCCCAATTGCCCCAAAAAGGATTTTCCAATGAATGCATCTGATTATGCTTTATTTCTTTTTGGTTAAATTATTTTCAAAATTAACGGCCAACCATGTGAAATCCAAACAATAAGCTCTGCAAATGAGGACGCTTACAACCTATAATGCCACGGAGTGTGTTCATTGATGGAATGTCCAATGCCTCGAAAATGTGAATTATTTTTTTTCCATATAAATAACTGATGTATATGCACATGTACAAACCATTGCGGATATCATTCTCTCAACACCTTGCTGGGTCATGCAGGTCATTTTACCATATTTCACCAAGCTGGTAGTTAGCATTTCAAATACTATATGTGTGCTGCTCAAAACCTCCCTTTTCTGACCCGTATCCTTTCAATAATGCATCTACAATTTTTACCGATCTGCCAAGCAACTGTCCTCAAATAATTTGTATCGACCTTAACGGGGGAATTAGTCGATGGACTGTGGCATTATCTAGTGAGAATAGAAGTCCAATACAGCAGTGGATTTTGCTGCTTGTTCTAACCTCCGATGCCCTTCACGTAATATGTTATAGTTAGGCTTGTCAAAAAAACAGGACACGGAAAGTTTTCAAACTGTACGAGCGTATCGCTTGTTAAAATATATCCATCATGCACCACCTCTCTAGAAAAAGCAAAGCTATATGGATGAAAACAACTGCTTAAAATTAGCTTGCTTCGTTGCAGCTATGGCCTGCATTCTCCTTTGAAAGCCCTCTCTGATCAAGGAGCATGACATGAAAAAATGTCCCCCTCCCGAGCTCTCAAACTTTGACCTAAATATGTCACGGAAAATCACTACGACTCGAGTGGAGGGCAACAGTCCGCTCTTTTTATTTTGATTTTATAAACAGAACCCTTAGGTTGATTTTCGTGGAAGCCTCGTACACAGTAGATCGTGAGCTTATGTGCATATGTGGTGAGGTGTGTGAGCGGGGGCTGATGGAAATTCTAACGATGTTCTAAGAAGTGCTAGGGAGCTGGGCTGTAGTTTAACTACACAAATAAAAACAAGACAATTTTCTACTTTCGGCAATTAAAATGTACAGAACGATCAGTTTCACCCAATGGCATGGGGTCACCTTTTGCATTCAACATTTATTTTAGTCTCGTGCTGAACACTGAAATATAAGTGGTCCCCATTGTTCGCGAATCAAGTGCGATGGTAAAGCTGAGACTAAGTGGGCAAAGCTCGCTAGTGGTTAGCTAGTATTGTATATCATTGATCTGTGTTTCATGAGCTTTTCAAATATTATAACTGTGCTGCCAACTCCCTGCTCCTGTACAAATCCAGGCTCAGAACCTGCCTCTTCTCTTCTGCCTGTGACTGTCTCCTTTCTACGAAGTGGCTAAAAATGTCTATTAAAAAATATCCATTCTCCTTCTAGGAAATCGTTTTGTACAGTGTCTTGAAATGCAGGTACATTTAGACGCGAATTAAATCTGCAGTGTGTTACGATTCACAATTTATGTTTAACACGTGGGCTTTCCAGACCAATATTATGATTCGTAATTAATTTATTGGATCAGATGGCGTAAAAAAAATGTGTGTCATGCACCCCTTTTCCACCCGACACAGCCAATTATCACAGTTGTCACGTGGACAAACGTGCCAGTTTAAATTATAATTTTATTTTACCAGGTAAGGCCCACTGAGCTATGCAGCTCTTTTTCAGAAGTGACCTGATCACAAATGATCGCTCAACAAAGTGGCTTGTCGCGTGGAAATTTATCGCGGCCAAACACTCTAAACGCGTGTTTCTAAATGTGGACGGAAAAAGCGGAGGACCCGGATAAAAGCCCACGTGACCACGGGGAGAACACGCAAACTACAAATATACAGCAGGCGTCAGGGTCGAGGTCAATCCCGCGTCTTCCTGTATACCAGGTAAGGTAGCTGACATCTCGCCACTGTGAGATGTTAATTATTAATCACAAGAAGAAGAAAAAAAAACTCATTATTTTTCAAAGCATTATATGTACATGCACTGCCCTCCTTCGATCCAATGCTGGATGAGGGCCTCTCCATGCCTTGCACGTCTTGGGGGTGTTTTAACCATACTTCCGCATTGCTGGTCAGTGAGGGTTGATGAAGGCGGTGGAGCATGGCCGTTGGAGTGGAGTACAACTGTCCTTTGCTGACGACGTAATACGCATTACAGATGACCAAAAACAAAACCAGGGGTCCTGTACCATAATGAAAAATACTTCTCCAAAAAACAGCGAAGTGTGTTTAATGAACCGTATACTTTCTTACTATATCGGGCTCTAGGGTTTAATGAGATGCTGATGTCACGTAATAGGCAGTGCACTGGACTTGCAAATCGGAGGGTCGCCAGCCCGGTTCGGTCTCCCGACGCGCGGCAGTTAAGACGACGGCGACATTTTCTCAAATCCCACAGCTTGTGGTGGGTGAAGTGTGCGTCCTGCCCACTCTTTCAAGAATTCTGTCCAGTTTGGAACAGTATGCCAAACTACCCTCTACAGGGGCGGTCTTTTACTCCCTCTAGTGGAGACGCTTCCTGACATCAATGATGTAAGCAAGTAACTGAAGGGCCTAACCTTTGACCCGACCATTTTCCGTGGGTTCTCGAGTTTACAGCCGTAAAATCGAATTTTGTTTCTTTTTTGTCCCTACATCTCTTGCGCAGAGTTAAATTTGATTTCATTCGGTATGAAGCTACTCTCTAAAGACCTGTTATAATTTCGATCTACTCATGTCTCGCGATATTTCAGAACAAAGTCTGTGTAACTGCAGTCATTAAAGCCGTTATGGTCGATTGTTAATCTGAAACATATGAGAGATAAAAAAGAGGGGAATTGAAAGAGGGAGTGGGTGAAATTTAACAAAGTGATCTCAGAAGTTTGAAGCAAATGGACAGATTAATAAGATTCAAACATACATCACGTGGACTGTATATGATTGCAGATGTCACTTCAAAAGTATGCATTCGCAAAGTTGTAAAGGACTTGCATATTACTTTCAACATACGCGTGATGTGTCTTGCCAAGCCGCACGCGTTTTGAACAGTCGTGCCTACAGTCGCAGTGGTGCAACATCGCTAATGACACGTGACTTGGAATGTCGATAACACAGAGAAAGAAACACACAGCTCTCTCTCTCTCTCTGTTCCTGCAATAGCAACACTGATAAAAACAAATGATTGATATGCCCTGGGGCAAATTGGGGGGGGGGGAGGACGTGTTTAGCTGTGACAGACAAATATTGTTTCCACACTATCCCAGAATCCACTGTGAAAATAATGAGAAGAAAAGTAATCGCCAGAAGGCTTTAGGCCCAGGGCCAACATGATATGGTGTCGTAACGCTGCGTTCCCATGCATTGCGTCCTGTTCAACTGGGGTCCCACATGCCCGTCTTGCCACCACGGCTAGAGGAAAAGCAGTGGTAATATTCGTAAACTATTATTAACAGAAATAATTTAGCGCAGCAATTTGTGGTATTCGTGCCTTTCTTATAGAGCGAGGCTATCACAGGAGGTGCCACGTTTCACAGATGAGCGTAGTCTTCCATTATGGTGGTTTTACCCAATTAAGTAGTTTACTAGTCGGCTTTCGTTTTAAAATGGAAAATTTGAACGAGTCGACTTTTCTCATAAAAATGTCTCAGTTTTCTCACAACCACGCGACCTAAAGTGTTATAGCCGACTGCAGTACGAGGCAATCTCCTCGTGCCCTGTCTATCCCTCTGATCTGAAGTAGGAACATTGGCAAACTGGTAAATACCTCGCCTGGTATGCAGGAGATTGTGGGTTCGATCTCAACCCTGAAGCCTGCTGTATATTTGGAGTTTGCGTGTCTCTCTCCCCGTGGTCGCGTGGATTTTTCTCTGGGTACTCCGGTTTTCCCCTCCACATTTAGAATCAACATGCGTTTAGAGTATTTGGCTGTAACACATTTCCACATAAGCCACTTCCTTGACTAATCGATTGTGGCCAGGTTGTTTCTGAAACAAAACTATATACTAGCTCAGTGGGCCTTGCCTGGTAAAATAAAACGTAAAAATGTGTTTAGTTTTAATAGTATCAGCCTGTACCCAGTGTCAGGTCTCTGGCGCAAGGCTTTAGGTCCAGTCCTCTCCAATAGTGAGCTTTCTTCTTTACTTCAATCTACGTTCATTCCTTCCTTCAAGTAGTCAGAGCAGCTTCGTTCCATCTCTGCCCCTGGGCATCTTTCCCAACATCCCGGACCCTTCCAGAAACTCCCCTCATCCACTTCTCACCTCTGAGAATGAGCCCAATCAATATCACATCTTTTGCCTTTTCTCCCCTTGTTCTGCTATATTTGTATATATATATAAAAGGACATATGTGATGAGTGTCTTTCGATCTAGTAAGGATCATGGTTAAGCCCGCGAGAGGGGGATTGTTTCTCATCTGGCAGGTAGATGCCCCCTTTTCATAAACCTTTTAATCCGATTAGCCGCCACCACGCATAATCAGTGCTGTAATACAGAGGCGGGTGTCCATGTTAATTAATGTCTCGCTCTGGCATTTAAAACAAATAGCTTTAGAATTGCATGAGGAGCGCAGTGGTGTTAGGTTGCTGACCTATCTGAATGTCATCCCCCATTTATTCATGGAGTTTTTTTTCTTCTTCTATCATTTTGAACGCTCCGGATTTTCAAAATTAAAAGAATAAATATCGCAACTTGGCGAAACTTTCCCATACGAGACCCATACGAACGAGAGTCTTGCACGAAGACGGCCCGTATAGCCTTAACAGACTGTTGGGGCAAGTGCTGTTAGCGAGCACCTATGAAGGCCGACACGGCACTCGCAGGGGATGGGTGGCCAGCACTGCACCCAGCCACCTTTGTCTCCCCAGTGGCGATGTTTACGCATCACACCAGGTGTTCATTTCAGGCTGAGTCGACCTAGGGGGAGGCCCAGGACCGATTAAAAATATCGTCACTGGTGTTGGCCGTGAGCGAGAATCGAACCCGGGTTGCTGTTGTTCGTTACGCAGCACACACACACACTGACACCGACACTCTCAAAGGTAAGTACAGTTATATTTTCCTATATGTCCTGGCATTGTTTCTGAATACTGCCCTTAGCCTGTGCCGAATATTTCCACAATGTGTGGGTGGACAACTCCTCAATACCAGTATCTCAAGCACCAATGGCAGCAGTTGGCACTGATGGCTTTCCAGGACAATCCTGACGAGCCCTGATCAGCAGGAAGCCACTCGACATTTCCTTTATTGTTTTTCTGGCTGCCTAAATTAAACATGTCAATCTCTGCTCTTTTGATCTCGTGGCCGTCACAAGGCTGTGTGTGAACCATCCGCAAGAATGGCGATGTCATCTTGGTATGCAACACATGCTGAGATTGCTGCCCATGTGTTACTGTGGAAGACACCTTTTTTGGTCAGTGTCTACATTAGAGCTGGGATGATTGGTCAATTTCGATTCGTCAGCTAAACAACTGTAATTGACTACCTTTCGTGATCGATTACTCGAGTCCCTTTGAAAATAGCGGCCGATCCCACGTCCTACCTTCTGAAGGCAGGCAACGCCCTACAAGCTGTGCCCAGTGTGACGCCACATATGATGGCACCAGCCTTGCGCCTCACCCGCCGACCAGAGGCACCTGTGGTTTGAACAGATGTGAAACGCTTTCCAACTATTTTCGTGTTTTCCGAGGAGTCGATTCATCAAACCAATCATCACCATACGAATTGATTACTTACATCATAATCACATAGCCCAG
Organism: Lampetra fluviatilis; assembly: GCF_964198595.1. Taxonomy (NCBI): domain Eukaryota; kingdom Metazoa; phylum Chordata; class Hyperoartia; order Petromyzontiformes; family Petromyzontidae; genus Lampetra; species Lampetra fluviatilis. Next base: position 12,713,408 of record NC_136285.1, on the reverse strand, counting down.
ATCTTGTTTAGAGTATAAAAATCACTTGTTTCTAGCCCGCACATATATAGTATTTCTAGCTGTTGAATTTCCTCTTCAGACGAAGCAGTGTTGAAATCTGACAAACGCTGACTGTTCGCACACGAAACGTAAACGAAACGGAGATGCGGAAGACGTGTGCGGAACGCCGCACCGGTGTGCTTGTGTGCAGAACAAGAACATATCGATCAATGACTTCAGAATTTTTCGACTTGCACCGAGCGGCAAACTCGGATTAAGTGGAGGGGCCTCGAGCAAGAGGCTGGCGCTGCGCCGGGCGGCCGTTGCGTAACACGGCTCGGCCGTCCAAAAGCGACGGCTTTTCGTTGCGCTCATCGCTCAAAGGTGTCGCGTGGAGCCACGCCGAGTCACGGTTGCCGTTAAGCATAGAGCCGGGGGCCCCGTTCTTTGGGAAGGTCACCGGCTGCTTGCCATCCCCGCTGATGATCCCCCGAAGCCTCTTGGGATTGCGTCACGTTGCATGTTTGAGTGTGGGTGTGCGTATGCCCGACGCTGCCCATACATTATAACAACACAACGGAATGTGGCTTCAAGAATCTGGTACTTTCTCTACAGCGTAATTATTTACACTACTGGGTCTACCACACTGGCCGGTTGGTCTCATCCATTACGGTGTTCAACTACGCAACCTGCAGGTCGAGACACTTCTCTTTCTAGTTCATTCCTCGCACTGCCCCGCTTTGGAATTTTCTCCCATCGCCTCTCTTCCCAGAGCCATCCAAGAAATGTTTTAAATATTATTTGTTCTCACTTTAATCGTGCTGTTTGTTGCTGGTAGCTTTGCGTTTTGAGCTTTTGGGCCCTGTGCTCAGCAACTGTAATAAACAAAAAATGTACGGCCTTTGACCAAATCACTCAAAATTCTCTCGATCTCATCAGATCTCTGACGTTAAGCAGGGTTGAGTCTAGACAGTGCTTGGATGGGTGACCGCAGTGCACAAAAGTTCGTCAAGTGTATGCGACAAAGAAAATAAATGGCCAAATTTCTGATTTAAATGGCACAAAAGTCGGATGTGAAACAGCGAGAGGAATTCCATTGCAGACTTAGTAGAATTGACTTGCCATCATGTGGCTGTTGAAAGGTGGTGGATTTAGCATTGTTTTATTTAACCGAGGAGCAGGAGAAACAGGAAGGGATGACGAGAGGTGGATGATTGACACTCGGGGTGTAAATCATTTTGTAAAAGCTCAGAAATATTTAGCAGTGGATGTGCAGGTGGGTGGATGGGAAACCAGTTTAGGGCCGTAGGCATGTGTTATAATGTGATCTCTTACAAGAATGAGTGCAGCAGCAGCAGCAGCAGTGGTAGCATGTTATATCAGCTGACATTTGGTGATTAAGGCTTTACCGAGTCCTTAGAGGGAGAGAGAAGCTGTAATCAAGGTTGTAAGCAAAGCAGGCAGAGTCTGCCAAGTTCCACATCGCGCTCACTTCTTGATCATTGTTAGCAATACAAACATACGCTAATGGAACCCAAGAAGACGACATCGCACATCCGCATGGCTGACAAATCGTACGCCCGACTATACCCGCACGTCCGATGAGCACGGTCGGCTACGTGCGGTGCTTAAGAAGTTCAGCATGCATTCCTTTAGTAAATATATTCTTAAAATTCTAGATTTGAAGCTTTCGTGACTGCAATGATTCATATTCTCAGGTTTTTTCGGTAAAGTCACGTAGGTAAAAACATTAAAATTAATGAAAGTAAAATAAAACAAAACAAAATAAAATTCACGACGTTTCGGAGGCAACACAAGTCTCCGTCATCAGGTGGGACCGTCACAGCCGAATTAGCTGCATCAAGTGAAGCAATGATTCAAGATGTAATCCCTTATAAGCAAGTTGAAGGGAGGTGGAGGGGGGGGGAGAGCTTATCAGGCTGTGGTAGCCAATGAATGGAAACGTATCGGGAGGGAGGAGGAGCGGTGATCAAAGACTGCACGCAGTGCAGTCTTTGATCACCGCTGATCGCCGCTCGCCCTCCGTCCCGACACGTCTCCATTCATTGTGTTGAGCACTGCGTGCAGTCTTTGATCACCGCTCCTCCTCCCTCCCGATACGTTTCCATTCATTGGCTACCACAGCCTGATAAGCTCTCCCCCCCCCTCCACCTCCCTTCAACTTGCTTATAAGGGATTACATCTTGAATCATTGCTTCACTTGATGCAGCTAATTCGGCTGTGACGGTCCCACCTGATGACGGAGACTTGTGTTGCCTCCGAAACGTCGTGAATTTTATTTTGTTTTGTTTTATTTTACTTTCATTAATTTTAATGTTTTTACCTACGTGACTTTACCGAAAAAACCTGAGAATATATTCTTAAAATGTATTTGTAATATCATACATTTCATGCTGAGCGTCTGCTGCTGCTGCTGTGCCCTGTACATCGCTTTGAGATACTTGATCAAAAGCGATAACATAAATGGAATAGTATTACTCTCCATGCAAGAGGACGTCGCACAGACCTCACTTCGCCTTGGTGTGCTTTGCCGGCACTGCTGCCACGGGGCTAACCGACTGGCAAGCCTCTGCCCCCCCCCCGTCCCATGATGACGAGAAGCCGTTGGCTTCACCGGCGTTCAGATGTTCGGTGAAGCGGGGCAGTGATCCGCGTCTGCCGGTTTGGCACGTTCAAAGTAAAGGCGCAGCACCTGCAGCAGCCTGCTCACGTCGCCGTTGGCGTGCCTGCCTCTGCCCGAGGGAGTTGTTGAGAAGCCACTGTTCTAGATGTGAAGCTTTCGTGACTCGCAAGGATTCATACTCTTAGGTTTGTTCGGTAAAGTCACGTAGGTAAAAAAAAATATAAAAATAAAATAAAATAATAATAAATTAAAATAACTCAATTAAATCACGACGTTTCGGAGTTGAGTTATTTTCATTTATTATTTTATTATTATTATTATTTTACCTACGTGACTTTACCGAAAAAACCTAAGCGTATGAGAAGCCACTGTTCAGTGGGATTTTGGTCCAACTCTTGCTGGCCAGATGTCTTACAGGTGAATTATTTTTTTTTTCTCCGAATTGAAAGAAGCATCAGTTTAACACGTAGGCTTTTGCTACCAATATAATAGAGATGTGTGTTTTGGGGTCAAAAGCGCGTGAATATAAATGTGTCGTTAAACCCAGCACAAACCCGACACAAGCAATGAGTCGGGTCTTGTCATGTAAACAAAACGTGCCAATTCGTTAGTCGTTCAGCACCCACCGCTTGTGTGATGGAGAGTAAACCCACAACATTTACAATTTGAGTACCGTGACGTTTCGTCGGTCATAAAAAAAACAACCTCCCTCTATCATGGATATTAGAAGATAAGAAGCGTTTCGATGCATGTCGCAACAGGGTATTCGGTCGGTGTAGGTGAGCGGTGATTACAATTGTGTGCGTGTGGCTCGGTGATTACAACGCAATACGGAACTCAAGCGGGGGGGCGTTGAGCCTTTGGCTGTGGGGCACAGCACCCACCGCACCATGCAGCCCACTTGCTCAAGTTAATGGGCCGAACAAAAAATAAACCGGCTTGCGTGAAAATACCCGAGCATAACAAATCACGGCGGAAATTGTAGCCTGCCACGGTTAGAAAAATTAATACGTTCGCTAGTTCAGCACAGTTGCAACTCTTGCACTCCCTTACGCATGTCTAGAAATGCAGCAATGACCGTGGAAGTACTAAATTGGCACAGTGCTCAAAGTGAATCCGTGGCAGTAGTCTCCCATCAACCTCGAGGTTGAGTTTGAAAATGTTTCAACAAATGATTCGTTGTGAATTTCATTACTTTTTATTTCTCACGTTTTCCATGAACATCGGCATGAACACGAACAGCTGTTCTGCGAATAATAATAATACATTTAAATAAACTGGACTCCTATTTAGGTTAGACGAATTCGGTAATGCAATATACATCTTCGGGCTAGGAATCTCATAGCAATGTAATTTTTTTTGTCGTACCTCTACACTCTAATTACGTCAACATTGTTTCTACATTTGAAGCTCGTGATGATTGCCTCTGAAATGCTGAATAGATGATGCAGCTTCTTAAGCTAAAAACTGTCACACTGCGTTTTGGTATTGGGGTTTTTTAGCTACCCCATCCGTACAATTAAAAGTGATTTGCATTAAATCCGACAAGCCTTGAAACCATAAAGTCTCCTCTGTCTAAAGTTATCTGATCTTAAAGTTTGTAGTTAAAATAACCAAATGCTGTCGTAACACGATGACCGATCAACTATTTTAGCCAATGGTTGGAACACATTTCTGACATTACATTTCAGTCAATGTACACATTGAGTGATCTTTGGTGGTGTGGTATAGGGGGAGTTGTAGCAAGTTCGACTCACGGCCACAGGTGCTAGCATCAGCAAAAAGTAATATCTGAACCGGTCAAGATAGACTCCTTCACCAACCCGCCCTGAGCAGCATGTTGAAGTATAGTCTGACAATATCCACGACAGACACAGCATGTTGGAGGCCTTAATCCAGCAATGGATTGACAAAGGAGCCACCACATTAGTATGTGATAATGTAAAATAGTATAATAGTCGTGGGGAGCAGTGCTGTAGTGATTCACGCAGAGCGCTATGAACTTGGCGACTTGGATTCGTTTCCAGCCACGGCTCACATCAGTGAAGTATGGTCAAACTAGCGACTGACATCTCGAGGTAAGGCAGTGAATTGACAAGTCGCATCGTATTGACTAGGGGCTTTACATTATGATTGATTCGCATTCACATTAATATCAGAATAGTCCTTTTGATCACTTTTTAAAAACCACAATGAGTCTTCAAGACTCTTCCAGGGAGCTCTGTTTAGGACATGTGGTCAATTGCCTTTTGAATATTTTGTAATGTGTGAGAAAAATATATAATCTAGGGACAACTCATGCATATGAGGGGACAGATCAGCAACCTGCTTTCTGTCTTGCCTGCTATTTAAGCATTCTCATTTCTTCCCCTCACATGCAGTTGTGCCATGCCTCTGTTGAACTCTCTCTCTCTCGGCGTGATCCTCCAACCACATCTTTGAGGAGCCACATCATAAGTGGGCGACAATCATCGCAGCCAGTAGAGGAGATGAGCCGAATCATGAAGATAACAATAAAGCCGTGTTTGGAGCGAGCGTGTGGGCCCACTGAGAGATGAGTGCGTGAAAAACGAGCATTGCGAATGATGGTGACCGAAATATTAAATTGTGCTACATTGAGAGATTTAACGGAATTGAAATGAAGACTCAACCTCACTATATAATCAGATTTATGAATGTATAGCTTTTGAGGCGGCTTTTAAAATATGTGGAGGGGGGGGGGCACGTAATGATCCTTGAAAAGAGGATATAAATTCAGGTAATTTTCGCCGTGCGCAATCTGTTCGTGTTTCACATGAAAAGTTAAGAGCCCCGGTGCTTAATTTACTCTGTTAAGCCAACAAGTAAAATTAAAACGAAAATATAACGACAATCTATGCCGTAGACTGTTATTTAAAACAGCTCGGATTGCCATTTGAATAGCTTTAATAGAGTCTATGCATTGTCAGCTTGGGTGAATCACTTCCTTAATTATGATTTTTATTGTTGAGAACATTTTCAATCATCCAATTTTTTGTTTTGTGTTTTTTTTAAAACACAATCCAAGTGGATTTTTTTTAAAACCGGCTTGGCCTTCAAGTCCCATGTAACCGCGCCATGTTTATGCCACTAGTAATTTTCTTAAAAAACTGCTGGCTTATTTACTGCCTAATTAAACCATGTTGCTAGTTTTTTGTGCCACTGCACATCTCGAAAATGAGCTGTCGGATGTTTGGCTGCTCTGCTACATTAGCAGTGAGCGCGCCGGGAGGGGAGGGGTGGGGCGAGGGGATTCACAGCCCAGAGGGCATAAGCGTGCGGCGACGTTGCGCTTCTGCGTACTACATCGCTGATACACGCGAATTCCAAAGGGAAGCAAGTTTTATGCATGGCAGAAGCGAGAGCTCTTACGCAACTGACACGCATTCAATGAGCGAACATTTTAAATGGGTTGCAGCTAATTCGCACGCAACCTTGGAGATGGCTGTGTGTTGTTAATGTTCGGTTGCACGGCTTGGGGTGCGCTGGTCTGCACGTTCTCCATACTGCGCCGTGAGGAAACAATCTCCTTCGCCTGGTACGAAGGAGGGTCCTGGGTTCGATGCCGACCCTGGCTACGCCTGTTGTATATTTGGAGTCTTGCGTGTTCTCTCACCCCGTGGTTGTTTGGATTTTTTTTTCCTCTGGGCGCATCCGGTTTTTTCTTCCACATTTAGAATCAACATGCGTTCAAAGTGTTTGTTCGCTGTACATTTGCACATAAGCCACTTCTTTAGGCTATCATTTGTGGCCAGGTCGCTTCTGAAAAAGAGCTGTATAGCCCAGTGGGCCTTAGTTGGTAAGAAAACAATAAGTTTCGTTTAATAGTTTGATTTCTGGCCACTGATAACATTAGTGGTGAGTTAATTTACTACCTGGTGCCTTAGTCCTAGGGGTTATTTTGGCCATACTTCACCATCCTGGTCAGTGCAGGTTAGTGGATGGAGGTGCCAGTACATGGTTTAGATGCTGGTCGCCACTGATGCTAGAGACGTGGTGGGAATTGAAATTAGGATACTGGGTTCAAAGCGCAGTACGATAACGACTGCATGACCACATGAATACGCACAGTAAATACTGGCACAGCAGAACTCCTTATTATCCACGGTGATGTGGGGGGGATGAACATCTCGGATTTTATTATCCACAAATTCACTCAAAAATTGTCGATAATTAACAGGAAGACTGTCTTCCCACCGAGAATAGTAGTTTATGGTAATCAGGTTGCAGATAAGAGGAGTTTTCTCGTGAATACATCCCACTAATGTTATGAATACAAACTCAAACATGCGTTTTTTTTGTTGCTGTTGCTGTTTTCGATGGAAAATAAAATGGAAGGCATCGCACGCTCCTTCATTCTGAAACTACGTTTTTTCGCGTGAAGACAGAACCAGGCCATTAAGTGGCACGCACGCATCTTGTCGGACATTGGGATATTACGCGTCAGAAAGGAACCACACTTTCGTAGAAGATGAATACGAGTTGAATTGTGAGGAAGGGTGGAGAGCGTCACGTGCAACGTTGCCCTACCGCGAGTGGTTTGTGTGATTCGCGCGTAATCCTCGGAAATATAATGCTTCCACTTTGCAAACCCAGACGTGAATAAGATAGAATTCCCTCTGTGGTTAGCGTTCACACCCTGCCCTGCTAATCTGCTGTTGTGAGCGGCAGCACGAACACTGCTCGCCCGCGCGTTTAAATCCTATCCGTCGCTTACAGACAGAGACGTAATAACTCTTCTTCTTCTTCTTACGGGAAGGTAACATTTAAATCGGTGACTTATTTTCCCCTCCCTCGGAAATTTTATTTCTTTTTCCACTCTTACAAACCGTGCCTGAATTACGTTCCAACAACAATGGAGGGTAAGGCTGCAAGGTGCAGCCACTTTAATTTGTTGTTCATGAGAGGGGCCTCCACTATATGGAGTGCTAGCGGTCCCCCCTCCCCCCCGCGATAGATGGTACTTTGGCCTTCTCTTCCACGCTGGCCAGATCCCTGGTAAGAAGCGGGGATACCCACACTTTACCCCAATCTCCCACGGTCTGCCTCGTCGACTGTGGTGAACCCATCGACAATGCCAGATGGACAGAGGCGGGGGGAAATAAAAAGAAAACCTTCCTATTGTTTCTACTGACACACCGGGAGATCGAACCGGCGACCTTCCAAACATGACACCGTGGCAATCGCGTCCGTCATAAACCGCAAATGTCACCCGTTAAACTGTACATATTTCGGCTCAATTAGGCTTCGCTGGAAGTTTGTTTTCGCACAATGTATATCGTTCACGTAACGAACATATATAGCTGAACATTTATGGAAAAGAGCTTCATAGCTCATCGGATTTCCCCAGTATAACTATTCTGATGGCTCCGAAAAGCTGTACCCGCCGCAAGTATTTCGCACGTGTCACCGGGGCATACGAATTAAACGTGAGTGAGAAGAGGATTAACAACCACAGTCTTCACTTCACTCGGGGAGGTGGTGGCGGGGGGGGTTGTGGCAAGGTGCCGGGATTGAAAACGTACGAAGCGATCCGTTTAAAAAAAATAGAAATACATCGGCGAACGATGGCAACTGGCAAAACGAGACAATGGCAAAGGGACTCGACCCCGAGCAGCGAGCGCCCGCAGATGAATGCCGCGACAGCGTTTATCGGAAGAGAGAGAAAACAATGTCGGTGTCATTTCGCTTGCTCCGTGTGTACAGAGAGAGAGAGAGAGAGGAGCGAACACACAACACGATAACCTCGGCGTGGCCGCGTGAAGCACAGCCGGGTTTTAATGGTGAGTCGCCCCCATCGCCCCCCTCCGACTCGGAATTCTGTTTCGTTTCCTTCTGCGCCGGTTGATGGGTGGCTTGACACAACGGGCGATGAACACGCGTCCATTGTAACTTATATCACTACCATTCACCCGCACCTTCCGTATTCGCACCTGGTAGGCTCAGAGTGATGGCATCGGCTTCAATCCTCCGAGGGGGACTTTCTTCACAAATCTGGCTGTAGCCCGACGAAGCTGGTTGCTTTTGTTGTTGTTCATAATCACCGTTTTTGGGTTTAGATCGCGTTATTTATAAATGAGTCGTAACCCTCCACCACCCGACACGGCCAATCAGTAAAAAAGTGTCACGTTGACAAAAGACAAATAGTTTACTGCTTTGGCCCACCGGTGTGTTGAAGCGTGAAACCACAACATTTACAATTTTAGTACGCCGTTTCGCTGGTAATTGCATCCAGCATCATCGGGAAATTCGCGATCTAAACCCAAAAACGGTGATTATGAATAATATTGGTCGCGAAAGCCTACGTGTTCGTTGTTGTTGTAATCACCAGCGAAACGTCACGGTAGGCGAATTGTGAAATGTTGTTCTGGGTTTACTCTCCAACACACGGGCGTGCTGAACCGGTAACCTATTGCTTACGTGACAAATCTTACACGTTGGCTTTGTCGGGTGGTGGCAGGTTTAACGGCACATTTATATTTACGAGATATGACCTCAAAATAACCCCACTCTATTTTGGACATTGGACGATTTTCAGTTTTTTCAGTTTCATTTATTAGGTATAACCCTGTGAGCCATGCGGCTCTTGACTCGGGTGCAACCGCAATAAAACAAAAACATGAACAAGAAACATCTTAAAGTGACTACACGCAACAGAAAAATCCTGTAAAAAACAGCAAAGTCGTCCAAAAAAACCCACCGTATTTCAACGCTTTTATTCAAGCGCACCCCGTCCACCTCCCCCAGACCCACTTTCAATCGCTTCTATCCCCCCCAGTATCAATATGTAGTAGATGAGAGGGGAAAAGTGTGACTGCTCCCACATCCTACTAAGATGTCGGTCCCGACATAGAGGAGTAGGTCTGGAGACCCCCTCTAGAGCTCCCTTTCTGGCAGCAGCGGCGTGAGCGAAACTATTGCAAGAGATGCGCCTTTACTCGTTCCTTTCATGACTTATTTTTTTTAGCAATCAGATTCAACTCATTACTGGAGATTTTTGCAAGGATGCTGCAGATTTCCACGTGTGAATACAGAACACTTCAATCGATGTCATGCTCGACATCTTCCAGCACGAACATAGCTGGATGCTTGCAGAGTCTGGGACCATTCCTGTAATGTTTTGACATCCCTGTAATGTCCAGTAATGTTCTGCAAGCAGCACAGGAGACCGATCAATTGAGACGTTACTACTGAATTTCGATTTAAAGCTTTCGTGACTGCAGGGATTCATCTTCTTGGTTCTTTCGGTAAAGTCACGTAGAAGGGAAGTAATAAAATAATAAAAATAAAACATAATAAAATAATTCTCACGACGTTTCGGCCACAACGCAAGTAGCCGTCCTCAGGTGGAGAACAGGTCTGTCGAGGAGACAGACTCTGTCTCCTCGACAGACCTGTTTTGTCTAGGACGGCTACTTGCGTTGTGGCCGAAACGTCGTGAGAATTATTTTATTATGTTTTATTTTTATTATTTTATTACTTCCCTTCTACGTGACTTTACCGAAAGAACCAAGAAGACGTCACTACTGCTTCGGACGTTCTGGGCAACTCTCTGACGCGTTGTCGCGTTGTTACGGTGCGCTGTTCGGCAACATTGTCCGACGTTTCGCTCCATGTCCTGGGGAAGCCTCTATGTACGTACAGTATGTTGAACTTCTTTCGCAGCGTACGTAGCCAACCGTGATAATCGGAGGTGCGGTGTCTCATCGGCAGGCTTTGCTTCAAGCAATGCTGCCCGACTGCCACGTGTTTCAAGTCAAGGATCTCCCTTCCCCCCCACAGCTTCTTCACGAGCCCACTTCATGCCGAACAACGCACGGCACGAGCGGAGTAGCCGTAGGAGAGCCAATTTGGATGGTGTACAACGAGATGCCTCCAATGGTCTCCTCGGGTACTTGAAGGTGCTGAGAGAGGCTGCAGGACCCTTGCGTTTAGCACTTGTGAATTGTTTACAAATCCACGAGTAAAGCGCTCGCCTGCAAACCTGATAGACACACGTGATGAGGACGACTTGGACGCACGTAACAATAAAACAAGATACAAAAATCACTCGAAAAATGCTTGAGGCAAATGAAATAAATTGTGATTTAAAGCTTTCGTGACTGCAGGGATTCATATTCTTGGTTCTTTCGGTAAAGTCACGTCGAAGGGAAACAATAAAATATTAAAAATATAAAACAGTATTTTTTTTACATTTTTTTATCCTGTTATTTTTTCCCTTCTACATGACCTTACCGAAAGAACCAAGAAAATGCAAATGAAATAGTTAAAGTGTTTTTTGTTCTTCTACATATATCTGCGAAATAGTTACCGTGTTATGATGAATGTATGATTTGTTCGACATGTATTTGCATCCATCAGAAAAACGCGCCATCCTTGGGGGTGCTCTCTCGTAAGAACACGTTACTTCAAAGTCAGCGCACGGAGCCGTGACATTCTCCCTCGGCATTGTTATCGGCGAACCTCGGCGAGCGTTGCGATGCGCGTGGCTTTGCTCGACCGACGACGGTCCCCGTTGCTGCCACGGCGTGACCTGTGCTCGCTCGTTTTGCCGTTGCAAATTCCCGTCGATTGATCGTAGGAGGGGCTCCAGCAACGCAGCTCCCCCCCCCCCTCCTAAACCCACCCACTCCCCCCCATCGCCCCCCTTCGCCCCCCAGCACGCGCTAGAAACAGTGCCGCTGCGGCGCTCATCGACGTTGGTTGGAATTAGGCGCACGGCAGCGGCCAAGGTGGTGAGATGTTAACTACCTCGCCTGGTATACAGGAGGTCGTGGGTTCGATAATCCTGAGAGATGTTAACTACCTCGCCTGGTCTACAGGAGGTCATGGATTCGATAATCCTGAGAGATGTTAACTACCTCGCCTGGTCTGCAGGAGGTCGTGGGTTCGATAATCCTGAGAGATGTTAACTACCTCGCCTGGTATACAGGAGGTCGTGGGCTCGATAATCCTGAAAGATGTTAACTACCTCGCCTGGTATACAGGAGGTCGTGGGTTCGATAATCCTGAGAGATGTTAACTACCTCGCCTGGTCTACAGGAGGTCATGGATTCGATAATCCTGAGAGATGTTAACTACCTCGCCTGGTCTGCAGGAGGTCGTGGGTTCGATAATCCTGAGAGATGTTAACTACCTCGCCTGGTATACAGGAGGTCATGGATTCGATAATCCTGAGAGATGTTAACTACCTCGCCTGGTCTACAGGAGGTCATGGATTCGATAATCCTGAGAGATGTTAACTACCTCGCCTGGTCTGCAGGAGGTCGTGGGTTCGATAATCCTGAGAGATGTTAACTACCTCGCCTGGTATACAGGAGGTCGTGGGCTCGATAATCCTGAAAGATGTTAACTACCTCGCCTGGTATACAGGAGGTCGTGGGTTCGATAATCCTGAGAGATGTTAACTACCTCGCCTGGTCTACAGGAGGTCATGGATTCGATAATCCTGAGAGATGTTAACTACCTCGCCTGGTCTGCAGGAGGTCGTGGGTTCGATAATCCTGAGAGATGTTAACTACCTCGCCTGGTATACAGGAGGTCGTGGGCTCGATAATCCTGAAAGATGTTAACTACCTCGCCTGGTCTACAGGAGGTCGTGGATTCAATAATCCTGAGAGATGTTAACTACCTCGCCTGGTCTACAGGAGGTCGTGGGTTCGATAATCCTGAGAGATGTTAACTACCTCGCCTGGTCTACAGGAGGTCGTGGGTTCGATAATCCTGAGAGATGTTAACTACCTCGCCTGGTCTACAGGAGGTCGTGGGTTCGATAATCCTGAGAGATGTTAACTACCTCGCCTGGTCTACAGGAGGTCGTGGATTCGATAATCCTGAGAGATGTTAACTACCTCGCCTGGTATACAGGAGGTCGTGGGCTCGATAATCCTGAAAGATGTTAACTACCTCGCCTGGTCTACAGGAGGTCGTGGATTCGATAATCCTGAGAGATGTTAACTACCTCGCCTGGTCTACAGGAGGTCGTGGGTTCGATAATCCTGAGAGATGTTAACTACCTCGCCTGGTCTACAGGAGGTCGTGGGTTCGATAATCCTGAGAGATGTTAACTACCTCGCCTGGTCTACAGGAGGTCGTGGGTTCGATAATCCTGAGAGATGTTAACTACCTCGCCTGGTCTACAGGAGGTCGTGGATTCGATAATCCTGAAAGATGTTAACTACCTCGCCTGGTCTACAGGAGGTCATGGGATCGATAATCCTGAGAGATGTTAACTACCTCGCCTGGTCTACAGGAGGTCATGGATTCGATAATCCTGAGAGATGTTAACTACCTCGCCTGGTCTGCAGGAGGTCGTGGGTTCGATAATCCTGAGAGATGTTAACTACCTCGCCTGGTATACAGGAGGTCGTGGGCTCGATAATCCTGAAAGATGTTAACTACCTCGCCTGGTCTACAGGAGGTCGTGGATTCGATAATCCTGAGAGATGTTAACTACCTCGCCTGGTATACAGGAGGTCGTGGGTTCGATAATCCTGAGAGATGTTAACTACCTCGCCTGGTCTGCAGGAGGTCGTGGATTCGATAATCCTGAGAGATGTTAACTACCTCGCCTGGTCTACAGGAGGTCATGGGATCGATCCTGACCCTGACGCCTGCTGTATATTTGGAGTTTGCGCGTTCTCCCCGTGGTCGCGTGGCTTTTTCTCCGGGCGCTCCGGATTTTTCCTCCACATTTCAAATCAACGTTACGCGTTTAGTGTATTTGGCTGCCATATATATCCACGTGATAAGCCACTTTGTTGAGCTATCATTTGTGGCCAGGTCGCTTTTGAAAAAGACCGATATAGCTCAGTGGGCCTTACCTTGTAAAATAAAAACAGTTAGTGATTGCGTGGGGCATTGTGGGTTTCCCTCACACGACACAAACATGTTCAGGCACGGTCAAGAGATGCCCACAATGTTTTGGACGACAAATCACGTGGGGGTGGTTGTAAGGTTGGGGTTCAGTATGCAGTGTTTTTTTGTTCCCTTCGACGCGGTGACACAAATGCCGACTGACTGCGCCACCGGCGAAAATCTGTAGATGCACAGCGGTTGCGCAGATTTACTGGCATTTGAGCGCAGGGAATTTCGTCTTATTCGTGACGATGCCGCTGTGAAATTTCGCGGATCGTGTCTGGAATCGACCCAATGACAGCCGGGGAACCATCCGCTAGTCGGGCAACCAACCATTTTCCAAGGTGTGACTGCACCCCCCCAGGGCAAGAAGCTCAGCGACGGTGAACAGAAACGTTATTACTCGGCCATTCCCCTCCTTGCTGGCCCCTACCCTTGCTGCACAATCAACGTGCACGTGTCCAAGAAGTGTCCCATAAGTCGCACACAATCTGCTTGACGACGGCGGTGAATTGTTAAAGGTGGGGGGGGGGGGGTCGGGGGAGTTGCGTCTCCCTCTTTTTCTCCATCACGTGGGCATGTTGTCACATGCTTAGCAGTGGTGCGTGTGACAACTGGCCAAAAGGTTACTCTCCGAGCTTGACGCTCACTTGCCTCGCATAATAGCCCAGTACATTTTCCAGTCCGGTGCTTCGGCGAGCGCCGCCGGCGTTGCCTTATTCCCTTTGTCAGAGAGTGCGGAGATGATGATGATGATGTTGCCCTTTGCTGTGGGCCTCGAAGGCTTGTGGTGGCCTGAGATTGTGTGGGGAGGGTGGAAGGCAGGGGGTGGGTGGGCTTGTTTTCCCTTTTCTCCCTTTCTTTCTCTTTCTCTCTCTCTCTCTCCCTCGCAAAGGTTTCCCAATCAGAAGAGTTGTCACCTGCGATGGGAGCCGGGGACCTCTGCCGAGAATACAAGGCCCGGTGCCCCTTAAACAAGCGGGTGGAGAAAAAAAATGATGTGGGTGAATTTGGCGCCGATGCAGAAGGGGGACGGGGGTGCAGTATCGCTTGTGTCAGCATAAGCAGCGAGGAAATTGCCTCTCATCTGCTCTGCTACGTATCGCTGAATGTAACAAGAGAAGAAAAAAAATGCGCGCTATTCCAGTTTGCACAAATTCGCGGTGAATAAAACGCTCACCTCTGTTGGGACACCACCATCTGCTGCCAAACTACCAAACGAATTCTATGATGTGGCTTTCAGGAATGCCAGAAGGTCTGTGGTTCAGTTGGCTTCTTACCTGCCTAGATAACAATCTCTCTGTCCGAGTCGAGTGTCAGTTGAGGGCAGGTCAAGTAATACTGCCGCTCTGAAATAAAACAATGTTGATATTCGTACAACAATAGTTGCGACTGTGAAGTCATTTCACAAGGGTTGTTGATGAAGGCCGCTTCGTAAATTATGTTTTTGTTACAAGGTTCTATGGACTTCAAGTAAGGATTACTGCTGAGGCATTGTGCTAGCGTCTAGCTATACTAGTGCTTTGTGTCGTGAAATACTCGTGCGAGATTTTATGGCAAGAAGTTGATAACATCTCAACTCTGCGTGACCACATACCTCCCCAATCTGCCAGCTCCTTACCCCAGCTGTTGCTTGAGAACTTCATCCATGCCTTCATTGCTTCTCGACTTTATTACTTTACTCGCCTCTACAGACTCCCACAAATCTCTCACCTGCACACTCGTTCAGATGATCTAAAATGTCACTGCCAGACTTTTCACCCACACCTACCAACAACACCATATCCCTCGAATATTCTCAGCACTACCACTGGCTCCCAATGCAATTCCAGAGCAATATCAATATTACCCTCACCATTTCCAAGGTCCTTGGAGATGGTAAGGGTAAGTAGGGGAATTCTGGACATAGACTCGCCCCTGCCGACCTCTCCCATATCATCTCGCTCTGCTCCTCTACACGTATTCCCTTCCGTCTCCTCTCTTACATTGTCTGCTCCTCCCTCCATGCACTCTCCACTCCACCAACCAAGGATGTTTGCCATAACCGCCAGTCAACCTTTTGCTCAGTGGGAGATCGCTTTTTCTCCTCTGCTGTCCGTAGCGTCTGGAAAATCTCATTGCCTCAACCTTTCATGCTGCAGACTGCCTACCCACGTTCACGTCTACGCTCAAAACCTTACTATTTTCCAATGCCTGTCTCTGTTCTTTATAAAATAAACATTTACGTCTCCATTCCTCCAGATGCCATGTCCCACTCTTTCTTACAAAGCCTTGAGACACAGCTGCATTGAGATGCTATGCAAATTCAAATTGCAGTTTATTGTATTAAGTATGTCCACTGGTAAGAGGTGTCATTTGTACGTTTAATATTGGTAAACTTTGGTACAATTAAGAAGTTATGTACCTTGCTTTTATGAAACGTGGATGCTCGGATTTCTCGAGAATTGCTTCTCCAAGCAAGCAGAGTAATGTGGTTTTTGTGCTACCTTGTCCCTGACTTGGCGAGCACGCGAGGCCTTGGAGCTATGGGTGAGAATATTGAGTTGCAGGCAGCCAAGGAAGGGAACGTGCCTGAGAGGATGTCCACCGAGGAAATGGAGCGATGAAATCAGCACATGTGCACAGCAGGTGCCAGGTGTATGAGTACATTGCATAATCACGAGAGGAGGTTAGGGCTTGGGAAGGCTTTCATCCAGCAGTGGATTGATCATGGCTGATCATTATGATGATGATGATGATGGGATGAGAGCCTGCATCATCCCGAGATCCATATCTGCTTCAAGAGCGTTTCATGTCAGAACTGCCTGTGGCAACGAAAAAATATGGCACGAAATAAATGAATGATTGGATGTTCTCACCGGTACATTTCGTATGCATTGAGGCTGCATAATTTAAACAATGGCTGGGAATGGCGAGCGCATAAATTAAATGGAAATAAAAAAAAAATCTCAATTGCTATTTCTGATTTATTAATGTCATCCATATTTTCTAACTAGTAATTAAAGCAATTATGGAAATCCCAGCGGTAATTGCTAAATGGGTGCATTGCAAATGGATTAATGGTATGCAGTTAGGGCCTGACCCACAAACCTCAAAGATCGTCAGTGATTTTTTTTTGCGTGTCATTTTTTGACAGCTGGTAACAATGTAAATGAACGAACGCGAGCTGTCTCTAGAGGTGGAAGCAGCAGCAACAACCAAAAGTTTCCCCGGTGCGTAGCATTGTGTGCGCACCGTGTGTGCGGCGTACACGGCCACACGCTGCGCATTTCGCGTCCCACTCGCGTCGTTTGCTTTATTGGTATTCGGGGCACGTCGCCCCTGCCAGCAGTGAGGCTATTGACAGGGCCGGCGGAATGGCGACGTCAAGCCAACGCACCGCGAGGGAAACGCGGAACGACACGCGCGAATTTTTGGCGTGGAGCATACCCTGCCGTTCAAATTAAATCATTATTTTGCGGTGTCACTCACTGGTAATTGCAGGTTGAATGATCTAGAATTCGTTTTTGCGCGTGGCTTTTGCTGGACCAAAAAATTAAGCCGTGTGATTTTTGTTCTGTTGGGGGCAGGGGGTGGGGTGGGGTCAAAATGTGGGAATGCTCGCATCGAATCGCAGCAAAGTTACCACCACTCACCTGGATTTGTTGAGTACAAAATGCTATTCATCGCTTTAATTGTTATTATCATTGTCATATATAATGTTAAATAATATAAAAAATATATACTTTTCATATTTATTTACGTTGAACTTATTTTGCACCTTACGTAGCTAATCAGATGCGCGGAAAGCCTACAATATAAACACTTTACGAGTTTATCTGGATGACTTGCCAGAGTTCTGGTAAATTTTCCTTATTCAGATGTGTTCTCGACGAGGTCGCCAAATACAAAACCATACCACACACGTCCCAGCAGTCCATATAAACAAGATCTTGGTGTTCCTTCACTGGGTGTACTTTATTTTTCTGGTTCTCCCGACTCAAAGGCTAATGTGACCTTAAGAAACATCTTATAAGGCATTCTAGGGGTATGTCCTGATCCAGTGAGCTGGCCCCTTCTGAATTACTGCACTAAGCGATATGTGCCCTGACCTCTTGCACAGCTTATTGTACGATATGAGGTTTGCCATTTGACTTGAAGGATCATCCTACACATCGTGGACCTCTTCACGACATCTTATTTTTCTTCGCATGTCCCGCGTATTAGGTACACATGTCCCCTTGTGATGCCCCACACAGTTTGCACGATGTATGCTTTGAAACTGGTTTTGACCGCGTTCTATATGCACATTCGAACGAATGTCAAATGTGAAATCATTAAATCAAGCATAATGTGGCATTTATTGATTTTATGGACTATAATTAAATATTTAAGCCACCGACGAAAGACAAAATGGCGGCCAATTATATGATGCATAATTTACATGAGACTATATTCATCATGTGTGCGTGTCTTTTTTCGTCGCAATTAGTCCATAATGTAGAGTTATGGTTACAACTTAAGTTCAGCTGCAAGTGTATGTCGCAGCATGTTTTGCCGTTTGAGAATATTCCTACCTTTGGTGTTGTAACCACAATCTACATTTCTCGCCTAGCGCATCCTTCACCGGGCCGATCCAGTGCGCCACATAATCAACTCAAAATTGACACTCGTCAAACGGAAACTGCACGGTCAGCCACTTTGCACAAGCACCTTGCACCAGATTACATACATGCATATTACAGTTGAATATATATTTTGTGATGAATAAAGGAATAAATAAATAAACGCGCCAAGGGATGAAGCTAAGCGTAAGCAAAATACATTTTTTATCATGCATTCATTTCATAACCATACTCCTTCACTATGGTGTGAATTGAGGTTCTTATTTACATGATTTTATACTTTAGAAGAAATAATACATCCGTTTATCGCTGATGTTTACAGTCTCGGTAGCTTTACAGAATGATATTCGTATTACATACAATCTTTTTGTACGTGGAAATTTTTACAGGTGCTAATGGCCACTAAGATATGGAAAATGCTTCTGGCCTCGGCATTGAACCATAAACATTGTTTTCTGTGGCCAGCGTGGAATCTCTGCAAGAACCCTGGTAACCCACGATACATATTACAACAACACGATTTTCAATTTGTATAGTATTTAAATGCAACCATATCTCAAGACGCTCTACAGAAAAATAAGAACTCAATTAGGGTAGAAGTGGGGTTGGGGCGGTGTGGAGGTATGTGGCGGGAAAACACGGGGGAGAGAGGATGGAGTGCAACAACCGTGACCCAGCCCGCCACAACAAAACACCACAACACCACACCGGGTGCCGGCAATCAACAACAACGGCAGCGAGACACAGCCACAGCCGGGGCAGCAGGGGCAGCCGGGGCAGCCAGGGCAGCCAGGGCAGCATCGTTTTCTTGTTCATATTTTAGTTTTTTTGTTTGCTGCGGTTGCACCCGATTCAAGAGCCGAATGGCTCACAGGGCTATACCTAATAAATGAAACTTGAAACTTGACGAGTTCCCAGGCAGATTTAGTTTCTCGCTTGTATTTCATCTGCATTTGTACGTGATTTTTTTGGGGGGCGGGGTGTCGCGCAATTGTATCGTGGCTCCGATGTTACTCCGAACGATGCAACGAAGAATAACAATACTAGTAATAACAATAACGCATACACGAGCTCTTATCTGTTTTTTTAATAGATTTCTCTAAACCCTTTTCATGACAATCGGAGGCAGTCAAGAAACGAAAACATTTGCCGCTGGTAAAGATATTTTTATATATATATATTATTTTTTATATATATTATAAAGGCCCTAATCTGCCGTTTGACAAACGCCCATTGATTTCGTGCAAATTATTTTCTTACAGGTTCTGGTGCGAATGCAGCAAAGGTGCCCCACCATTTCTACCCTTCCATCGTTATTGTTAAATGTTACCGGTTCTTTGTGGGATGCGAGTTTAAATAATGCTCATATATACGGGCGAATGTGACAAGAACGGAGCGACCATGCGCGTGTCCCTCGCGCTCGCACGCGCACACTCGTTGTACGAGTTAATAAGGCTCACCATTATCCATTATTTAAATTCATAGGACAGCCTTCTTGCAGTGGGCCATTTTTATTATTCACCGCTCAGTTGACGGTAATGGATTTTATTACACGTGTTGGATGGCACGCAGGGGCTAAGGCAGATAAGGAGATGCGAAATGAGAGTGATAAGTGCGAGGGGAGACAAACTTGCATTCGTAGATTTGCTTCAAATGGAAAGAAATGCGGGCATTATGCCTTTATTACAGCTGCCGATTTGCACAGAATGTCCTGAGGTAACGCTGCAATGCCGCGAATATAATATGTTCATATTGCGAGGCGTATCTTCACTCGGGCATGTGAGAGACAACACTTGAAAAACTATATTGCGTCGTTTTTTATTGACGTATTCTTTTGTTTGTTAAATTCCTTATCGAGAGCGCACATGTGTCATTCTGACGGATACCTGTGAATGCAATTCGAAAGATTTGCTCTGAATTGTGCATCAACTGTTCGGCTTCTTGAAAATGGAGCAATTTTCTTTTTTTACGTCAGATAATAAGAAACATTAACTCCAAACCCCTGACTGCCATAATCCTTGAATTAATCATTTTATTTTAACACTACGTTTTTCTATCCATCAAGCGATTATTTTTTATTGTGCTCTGGAAAAATGTCCTTTCTTCCACAAGGGTGTACATGTACTCCACTAGCCTGGTAGGGCTCACGATACGTCGACATGTGAGCCATTCCTCGATGCTGCAACTTATACAAATTCCAGTATCCAAAATGTCCCCGGTGGTTGATGACGATAAAAAAACCCAAACTCCGAACATATAAAGCATGCAAAATGAAGGCAGAACGTGCAAAGTACACACGCAACAAAAGCGATCGCGGTCGTGCAATCGTCACGTGCAATCGTCACGTGCAATGCGGTAAGTGGCAGACATTGATATTAGTGTGGTCTTGTCAAATCGAATGTAGCACTCCTTCGTTTCGCTTCTTCTAAATTCACTAAGAGCCAAACACCATGTTTCATTGATGGGAAGGGATGCTACATCCTGACCTCAATTTCCACGCGGTGTTACCGGTTAATTTGATAATTTTTCTCGCTTCCAGTGGTGGGTATGGTGGGGCGTGAACAGGAGCATGAGGGTCCTTCTTACACGTCAGGCAGCGTGCGTTGTGCAGCCTCGCCGAGTTTTGTATTTTCTCATTTTTTCCCGGTCCCATTGCAACGACACTTGGGAAGCACTTTATTGTCCGGGCTTCGCAAAGAGGATCTCAGCGCGAAATCTTTCACCTACACACATGCACGGACGTATCAACGCGCAAGGTGTTTTTTTTTTAATTGAGAGAAAGGAAGAAATAAATCAATCGCTAAATGCACTGTATGTATCTCCGCTGATGTGTCCGTCTCTCGTGCCCTGTATTTATTTATCGCCGATGTCCCTTGAGTGCTTTGCTCAAGGGACATCGTGAACTTTGAGCCCAGGTTTGTCGCTGAGTTTCCTACGCGAATTAATTGGAAACTTTGGCTGGGATTCAACTTCCGACCAAAACAGAATAAATGTGTCCCAAGCTCATTAGGTTTCGGAAGCTACTCTGTGGAAATTATGAAATAATAAGAATAGGTTTTACCATTTCTGGAAATTTCAACAAATGTAGTGTAGCACAAGTCGGAGAAGAGGTAGTTGAAGGAGGCACCTTCTTTATTCAGATATCACACAGTTTCCAACTTCATCAGATTCGCCCTCATGCACTCCCTAGTCGTCTAGCCTAGCCTAGACGCAATCCTGAACGTGTTACACTGACGGCGTCGCCCGAGACAGCCAACAACTATGATCTAGTGAAGGCGGCAGCAACGAAGACGGCGAATGCGACAGCAATGACGAGACAAGTCCACTCCCAGAACTGGCAGCCTGGAGCTCTTGTTCTCCGCTGCTTTTATCCTCCTCGGCGCAGCCTGGCTCCACCCTGGCCACGCCTCCCTTCTCGAACCCACTAGCGGTTCCAGGGGCTTCCAGATGAGGTCTTCCGTGACCCTTGCCCCAGTTCCTCCGCCCTGCCGGCACACACACCGTGTATGTGCTCGACGGCGTGTGGGCTCACTGTCCACCACAGTTGACGCTGCTGAACAGCAGTCGGCGCTATGTCACTACGCAAGAGTTAAGCTCTTCAAACACCAAATAGATGCCTTTTACAAGCTATCAAGTTTGCATTAATGACACATACATGTGGCAAAACATTAAAACAAACATGCTCTGATAATTATACAATATATGCATTGTCTTTGAAACTGATTGGCAGCCTTCTCTATGGCCTTGTCTCACCAATGTTAGACCAGAGAACGCCACAAGTCGAACAGTACAGACACAATGCAAGTATCAGAATAGCTCGGGTCGAGCAGATACTCTGTGGAAGTAAGACTGTCTGGGAATACTAGGTGTTGTATGCTTGGGCTGCGAGGTAGACAGGATATAGTGGTACAGCAGTGGATATGAATCCAACTGTGCTGAGCTTTGAGTGTCATCTCAAAGTGTGGAGGGGTTCTCACGTGATGTGTACCACACATTAATAGACTTGGAATAACATTCCAATTGATGCAAGACCATCCTGTATCGATTTGGGACTCATTGATGCTTTTCTGGAAAAATAAAAGGCATCATGATTATTCTGTACTTTAGGCACCTTTAGGATAATCAGAGAAGTATTCTTAATCACAGCTCAGCTCTGGCTTGGTCTCTTACATGGCCCTGCTCAGGTTACAGCCACTCAGCTGCTTCCAATGGCTCATGAGCCGCTCAGCTGTGGCTCGTCTCAGGCTCAGCTCATGCTCAGAGCTGGCTCAAGTTAAGCGTAGCTTTGAGCCAGCTCAATTGAGCCAAAGCCATGACTAAGAATGTGGGCCCTATGATTTACTGTTAATGGAGGGCGTTCATAGTCAAAACAAGGCACCTTTAGAATTCTTAGAGTTCCAGTGTTCATGTTGGTCATGTGCAAGGCACATATAGCCAGGTTAAGGCATGATTTGGAGAGCTCCATGTTAATATCTTATGCTCATAGATCCAGCCTAACGCAGGCATATTTGGTGAGATTCATTGTTAATGTATGAGGCTCATAGAGCCAGACTAAGGTGCCTTTAAGATGCTTCTGCTTCAGGGGCACATTGACAGAGAGAGAGTTTGGCAAGTGGCATAGCTGCAGGGAGCCGTGCAGAATTTGTGATACATTTCATGATGACATATTTGAGGATACGACCGCGAGCTTTACACTGAAGCGTTATCAGGTAATTGCGTCCGCCAGAGTGGGATGCCATCTCTGCGTGTTTCCCGTTGAGTAGGTACGGATAGTTGTGTTGTCACCGCTGCCCTGTTCACAGTGGGATGCACCGTGGTTCCGTGAGTTTATGCACCATAGAGGTTGAATGGAGGTGCAGAGGTTGCCGAATAAATCTATGGTTGGGTCAATGTTCCATTGGCAGTGTCATAAAATAAAAAACACAGCACATCTCCTTGGTGAAGGTGCGAATTTATGACGTTCCGCAGCTCGCGCACGGTCAGCCCTGCCAATTGTCGATCTCCAAAACATCCGTGCGAGCACGAACTCATGCAGCAGGGATGCAAAGCCGTGGAAATGACAAACACTGTCAATGGCAAGTTTGCCGTCACACCACCAGTCAGCCTGTCAGTTGATTGGGAAAGGTGTGAAGATTGAAAAGAGTAACTTTCTTCCGAATGCATATTTCCGTGATGTATTGTTAAATCTCTACTTTTTGTGTTAGCTCTACAGAAAACCAATATTTCGGGGTAACTTGTCATTTTTCGTTTGTTCTTTGTGTCCGTGTCAAAAGCAGGGGCCACATTTATGCATCAAGCCGACCTTTGCTTTGACCTTTCGAGCTTACAGGAAATTTCATCTGCTCTATTCCATTTTAGCAAACAAGTCAAATGGATTCTCGCGATAAACCCACTACATGTTTTTTTGTTTCGTTGTTTTTTGTTCTTCCCCCAAACACTGACAAAGTGTATACGCTGTTTATATATTGCGTGGCATTTATTTCATTCTATACTCGCACCAATGTGTGCTTTTAAATTATATCAAGATAAGAGATTGCTACCCGTTTCTCAGACTGTCGTTGCATTGGCTCTCTGTCTCTAGCCGAGTGGAATTTAAGATCCTGTAGCTTGTATTTAAAGCCTTGCAAGGGCTACCCCCACTTTATGTTCAGGAGGTAATTCAATTTTATGTCCCTGCAACGTCTTTAAGTCTGCCGATTGTGCCCTTTTATGCAAACCTTGGTTTCGGCTGCATTCTTGGGATGATCCAGCGTTTACTGGGGCGATACCCCTGGCAGTTAAACTCCCTACTGGTGCCCCCTTGGGTATGGAACTCCCTACTGGTGCCCCCTTGACAGTGGATTTCCCTACTGGTGCTCCCCGGTTATGGAACTGCCTCCTACCCCCCTCCCATTTGTGGATCTCCCTACTGTTGGAGATCAGCTTCTCAGACTGTTGATGATTTTAAGTCCAAGCTAAAAACTTCTCCGTTCAAAAATGTTTTTCCATATTCATTTTGTTCCTCTTTGCCTCGTCTTTTGCCATTCAGTTATTTACGTATTATCTTTCTCTTTTTGATTCAGGGCACCTTGAGACATTGCGAAAGGCGCCTTATGAGTGCGAATTATTATTACTGGACGCACGTGTATGAAAGAGGGCAATTGTATTTTGTAATGATTGACTTGCTTCTGAACATGTAAAGCGATGCGACATTTAATTTCCATTACACTGTTTTGCACTTTGGAAAACAAGTGTTACACGTTTGCTCATATGCATCATGTATCGCATAATTACTTTCTTTTGCAGCGGTTTAATCTTCTTCAACATAAGTGATGTCATGGTTTTGTTCTTTTTTGAAAAAGTTTGTATTTGATTAATTTATTTTAGCTGGTAAATGTTATCACAAATTGCAAAAAAAACTTTAGAGTTACCGTGACACAAAACGCCAATCTGCATGAGCTTTTCATCCACGTGAGAGGTTAACAACCCCGCAGGGGTCGTGAGTAAATGCTCACCATCACCCCCTTAAGCCTGAAGGTTGCATTCAAAAAAATAAAGGTGCAGCCTTGCAATTTTTTGCTCCTGCCACTGCTAGTGGAAGGACCGTCACTGGCGCAAGCTCTAGAACTTACAGGCCAGATGTTTTCGAAGAGTTGGGTGGACGTACACTTCACCCCACCGCACACAACCTGCCTATCTATGACACTGTCGTGTACCCATCTACAGTATACTGCCGAGCAAACAAAGGCGGTGGGATCTTCGAAGCTCGCACTCTTAATTAAACTGCCGCGCTCGGAGATAGAACCGACAACTTCTGCATTGCAAGTCTAACCGTTATACCATGCCAGCTTCTTTCCACTTCCTGAAATCTCCTCTTCCCTGATTTTATTTGGTAAGATTCGAATAAAAATGTTTAGTTTTTTATATCGCGTCATTTAGCTCATGTTCGCCGAGGAATCACCAATAATCTGGAAGGCAGCCAGGCAGTGAGACAGTGCTAACAATTCTCCAACGTCTGCAGTCTATAATTGAGGGTGTTGTCAGCCAATTAATTAGTGTACATGTGGGAGGAAACCGGAGCACTCGGAGAAAACCCACGCGTGCGAGGGGACAACACTCTATCCCGTACAGAAGGGGCACAGGATATTAGTCCGCACTTTGCTGTCACGGATTCTCTTGGTGAGCCAGGGTATGGGCACCTCAATGCCCACGGGAAGGGAGTTCCGCATCATTTTGTGATCCACTAACCCTCGCCCCCGCAGTGCTGCATTACAGGCCACGTGAGTAGCCCCCACCGATCGCCACTCAATACAAAGTGACCACTATGACATACAGTTGAAACAATAGCACATTCTTACAAAAAGATAAACCTGAATTCATTATTTTCTCTCATTGTAGCCAACAGAATAAAATAACATTTTGTACCACATTGTTAAGTTTGGTCCAACGAGCTTGCAAAACACAAACGTGTATGCACCGTGCTATTATCGCACTGATCAAAGTTATTTCATCTTTAAAAGGTTTTTTTTGGGGGGGGGGGGGAATCGATAAATTAACGTCTACTTCTCGGTGACTTGGCCAAGGAGCTCTTGTCCTGTTCCGTAGAAACGTCTCTCGTTTTAATGGTGCATGCCTCCACACGGTCGGGTGGCTCATCGCCAGCGGTCTAATGCCTTGATGTCTGCAGCGTGTGTAAAAAAAGTAGCGTTTGTGCTAAGGCGTAAGCCGACCAAGTCTAGCTTCCTGGAAACACGTCTCCGTGTGTGTGCTTTGTCATTCCATCAGAGATTGAGATCCTCCAAAGATATTCCAAAGTGTTCTTCCCCTTGTTAGACGACCTCCAGCGAGCATCATTAGTTGCCTCTCTGGGGAATATTTCATACATAAAATATGTACTTGTGGAAATGTATTAATAACAATAATAATAAGAAAAACTCCGGCAGGTTTTTTTTTATGTATGAATGACAATTATAATTATTTCCATTTTTGTTCATGATGGTGATACTTCTATTTACCCTGTATGAAGGAGGGCGTGGGTTCAATCCCAACCCTAACGCAATATATATATCTTCTTGGTTCTTTCGGTAAAGTCACGTAGAAGGGAAGTAATAAAATAATACAAATAAAACATAATAAAATAATTCTCACGACGTTTCGGCCACAACGCAAGCAGCCGTCCTCAGGTGAAAACCAGGTCTGTCGAGGCGACAACGTCTAAATGAAACAGCACACGTGCTTGGAGCATATATATATAAGCTGGGTTGGAAGGGGGGGAAAGAGCGTCTTGATAAAAGAATTTAAATATGCAAGAATTTTGATATGCAAATTCTTTTGTCAAGGCGCTCTTTCCCCCCCTTCCAACCCAGCTTATATATATTCTCCAAGCACGTGTGCTGTTTCATTTAGACGCTGTCGCCTCGACAGACCTAGAAGAAGATGAATCCCTGCAGTCACGAAAGCTTTAAATCGCAATATATATATGGCGTTTGCGTGTCTCTCTCCCCGTGATCGGGTGGATTTTTGTCCAGGTCCTCCGGTTTTTCCATCCACATCTAGAATCTACACGCGTTAAGAACATGTGTTGCTATAGATTTCCACGTGATAAGCCACGTCGTTAAGCTATCATTTGTGGCCAAGTCGCTTCTGAAAAATATTTATATAGCTCAGTGGATGTTACCTGGTAACTATATATTTTTTATAGATATACTGATAATATTGGATGTCCTGCTCGCAGTCTTCTTCTTCCTTCGTATGGCTGATGTAGATGCAGATCAACAACTACGATTTCACATTCAGGTGATCAAGCCAGATAACCGTGCCAGAAGCAGCAGAATATACCGCTTTAATGTCTCCTTCTTATTTGTGGATCGGTTCATTGCGTCGTCATACGTTGTATGGTCTGTTCTGGAAGACCACAGTCGACGACTGGACACTTTTCAAATCCTTTATATTAAGTTCACTTGCTTGCTTGCTTGCACACTTACGACCGTGCAAATCTTTCGGTCGTTTTTTAACCCACTTCCCGTGATCCAATCGTGCTGACATTTTGCACACAGACTCGTTGTGCGTGACAATTTATTTTCGTGAAATTTGTTTTCAAAAATGTTCCACTTTTTAGGAATTTTTTTTTCATATTTAATTTAAAATACCAATGTGATAAAAATGAAACTCTTACTAAAAAAAAAACAGAAATGAATAATAAAATTAAACCGATGCCACGCATATAAAGGATTTATAGTGAAAAACTTTGTTTTCACGGGTTAATTTTTTAAGTTTCAATTTGCGCGGATCGGGGTATTTGCACCTGCTAGCAGTGGCGTGAGTGAACGATTGCAGGGCTGCACCTTTACCTCCCACCCACAGAGCTTTGTTTTACCACTCTTGTGCATCCTGGTCTCCCACAATTTTCCCAGAAAAGAGCCATACGAATCCCTACGAGCTGGCACAGGTTACCAGGTGAGCAAGCACACCTGGGCAATTGTATCTATCCCTTTGCCAATGTAGTACAAAACATCATTCTGCTGGTGGAGCAGCAGGAGATCGCATGGCTCACAATCGGAAGGTTAAGAGTTCAAATTCCGGCCCGGGAGTCGAATCAGTCCATCAGCCCATCATCCCATCATCCCTTGTGGGTCGGTCGAATGGCTTTTTGGGGAAGTCAACAATCGTTGGTCGATGAAATGAGTGACCCGTCTGCCTTATCACTGTGAAATGTCACTGATGTAAACGGCACATTAGTAACGCCTGATATTCAACTGAGTGGGAAACTACATAATGCAAGCTTCCCTGGTGTCTTTTTGCACAGATTATTTGACTTAAATATATTGTGGGGGAGGGAGGGATGTTGGGGCAATAGTTAGCGCACTCAGCTAAGAGCCCTGGCGACATGAATTTGATTCTTGGCCACAGCCAACATAAGCCCAACTGCACTCACCAGTAACATGAAGTATTGCCAAACAGTCCCCATCATCGATATAGCTCAAAGACGCCTTCATTCGGAAATGGGTTGACGAAGGGATGAAACTTATTCTTTTTTACATTTATATTTAGCCCGTGTGGTTTAGAGTGCAAGAGATTGGAGGACTCTGCATCACAGGTAATCGATAAGATAATACTCGTAATATTTATACACTTAGGTAAACTCATCAACATGACCTCTATTTAGGGCCCTCTACAAAATATGGATTGGTATGTCAATAACGTTGAAAGAGTTTGATTTGGGCGTCCTCTATTCTTTGTATATATGCCCTCACGAATCTGAAAATCATGTTGCGGTGCCAGCACAAGATAAATAAAACCCGGCGATGTTTTTAAATCCTCCGCTTGTTCAAACAGGTAAATATTGATGAAATTGTGTAATTTCTCAAAAGGTGTCAAATTTGAGATCATTCCTTCAACAACAATAATAACGTTTAACACGTAAGCTTTCGTGACCAATATTATCCATAATAGAGGGTTCATTTGGGTTAGATGGCATGAATATAAATGTGTCGTTAAACCCGCCAACCACCCGAAACACAGCCAATTAGTAAGAGGGTTTCTCACGTAAACAGAACGTGCCAATTCGTTACTAGTGCAGCACACCGGTGTGTTGGAGAGCAAAGCCACAACATTTACAATCTATGGGCCAACCATTGCCGGTCGGGTTGTTTGCATGGTAATAAACGTACATTATGCATGTGCATTATGCAAACCCATTGATCTTGCCCCTCCTGTCGATTGTGTACACTAAAATAGCCGTACCTGTTATCGTCCAACGGTATTATTACGAACAATAATAACTTGTAAAAAAATCTAATGTCAAAACAAGAAACTGGCAGTGGCATGCATATTCCATGAACTTTGCCGAAACAACAAACGTTTATGCCCAGTTTTTTTCCCCTCCAAAATTACTCGCCATTACCAAAGAGGACAATTACGTGTTCATGCGCAGGTGGTGGTGATGTTGTTGCTGAAGTGATGTACTGAGGAGATAACAATTAGCTGTCAGACGCGCGCGCGCACACACACACACCTGCCTTGTGGACTAAGGTACCTACCCGTAATTTTCCTCAACTCATTACCTGTTCTTGCGTTGGATTGCCCATCGGTTATTTTTAATTGCACAGATAACAGTTCGTCTCTTGGAGGAACAGAAAATATCTTTCTACGTGCATTAGACTTTGAGTTTTCCGGAGTGTTTAATGTGTTTTTTTTTTTTTGCGCGTGGCAATATGTTCGGGAGCTGAATGTCCCGATGTCCAGGTCTGCAAGCCACGAGAGGGCTTAACGAGAGAGAGAGTTTGTGTCGATTTGCTATTCCTCCTGCGTTGAAGGAGCTCGTGACGACAGTGGTTCACTTCATGATCCATAGTTTGGCTTGCATGGCCACAACCGCTGTGGCTTGTCTGAAATGTTCAATTTATAAAGGAGGTGGGTGTGCACATCGGCCTGCTAATGCTGTGAAGCGCTTGACTCATGCTCATAACATATTTCTGGACTCGCGTTTCTTACCGTAGTTCACAGTTATCATTATTATTGTTATGTATAAGTGCAGAGACGGACCTTTTTTTGTCATGTCTGTGCTTTTCAATTAGGGTGGGAAAGCGTTCGTTCATGAGCTACGTCTGTCCGTCTGTCTGTGGACATGCATGGGGTCACGATGCACTCCCCTAAAGATTGACCCGATATAAATGTAACGTTGATATAGATCTGTGTCTCTATTGGGGACTTGACTTGGAGCAAACCGGGAAAGTTGACCAGAGCGTTACCCCCAAAACTTTGGCAAATCAAAATCAATGATAATGTATAAATTAAGCCTTCTCGGCCAGTGCGATGACGTCACACGCCCGCGTCGACGTCACATTCCCGTGATGACGTCACCGTGCGTGGAGTCACACTCCATTCCAGCGCCCCCCCCCCTTACCATTCGATGGTGGTCATTGCGTTGTTTTGTAGTTTTAATTGGCGCGTTAAATTTGCTGAGGTCAGATGCTTGTTGGAGCGCTTTGCAGGATCCATGAGTCATGCATGAGTTTTCCGACTGATCTCATGGTGCTTGGAGCAAGCTTGTGATCCAGCATTGTGGAGGAAATGGTTGGTGAATCGCATACATGTTGATAAACTTCCGATCCTATCCCTGCTCGCCAGCACACTCCACCCGTGGATTTTCAATGGTTGATAGCACCTCAATATGTAGAGGAATGCAGAGCTTGGGCAACTGTTGTCGCTGCCTCGCCGCGTGGCTGTTGTCCTGCTTGTTTGTGGTTCCTGGCGCCTCCGAGTAATTCTCTTCTCTTTGAGAGTGAGCGAACACTGCGCGGCACGTCCCAAGTTGAACGTTATTATTATTTTCTAATTGGTTGTATTAATTGCAGTGCTGCGTGGCTGCCGTCAGTGGTGATTACGGCTGTTTAGCACTGACATCAAGGATGTGACAGGGCAAATGTAATGGTGGCAGCGGTTGGTTTGAATGTCCCATCCGAAGCCCTGAAAAACAATCGGAGTTTGGTCACGCATCACAAAGAGAACAAATACATTTCTGGACAAATCATATTTTTGCAGGAACAAACATTGTGAATAAATTATTTCACCGCCACCACCACCACCACTGTGCATATTCTATTAGCAGACAATTATCTCACAAGAAAATAAGAGTTTCCTTTTTGCAGATGGGTACCCAAGCCTAAAAGCCAGCTTCTTTGCAGATTCAAGACAGATTTAATTTTAGTTTTATTTGAGAAATAATTATGTTGTTTGCATCGCAATACCTTCAGAATTCCTCACGATACAATTACAATGCGCATCGCAGACGCGTTGATCAACACACGGACATAAAATAAATGTATGTTTGTGTTTATCTTGGAATTGTATTAGAACTGCAAAAACAGCGGGCATTTGATGTTGTGAAAAACATAATTTGGTTTATGGTGCCTTCGGAGTGTTATGAGAGAGATGCTGCTGCTGCTAATGCTGCTGCTAATGTAGATGCTGCTTTTGCTGCTGCTAATGTTGATGACTATACTGTTGATCTGAAAGCTACGCTATTGCTCATGCTGCTGATGTTAGCGATGCTCTTGCCGATTGCTGATGGTGCTCATGATTATTATAGTCTATCTGCCTTCAGGTTGCAATGATAGCGGTGATGATAATGGATTTGTTTGCGTTTGGATTGTGATGATCGTGAGTGAGGCGAATCATGAACAGGGATTCATTTCAGGCGGAGCTGTTTGAGCCTGAACTCTGGAAAATAAAATAAAATAAATAAATTCCGAGCCGCACAAAGGGAGAGAGGGGGGGGCATTGACCCCTTTTGAAAAAATTGTAGAAGTTAAACCCTTCTTGGTTCTTTCGGTAAAGTCACGTAGAAGGGAAATAATAAAATAATAAAAATTAAATATAATAAAATACAATTATCACGACGTTTCGGCCACAACGCAAGCAGCCGTCCTCAGGTGAAGAACAGGGCTGTCGGAAAGACAGCGTCTGAATGTATTTCCGACAGCCTGTTCTTCACCTGAGGACGGCTGTTTGCGTTGTGGCCGAAACGTCGTGAGAATTGTATTTTA
Source organism: Lampetra fluviatilis (assembly GCF_964198595.1). NCBI lineage: Eukaryota > Metazoa > Chordata > Hyperoartia > Petromyzontiformes > Petromyzontidae > Lampetra > Lampetra fluviatilis. The sequence goes on along the minus strand of NC_136285.1, from coordinate 12,681,780 downwards.
TTATGTTTTCTTTCTATTATTTTATTATTTCCCTTCTACGTGACTTTCCCGAAAGAACCAAGAAGATGAATCCCTGCAGTCACGAAAGCTTTAAATCGAAAGTTAAACCCTGATCACAATCATGATGATGATGACCACATCAACAATCATCACGGCCAATGCTAATTATATTGTTTCTGTCGAGCGGCGTGGAGCCGGGGCATCTCCTTTGCCTGCCAGCGGCACGTGGAATACAGCCAGTGTGGCGTGTAAGAATTGACTGTGCTCAGATACACAATTAAATTCCCCCTAATCTCCAGTGCGGCGTAATCACTCGCGTGTGTGCAACAACAACAACAACAAAAACCTATCCGCCATCTGCTCGGGCATAACGGTGTGTCGTGTCACATCGCTTCATCAGCTTTCCTACTCTGATCTGCCCCTGGCAGGCGAAATCTCGGCGACTGGAAGCCTCCTGTCCGCATCAATAACCATTTCCGAGCCCGTGATTAGCGGGCGAAGATGAATTCATAATCGCGGGAATGACTCGTTCCTTTAAATTTACGAAATATGGCAACGTTTCTTGCGGGAACAAAAAAAATAATACGGCATATCAAGGCGTGATTAGTGAATGTTTTCGGAGGCGGTGATGGGTTTTTTTTTCTTCCACTTCGCATCGCGAAACGCGAAGGGAAAGTTGCAGCGTTATAATAAACACGTGGCCTTCGCCCAAATCACCTCGAATTATCCGATCTCGTCCCATTTCGGAGGCTTAAGGCAGGGAGGGGGTGAGCCCGCCTAGCGCGCTCCCGTGTGGGCCACCACACAGCAGGTTGGTACGGACTGCGGTGGGCAGCAGAATGGTGCAGCAATGTCCGTTGTTGTGCTGTACTTCTTTGGTGCCACGGTCTCTGCTCCCCCTGCCTTCACCAGCCCGCACTGACCAGTATCCTGGCACCGAACGAATGTTGACTGGGGGCTTCGACAGACTTTGTTGTTGGAGAGGAGAGCGCATTGAGAGGAGCAGGGTGAGATGAGAGGGGAGAGGTAGGAGAGTGCGTGGAGGGGAGTAGAGTGAGATGAGAGGGGAGAGGTAGGAGAGTGCGTGGACAGGAGTAGAGTGAAATGAGAGGGGAGAGGTAGGAGAGTGTGTGGAGGGGAGTAGAGTGAGATGAGAGGGGAGAGGTAGGAGAGTGCGTGGAGGGGAGTATAGTGAGGTGAGAGGGGAGAGGCAGGAGAGTGCGTGGAGGGGAGTATAGTGAGGTGAGAGGGGAGAGGCAGGAGAGTGCGTGGAGGGGAGCAGAGGGGAGAAGTAGGAGAGTGCGTGGAGGGGAGTAGAGTGAGATGAGAGGGGAGAGGTAGGTAGGGGAGAGGTAGGAGAGTGCGTGGAGTGGAGTAGAGTGAGATGAGAGCGGAGAGGTAGGAGAGTGCGTGGAGGGGAGTAGAGTGAGATAAGAGGGGAGAGGTAGGAAAGTGCGTGGAGGGGAGTAGAGTGAGATGAGAGGGGAGAGGTAGGAGAGTGCGTGGAGGGGAGGAGGGTAATATGGAGAATATTGAAGACCGTGTGATTATAAAAGTGGAATGACTGTTTCTTTCTGCTGTCATAACCTCTAATTTATTATCACCATTAATATGAAGCCACCAATTAATTCGAAAGCTGAGGTTTTATTAAATTGTCTACTTTTGTTTTTTTTTTAGTATAGATGTGCTACTTTTTATGATATCTGTCATCATAAATCTGTTTTATAGACTTTAGCGGTGGAACAATTGCACTGCCCCCGCCAATAATCGGAATTATCACGATTCAGGGTTGAGATTTGATCGAGGTTTATTTTCTTTTTACATCGTAGGGAATGTTAGTGCCATCAACTAAAGTAATGTTGACGCCAGCACTGGATTCTTAATCATCACCACTACCATCATCATCATCGAAATAAATGTAGGCAAACAATGCCGTCATCGTCATCATGACAATCCAAAGAAATGTTAGACCAAAGTTGCCATCGTCATCATTACCCCGATCATCATACGGAATTTGGAGCAGCGCTGCCAGAAGTAAACATTACAAAACATGTACAGATGTGTTAGGGTTAGGAGTGAATGAGAATCTGTATTTATCCTGGACAAATCCGATGAGCTATGAAGCCCTTTTTCACACATGTCAGTTGTGTATTATTCATAGTCGCCTCTGGCGCATTATTTTCCCATGAGCTACTGCCACTTCCACACAAATAACGACCCACGCCCTGTGACAGACAGCTCTCCTCCGCTTGGGCTTCGTTAATGATTCTTTAAAAATGGGCCGGCTTGCATTAACCAAGGACAATTCTTCTAAGGAAATCAAACAAGAAACCGCATTAAAAATAAATAGATTTTCTCTTCTTCTTCTACATTACAAAGGTCCATAATTATGCATCCACATAATCAATATGTACGCATAATATCTGGCAACTCAGCAGCATTGGTGGCTACGCACACCTCTAATCCAATCCGTTGAAGGCTAGGGTTGATGGATCACACAGATGTTTGTGGGCATCGAGGTGCAATACCCTGGCGCACCAGGAGCAGGCGGTACTGCAAGTGGACCGATCGCCATCTGTTTCCATTTGTACGGAGAGTTACGTGTTGTTGTTACCCACTTCTCCTGCGTGGGTTTGCTCCGGGTCCTTCGGTTTCTTCCCCGCTTGTGTCAGAAACACAACTCGTCATTGATTGGCTGAAAACATCTTTACAAAGACCTTCCTGAAAAAGAGTCCTAGGGCTTTTCTAGATAACATAAGTAAATTATTATTAATAATAATATTACATTCAAGTAATGGGTATTGTGCCGGGGGGGGACGTATTGTGGATTCTATCATCCACGAATTTACTCGACAAATGCACGGATATACGCGATAATAGGATGAATGTGCCGCTCAACTCCGCATATCCGTGAAAACGCTGTGCAAGATTGGAAGGAAGCGATTTTGCCACGAATTAGTGGAAATATAGCAGATGCATCGTGGATTATTGGTAAGAATAGGGGCACTGATTAAAATTATAAAACGATGCTTTATGCACCATTTAAAACACGTCAGTGGGTCTTCAGGTATTGTCCAGGATGTTCTGTCACGACTGACGCATCATGGGAAGGCATTCGCGCAGCAGTTGGATGACATGACAACGGGCTAAGAATGTGTTTCGCCTTCGTCCAGTGACTACACACTTATTCACACAGCAGCTGGTACAGAATGTTAGCCGCATTTGTTTACAAGTCTAGCATTGTATTCTGTGCGTGTGTGGATCCAAGTACATTTTCAGGGACATTTTCAGGGACCTGTAAAGTTATCGATTCTTGCGTTTCACTGCAATGAATACACGTCTAATAAACACGGCAAAGAATGTGCAAAAAGTAGTAACGACATAAACCGTTAAAATGAATGTTTTTCGTTTTCATTTTTCAGAATCGACATTAACCCTTCGTGAAAACACGACAGATAGTTAAAAAAAAGTGATGCCTACTACTTTGTTCGTAACAACTTTGCATTGATTCCTTATAAAATGCTGTACACGTAATGCTTGTCATAATTCTTAAGAAATTTAAAGTCTGCATTCAGACTGGTGAAATGGGGGCGTCTCGGCTAGCATGCAGGAGGCCTTGGGTTCGATCCCGACCCTGATGCCTGCACATATTTTGGAGTGGCCCATGTTCTCTCCCTGTGGTCGCGTGGAATTTTTTTTCCAGGTGCTCCGCTTTTTAACCGCCACATTTATAAGCATGCGTTTAAGATTGTTTGGCAGCCACTATAAATGATCGCATGCGATAAATCACTTCGATGAGCTGTCGCGTGTGGCCAGGTAACCTCTGGATTTTTTCTTGTCAAAAAAACCGCATGATGCTCACGACATTTCAACGAATCCCATTTAGTTTCAGCTCAATACAAGTCATTGAGAAAATGAGTCATTATGTACTTTACTTTTAGGGCATCGTTCGTATAACCCACATGGTTATCTGTGAACCATTACGCATCATCTACTTCTGGCTGAGTAGCTCTTCCTTTTAAATCCAATACCTCTGGCACAGTGAATTGCAGTGCATGGTGTGCGTGGTGTGCGTGGTGGATTTACCATGCCCGAACACCCCATGTATTATTCATCATCCGTTAAGTGGCTGTTTGAAAATAACCTCATGCTTTGGGTTTTCATTCCGTCAGCAAAAAATGCGAAGTCCTTACTCCGCGATCGTATTCACTTTAAATACCATGTTTTTTTTTTTTTAAACACACATTCACGCGATGATCTTCCTTGTGCGCATTCACGGGTACAGCGCGTCAATGCCTAGTAGACGTTTCCTCCCGATGATTTTCTTCCAATTAACGTAAGCGCGCCGCGCGTGGCCAAAAACAAAGTTTGAACCGGCAGAACGGCGAAGACGACTCCATCCCCGACCCACGTCTGGCGCGAGGAAGGCGACTTTGCACGAAATTACTCGGTTCTCCAGCGTGATGTGAAAATGCTCTTAATCTTCGCATCAACTGTGCCGCGCTCGGTGCCATTGCTCTGCATCGGCGACAAAGTGTTTGCCCTAATTTGACTCGTCTATCTCGCGCACGGCAGCCAGAGCCGGTGATTAAACTGTCAGCGAAAGCTGATTGGGGGAGGCTAAGGAGGGAGGGCGTTCGAAGGTTTTTTTTTTTACAAAAACACGGCGGCCCTTGATGCGCTCACTCTGCTTGATGGAACACATGGGTAGTGGGCTCCACGTTGGCTCACAGTCGCTTATTGGAGGCCTTATTAAGGTCCGACATCATCGGAGTGGTAAAGAGATTTATATCTGACTTTGCAAGTCGCCATAACCTCAATGTGAATGTTTAGTATCTTCTACATAAGTCGTATACATTTTTTTAAATTGAAGTCATGCTATACAGTCATTTTTTTTGTTCACGGTTAGTGTTGGTTTGGTGGCTGGTGCTTATTAATTCAGTGACTTGATACATGAGCATCAATCAAAAGGTTTTAAGAATGGGACGTTAACCTTATGGCCATTCACACTTATTATTTTAATTTTCAGTAGCGACCTTTAACCTCAATTCATTTTGATTATTTGACTATGAATTGAAATGAGGGTGTTAAAGTCTAATGTATGTCATTTGTGAATGTTTAGTATCTTCTACATAAATCTATTTGGATCTCGTTTCATACATAATTTGCTTTATTTGATACATTTAATTTTGTACATGGCAGAATATATATAGTGTATCACAGCCCTTTTGTTAATCAACTGCTGGATAAGCCCTTCCCCAAATGGGGTTATTTGACGAAACTTCACGATGCCGGTCACTGTGGGTTGCAGCAGAGAGAGAGGGGGGGGGGAGTGCATAGGTCTAGTTCAGATATCACTGCCCACTGGGGTCGCTGGGCTCATAGCACAGTGTGTGCACCAATGTGCCACCGCTACACCCGGCTGTTTTGTAAAAACGAGTGCAATTTTTTAGCGGACAGGACAGAACCTTGCAATAGTGTTCATTTAGAAAACATTCTAGATAATATTTCTACTGCCTCATCTCTCCACGCCTCTGGCCTTCAGGTGGATCCAAGCAGATATATTTTAGCACAGGTTGACTTTTCAAAGACTGCCACTCACCGCTGGCATCGTCCAAATGTCGACACGTGCTTTGGCTGTTCCTATTAATTTGGCACAAAAAATGATTCATTTTTTCATTCTAGAAGGAAAAGTCAGGCCGATGTGAGTGCAAGGGATACACGATATAAGGTAGCGGCCGTATTTATTTTAGATTTCCCCCTCCATCCCCCGCTTCCCCTCGCCACCACCCTCCCACTGCTTCCACTCGGAGTTTTGATCACATTCGTGAGCGATGGGACTTTCCCGGCGATTTAGTAAAAGCCGAGAGAGACAGCGATATATATATACACCCTCCATCTCGTCGCAGGCACCGGCACAAGGTCCCCGGCACGTGTTGACGGGCAGTCCGTTTCGAGCCGTGATGAATGAAGCTTGTTTCTGGCTTGGTTGGCTCACGTTTGTAAACACCTATCAAAGTGAAAAGAACACACACACACACACACACGCGCATGCAGGAGCGCTGTGAGCAAGAAGGCGCGTGGATGTCGTCGGTTAACAACTTGGGACCGGAAAAAATAACCCAAAATAAAGCACCAGCTATTTTTGAGGCAGGGTTGTTTTATAGCATTACCAAACGCTTAATCTTGTTTAGATTACACATTCCTTCCACCACCACCTTTTTTTTTTCGCAGAGTCAAGGTGGTGTTTGGTAATTTCTGTCGAGAGAACAATGAGTTCAAGGGTTTTACGGCGAACATTAATCACGAGGAATGTTCATGTGGCTTTGTCTTACACATTTGTTGCACGTGTAGCTAATGGCAGAGCTGAAGAGGTTTGTGGCGATGGATCGATTCATTAATAAAAGTCGATTTTTAAGTTCGACAATGCGTGCATCGAATCTTGAATGTAGAAGAAGTAAATGCTCTATGCACAATTGATGCTGTGTATGCATTCATATCTTAAATATGCTAAATATCATGACATGTGATATACAGAAGCAGCACGTACAGAAGACAACAGCTTGGTGAGGCCTTTATCCAGCAGTGGGTTGACCATGGCTCACGATATTAATATGCTAATGTTACATTTCGGCTAACGGGAGCAATCAAAAACATTGAAACGACGTGAGAAACGATGCAAACGAGACGGGCCCAAAAAAAAAACGAGACAAAATAAGAATCGAGTATCGAATCGTTACCCCGGACCGCACGCAATTCATCCCACCCGCTCGACCGGGTGAATCGTGCCTTTGCCGTCCGACCGCTGAACATAAATTTTACGTATTCTTAGGTTTTTTCGGTAAAGTCACGTAGGTAAAACATCAAAATTATTTTTGTTAATATAGATGTTTTACCTACGTGACTTTACCGAAAAAAACCTAAGAATATGAATCCTTGCAGTCACGAAAGCTTCAAATCTAGAATAAATTTTACGCGCGAGGCATCAATGAAGCGCTGCACCTCGTTGTGACGCTGGCCGCGTGATCTCTTGCGACGGAATAAATGTCACGTGGGTGGGAAAGTCTCGTTGTCAGAAAGAAAATTCAACGGACACCAACCGAAGAAGCGTCGCGGTGAGTGCATTGCACGAGAGACGCCACCGCCGCCGCATTCGCCATGAGACGTGGGACCCGAGAGGTGATGCCTTCTCCGTGGACATCAAACATGCCCGAGGCTCGACTTCGATAAATAGCGAGGGCATTAACCCCGGTGTCCTGTCTTAAATCTCACCACAGATCAATACAATATCTGCGATGACAAAAATTATTCGAGCATGCTTTATTGTTAACACACAAAATCCCCTGTGTGTGTGGGGGGGGGGGGGGTGGTGGGAGGGGGGTGAAGGTAGTATAACCTCGGTGAATCTATAATCTCTGGCAACCCCATAAGCAAGTTGGGTTTTACCGGCCTGAGCGCTGCTGATGAGACTTGGTAGGTCGAAAACCGGTCCAGAGATTGCTTGCTTAAGCATTTTTTTCAGGAGCAGAAATAATATATATATAAAATTGCGGATATATATTAAGCGAATGCGCGAAAAATAAATGTAGATCCGTGCAAGAAAAAATATAACGTACGTTATTTATATATTCCAAATGGTCTTCCGATCCGTTATTATAAAGTCATGAAACGTGCGTATTTGTCGGAGCAGTGAGTGGTGCAGTGATTACTATGAATTGTGATGTGTATAAGACGACGAATTTATAATAAGACGTGGGATCGAGGTTACAGTAAAGCAGCCATCGAGCGTCCCCGAGATTTGCTTCAACAAAGGGATGGAGATGTCTGAGTTCGACTCCTGGTCGTGGCTCTATCGGTTGGCGAGTTGTGTGTGTACTGCTCCCGGCCACCACGAGGTGCTGTGTCCATCCATGAGTGGGGGCTGTGAAGGACTCTTAGATTTGTATTGAATTGTTGTAATAAGTCAAAATATAATGCATTAATGACGTACAATTGTGATTTTCATTTTTTTTACTCCTGGATATAACCGTATTCTCAAATAAAGAAGTAAAAAAACTCGAAGACTTGTATCGGTAACATTGCCTTAAAAGTCAAACATAACAATCAGTGACATTTCAGGCAATGATACTTTTTTCACGTCCAATGAAGATGGGCCACTACCAAAAAACGTCGCCTATTATATATATTGAAGGCAGTGTTATTGACGAATGTGTTCGTTTTTTTGTATGTTATTTACTCGTGCACCTCCACCAACGAAGCAGCAGCACCACCACCACCACCAAATATTTCGTTGAATATTTGAAAACGCCAGGGAACAAACAACAGGGTGCACTTTTTCCTTCTCAGCACCTCCTCCGAGCAACAATAACAACGGCATCAGCAGCATCTCGACCGTTTCGATTTAAAGCTTTCGTGACTGCAGGGATTCATCGTCTTGGTTCTTTCGGTAAAGTCACGTAGAAGGGAAAAAATAAAATAATAAAAATAAAACATAATAAAATTAAATTCTCACGGCTGCTTGTGTTGTGGCCAAGACGATCTCCACCGTTCTTATCCCAGGGCCACTAGATGCCGATTGCTTTGTGTGCACAGGTTCCGCGGTGGCGAGATGTTAACTGCCTCGCCTGGTATACAGGAGGTGCATGGGTTCGATCCCACACCGTGACGCCTGTATATTTGGAGTTTGCATGTTCTCCCCGTTGTCGCGTGGAATATTTTTTTCCTCCGGGTCCTCCGGTTTCCCCCCTCTCCCTCCACTTTTTGAGTATTTGGCCGCTATAAATGTCCACGTGATAAGCCACTTCGTCGAGTTATCATTTTTTATAGCAAATTCGCTTCTGGAAAAAAGAACCTTACAATAGCTCAGTGGGCCTTACCTGGTAAAATAATAACAATAATAATAATCGGAAATGGGAACAGGTTCCATAATGCCTGGCAGAGCCTCCGAGCCATCGGAATGTTCCAATTAACCAAAAATAAGGAAATGCCATAACCCCGCGCCAGCGCAATTCCCTTTGAGGCAGATCGGCCGTGTGGGAGGTGGTGGGAGAGATTCCACATCGATCGCACCTGCGTTGTGGTGTCCGAGACGGGGATTACGAGCGACGCTGAGCTTCCGAGAAAGCCTTTCCCGCCCGTCTCGTCGCCGGAGAAATGTTTAAAATGAGAATCCCCCCCCGCCCCTCCCATATGCCGTGGCGTTATTTAGGTCATCCGTGTGGGCGCGCTGTGTGCGTGTTTCGTTGCTCGCAATCGCAGGGCAGCGAGCTCCACGTCCCAGGTTTAGGGGTTGAAGTTAGCCTATCATCTGTCTCTCAGATTCCTACAAGGTATTAAGAAAGTGGGTACTGTTTTGTGGATATGAACCGTGGATGTCCTGTGGAGAACGGCGTTCCTGCAGTGGGATTCTGATTTTTTTTTGTGTACGAGTCGGGTAAAAAAAAGTTAAAGGTGCAACCGTGCAATTACTTCCTCGTGCTACTGCTGGCCTCAACTGGATGGGGGTGTTAGAGGTAATTTAGGTCTTCTCGTTTACGCTGGCCAGATGTATTGGAAGAGGTGGGAGGACCCACACTTTACCCCACAGGATTGTAAAACTCTTGCACCATTGTACCAGGACATCAAACCATCGACCTCTGAATTGCAAGGCCAGTGCGCTAGCCATTACGTCATGGCAGCATGTCTCCTTGTCAAGGCGACCCGGAACGATGTAAATAGGATCATTATAGACAATGTAGATGCAGAAGACATCTAAGTAACATTTTGACAAGTCAGCCTGACCAAGCTCATCTATCGCATTGACCACTGCCAATGCCGTATGAAGTCACCGTCATCATCAGCCACGATCAATCCACTGCTGGATAAGCCCTCCCCATAATTCTACGATGCAACTTTTAACATTTATGGGCCACCAATCACGGCGCATTCCCGAAAAAGATTTTAAAGAGAGGCCCAGTATCCATTACTTGTCTGTCTGTCAGCCAAATTAGTTAATACTGGTAGGAACCTCCTGGTTACACCAGCCCACAGGGGATTATTGTGTCCGTCTGTCGTGCAGGGAGGGGCTGGGTGGGGAGGGAGGGGCTGGGTGGGGAGGGGAAGGTGGGGAGGGGAGGGTGGGGCTGGGTGGGGAGGGTAGGGAGGGGCTGGGTGGGGAGGGTGGGGCTGGGTGGGGGGTGGGAGGTGTGGGGCTGGGTGGTGAGGGGCTGGTCACCCCGTGGTGCCCTTATAAAACTCAACGTTTAACCTACTCACGCCGGCTTGTGCACGCCCTCACAGTCGGGCATATTTGCGGAATACACCACGCCGCCGTTAACCCTGGCCATTGACCGAACTACCCAACGTTCCTACCAGCTCCCTCCGCAGGAATGTGTTATTATTTTTAAGTCTTAGGTCTGAATTACGCCCGACACACCTGAGTGTGCATGTACCATCTGATGTGGGCCAATTTCACCTCCGCAGATGCGGAGCCGTTCCCCCAGCGTCTTCTGTTTTCCTGAGCCTTTAACTGCACCGAGCTAATGTATGGACTGTGTCTTGGTTGAGCGGACAAGTCGAGACGAATGTGATTTGAGGTGGACAGGAGATTCAAAGGTCAGGGCACTGATCTTTGATGAGGCCCTGGGTTTAGAATCCAAGCAGCCGTGTTCTCAGAGTTCGCTCTGTGATATCCGCTTCCGTGGTGGTGGGGGGGGGGGGCATTCTTTAGCACGACGGGTTATACTGCTCTACCAAAATATCCCTACGGATGCTCTGTCCCATGGCACGATGGCGATGGGACTCACCACCCGCCGGCTGGTGTGATGCCTGCATGGAAGTAGAAATTTTATTAAACACAGAATTTCAGGGAGTCACGTAGAAAGAAAATAAATGTAATAATAGAATACGACGTTTCGATTGCAACACAAGCAATCGTCATCAGGTAGAACTAAATTTGAGAGAGAGACAAAACACAGGCACAGAGACACACAGACAGACACACAAGCAGAGAGAGACACTCTGTGTGTCTATGGTGTGTGTCTCTCTCTCTGTGTCTCTGTGTTGTGTCTCCCTGCTTGTGTGTGTGTCTGTCCGTGTGTCTCCGTGTCTGTGTTTTGTCTCTCTCTCAAATTTAGTTCCACCTGATGACGACTGCTTGTGTTGCAATCGAAACGTCGTATTCTAATATTTAATTTATTTTCTTGCTACGTGACTTTACCGAAAGCTTTCGTGCAGTCACGAAAGCTTCAAATCAAGTTTAATTTCAGGGAGCTTAAATATTTCCACTTTTTAATAGCTGCACAGCATTTCATTCCCTTCCTCGTCAAGCGATGTGATAATTTTTGTTACAATTTGTGGGTTGTGGTTACGCTTCAGTAATCACATATTTTAATGTCTCATTTGTACCGTGTCATTGGTATTGTTTGTTTGCGTTTTGCAATTAAATCTGACATGATTACGTTATTTTCTTTTGATAATTTCATCAAATAAATAAATAACACATCTTCGCCCACACAAGTAAGTATATGCTTCTATCGCGAGTGTAGAAATAACAAATAACAACCCTATAATAATGTATTAACCGACGTGACGTTACTTACACTCGAATGGTCACAAGCCGGAGAATATTTTACGAGAATGTCTGTAGGATTTCGCGGTTGTGTTTTCGAAACGTACGTCATATGCCAAACAGCGTGCGTTTCACGCCACAGAGCCGTATAAAATATATACACGTTTAAATCTGCATTTCATGAAACCATTTGTTTAAAGACGTACGCATTTTCGAGTAAATGTATGCGTTGAAATCGGGGAGCTCTCAGCGGGATAAAGATCTCCTTGGGTGGCGACAGCAGATTTTCAGTTTCATATTTTATCTCAAACTCCAGGGGAAAACGGAGCGGTTTCGGATTCGAAACAAAAGGGGGGGGGGGCAGAATTTCCGCGGCAAAGGGGCGAAGGTTCCTCTTAATTATTGCGCAACGTGGCACGTGATGACGGAGGGCACGACGGGAGCACGTAGTGTGCGTCTCGCCATGATTCAAAGTTTAGAATACGTCGACTTTAACTTGAATATTGAAATGTGCCCATGACTCACGGGGTTCGGTTGTTTGCAATAGGGAGCAAATAAAGACAAAGAACAAAGATCCCCCGTATTGCCTTAACAGACCAACACGTAGTAGGCTTTCGCGACCAATATCATCCATAATAGTTTATTTTTGTTGTGTCGGGTGGTGGCGGGTTTTAACGACACATTTGTATATTTACGCGATCTAACAAAAAAAAACTCTTATGACCTTAACAGACTGTTGGGGCAAGTGCTGTTAGCGAGCACCTGTGAAGGCCAGAACGGCACACGAGGGGGTGGGTGGCCAGCACCACGCCCGGCCGCCTTTGTATCCCTAGGGGCGATGTCTTTTACGCACCGCACCAGGTAGTCATTTGAGGCTGAGTCGACCTAGGGGAGTCCCAGGACCGGTTCAGATAATCGTCACCGGTGTTGGCCGTGAGCGGGAATCGAACTCGGGTCGCTGGGTTAGTAGCGCTGGGTTAGTAGCGCTGGGTTAGTAGCGCTGGGTTAGTAGCGCTGGGTTAGTAGCGCAGCGCAACTAACCGCACGTTTCTTCGCCATCAGTCAGAGTCAATCCACTCCTGGATGAGGGCCCATCCCATAGCCGCCGTCATCTACCCGCAGTGCAACAATACCACCCAGAAGCTGATTGAGCTGATTCATCGATCCGTCTCCTGGGGTGACGTCCTCTCGGATGTCGTTTCATTCCTTGGCTGCCACCGTGTCGCTCGTCTTGACCATCAACGAGCGTCGCTTCTAACGGACGCATTCCTACAAAGCCGGCTGATTCCTCCGAACAGTTTTAATCACGTCTCTAACTCAAATGTGTCATCTGATTCACGTGTTTTATCTGTCCGTCTCTAATAGTGATTCCCGGAGGCATGCATATCTCTCCGTGAAAATGTGCTTCTTACACACACACGTATGCTCCATTTATCTCAGCAGAGTGTTTTTTTTTGGCGAGGAGACCAACATATACAATATGTCATTTTAAATTAGCTTTTTGTGACGAATAAGCCGCTGCTAAGCAAATCAAAATAATGCACACGCCGTCAGCGCACCGCGCGCTTAGGCACTTACACACGCCAGCGAAAATATTGCTGGTGGCTTTGACGGCAGAGGGCTATTTTGGATTTTGCATGAGCGCGTGTCCCCCGCCCATCACTGGCTTCGCCAGTTGTGTCCCAGCTGTGCGCTCGGCAATCGTGGCACAAGACAAAGTATCCCGACGGATCTCTCGCAAGGAGGCGTTGCAATCCTCCGCGTTGGAGAACGGCCCGCGGAAGAGGATGTCACCGAGCCACTTCTGAGATCGTTTCAAGTGGTGTCTGGTCCACACGGCGAAGGGAAACGCGTTCCCGCCTGCTCAGCATTCAAGAACACATTCGTCAATAACGCTGCCTTGAGATGAAAACAACTTGTATGATGTAATATATTTCGGGCAATGGCCTTTCTTCGTATGACCCCAAAGTATCCATGTAATCAAAATGTTGCCTATATTCCAGGTAGTGTTATTGTCGAACGTTTTGAGTTTTTTTTTATATTCATGTGTTGGCCACCACTGCCAATGTAGTAGTATCCCAATGAGTCTTGATACGGTAGTGAGCTTGGTCGCTTGACAGTCGAACCTATGTATACATTCTAAGAGCTGGAATTTTAGTCAACCTACATTAAAAGTGATGTGTTTCTCTCTTTCCGTGCAGTATGTTGGTGGGCGAACTTAACTTCACTTGAGAACACCGGCTTATTCGGATGGCGGCTGCCACGATTCCAACACGTTGCACTCTGACGTCTATGCCACCTCCATCCTGACAAACGTCTCAGAGGAGAACGCGCTGAAACAAACTCGCAGGGTGCAATCCCCGTTTGCGGTAGACGTTATGTTCGCAGTACATTAGCGCGAAGAAGTGGGCAATGACAGGATTCCTCGACTCAAATGCACAATTGTCGTGGTGCACCTTGGGGTATTTATTCAAGCCAATCAGGCGACAATTGAGCGTATAACGAACAATCAAGCCACACACACGAGTGCGCTAGACATTGTGAAATGCTTGTCATTAAATTTTGATTGGGCTGCGAAGGTGTGTAAATGTTTCATTTCTCCCCCCCACCCTCTGATTTAAATGTGTTAATTATTTAGATTAACGGAATATTTATTTTCGGTCGTGTTTCTCCATTTATAATTTTTTGTGTGTGTGTGCACGCGCAATTAGAACGTGTTATCACAGCTTTGCTCCTTGACGCACGCCTAAAGCTGTCTGTTTATAGTTTTGGCCTAAAAAAACCCAACAATTTACTGTAATTTCGGATGATTTGCAATGCATACAATTCGAATTGTAAATTATATTTTTCTGTGTTGCGGAAAAAAAAACCTGCTGTGAAACAAATTGTAGTTCTTAATATCTTCAACCCCACAAGGAGCTGTAATGCGATACGTGGTAGAACATAGCGCAGTTTTAATTACCCATAACTAACAAAGGGCTGAGAATGGAAATAATGTTTTGGGGATTTCCCACCCCCGCCAATTGTATCCCAATTGTGATATCGACGAAGAATGCATTCGTAAAGTCTGTTAGTCCAGCAAGAGCAGTGCTCGCTCTCCCGCACCACCGATTCTCACGGTTGCCTACGTATGGTGTGACGCAAGTTCAACATGCATGCATGCCTCTCCCCCGGAACAATTGTTCACGTGGGAATTTTTATCATCTACACAGTAGGGGGGAGGGGTTGCACTTTCCCATACCGCTCTACCGATATCTATTCATGGCTTTAAAGCCGATATTTTTCATTGTCGTTGATGGTTTTTCGCAAAATAAAGTGTGCAATTATGAGTGACCGGGTTGAGGCGTTGGACTGGCCACACTTGAGAACTCGGTTTGGTCGACATCCGAAATCGAACCCAGGCTCTCCGTGGCTTGGCAGCGGCTTCGCAATGTGTTCTTAAAGTCACAACGTATCAACCACGCAACCTGCTCCCCTACCCTCTGTGTATACGTAGGAAAGGCTGCGACAGCCACCACCTAACTAGAATCAAGCTCGTAGGGATGCTACCGCGGTGTGATGGTTAACAGTCAATATTCCGAAGTGAACAGCGAATTATCATCTAGAAGAGTAGGTCAAATACTTTCTAGGGCTCCGTTAGGCAAAGGCCCTTTCCACCAGCAGTGATGTGAGCAAGATAGTGCTGGGTTGCCACCTTCATTGCACGGAATGAGACCGCTAGGAAAGGATATTAATCGATTAATCGATGCAGCGCTGCACCCATAATTGTGGCATGCTGTCTGTCGCAAGGCGGTTCGTGCGTTTAATGATGACGGTGATAAAACGCTTTTTATTGTAAATGTGTAGATGAGTCGACGAAAGTTTATTTAGCCTCCTTGCGAAGAGATTGCCTTCTCGGTGGTATTAATGTTGTTATTTCTCCACCAGCTCCTCGTGATGGTGGTGCATGCGAAATTATTTCCATCATCGGGAGTTATTGCTGCGCGTAAAACAATATTCACGGTCAATTACTTTAAGGACCCAACCAAATGCAATTAAAGGTGTTAATAATGTTTTTATGTAAAAAGGGAAACCAAACAACGTGAAGCAGAGGAGGAAATTAATGTTTGCATCTGATTAATTTACAAGATGTGCAAAGCAGCACGAGGACCAAAAAAACCCAATATAACTACGAAGTCCTCCCTCTGCCTAACCCAACCTCCATTGACCGGCATGGTGAAGTATGGTTAAAATAATCCCGATAACACCACAGTGGCAGCGCCGCAGGACAACTTTTATCCAGCAGTGGAGCGACAATGTTGCTCTACATTGACACCTACATTACAGTGCAGTGTTTGAGAATGGCGCGCCCTCCTGATGGCTGTGAATATCTGATTATTTTTAGAAACGCTGGCAGGGACAAACAGACAATTAATTCCGAATTAGTGAGAGCGCGTGCGGACTGAGCTGGGGTTCTCACCGGAAATCATCGCTGCTGGCATTTCCACTGCTTCAACACCGCCCGGGATCCTATAGGGAATCCCAAATGAGGGCATCTCCGTTACACAAGCAGTCAGAATTGGAGCAAAATCCCGTTGGTCCTCATGATTCAGCAGTGTCGTTCGTGTTGTATGCGTCGCTGAGCTCATAATAAATGATACGGATTAAATGTGCAGACCTGCAGATGCTTGCCCACGACGCTGCTGGTAGAAAAGACCACCAATTAGAGGGAGCTGTAAAGAGGGCGCTTGGCCTACTCGTCCGCTCTGGTCAGACATCGTGGATAGAGGTCAGCGTACCCACACGTTACCCCCTCACACGTGACATGGAGATCGATTAACCGTGACGTACCCCGCTTATGCTGCTGGGTATTCAGAGGCAGGGGTAGAGTTAAGAAACCTGAATCATTGCCCGTGACCTCTGGATCGCAGGTCAAGTGCCCTGGCCGTTACAGCATGGTGGCAGCATCCATCGCCACAAATAACAACGCCATGGATTCCATCTGGCAGGGATTTACTGAGTCTCAAAAAGTATTTGAGGAGCGAAGTTTGTCCAATGTTTTGGTTCTTTCGGCAAACTCACGAAGAAGGGAAATAATATAATAATAATAAAACATGATAAAATTCTCACGACGTTTCGGCCACAACGCAAGCAGCCGTCCTCAGGTGAAGAAACAGAGCTGTCGGAAAGACAGCGTCCTAATGAACACTGCTAAGCTTGGAAGCGTATTTTAAGCTGGGAGGGAGGAGGAGAGAGCCTTGACAAAGGAGTTTACATATCAACAGATATGTTCACTAAGACAGCTGTCTTTCCGACAGCCATGTTTCTTCACCTGAGGATGGCTGCTTGCGTTGTGGCCGAAACGTCGTGATAATTTTATTGTTTTATATTTATTATTGTATTATTTCCCTTCTACGTGACTTTACCGAAAGAACCAAGAATATCAATTCCTGCAGTCACGAAAGCTGTAAATCGAAATTTGTCCAATTTGTCCACGGTACTATATATTTATATTTAAACGTTTTGCATGTAAGAGATAACCAAAGTGCCCAGCGGCGAAATAAAACCCCGCCATGGAAATCAGAAAATAACACTGAGAGTCAGCACAGATAGGTTATCAAACTCTCGAAACAGCCTCCTCACAGCACAGGGAGATTTTGAAAGTCTCCCAAGTGTACGCTGTATACCAATGATTGCCTCTGATAGTACAGGCACGTGCCATCACGCGTACCTAATGCGATTGTAACACTGGGAAGGGGAAGCTGCCATCCATTTTTAACCTCAGCACTGCATCTGTATGCAAGTTTAATATGATACGATAGTGGCGGGGAGGGTACAGAAGCAATCGTGATACAGATTTGAAGCTTTCGTGACTGCAAGGATTCATATTCTTAGGTTTTTTAGGTAAAGTCACGTAGGTAAAAAACTTAAAATTAAAATTAATAAAAGTAAAATAAAAATAAAATAAAAAATCACGACGTTTCAGAGGCAACACAGGCTTCCGTCTTCAGGTGGAACCGTCACAGAACGATTGCTGACGGTTCCACCTGAAGACGGAAGCTTGTGTTGCCTCCGAAACGTCGTGATTTTTATTTTATTTTTATTTTACTTTTATTAATTTAAATTTTTTACCTACGTGACTTTACCGAAAAAACCTAAGAATATGAATCGTGATACATATGCATGCGTGATCTAAGTCTGTGGTTTGATGGTAGGTGCGATTGCAACAACAACAAAAGAGTAATGGTTTGCTGCTACGACTTTGGAAAAAACGTCGATAATTATGCAAAGGAAGAAAATGCATTGGCACCTTTTTGAGTTCTCGTTTTCCTTTTAAAATCCAAGAACATTTCCGAGCACAGGCTGCAAGGCCCAAACCCCAAAAGTGGGCCAGCAGCAAACGGCACAGACGTTTAAATGGATAAAAATTCATATATTTCTTGATTTGGGCGACGTTATACGAACTTGGGCAAAAGGGATGATGGTGTGGGGGATTCTAATGTTGAGCCGTTGCGAGGGAAGACAGAGAGAGAGAGAGAGTTATTTTTGCATGGTGCTTGAAAACAGTACGGATGATACAACACAGTATGGCCATACCAAGTGCTCAACATGGCAGGAGGGATCAAGGAGTGAAGGTTGCGGGGAGAGAAACATGGTTGGTAGCAGTAGTAGCGAGCGAATAACTGGGTCGTAAGCAGTGATTGCTGGATCACTAATCATTGCTTGGTGATGGATCTCCACTTTTCAGGTGCCTCTCCCCGCTGCCCTCTCTCTCATCACATTGATCCCTGCCCAAGCATCGCCTTGTGGAATAGGCTGAGAGGGTTCCGCTGTTTGTGGTAATTAGACGAAAGCAGGTGGGGGCCTTTGGCAGATGTGGTTAATGCCCCGGCATGGTGCCAGAATAGTATCTTTGCTAAAGTTGTGTAGAAATAAAACAAAACAAGTTGCAGATGCACAGGCAATGAGTAGAAGGGGGAGAGGAAGTGATTGGTGTTGGTAAGGAAACCGAATGACCCGGGCAGTCGCCAATGCACCGCGTAATGACCCATATATTGTAGAATCAATCGGGAATGTGTTATCGTAGAGTCCATTTGATTACGGTGATAATGGCCAGTTATTTGTTTATTGCTTTACCTTGTAATACGTATATAGATATTTCTATAACGTGACAAATGCGTCACGCGATAATACCATCATAATAACTGCACTGGGCGGAACTGTGGCGCAGCGATTAGCACCGCTGCTCTTGCGCACCCGACAAAGCCACGTTCGATTCTCAGCTACGGCCAAAATGTCAGTGGCCAGTGATAAGTAAACCGCGAAGCTGTCCTCACACCTCCTTCACCAACGCACACAGATCAGAGTGGGCGAAGCGTGGTAAAAAAAAAACAACCCCATGACCGACATGGTGTGTGGTGTGGGGGGGGGGGCTGGATTTAGAATGACTGCAATATATTGTAAGCAGAAAAAAACCCACGATTACTACATTATGGGGTAATATAATTGGACCTTTTTGCAAGTATCAAAGCATGACAAAATAAAAATAGGCTTTACCCTTTCTGGCAATCAAAGAGGTGTTGAGATGTTCAAAAAACAAACAAATACTTTTTTGCAAGGAATCAAGTCCGCATTACTTGTGGCACGTGTACTGTTCGCCTTATGGGGTTATCCTCTGGTCTGACACCGGTGAGACTAGGCCATGAAGAAGGCTGTCTCTGGTGTAGGCCATATAGCTTCAGAGGCAATGCATCTATTATCAGAGCATGTTTTTTGTTTGCATATTCACCACAAGTACGTGTGGTTAATGCAGACTTGATTCATTTGCTAAAAGGCGACCTATTTGGTGTTTGCGCATCGTAACATCGCCTGTTTTATTGCCATAAATTGTAAAACCTATTCGTATTTATTTATACTTTGATACTGACAAATAAGCCCCATGATATGGCTGCTCAGCCCGAGCTATAAATGCCCGGATAGTGCATTGTCTTTGTCCTGTTCGCCTTTTGGCGTTCTCTGGTCTGACACCGGTGAGACTAAGCTCTAAAGAAGGATCATGTCTCTGGTGTAGGCCAATCAGTTTCAAAGGCAATGCCATCTATTACCAGATAATGTGTGTTTGCATGTTCACCATAAGTACTGTGTGTGTGGTTAATGCAGCAGCCTGATTCCTCCTTGCAAAAAGGTTTCTTTTTGGTGTTTGAATTCCAATGGTAAAACCTACTCTTATTTCTGTTGTATACGATAATAACTACTACCGCTGCATTGTCGTATCGCTGTGCAGCATAAGTGCACTGCTCTTAGTTTTTTTCGGTAAAGTTACGTAGGTAAAAAATTAAAATTAATAAAAGTAAAATAAAAATAAAATAAAAATCACGACGTTTCGGAGGCAACACAAGCTTCCGTCTTCAGGTGGAACCGTCACAGCACGACTGCTGTATCAAGTGAGAGAAATTCCAAGAAAACAGTCCTTGTATAAATACTGGTTGAGGGTGGGAGGAGCCAAGGTAAGCCCTGAATATAATTTTTGTGAGGTCCTGACTTTACCGAAAAAACCTAAGAATATGTATCCTTGCAGTCACGAAAGCTTCAAATCTAGAATAAGTGCACTGCTCAACGAGTCGTGGTCGAAGGCGTTGTGTTGTTACACGCAAGCCCTGTCTGTTTTCACTCGAGTGGAGAGATACGTTGTGGTCGTCATACCCGTGCCACAAGGCAAGCAGGTGCATATGGTTTCTCTAATAGTAAAGCAGGCGACCGGTGAAAGCTGTTTTGTTGATTTTTTTTTGGGTGGCAGCTTGCGAATTAAAAATGTCAGTGAATTAATTGGGCAATCTACAGAGTCATTGGAGAATATCCTCACCTAAGTCTTGTGAATTCGCTGCGGACTCGTGTGGTAAAAAAAAACACAGTCATAGGGGGAACTTGTGTCTGATTGGATTGCTATTTGAGACACCTTGACGTATTAATTATTTATATAAGTCCAATAATAGTCACGCCGTCATAGATTCGACTCAGATATGAAACGATCGGCGGGGGAAGGTTTACCAGGCTCGGTGTGGGTTGCAAGCCGCTGACGATAGTCGCAAAGAGCAAAAGGTGTGCTCTGCGCAAGTCCTTTCACGCTAATGATGTGTTGTGTACATGCCACAGGTGTTGGCTGTCGTCGGCAGTGACGGCACGCCGGTGGTCGTGTCGGAAGCCCACACAGACATTAAAGTCTCATGTGACACACACTTTGCATAGAACAGGTCATCATCCCGTGCCAGTTACCACGGCCCCCATTTGCAATGATTTTTTCCCCCATTAAAGTCTAGGACAGAGTTGCATGGCAGACGAGATAATTCAGCCAATTTTTTTGTTTGTTCCTGTAAAGGATGTACTGTGTTGTAAGTATGTGTGTGCGGCGTCAACGTACGGTACAATATGTGGACTGTGCACTGCTTCATTTTCTGCTGGGTTGGTGACTCGGGAAATATTTTTGCACCTGGTACACCACGTCCAGTGTACCTCTCGCTAAGGCCCTCACCAAAGTAATTGGGCCTCTTCGAGTCTCGCAGTGACCCGGAAAATATTGAGTGATTTAAACTAAACCCCGGGAATGTGTACTAGAAAAAATGGTGGTACGGTGGGTGGCTAGCGCACTGTCCATTGAGCCTAGACACAGAGTTTGATTACCGACCAGGCAAATGACTACCAGTGGAAATGATGATTTAAACCTCGCTTGAGCCTCCCCAAGAACAACTCACCTGTCATCGGCTCAACATCAGCACTGGAGAGACAAGAGTGACGGGGCCTGATGCTAACCATACTTAGCCCCGTCAATGTCACCGCACGAGCATAAGTAACATGGGCTCAATAACGGAACCCCAACCCATTGTGGATGGAATTGTGGGACGCATGCGACATACATACATATTCTGATAAAGAACCAACGCCTCATCGGTGACCCAACAGCAGAGGTCCCCTGGCTTCGACCTCCCTCGAAGACGGTTGGAGAGCACTCTCAAGCGACTCTGCACAACGACGGGCACGGGCGGTGACGCGGCTCCACCGCTTCACGGGCGGAAAGGTGAGGGATGTTGACCCCGAGTGCGACTGTGGCCAGCTGTGCTCACGTCCAGAGGAGTTCGCTTGCATGACACGTTCTCCCCCTTCGCGTTTTCCTCCCCACCAGTGTTAATGTGAGCCATGTGCTGGCTCATTTCGGAACCGTGCTTTTTTCATCATTAGGTGTGCATGGATCCAGCTGCGACTGCATTTAAATCTGTTTTTTTCATTTCGCTTACGACACTTGGGATGTGTGAATGGGGTGTGAGTCACCTCAAGAAGCCAGTTAGTAATTCTCATGTTTTTTTTAAGCCCACGGCAGATGTACGCAAGTCTTTTCTTATGTAACTAGTGGTTGCAGGGAGTGACGTGAATCGATGAAATATAGCACGTGCCATTAACCGTATCAGAACATCAACAGGCGGACGCGCGCATCTACTTCATGAATGGAAACTGTAAAGACAAGCCGCAGTGGTCATGGAACTCAAGCCATGGAGCGCATGGTAATATTACTCGAGTGTGCTCTCCTTCAAAGGAGGAGGAATAGCAATACTGCATAAACTCCCTCCTGAAGCCCTCTCGTGGCGAGCAGACCGTAGCTCCTGAATATATTGCCATACTCAAGAACCGAAAAAAACACGTCAATCGCAACGCATCAATAAGTGTGGGGAGGAGGGGGCAGACAGAAGGGGCGGGGGTGGATTCAATTGATAGGTGCCAGTCGTGACACTCCCGATGCGTGCGTATTTGGACCTTAAATTTCGATTTAAAGCTTTCATGACTGCAGGGATTCATCTTCTTGGTTCTTTCGGTAAAGTCACGTAGAATGGAAATAATAAAATAATAAAAATAAAAAATAATAAAATAATTCTCACGACGTTTCGGCCACATAGCAAGCAGCCGTCCTCAGGTGGAGAGCAGGTCTGTCGAGTAGACATTCAGACTCTGTCTTCTCGACATATCTGTTTTCCACCTGAGGACGGCTGCTTGCGTTGTGGCCGAAACGTCGTGAGAATTATTTTATTATGTTTTTATTTTTTATTTTTTTATTTGGACATTGTTGTGAAACTTTCAAAATAGGCAGAGGCATTCCCTCGAGATCTGTTCACGACTCCGGCTGAACGGGCGGGGATTGGGAGCGATATTAGCGTACAGATGACACCTTTACTCGAGGAAAACTCCTGGATTAACCCGCCGCGTTCACCAGTCCTTCCTCCATCTGCTTTTCTCGCCTCCGGGTCCTCTCTTGTTTGTGTGTGTGATGTTCGGCGCAACAGCACACATTATATATTGCCCAGAGATTGTATTCTCTGTTTGCTTAAACAAAAAAACATTATAAACGCACACAGATGCATGGCATTGTTGTATTTGCCAAAACCCGGCAGCTTGTTGTGGATTAATGAATTAATTTAAACGTTCACTATAATTATGTTTTTGTTTATTTCAGTTTTAGTCCCCCCCCTCCCCCCCCTATTCCCCGGTGCGCATTTTGCTGTAGAATTTGAACAGTTGACTAATCATTGTCTCGTGTAGTCACTTGACACTCGCTTCCAAGAACCACTCTTTGCGCCTTGGCATTTAGCTTGTCAAAAAAACCGTGTGTTCCACTGGCATATTCACAATTCATCACGGAGTGGTAAGCACATCTAATCAATTGAAATCTGAAGCTTAACATTTTAGAAGCTTCTGCATTGTTCGGAAATCACTGATTTCTTTTTTTTTATATACGCTGCTAAACACTACACACACACACAGGCTCTGTTGGGGACGCTGTCACGCAGTCGTGGGTTAGCCTGGGGCAGCGAGTTGAAATAATGGGCAGGTTTTTGTTTAATCCCCACTTCCGTTCAGCCAGTAGTAAACATTGTTACAACACGGCCGATCGGTAGGTCGTGTGTGGTGGGGGGAAGAGTAAAGTGTGGGTACTCACTCCCACCTTCTCCAATACGTCAGTGTGTAAGAGTAGGACCAAAAACACCCTCTAGAGAGGCGCTCTTCTCGAGCTGTCTCGAGTAGAAGCCCTTCCACCAGCGGTGGCGTGAGCAAGAAGTTGCAGGGCTGCACCTTTACCTTTCCGCACTCTCTTACGAGAGCGGAAGACGTGCCATAATTTTGATGGGCTCGGCTGAGCACTGTCGGTTACTCGTGCCGCAGAGTAATTCCTTGTGCCAACTGGAATGAAGGGTGATCGGTTGCTAGGCAAAAGCGTGGGGTTTTTTTTGTCCAATTTTGGTGCGTGCGTATTTGAGATGTGTGTCCCCCTTTCTCGTGAGTGGTCACGTCGTTATGAACCACGGGTAGCCGCAGCAGCAGCAGCAGCAGCGGTAGAGAAATGGCTTCGTGAAAGCACAAGGAGAGAGGGTAGTTTTGTCACTGTATACCCATTATTTCAGTAGAAAAAAAACATCGCACAAAAGAAGGGGGTTCTAATCTTCTAGAGAACACATGCAGCTCTTTCTCACCTCCCGCTTGTCACCTCCTGCTCACCTGCGTTTGTCATTTAATGGCCGCGCTGATGATTTAAATAATTGAACGCATAATTGCCTGCAAATGCGAGGCAATGCCCTCGATATCGATTGTGCTTAAGCCATTGTATTGCTCGACTCGGAACGACAAAAATGTTTATGAGCCGATCCGTCAAGAAAGGTGTAATAATGGGCTATTCTTTACACATTCAACTGTAAACATCGTTTTGTTATCATTAGACATTGATTTCAGCATCATTCATTGACTGTCAATATTCTTCCAGCTAATGGAAATAAACAACAACAAAATCAACCCAATTAAAAAAACGCTATTTGCATTTTACGTTGTCTAAAAAAATTAATGTTTACTTTACGTTGTTAACGAGGGCATACTTATAATTAGGGAGTTTTTTAAATGTGTTCACTCCTTGGTTAAAGAAAACATTGCCTTAATGCCATGAAATGAATTGGCTGCGGACAATGAAAACGGTTTGATTTTTTAATAACAAACAAGTGTATGTCAATTAAGTAAAATTAGGGCTACTTTTGTCAGCTTGCCGCAGATACGAATTTTTCACAGTTGATTAGCTAACACGTGGCAAGGAACACATCTGTTGTCAATTAAACGACATCACGCTGCCTATGCGATTCAGAAAAATGATGCAACGCTACAACATCCAGATAATGGGTTGTTTTGTTTTCCAGAAGACTACACACATCAATTATTGACTCATGTTTAGCTTGGCAAAAACTGATAGAAATGTAAACATAAACACGTGTTCCTTGTTGCGTCTGTCACGTGCTTTGACGGAAAAGACACGAGGAGCATATTAACATCGATGGGGATGCCAGGGTTGCTAATATTGTCCAGCAAGTAAGGGATGCTAGGATTATGTGGCGTGGGCATGCGTTGAAAACACGGAAATAAAAGTGCAATGCAGATGCCACCGATGCCGAGCTGAGTGAGCGGAGGTGTGAGGATGCAGTGGAACGCGATTCGAGGGCAGTGGATGAAACGAGAGATGAGGCACGGAATGGCAGTTGATGGAGAAGGGAAATCAGAGCAGGTACGTGAATGTGTGTTCAAGTGTACGGGTCTTCATGTAAGTGTATGGGTCTCTCTGTAAGTCTATGGATGATGTAAGCGTATGTGAGTCTATTGGTCCGTATGCAAGTCTATGGATATCTCTGTAAGGAGAGTGGGGGTGACTAGAGAATAGGCACATACTAGATGCACATGATGATGTAAGTTGTAATTACTGGCGAAACGTCATGCTCGAATTGTACAAGCTGTGGGTTTTACTCTCCAAAACACCGGTGTGCTGAACTAGTAACGAAATGGCATGTTTTGTTTACGCAACAAACCTTACTAATTGGCTGTGAATCGGCAAGCAGACAACCACATACGGCGATGCGGTTTGTTGCTTTAGAAGGAGAGGCATTCTTTGTGATACGTTAAGAAGCGTCAACAGTCTGACGCTGACAGATTTCGGGGAGCTGTGTAAAACGTGAATCATCAGGAAAATGCATAATGATCATCATCGTTGTGTAGACTTACGCATATTTAGACAACGATCTGGTGGTATTGAGGCTACGGGTAATTATTGATGCATGGCATGGTGTAACATATTTGTATAGTGGCCTCTTGTGAATGCCACCACCAGAATATTAAACAAAATATAGCAGATGCATGTGCATTTTAGTAGCCTTCACCTGTAAAGAGGTTGTTGTTGTTGTTGTTTTTTTTAGAGCATCGTAGAATCTGCGAATGTCCTATGCAAAATCTTACAAAGAATGAAACGTACCGAGCACGCAGTGCTGCTACGTTTTAGAACTTTTCTTACAAAGCAGCAGCACATATCTTGAAAAAAACATGTGAGAGGCATACGGGGAGCAATCTGTGTGTCCGAGCTGATTTATGCACACGATGAAAACTAAAAGTGCGCGAATTTGTATCCCAACTGATGACTGTTGAATACGCGTGCGTGATGGGCACTTACTTGGGAGATGCCTAGCCTTTGCCCCGCTGCCATTATGCGTGTTGTAGGCAATCAGTCAGACAGCCTCAGCAGTGACAGCATTTGCATTCATGTCTGTTACTTAAACTCAGCATTTTAGCACCGCTCCAATGCGTGTTTTTTGCTTTCTTCTTCTATTTGACCGTAATTACCCTGAAATACACGACCAGATGCGGGCGATGTTGCTGTGCTTTTTCCGAATTGGGTAATTTCCGTAACATTGCAGGTACTTTTCATATTTGGCATGTTATAACTTTTACGTTGTCACGCTTGGGCAATTTTTTTTTTATTTCAGGTGATCATTAAGGTCCACTGTGCATATGACGGGCAGCGTGTTTGGCTTTTATAAACCTGCAGCATTAACCAGGGCGGCCGATGGAATTTAACCGTGCACCTCGGCAAACAAGCGGTGATCGCGCTGCCACTCGGGCATGGATAGCGCTGCAAATGACACGATGGCACGAGCCCAACAAAGAAAAATCCAACATGAACTATAACAACACCAAGTGAAATGTTGCGCTCCATCCGTCACGGAGATGGAATGATAATTAGATCAGCTCGAGTGCAGTAGCCAGATGGATGGTTTGCAACTTTCTGGGATGGCGATGGATTTGGGAAGACTTCATCCTGCAGTGGATCGATCCTGACTGGTGATCGTGATGATTAAATATAATGAGCACATTCCAGATGCCGTTTTAATTTTTCATAATTCCAAAACAGCTTTTCATGTGCAAATAAGAAATGCTCTGCGACCTCCGCTCAGAGGAGGGTGTGCAAGCCAGGTGGCACTGTGTATTAATTCAGGCATTTCTGGTATTGGTATTAATTAGAGCCATTTTTGGCATTTAACAATGACAATGATATGCGCAGGGCCCTCAACTGGTACCTTAATGCCATTGCATATGTCACGATGGTATTACGTGGATTTGCATTGCCAAATATGATGCGGGATTCGAAAGGCGTGCATTGTTGTACGCGTGGAATTAGTGTTCACGCCAGCGGTGTCTGTTATGACCAAAGTCTTGCCCCCACTATATGGTACGTTGCATGGACAGCCCTTTCGCTGTGGGATGATGGCTTTCCTAAGCTGTGCGGGTCGTGGGGATTATTTGACCATACTTCACCGTGCTCGTAGAAGCGGCAAGCATAGACGCAGGAGCATAGAAGTGTAGGACAACGATGGATATCGCTGCACTGGTGCTCCCCACATAGGCCCCGTAGCAGCCTATAGCAACCTGCCGTGCATGGTGGTCATCCATTCAAAGCAAGCTCAACTACTGCTTAGTTTCTGAGATATGACGATCATATGCTATCCGGGTGTTGTTGACAAAGGCTGCATTTTGTATAAATGTATACAATCTAGGGAGTTAACTCAGGGGTTCTCAAATTCCTTCATTATACTTCCCAAAAATGTTATTTTTTTATATTTGTCCTGCCAGCCACCGTTAGAATGTTAATACTTCGTGAATGTTAATGCATTTAAAGCTTATATATATATACATTTATATGCCATTTTGGAAAATAATTGGCGACATTTGAAGTGTGAGAAGTGGAACTCTACCCCCCACCATCAACCGGCGTTTTTTTGTTGCCGTGGTCAATTGAAACGCCCCAAGTAGCTCGCAAAGAAACGCAGACACCGCCATCTGTTAAATGTGGGATTCCTTATTAATTACGAGCCTTCGTGCGTAATCGGTGCCCATCTGCCGCAGTCATTCCACTCTGCGACTGCCCATGAACAACGTCCGCTCTTGTGAGCGGCACCGGGAGAGCCAGAGGGCTCCCGGTCGTGTGGTGGGAGCCGTCGTCTTAACAGTGCTCATACCTGCAGTTCTCCGTCATCGGCTCGCAGAGTAGCGATGCTCCCCTTTGGCACATCTTTAAGCGCTGCTGATAAACATGTGAACTGGAGATACAGCACGTGACCTTTTAATAACACCATCAGCAATCACTTAGAGCCCCATTTCAATCCTGCGCTTAATGAAGAGCACCCCATGCCGTGTCAGTCCTGGGACTTGATTGATCATACTTTCCCATTCTAGTTGGTCGTGGGGGGGAAGTTGTTAGTGGTGAGGGCGAGGGGGGGGGTTGCTCAGGATCGATTGAGATGTATCTCACCACTTGTATTAGTCATCACAAAAAAATCAAATTGAGGTCACCTGGTTCACAGTGCAGGGCACTAACCACATTTGGCCCCCACTACCTGACTATTAATATTGTATGACAAACATGGTCAGGTGGCCAGGGGTCAGAGCATTGAGTTGGGGGGGGGGGGTGCGGAGTGGGTCGTGTGGGGAAGAGTGGCGGTAGGGAGAGGGAGGTGTGTGGTGGTGAGGACCAGGTCAGGAATCACTTGTGACTGCTTATCGCTGCGGCTGGGAAATTAACGTAGGCTTCGCCGAGCCACCACTTACTCAAATGCTGGCCCCGTTATTCATGTACTCATTGCCTCGTCTAAATTTTAATTCCACTGTCAGCCTTGCGCAGACATTGTCATCTTTGAAAACACCAAGCAATGCGGGATGGTGACAAAGAGCCCCGCCCCCCGCCCTCTCCCGATACGTTCCATTCATTGGCTACCACATTTTGATAAGCCCCCCCCTCTCCTCCCCCTTAACTTGTATTTAAGAGCTTGCATCTTGGAATCCCTGCCTCACTTGATGCAGCAAATCTGGCTGTGACGGTCCCACCTGATGACGGAGACTTGTGTTGCCTCCGAAACGTCGTGATTTTATTATTTTATTTTTACTTATATTAATTTTAATTTCATATTTTTACCTACATGGTGACTTTACCGAAAGAACTAAGAGTATAAAGAGCACAAACATTGCGTACACCGGTTGCGCCGGCTGTCTTGAACGTCTCTCTGTTAAAAAATAAACGAAATGTTACACGTCCCTTGCTTTACTCTGGCCCTCAAAATATAAACTCTACCCCATAAGAGATGGCTCATTATTGCAATCCTGGCAAACTTTTTCATTTCGTAAAAAAAAAACATACATCCTAAAGTAAGGCTAGCCCACGGGCGGATGATAATTGGCCTTGAAAAGCCGGAGCGGCGCAATTGGAAGTCTCCACTAAGCTATTTTGAACTCTTGTTCCCTGTATATATACTGTGCGTGTATTCGTGTGTGTGTGTGCGCTCAGAATCTCATGGCCAGCGCTGGGTGCTTTGTTGTGTGGGGGGGGGGTGGTCATAGAGCGCCGGGTTGTTGTGACAGACTCTTTCCTGCCTGGGGCCTGCCGATCAACAGGGTGTCCTGTTTACCGCCCGGCTGCCCGTGGGCAAATTGGGATTTCGAGGGCGGCACAGGGCACGCGGGGCGGTAAGGCAAACCGTGGGATTGCCATCGTGGACAAGACAAATCAAGCCTCGGAGGCGCACATTTGTTCCGTCGGAAACAAAAATATGAACTTACAGCTCTTCATTTAATCCACTGCTGAATGCTGGTCTCCCAGGGGTTGCTTGAGCACACTCTCGACATTTGCTATCTGCAATGTTTTGCTGTCTTTTCTTGGATTTTCTATTTGCACTTAGTCACATCGTCACTTTAAGATGTTTTCTTGTTCATGTTTTTGGTTGTTGCGGTTGCACCCGATTCAAGAGCCGAATGGCTCACAGGGCTATACCCAATAAATGAACTTGAACTATCCACATTTAACCGCTACCTTCCACGGGAAGTCTTGGCTGATATAATTTGACAGCAGGGAGTTCCGCATCGCCTTGATTCTAGCTTCTGCGCATGAAGCTTATTGCACGATTGGCCCACGACTTAGTTTAAAATGTACGATATGGTAAAACAAAAAAAACTTTGCGAAATATTTATTCGGACTTTTACTCGTGAAACCGTATAGAAATGGTTTCAACGTCAATTTAAACTGGACGAAGTCGATGCAATTCAATATCGAAGTGAACGTTTAATTATTTACTCTGCGACACATGAAAACAAATTATACAATTTCGTGCGCGGTCAATATTAATGGTATGAAATAAAACGCTGTACCGATGGGCACGGGCAACTTCCGAGATGAGGCGCAGCCTCGGTCGGGTCGAGACTCCGTGCTGCTCGTGTCCGGAGTTTAAACTGATCCGTGTCAATGCTGAGTGAGTTCAACTGATGCGGACACGGCACAAACCAGATCCCGTTCTCTAGGGAATGCCTTTAAATTGCTTTTTCTTGGCCGTGATGTGTGCTGTTGTCCGCGGTATTGAATGCGTTTCAATAGAAGTAATTATTTTACAAAAATTTCCACACAAACGAAAGCTTAATTCAATTTGCGGCCTAAAGCTGTCCGTATTTTTTTAGGTTCACCACCACCCGCATCCCCGCGCGTACAAATTTGCATTGCGCAACAAATGCTCACATTGCTGTTTTGCAGCACAATACTTTCCTCGCTCTGCAAATGGGTAGATAATTGATTAATTCGCA
Organism: Lampetra fluviatilis; assembly: GCF_964198595.1. Taxonomy (NCBI): domain Eukaryota; kingdom Metazoa; phylum Chordata; class Hyperoartia; order Petromyzontiformes; family Petromyzontidae; genus Lampetra; species Lampetra fluviatilis. The sequence goes on along the minus strand of NC_136285.1, from coordinate 12,651,290 downwards.
TGCTAGCCGTGGAGCGAACATTAACGCGTACACTTGTGGCATCAGCCAGTGATGCGTGTTACCCCGCTCCGTCACTTTGTTAAAGGCCCCTTTGATAATTGTTGACGTGCCTTAATATGTATTGTGCTCAAGGGACCTGCACCGGCTCATGCCGAAGGCCTCTTTGACCCCCTAATGACAAGCGCAGCAAACAAGAGATGACTCGAGATACTCGATGGCCCGGCGGTGTTGCGTGTTGGAGGCTCAGAAATCGTGGAGATGTTTCTTCAATGCAGAAAAACTCTTATGCGTTACCCTATTTGACGTGCATCATCCACGGGGGCTGTCGGGTCCACAAAAACTAATTTTACCAGCTGCCCTATTCCTTCATATAATTCATTATTACTCTACCGCGTAGCGGCATCCAATGAATTATAGTATCCGTTTCTTTGTCACGATACGTTTTAATATGTAGATGCCGCAATGGTGTCTGGTTAAGCACACTGGACTTGTCACCCAAAGGCCACCGGTTTGATCTCAGGGCGCGGCAGTTGCAACAATGGTGCACGTTTCTTAAACCCTCAACCGACGTCCATCCAGCGGTAAAGATGGCTTCACCACGATCAATCAATCGGCAGGTCATGTGCGGTGGGGTACACTGGATACTCCCACCTTTTCCAAGACGTCCTGCAGGCGTGGAAGAGTAGGCCAAATGACCCTCCAATAGGGGCTGTCTAGAGGTCTCTGTAGCCGAGGCGGCTTCTGCCACAGTGATATGAGCAAGCAATTGCAGGGCTGCACCTTTACCTTTTAATGTTGAATATGTTGATCAAGTAAATTGGTGTTTCGCCTTAAATTAGCAAACAAAACTAACTTCTGAATTCGTTATCTGGCCAGGAAATTCATTTGCCCCCCTCTCATATGTGTTGCCAGTGCGCACGACTGCTGTGGATCAAGCGTGTTGCAGTGAGTCATCGGATCCCAGAATGCATTCAATCCTGCCAGACATAAACGCACAGTACTCTTAATGTGTTTTCCAGTTGTGTCCCTCCAACAGATTTGCCGTATTCAGTAATTTTGCATACATAATTTGCATGACTTATGTTGTGTTTATATTTTATCTTGAGCCCGACTTTGCACCTCTTTGTTTTATGAAGATATTCAATCATTTCCTGTAGTTTTTTTTTCTGTTGGGCACTATAATGACTATGTCACCAGAAAATGGAAGATGGTATTTAAAAAAAAGGCCGTTTATGTGTGTGCCCTTACTTCTGCAGTGCAATATTCAGAAAACATTGTGTGGATAACAGCGACATTAGATGATGGATAGATCATGGGTGATAATGATGACGATGATGCTGCTGAAAGCATTAGAATAATGATACCCGGACCTAATGCTCTCTTCAGTGAGCTTCAATGTAAGGGGGAGGAAACCACGCACATTTTTTATTAAATATGAAGCTAAATCAAAGATCACTCATTATTGAGGAATAAAGGGAAATTATACATTTCTTATTTCAGTGCACACCATATATGTATTAGGCAATCAAAGCTTGAGAATATGCATACGTACAGCCATCTCATCAGCCATTATATATCCACTGCTGGATGAAAAATTATCCAAGTCATCACCAGATCTAAAGAAATCCTACCATGTAACAATCCAAATAGCACCGTGATTTCTCCATCTTTGCAGTGGACGTGCATATCGGGCGTGTTCGCTGCTTCGGCTGCCACTCCGTCGTTAGTCTCGCCCATTGGTCGTTGACCCTCCCAACGATGTGTCAAGCCCAACCCCGCTTTATTTTTTTAACCCGTTCGCGTTCCGATACTTCTGCAAGTTGTGGGGTGTGGGTGACCCGCTCGCCACTGAATCTCGGAACGTGTAAGCGGCTCAGCGTTAATTTTAGAGAGGCGTAGCGCCGCTGTTTTGAAAGACATTGTACTCACATCAGAGAACCATAGCGACACGACCACGCCATATGATAGCTAGCACCAAACTGCGCTACACGCACCCTCCCGCACGGCCTTGTGGGAGCTTTGTTGCCGTCTTTAAATCTGAAGACGTGCCGATAAAGTTATTTCATTTCAGTGTTCTTCCGATTCCATTCCCATTACGTACACGTACGTCATCGGAATGGGAAAGGGTTAACAGTGTTCCACTTTCTGATTCGCACGTAATTTCCCATGCTTCTCTGCACACTTTGAGCTTTTGTACTATTTTCTTTATCAACGTCCATCTTTAAGATCCATATTGTAGCAAACGATGTACATACAATCACATAATCAATTAAAAGCACACGCAACTGATAATTCCAACTTGACACTGAACGGTTGACCTCCTGTGAAGTTAAACATTCCCTTAGCCAGAAACGTCATTACGCAATGCTGCTGCACCACAGCATATGACAGACTCTTCATGACCATCCTGGAAATACCCAGAGTGCTTTGTGCAGCTGTGATAGCCAGTTACTTATACAGAACGTGAAGTGACCAGCTCTTGCCCTTGCCACTGCCACTCCGTAAACCTTTAGTAGCGAACTGTTAATTCGTTCACGGCCGTCTGGAACAATGAGAACAGGTTAATCTTGGAGCCACCCTCACGATCTTCCTAAACGCGCACAACTCTGACTCACGTGTACTAATAACCACGGGGCTATTTTTGGTCAGCGTGGCTTTTATTTATGACGACGTCTCACATCCCAACCATTTCTGACCAAACCACTCATTGAACACGCGTAATTTTCGCTGGAGGAAAATTGAATTCACTGTTAAAACATTAGTGCTCAGTCATTGATTAAACAGTTTTGCTGTAATTACTGATTGATCAATGTGAGTGTATCGCAATCAATGTGTTCGTTAGCGGAAGGGCAGTGATCGCACGGCCGCTTCGTAACATGTAATTAGTTCCTCTTAACGCCCAACGGGGAATAGACTTTCGCGTAGGAATGTCCACTGATTCATTATCACACGGGGTTTTTAAAACGTTAACTTCTCAGCTGGAGATTTAATTATATTTTCCCTCGGAGCATCCATCGCCACCGCCATCATCAGCACTTCAAATACAATCACGTTTGTTTAGGGAACACTATATAACGTATACAGAACGTGTTGAGATTTAAACAACTAATTATACTATAGTAATAGGGTTTTACCCTTTTATCTGGCACCAAAACTGACACCTTTTATACAAGGGATCATGTTTGCAATAACCACAACACAAGCAGTCAAAATGCATACAAAAAGAGACAACTCTGATAATGATATGCACTGTCCTTGAAATTGGTTGGTCCACACCCGAGACGGCTTTTCTTAGAGCCTAGCCTCAACTGGTGTACTCTAGTGGTGACTTAGGCTCTAAGAAACCAATTGAGACTGGGCTCTAAAAAAAGCCGTCTCGGGTGTGGACCAATCAATTTCAAGGACAGTGCATATCATTTTGTTTGCATTTTGACTGCTTGTGTTGTGGATATTGCAAACATGATCCCTTGTATAAAGGTGTCAGTTTTGGTGCCAGATAAAAGGGAAAAAAACCTATTACTATATCTTGCTGCTGGCAAAGGAGGTCTCATAATGTAAACTAATAATACATTTCAAACCCCCCCCTACCCCCTCCTTGGTCAATCCACTGCTGAATAAAAGCCTCCTCATGCCGTGTGTATGTTCAACTCCATTGGAACCTCATTTGCGCGTTTTGGCGTCATCTGGTCCAACCCATGTGAGACTAGGCTTTAAGGAAAGCTGTCTCGGGTGTGGACCAATCAACTTCAAGGACAGTGCACATTATCAGAGTTATGTTTTTTGTTTGCATTATGACTGCAGGTATTGTGGTCTATGCAAACATGACTCCTTGTAAAAAGGTGTCAGTTTTGTTGCCAGATAGAAGGGTAAAAAAAAACAATTATTATGTTCAACTCCTTCCGCCACCGTTCGTAGCCCACCGTGCTAATCGGAGGTGCGATAGTGTCAGTCATCGCGCTTGTTTGGCCATGCTTCGCCATGCTGGGGCCAGCGTGGGCTGGTGAAGTGGGTTGTGGCTGCTTACCAGAGTCGGTTTTGCTATCACTCGCCACTGATGTCAGCCAGGGGCGTGACTGGTGAACTCAGATCGACGAATTCGTAGCGCGGTGTATTATTCTCAGCACCACTGCTTCCAACAGTTGTCGTTTTAGTGTATAGAGCTTTAGGCTGGTCGCAAGTTGCGCCTGCAAACTGTTACTTTTTCTGTTATCATACGCAGGGTATTTCGGTTTGCGTAGTAGGATACTGTCGTTGAAATTTCATTCGGCTGTTATCGGCACAAGCGTACTCATTGCTGAGGCCGAGCAAAACGTATTGGCAGGGCACCGTCGCCTCCCTGACTGAATTGTGAAAACCGTGCCGAGGAGTTTCTACAATCCAACGAAAAACCAAATCGCTCGCAAATTGAATGGACCCTTGCAATTTGCTTTTTTCTTCTCAGAACTCCACGCTGGCGGACTCCGTTGAAGTAGAGCCCGCGTTGCGGGGACGTTGCTTAATGCGGGGCGCGTCGTATCGAAATTTCCACCTGCCGCGCTCGCTTGAGACGCTCCCCGCATTGTTTTGTTGTTGTTATTTAAGTCGCCCGACCAAATTTTCCGAACGCGCTCGTTGCGCCACACGCATGCCAACGACGCCGCAGCCCAAGGAGACACGCGCGCGGGTGGGTGCATGGGTGGCGCGTGTGCGCACGTGGGTGGGTGCATGGGTGGTGCACGTGGGTGGGTGCATGGGTGCGTGTGTGCGCGCACGTGGGTGGGTGCATGGTTGGCGTGTGTGCGCGCGTGGGTGGGTGCGTGGTGCGTGTGTGCGCGCGTGGGTGGGTGCGTGGTGCGTGTATGCGCGTGTGGGTGGGGGCATGGGTGGCGCGTGTGCGCACGTGGGTGGGGGCATGGGTGGCGCGTGTGCGCACGTGGGTGGGTGCATGGTTGGCGTGTGTGCGCGCGTGGGTGGGTGCGTGGTCCGTGTGTGCGCGCGTGGGTGGGTGCGTGGTGCTTGTGTGCGCGCGTGGGTGGGGGCATGGGTGGCGCGTGTGCGCACGTGGGTGGGTGCATGGGTGGCGCGTGTGCGCACGTGGGTGGGTGCATGGGTGCGTGTGTGCGCGCGTGGGTGGGTGCGTGGTGCGTGTGTGCGCGCGTGGGTGGGTGCATGGGTGGCGCGTGTGCGCACGTGGGTAGGTGCATGGGTCCGTATGTGCGCGCGTGGATGCGTGCGTGCGTGCGTGCGCGAGTGCATAAAGTGGCAAGTACATTTATTTCAATGTAATCGTCCAATTAAGTAGCAGCCGAGGCTTTCCCTCGCATCTCTAGCGAATACGCTGGTCCTCGCAAACAGATGTTGATGGAACAGCAACCGTTTGCCGTAGACTTCACATCGGCCCGCGAGGTGACGCGTGTTTGTCACGAGGGATTACGCCTGCCGTCAATAACGACATGCCAACAAAAAAAAGTGCTCGGTTAGTCGATGGTCATGTTTGCCTTTCTGCTCCAAGTCCACTTGGTTGCCGTAATGATTTCAATTATTCTTGCGTGGTACCTTGAGCGTGGAAAGGTCTAATGATCGTAAAGGCCATTCATGAGCCGATTGTGTGTTGTTGTTTAAATGTTAAATGTGTTTAGAAAAATATACGATAATGTATATCCTCTCAAGTAACTCAATTTGACTATATATTTTTTTCTCTGCAGTACTAAATACAAAAGCCGGATATTAGAGGCCGCTTTCAAGCTGTAAACTTTCGAAACGCAGCAAAATCAACACATTCATCCATAACATTGCCCCTAAAAGTAAACACATATTTAATAGGTGATGTTTCTGGCAATTACCCTTCTTAATAACAAAGAAATGTAGTGAATAATAGTTTGAGACTGCACTGTAAACCATGGGGACCTGAAAGAAGGTTAATTTTAATAATATTTCTCGATGAACAGTTTTACATTGGCATATGATGACCAAGTAAACCCATTAGTAGATATTGAGCAAAAACGCAAACCCTTCAAAAGCATTCAAATGTATGCTCTAACAAACAACCGCTACACCCTTTGCTGCAGTGCCACTATATTTTCATGCCTTATTTTGTAACCTCTCTAGCGAAATGCAAAACCAGTGATTGTTTGTGATATTACGTCGAGATGGTCGGGTTACCGTGTTCATCATCTATCCAGAATGTCAAATGTGATGATTTTGTGAAAGGTTATATTAATTCTCTGAAGTCTACGCAAATAATGAAACAAGGAGCCAGATCCACAGGGCTCGGATGCAACAATTCTGATATGTGAACAAATCAACCGGTGGGGGCCTACGAGGAAATGATAACATTAAAATTATAAATATATCATTCGGGCCTGATGTCCACTACATAGAGCTCAGGTCTCTGGAGGAGAAGAATAATAAACTGGCAAATCATATTCATTCCAGTTATTATCCACGAGAGAGAGAGTGAATCGAGTCTCTTGTGGACCATAATAATTATTACTGTATCATTATTCATGAGGGGAAAGCCAAGATTTGTTCCATTTTCCACGGAATGATGAGCGTGTTTTTTTAACAATATAACAATGAGTAAATGTAAATAATGGAAACTATTTTCCCCTCCAGTAGTAAAATAACGAAGCATTAGTTTACAGCGCTTTGTCAGTTCACTGCTGAATGAAGACTTCCCCATGCCATGTAAGTCATGTTTTTTTTTTACCAAACTCCACAATACTGGTCAGTGCATGTTTGTGAAATGGTAAGGGCCCAGCTCTAGTTCAGATATCACTCACCAATGATGTTGACTATGGCTGAGGTAAATATTGCAAGTAATTATAGCATTATTAAAACAAGTCGATTATTGCTGTTTTAAACACACGTGTCTGATGCTCATTAAAACCGTATTTAACCATTTCCTTTTTGCCAAGATGCCATTTTCGTTTTTGCATTTTTACACGAATGAGGTAACCCAAACGCACGCCCAAGGCTGCCGGATTATTTGGGCAGTTGTATCCGGGAGAGCGCCCCCTTAATGAGTTGTCACCAATGAAGGGCGGCAATTACCCGTATAGACATCTCCCGCCAATTTTAAAGCCAACGGTGCGAGGGCACTCACGCCGAATTAGATATTTGCAAATGACACTGCTCGAGTAGTTCTGCCAAGGATATTAAATATCAATGGTCTGGAGAAAATATCTCAGAATTGAGAGAGAGAGGCGAGGCGCGGTGCCATTGTACAAAGCTCGCATTGATTCCACCGCGACTGATGAAGGATTCTGGGCCAAGGAGTCGCTTAATATTTCATGCATTCTGTGCTTCTGTGCCGTTGTGGGGAACTAAGGGGGTTTTACGTGATTTGAATTCGGAAGGGTGGCACACTTGCGGTATTGTATTGTAAACCCACAAAAATCACACACACAGAGTTGACTCGATTTTTTTTAGGTAATTTATATTTTCTTGTTTTTTTATCAAGCTTAGCGCATCTGGGAGGATGAAAACCGGCTGGGAGGATGGAGCGACGGAATCCGGTTTGTATGGTTGGTTGCTGGGTGAAATATGACATCGCAGAGTTGTGAGAGGTGGTGACGGAAGCTTAGGGAGGCCTTCATCCAGCTGTGGATTGACCACGGCTGATGATGACAATGATGAAGAAGCTGGCATGAAAACCAACAAAGGATTTTGGTAATCTAATTGGTTGACACTTTTTTTAGGATATTTATACACGTTGGGTTTTTTAATATTAAAAAGTGTAATCCCAGTTCTCAAGTGAGGAGTGATAATATCATCATTTCCTTTGTCATTCCACAATCCATGTACGTTCTACTCTCAAACAAAGTTCACACCATCACAACAAGGTGCGGGGTTGTATTTATTGTTGTTGTACACATTCTGGGAAAGACTTCCAACAACAACGAAAGCAAGTGCGTAAATTAATAGATGCACATCAATGCAGGCGCTTGGGCCGATCAATTTGGAAATTAATTCAAATGCGCACGCAACATATGTGCCCATAGCAACATCAATAATGCTCATCATCAGTCTTGACCACACCACTAAACGCAACAAGTCCTTCCGCAGTGCCTTGTTCTGGCGGAGTGCGATTGACTCAGAATCTATATTTTAGACTGGAGGAATCTGATGAGCTATGAAGCTTTTTAGCATAGATGTACAGATTGGCCTCCGGCCCATGGAGCCCGGTTGAGTTTCCCCCCCCCCCCCCCCCCCATGCACACCTCATAGCTACGCCAATGTTCAATACCCAGCTCAGCAGAATAATAGGGCAATATCCAATCCAGCTACCGAGATGTTCTAGTTAAGTCTTCATCATCATCATCATCACCCCGCACCTTCGATTAGCACGGGTGGCTACGTAAGGTGCGAAAGAAGTTCAACATACATGCATCATCAGCCATGAGCTATCCACTGCTGGACGAAGTGCTTCCCAAGCTGCTGCCACCTCTCACGGTCCTGCAATGTAATATAATCCATTTCGCACGGCCAAGTGCTAATGCATTTAACATAGCTAATACATCCTCCATTATTAAATTGATGAGAACGGATTTTAAATGAATAAATTAGATGAAGTCGACCCAAGTAATATTATTTTTGTTACACTGCAAGTTCTGTACCCACCACTGATGCATGCCACAGTGTTGATGCCCTAGGCAAGAAAAACCTGCCGGCTACTGGAGTGAGAGGAGATTTGTAACGGTTACGCTTCCAACAAGAAAAAAACTACTTAAAACAAAATTATGTTTTTTTTCAGGTTCGCAAAAACTCTAAATGACTGCACAGGAACGCCAACAAGAAAAAAAAACAACTTAATACAAAACTATTATTTTTCAGGTTCACAAAAACTCTAAATCAGTGCACAGGAACGCCAACAAAAAAAAAAACAACTTAAAACAAAACTATATTTTTTCAGGTTCACAAAAACTCTAAATCACTGCACAGGAACGATGAAAAAGTTCTCGACAACAGACAGCCGCTCGATGGGTGGGTTGCATCGCGGGACCATGAACGTTTTCGACAGCGTGGGGAGTTCTTCATCCAGCAGTGGATAGTTCATGGCTGACGACGACGGTGACGACGAGGATGACGTCACGTGCTATGTGTTCGCGCATGGCCGCTGCGGGCCCCAGAGCTCGCACTGTCCACCAGTGTGCAAATAAATACGTTGATTCTGAAATCGACTTATGACTCTGAATCGTGACAATTTATGAATATGTCAGTGGTGAGTGTGGGGGGGGGGGGTCGGATCGGTCCACCTCTAGGTAATATGAGATACAAAAGCGACCAAAAGACTAACCTGAAATAAACCCATTCGTAAAATAGAATGCAATTCTGATGTGGTGTGTGTGTGTGTGACCAGTTCCATCTGAATGATTATAATCGTGCTCTCTTGGCTCTGGAATGAAGACGATGACGCGCCGTCGTCATGTGCTCGCCGTTTGAAGCGCATCACTGGCATTACTGCGTGCGGTACTTTTGAGCAAATTACTGCTACATGCCTTCTTGTGATTGCACAAATAGAAGCCGCGAGTAATTTAAATGGCTTTTATCCGTAATCGCTTTGGTCTTGGACAGGAATAAAATTGTAATTTGCCGCAAATTCCTGGGAGTTTGGGAAACGGCGCCCGATCGAAACCGTGCCGAATTGCATTTTTAGCATTTTTACTTCGATCTGCGAGATGTTCACGGTTTTTTCCATTCTTCTTTTCTCCGCAAGGCAGGTAACAAAAAAAACCACACAAACTCTCCCAAATTCTCCTCAGAACAGTGACTGAAGCGCTAATAGCCAGCGAGCGTCGCGAGCACTCGCTGGTGATGCAGCGTCAGGGGCTGTGGAGGCATCTGTCAGGCATCTGATTAAAATTCAGACAAACCTCATGACACATTCCATTAGCCGGATAATTCATCAAACGGCTCTGCTTCATCATTGATTGATAATGACAGAGGGAAAGGCCTGCTTCTTCAACTACTAATGGCAGCCAGGAAGACGTTTTTGTTTTGCCTATAATTATCCTTTATTCATTCTTTTCCCAATCTAGAATATATATATGTGTTGTTTTCTAAGACGTGGTGTTTTTACTTATACTCAATTATTTTAATGTTGCCGTTTTTTCATCTTAGCAGAAATATGTTGGCTCTCAGAAGATTGTTACCATTTGTACAATAACAAAATGTTACCATGAACAGCACTTTGTCAATCCCCTGCCAGGTGAAGGCCTCTTCTGTACCGAGTCGCTCATGAGAGATTTGCTTGATCATACTTCACCACGATGGCCAGTGTGTGGGAAGGGGGGTTTGCTGAAGGGGGGAGACCCAGAACTGGTTCAAGCATCACTCGCCACCCATGTCAGCCATGGCCAGTAATGAAACTGAACTCAGAGGGTATGTGGAGCGAACCAGTCCACCACTGCTCCATCCCGCTATTTATATAAATCAATGAATAATGGATTGTTGAACATGTCAGAAGCGTTATATTTTAGCGTGTAGCGGCAACTGGTAATAGTACAGAGACTAAAATAGCGTAGCATGTTTTAACTCAAAAGAACATTTGCTTAATTACATCATGAGATTATATTTTAGGACGTGTCTGATTTTTAATATGGAAATGTCTTATATTAAATATGTTTCCATTAACCAAATACGACATTATTACATTTGTTTTACAGTAATTTCGGCGGTGAGTATTCATCACTGGCAAATTCTCTTGGGTGTCCTGAAAATTACTAAAAACAAGCCGCTGCTATATGACACAGATCATCATGAGCAGCCATGCTCTATCCACTGCTGTTGCTCTCTCATGGCCTTCAGATGCAACAATCCATTTATCTCCTTGCGCGCAAGCTGATTTCATCACTCCATCTCTTGTGATATCGGGCGTGTTTTTCTCCTTTGCCTACCTCTCCATTGTTAGTCTCAACCACCATCCAGAAAGCCTTCAAGCGACGTGTCCTCCCCAAGGCCCACTGACTTTTCACGAAGAGTCCATATGATGTCTCGAACTTGTCTCCTCACCCATGTGTTCCTTTTTCTGTCTGTCAGTGTCATTCCCAATCACGCACCGCGGTGCACCTACCAGCTGTTGTTCCATTTTCATGTCAGTGTCTGCGTTCCTGGAAACATACAGTTGTATTGGTAATATTTTATTAATAATATATATCTGTTGTGTCATCTTGCTTCTGCAGTTGTCATCCCTTCGCCACGTTGCATGCATGATGGGTGACCTGCAATCCCCGTTTCCTCTCTCCTCACCTTGTTCAAACATTAACTCTAGCACACACACACCCTCTGGTATTGCCTCAGTGTCTATTGCTTTGCGACTCGCAGATGGCAGTGAGGCGGCGGTCACCAAGCTATGTGTTGTCTCAACTCAACACGTTTTCCTGCTTTCCAGCTCAGGTCATTTCCTCTCATTAAGCCGAACTTACATTTTGCAGTTATTGTTCACTATTTTTTTTTTTATTATATATATTGTTAATCCTTGGACTGCATTTGGTTTCAGAATGATAAGCATAATGCTGGACAAACATCCTGTAATAAATCAAGAGGATGATGATCACAATAGTGCATGTTGAAGATTATTTTAATGGGAAGTCGTACGAAATTTTATTTTCACATGAAATGGCCGAACATCTGCTATTAGTAAAGTCACGTAGGTAAAACATTAAAATTAATGAAAGTCATTAATTTTAATGTTTTACCTACGTGACTTTACCGAAAAAACCTAAGAATATGAATCATTGCAGTCACGAAAGCTTCAAATCTAGAATCGAACATCTGCTCTTGTGAGAATTCGCTAATGGCTCTCCGGTGAATCAAAACCACAGTCACACTCTATCCCACTGTGCAGCACCAGCCAGACCTGCAAATCAGACAAAGTGTGATCACCTGTGTCCGGCAAACATTAAAAAACACGACACCTCGACAACCACGCAGCCCCCTCTCGACGCTGTGCATGCTGGGATTAGCTCAGTCGCACCTTCCCTGCTCTCTGCCACGTAGGTTTGGCGCGACAGTGTTGCTCTGCGCGATGTCCGATGTTTCGCTCCGGAAGCGTCTTGAGTTCCTCTCTGACTCTGCCTGCGACCGTCATTCGGTTCCTGAAGAAGCTCCCGGCTAGCGAAGCAACAACGGCTGACGGCACGCGAACCAACCCAGAACCTGAATATTTATGTATCCTGGAGAAATCTGATGAGGCATTAAGCTCTTTTTCACAGATGTGTGCGCTGCTTACCGAGCTGCTTATAAACGAACGCACAACACACATTTGTGTGCACTTAAATGTGTTTTTGTAAAACATACAATTGTCAGTATTCATTTTTGGAATGACTGCCCTTTTTTTTTTGTACATTAAACACTGAATTTCGTTTCTTATCACATGCATTCGTTTATTAATAATGTAATGATGGTTAGCATGTAAATGTTAATAACTAGAATGGCAATAATAATTTACAGCTCTTTCTCAATCCACCACTGGATTGAGGCTTCTGCTTTCATAAAATTACGAGTTTTTTGTGTGTGCAGTCATTGCTGAGCAGCCTGAGACCACCAACTCCACCAAACTTGAGGGCGGCTGATACCTGGATTCGAACCCGGTGTGAATGTCATTGCAACAGCTTTTTTGGCACCCACTCTCACGTTCCCTGAGCAATAAAAAATGTCATCAGTAATTTTTTTTCTTCATATTTTTGTCCTATTATTTCTACTTTCGAGCCATACCAGCACCATTGTGTTGTCGGTGCCTCGAGAATGATGTATGATGGCACACTGCATTAAGCTAATAATGCAACCCGCTCCTCTCTCGCATTAAACACGAGGCCCAGACCGCCGTCAATGAAAACCCATCATTCGGCACCGGCGCTTGATCTCCTTTGTTCGTAGCCGGCGAAGATGAATGCGGGACTGGACAGAGCCGTGCATCTTCTGCGACAGCAGGCGCCAAAAGCAGCAGCAGCAGCAGCAGCTGCAGCAGCAGCAACAGCTGCAGCTGCAGCAGCAGCAACAGCTGCAGCTGCAGCAGCTGCAGCAGCAGCAGCAACAGCAGCAGCAGCAGCTGCAGCTGCAGCAGCAGCAGCAACAGCTGCAGCTGCAGCAGCAGCAGCAGCCTGCTCACGAGTCAATTGCGGCTCGCGTGATTCAGGTGCAAGTGTTCCTAATGAGGCGGGGTGCACACTAGTTGGGGGGGGGGGGGAGGTGGGCGCGTGGGAGCAAATTGAGTTCCCAACACCTCGCTTCGAAGGGAGCACAGCATCCGTCGCCGATTAAGCATGCGGCAACGCGATTGCTTTGTACCGCTCTCGTGCCGCGGACGGTTCCAGATTGGTGAGCTCAAAAAGAAAACGTGGCTCCACTCTCAACAGCGTCTGAGGATTGTCTTCTTTGTCGTAAATGCGCCGTACGAATAATGGTATTTCTTTAGAAACGTAACAAAACAAATGTGACGCTGCCTTGTCAATAACGCCAGCTGTTTGTGCGTGGCTCTTTGCATCGGTGCGCTCACAGCCGCGGGACGGAGTCCTGCCTGACGGCGGTGATGCGTTGATGTCAGCGAGAGCAGCAGCAGCAGCAGCAGCAGCGGCAGCAACAAGATGCGTCCCAAAGGTCACAAAGTCCCAAATAATTTGAAGAGGCCGGAGAAGTTCATCGAATCAGACTGTGGGAGCCTTTCGGGGATCGCCACTAGATGGCACTCTTTGGCAATCCCCCCTCCCATCCCCCCCATAGACGATATTGACAAATCCACGATCTCCCAACGATCCGGTGAAAGAATTGTATTTCACTCGCAGATCGTGCACATCTGGTTCGGGGCTGTGAATGCCGAGAGGCGCCGTTGCCCATTGAAGTAACGGTGACAGCCCTGTGAAATCACTGGCGGATACCACATCACGTCAAAGTGAATGCCAGCGTGTTATCTGATGAGTTTTCAATGGATGCGTAGACCCGACCGCTCGGTAAGTGGTGCCCTCAAGAATATCTTGCTGCCGAAATGCCTCGGCTGCCCGCGGCAAACAATTATTATGTCATCTGCAGGACAGGTGTGGCAATTTGCATTTATGAAAATATGCAAATTGCGCTCGGTGACATTTTAATTAAGAGCGTATTGTTTTGAATTAAGTCAAGGTCGGTCTGACAGCTTTATTACTGGTACATGTTAATGTTGAAGAGAATGCTGGTATACTGTGAGAAGTGTTTGACTTTTTTTTTTCAACGTTTACCCTTTCTGTGCTGTTACGTCGAGCATTTGCGAGGCGGCACTTGCTCAACATCGCAAATCAAACGCCGCACGCGCATTCGTGGCAATGGAGTAAACGCGTGAGAGAGGGGGGGGGGAATCGAGCAATAATACAAATTTATATATATAGAAAGAAAATAAGAAATAATAGGTTTTTCAATCGAATCACTGAGGGGGGGGTGTGGGAGTGGCAAGTGGGGATGAATGAGGGAGGGGGTGAAATGTGGATGCGTCGCCTGACCTTTACGTTTAAAGGCCTTTGCGATTTAATCGCGTAAGATATTGTGTACATCTTTAAGGCAATTGACGCACGCTATGGGTTTTGCCCAAACTTATGCCGTTCAGATAAAACGCAGCATTGTCAATTTAAGACACGTGCGCGCACGAAAACAATTTGCCGTGGGCGGAGTCGCTTTCATTCTGGCCGTGTCCATGCTCCGATGTTGCGCTCTGTCTGCGGAGAACAGAAGTGCAGGGGGCATGCTGGGAACATTTCCATCGCAATCCAGTTGCTCTCGATGGCAAAACATCGAGCGGCTTCGTAAAAAACGCGGCTTTGACCAGCCTCCCCCCGTGGTCCGCGTTGGTGTCCAGACAAACCTCGTTGGCGTTGCTGCTCGGACCTGTAAACTACGAGCCATGATTCGCGTGCCCTTGTTTGCCCGCACACGCTGTATCGCATTGCGAACCCAGAGGCCCCGTAATATTTGCAACCAAACAGCGGTGCAAACGGAATCCGGCGACGCGTTTTCCGGTTGTGCCGCGTGGTGACGGGCACCTTGTCCGACGTTTCGCTCTTCACACTGGCAGCTTCTTCAGGCTCCCAGTGGGTCCGTCGAAACATCGGACAACCCGAATATGCATCGGGGATACCTATAGAGGACAAGTGTGAAAACCTACAGAGTATAGTGCAAACCTAATTTGCCCTATTTGAAGCAAAGGTCACAAGGTCACATTCTGCCTTTGTTTCTTTGTTGCAGATGCTGAGCACAAGTCCACGGTGATCTACAATGGAAAGCATCAGGCGGCCAGGTATCTTGGGATGCTCAGGATAGCGCCGTACATCACGTAAGAACAACGACTTGCCATTTAACCCAAGCGCGGTCTTAGGAACTTTGTAAATAGTGCCAATGCGGGCGATTTCCAAATGCAGCGACAGAGAGAGCACAAATGATAGCGCGGAAAATAAGAACTCGCGTGTTTCCTGACCAGAGTGAGGTTATAGAAACTTGGGGGAAAAAACGATGTAAGAAGGGAAAATTCTGAAGTCGAGCAGTTTGCGTGGCAAAAGAAGGGCTGGAAGAAAATGTTGTGTCCCACAACATCAAGCGGTACATCTTTATTAATAATGTTATTATTACACATTTGGCAATGCAATTAGCTGGCGTAGCGCGTGCATGACTGAGACGTTTGGTTTAGTGAGCGTTTAATCGGTCATCAGGCGCGATCTGTTAGTAACACTACGCGGCTTTTTCCTTGCCATGAAATCTAATCACGGCGTTATATTAAAAAAGGCAGCTCTAAGGCCCTCCGCTCCCATTTGCAGAGAAGGAATTAATCCATGCGGCGCTGATGGGGGTGCTCACAAAACGTTGGTCCAGTGCCATTGTTGTGGTGAAGTCAACGGGCGGTTGTTCTGTGGACCGACTCATCCCGCTGTAGAAATGTGGAATTTCCACCGAAGCCCGAAAGCTGTAGGCAACGCTTGAGCATCACCGCATCCGTGCCCATTCGAGAAATAATTGGCGCTAACTTTTTACCTCCACTTAAAGTAAGGCATATATTCAAGTTTAAATATGTACATGTACATGCATTACGTCGATGTACTGCTGGATGAGATCCTGGTTAATTCAGGTTGTTGATGATGGGGAAGCATAGACATTGGAGCATGGTACAGTACAACAATGGATGTTGCTGCCTTGCACGCCCACGACCCCATGTCGTGCATGACCCATCGACCCTATACTTCACATCCCTGGATTTCAAGTGGCAACATCATTGCTGCTGCAGGCTCATAGAGCTCATTACCTGGCCGTGACCTGCAAAAGGTCACACAATAAGCGCATCGTTGCCGCGGTAACCTCATTGGCCATAAGTAACTCGGTGACTTGCGTGCTCCCAATGTCTCCCCACTCCTGAAGTGTATTTTACCAACCACCCCAGGGTGACACGGGAGACAAATGGAAGGATGTTCCCGGATAAAGAGGGGCCACGGAGATTATCGGCGTAACCGGCAATGCTTTTTCTCTTTTTCTTTGGCCAAGGCGGCAGACGGGCCCTCTCTAATGGAATTGACCGGGCAGCGCGAATGATGGCCAAGCGCGGGCGGCGTGGGTGTGATTTTCGGCGCAGTTGTTAACCTTTCCTGCGCTCCCTTATCTCTTCCTTTCCCTTATCTCATCCTCCACTTGCCCCCCCCCCCGCCCGGTCCCGCTAAATGTTACCGATTCCCCAGAAAAGTGCGGTTGCGTTTATTTCCGCTCTCCCTCTTTTGCTTTATCCTTCGCTGGGCAATCTCAACCTTTACCTCCTCTCTTAACCCTGTACCCCCCCCCTCCAACCCCCACCCTATTCCTTTTCCCCAATCCGCTGCGGTCTCCTGCCGCGTTTATCCGTTCCATGATTTGCGATTGCATCCGAGCCTGCGATAGGGGAAGAATGGTGATGCTCATAGCGAGGGGTGCAAGGGGGCGGAGGAGGGGTGGTGGGTCAAGCGGTTAATTGGCCGCAGTAACGTTGAATAATATTCACATTCAATAGACAAGGTGCAAATGAATGCAACGTGACGGATGGTGATGACCGATGATGATCTGCCGGAGGAGTGGGAGGGGATGGCACACAGAGATGACTTTGTTGGTCTGCTCATTGAGCCTGTCCATTTGATAGATCCCCTGCCACGCTTGCACCTCACTGTAAACTACTGCGCTGGATATCTTACGGTGGTCGGTGTGTACGCTACTGGGTAGTCCCATGAATTAGGCAATCTCGCAGTCAAACATTTCAACGTGACCCTAACAGTAATTTTGAATGTAATCATCTGCAGTTTGGTAAAAAGTTGGCCTTTTTTGTTCTGGAATAAATCAATCGTTTGAACAAATGCACAACACTAGACGCGCCATCGCCATCCCAGAGATGAATTTGGTTTGTTCGAGTGTGTCCGCCACCGCGTTATTTCATGACAATGTCTCTCTTTTCAAAAATGTGGACGAATAATGCATTACAGTTCTGATTGTGTGGTAAATTGTGTTTAGATTATATATTCTTAGGTTTTTTCGGTAAAGTCACAGCAATTTTGCTGTAACGGTTCCACCTGAAGACGGAAACTTGTGTTGCCTCCGAAACGTCGTGAATTTTATTTCATTTTTATTTTACTTTTATTAATTTAAATTGTATTTATTTTTTACCTACGTGACTTTACCGAAAAAACCTAAGAATATGAAACCTTGCAGTCACGAAAGCTTCAAATCTGTGTTTAGATTGTTGTCCCTCCCCCGCACCTCCGATTAGCACAGTTGGATACGTACGGTGCGAAATAAGTTCAATATAAGTCCAGTACATACAGCTCAAAAGGCGCTTCAGTAATAAGACATTTATGCTGATAATTACCCACGTCTTTAAAGTGCTGAAACGTATGTCCAATTTCGTGGAACCGCCCTGCTGAGTCTGTACACACGTGGTCAGCAGTGACATTCCTCTTGTCATTGATACATTCTGGGGTAACTAGCCGGGTAACGGCAGTACAGCAGAGGGTTATTGCATCTAGCTGCCCACATCAGAATCAGAATATGTATTTATACTGGAGGGATCCGATGGGCTATGAAGATATTTTTCAGCTGGCTCCCAAAAAAAGGATCTTTGAGACTTAGCGTGGCTTTCCTATGCAAATAAATGATGTGCTATGAAAATGTGTCATTGTTCCAAGCGTCACATTTCATATTTTTTCCTTTTCAGGCCACAGTGTTATTGAAGAACGTGTTGAGTTGTTTCGTTATTTGTGCTCGTGCACCACTGCCGACGCAGCAGTATCACCGATTAATTAGATACAAAAAAGCCATGATCATGTTGTTTTATGTAGAATGTACATTTAAGTCCCTGTGATGCTATTCTCAAGGCAAAGACATTTGCGTGCCAGTGCCATTGCCCTGAATTTTCCACACTTGAAAATTACAGACAACACTGAATCTGTCCACCAGAGGTGGGACAAAGTCATTGTTATGCAAGTCCAAGTCGAGTCGCAAGTCATCAAATTCATGACTCGAGTCTGACTCGAGTCCAAGTCACATGACTCGAGTCCACATCTCATAGGTGGGACAAAGTCATTGTTATGCAAGTCCAAGTCGAGTCGCAAGTCATCAAATTCATGACTCGAGTCTGACTCGAGTCCAAGTCACATGACTCGAGTCCACACCTCTGCTGTCCACTGTGGAGCGTGCACACCCACGACACTGGCATGCAGAGTTTCAGTGAATTTTGAAATGAAATGGCACGAAAATGCTTTGGACTCGGCGCCCTCTTCGTCAGGTAACACCGCGGGAGCCACCGCATTTCAAGTGTTTAGGAGCGTTCAGAATTTTTTTTTTTTGCAATAGCTATGCATTTTCTCCCCAAAAACATTCACTGTACTGTATATATAAAAGGAAATATAGCAGCACACGCGGTGGTTGTCTGTGATGGATGTTAAAGCATTTCTGAATGGAAAATTACAGGTCCAAAGGTCGTCACATGTTCTTCTGTGATGTTGAACAACTGACACAAAATAAATGCACTGCCGCCCCGAAAATGCTTGCCCATTACGTTGGGTTTTGTTCATATCACATGTTGTGAAGAATAGGATAAGTAAAATGTTTCTGGCAACCACAAAGATGGAGTTTCTGATGCCCTGTCTCTTCCCTTTCGCTTTATTTTTTCTCGCAGCCAGATACCATATCGGTCAGAGTAGCTCCTTCTCTCTCGGCCTCATACCATAGCGATAGCGGTCAGAGTAGCTTCTCTCTAGATTTGAAGCTTTCGTGACTGCAAGGATTCATATTCTTAGGTTTTTTTCGGTAAAGTCACGTAGGTAAAAAATTAAAATTAAAATTAATAAAAGTAAAATAAAAATAAAAATCACGACGTTTCGGAACCGTCAGCCCGACAGCTGTACTTGATACAGCTGTCGGGCTGTGACGGTTCCACCTGAAGACGGAAGCTTGTGTTGCCTCCGAAACGTCGTGATTTTTATTTTATTTTTATTTTACTTTTATTAATTTTTATTTTTTACCTACGTGACTTTACCGAAAAAACCTAAGAATATAGCTTCTCTCTCTCAGCCGCACACCATAGTGGTTAGAGTAGCTCCTTGTCTCTCGGCCTCATACCATAGCGGTCAGAGTAGCTCCTTTTTGTCTCCAAGTTGTCCCTTACTCTTGTCGGCGCATTGCATGGCAGCACAAAGGTTATGCCAATGGGAATCTATATTCGTCACTAGGTCCACGCCCATGTGCTTTCAGTCCCCTTTGGTTTTGTAGGCAGAAAGTAACTCGTCGGGGCCTGCTTGGTAGTTTCTATAACATGATGATGTGAATTTATTTAAAAAAAGATACATTTGGGTATACTTTTGCACGTTAAAATTCTTTGCTGGGCCTGTAATAAAAAAAATATTAATAGGCTAATGTATGTTCGTAAAAAGTGAACGCCAAAAAATATTATTTTCATGATATAATCATAATAATTTGATAACTATAATAATCTACAGACGTTTGTCAATCTATTGCTGGATGGAGGCCTCGGGATATCAGAATATATTTTGTTCTTCAGAATATTTATTTATACTGCAGGAAACCAAAGAGCCATAAAGCTCCTGTTCACAGATGTCCATATGGCGGTCAAGGGGGTCGTTTGACCGTACTTGGTCAGCACTGCTGGTCAGTGTGACCCATGATCGCACGAGATATCACTCGTTGCTGACGCAGTGGTTAGTCACGAGCACAAATGAAACTCAAGTCATTGGGTTCACCGTGCAGTGTAGAAACCGCTGCGCCACAGTAACATAAAAAAAACATAATTCGCGTGTCAATTATTGAACAAATTCGAGAGAATGAGACGATTTTTACAATTGTGCTGCTCTTTTTGGTCGTGAACGAATTGACCGCATCTTCGGATGAGTCCGTGGCACTGAACACCCGCGCGTTCTCTGTGTACATTTCCAACCCTCATCCACATCGCCAGCCTCCCCATCCACATCGCCAGCCTCATCCACATCGACAGTCTCCTCATTCATTGCGATGCTGTCATTGATTATTTTGACCACTTGTAGGGTAGGGGAAAGCGTATTTTAGCTGAACGTCCTTCATTGATGCCATCGGCATTTATACTCCTCCGCAGACCTGGCATAATTCAAGTTCACTGTATCAGTCTGTTCCGAGACATTTAATTACACGTTTCCCAATTTGTCAGCATAGCTCTACTTGGTTTTTTATGTTTTATTTGAAGCAGAAATGACTGTGTCATTGCCGTTTTGGTGTTAATGGATTATAAATTAGTCAAAATATCTACTGCTCATCGATATAATATATGTGCATACACCTATCTCTAAGCCAAGCTGTTCGTCAGATTTCACAAATGACAGTTGCCCTAATTGCCTTTTGTCTTGAAACAAAGCTGTAGATTATATGTGTATACATATATAATTACGATTATTTTTTAAAATCAATAATGTCCATTACATCTTGATGGACAGCAAAAAATGGATTGCCACTGCGAAGCCCATTAACTTCACAGATCTGTTGCTTCATGTCTCCCATTGAAAAATGCCTCCGTGTTACGGATTTGGCTCATGATTTCCGAAGGTCAGACCGGAGCCAGATACACAGGAGCTTGTAGAAGAAAATTTCTATTAGACTATCGGACAGCAGAATTTCCGTTTTGTAATGCAAACAGAGGTACTCGATATATTAACGCAATGCCAGGCACCAAACTGTGATTTATTATGAGAATGGTAATAAGAAAACATTTCAATACACATTTCTGTTCATCATAACGTTGTTGTTTTTTGGCATTAAAAAATATATCGCACTCAAAAAGGCATCACAAAAACTGGAGAGAAAAAAACCTGGAATTAACGGATGGGTTTCACTCTTTGGTTCTTTCAGTAAAGTCACGTAGAAAGAAAACAAATTAAATAATACGTAACTGTACCGAAAGAACCAAAGAGTAATTCCTGCTGTCACGAAAGCTTCAAATCAAATTTTGATGGGTTTCACTTGGCAGAATCACGTGCCGCATGTATTTCTAATTGATCCTACAAATCCTCTAGCAACCATTTATATAAAGCTGTTGAAAGGAAAACAACGGCAGTGTGTTTGAAATTTCCCAGAGTTGTGGCCCACACGCCGCCGTTCTTGAACTGCAGGTCCGCTGTGAAAATCGCCGGATGGCTTTTTGCACATTTCACAACCCCGTCTGCGTCAAGTGTCGCCATCTCCGTAGAGCAGAAAGTCACTCAACGAACCTCAGAAAGTCACTCGATAGGCCTTCTAACGTCGTCAAAAATGCCGGAGATAATTTACCTCGGATTACTCAGAGTAATTTGATTAGCCGATACCTGGAATATGCCCACATTTGCATATTTTTTCTGCAGTGAAAGTAGCCAGATTTTCTTGCTAGTCACTTTGATGACATTTTCCTGCTCAGAAAACCCAGAACATTTCTAGATCTAGCAACACATTTGCTGAGTTAGCAGCAACACTCTGTAACTTGCGCGAAATGGTTTGGGAGAGCTACAGCAACGGTGCGCTGCTGCATTTATGTTATATTCTCTTTTTTTTATTATCCTCCAGATAGCCTTAACGGACTGTTGGGGCAAGTGCTGTTAGCAAGCAGCTATGAAGGCCGGAATAGCACATGAGGGGGTGGGTGGCCAGCACCACGCTCAACCGCCTTTGTCTCCCTAGTGGCAATATTTAACACGCCACACCAGGTCTTCATTTGAGGCCGAGTCGACCTAGGGAGGCCCAGGGACCGGTTCAGATGATCGTTACCTTGTGTTGGCCATTAGCGGGAATCGAACTCGGGTCACCGGATTTGTAGCGTAGCGCGCTAACCGATATGCCACCGCTCCCCAAACACAGACACAAGCAGAAGCACAGCCACATTGGGTGTCCAGGTACTCCCAATATATAAATGTTTTTTTTAAATGGCTAAGAGACACACACAAAATTCCAGACAAAAATCAAGGTATTTTTGAGTCTGGGCTTTTTTCTACCTTCAACAAGGCGACGTGAAAACTTTTTAACGCTGATGAAGTAACATAAAAAATTTACACTAGCACACGAGCAGTCTGCTCAACATTCAGTAGCCAGAATTTAAGGAGATTTCATTTAATTATAGTACCGAAAATCTCCTCTTATGCATGAAGAAGTATGGGGGGGGGAGCAAATGTCCGGTTCCAATTGCCACCGGGAACCAATTCGATCTGAAGACAGCCACCAACTTCCACGGTGTGGCTACACCCTAAGACACAAGTGTGTGGACAGTATACTGAATGTATATTGAACTTGTATTGCACCATATGTAGCCAACCATGTTAATAATGGTTAATCGTTGTTGGCTATGTGTAGGGGAAGGACAGCAAAACCACTAAACTATGCGTACACATTCTAGATTTGAAGCTTTCGTGACTGCAAGGATTCATACTCTTAGTTCTTTCGGTAAAGTCACGTAGGTAAAAAATGAAATTAAAATTAATAAAAATAAAATAAAAATCACGACGTTTCGGAGGCAACACAAGTCTCCGTCATCAGGTGGGACCGAAAGAACTAAGAGTATGCGTACACAGTCTCTTAATATATTTTCCTCGTGCTCGTTGACCTGTGTGCGTATAATATATTTTTTTTTCAAGTGACAGGCGCTGAGTTCTGGAAACAAATGGCTCTCATCAGCAATTGGTGCCGTTCTCTCGAAAAATCGGATTCCTGAGTGGGGCAGTAGAGACAGCACTAATGCACGCTGGGGGGGGGGGGGGTCAGAGTGGCCTTGCACCGAACATTTTCATCTTTCCCCATTATATGGAGCCGGTAATTAGCGTGCAATTACGTGCCATGATTTTGTGGGGCCATGAACCCAGGATGTTTGTGCAGTCAGGAGAGACTCGGTGCCTTTGATTGGTGCACGATATTAGGGGGTAAGTGACCCGCACTTGCAAAAAGACAAAGAAATTGGCACGACAGTAAAAGTTCAGCCAGGGCGGGCAGAGTAATTGCACAGAAATTGCGTGTTCTTGGAGAACATTTAGAACAGAGTGATGAGTTTACGATTTGGACCTCTTTGTTGCGGTTAAACAGACGTTAGAATGAGCCGTCGCCCCCGCCGCCGTGAGGCTGTGTCACCGTGCACCGCTGTTCAGTGCTAGGATACCACTGCAGTCGAACAGACCGAATGGGTGGCACGCAGTCGTCGCATTTCCACCGTTGGGAAAGGAGACGTCCGCCAGCGTAAGTAACCGCGGTCTTGAATTGGCCGTCCAATCGAGCGCTAAATGGTGAAGGAAGTAGAGGATGGTTGCACAATGCCGTTTTTTTTTAAAGTTATCGTGGTTCAGTTGCAGGAAAAAAACCTAGAGACGTATATATTGTCAGCAGGTTCAAGATGGTGACACGTCAGTATATTCCCTTTGATAACTTTAGGATCATCGCAACATACAACGTAAAAAAAATCCCGATTTCTTTTTTCATGGTGTTTGGTAAGAAATGGCTTTAAGATTGTTCATTATATATTTCAACCGTGGTTTTAAAAAGTGCATAAATGCTTCATGTTACCTTTACTGGACAAAAAATTTAAAAGCTAACTTGCTGTTTAATGGCTCATAATGATGCGAAAATGTTTGCTTTTGTAGTAAAACACAATTTAAAAAAACCAACAATGCTTACATCTTATTTATAAACATTTTAAAACGACCTGTGCCACATGTTTTTCTAAGAATGGCCATATATATGTATATATGTTCTTCAATTTATGTTATTATTAAGATAATATAAACGAGACACTAAATCAACACAGTATTCATATTTGCCAATAACGCGTGTTGTGTTTTTGTGGATAAAAATTGGCTTTAATATGTTTGCAGTGTTTACACATAAATGTGATGCAAATCTGGCACGTTGTAAACCGAATACATTGAAATATCTCCTTAAGCACTTATTGATTTATTCAAGTGGAGGGGAGGGTGGGATAAAACGACGTTTGCGTTGTAATATTTTTCTTGTAAAAAAAAAATACTCAACTTTTTTTTCATTTTGATGTGATTTTCAGTCCCAACAAAATGTAAAACAGTCAATTTCAAACCAAGAACGATCAACATAACATGTTTAGAACTTGATCGATAATGCATTTAACTAACTAACGAGTATTATTTGACCAAGTGGGTCATATGTGGTCAAAGGTAAAAAAAAACTTTTTTCAAGAGACAATTTCTTCTCGTGGGTTGGTTGGTTGATTTCCTAATTTACTTTTGACTATCAATATTGTTGTCTGGCTTTCATCGACGACGAAAAGCCAGTCAATTCAGTGGAAAATGATGCAGCCATCATGACGCTCACAAACCGAGGCCTTGATAAAAAATATGTTTTAAAAACATGATGAAAACCATCTTATATGAAAAGAAACAGCATCATCGAGATTGCATACAGTAACAAAATCAGGAAAAAATATATACTCCCTCCAAGGCTATTCACAGTGGGATGAGAAGATATTTTCAGAAAATTGGATTGGAGAAATAAAGGCAAAAAGGATAAATGGTGAAAGTATTAACCATCTCAGACTCTCTCACAGCATGCCCGAGAGGACGGGAAATGTAGAGATGGAGCAATGAAATCGGTACATGTGCCTGGAGCAAGACGGAGTAGAGCATCGCAGGACAAAAAGGGATGGTGGCAATGTGGGAGGCCTACATCCAACAGCGGATATTTCATGGCCGCTGATGACAGCTGTAATTCGAATGATTTGAACATGCAATGTTTCATCGAACATATGAGCGTGGGTGTTATTTCTTGTTTTGCCATTGCAAAAATGTAATGTACCCATGTTTACATTAATTTAGTTTTAAAACAGATAAGAATTTTTTTTTTTTTTGGGGGGGGGGGGTGTAAACATAGCAGCCGTGCCAGGAGATGGAATTGAAGCAGAGTGCATGTCAAGGGTTCCTCCTGACCGCGGCAGCATGTCCACACTGTGCACACAAAGTGCACGCGAATTTGTTTGACGACTATTTAATGCGTTATGCTCACAGTGAGGGTCAAGGGTTTGTGAACAGTTCACAGCCGAAACGATCATTACAGTGTGATCACATGCGCTTGGCCAAAGAGGTCATTCTAAAGAGGGACCAATCTCGTTTATTGAGAAATCTATTTTCACGGTCATTTAGCGTTGCCATTTGTCAATCGAATGACATCTCAGTTTCCAGAGGATAAATAAATAACTAATCTCCACCTATGTGTAGACATATGTATAGATGTCAGACAGCAAGCGGACTGGAATGCAATAGACCAAACAGTGTATGAATATCTTGATTTGAAGCTTTGGTGACTGCAGGAATCAATTTTCTTTGTTTTTTTCGGTAAAGTCACGTAGTTATAAAATACAATAAATCACGACGTTTCGGGCGCAACACAAGCGTCCATCATCAGGTGAGAAAACCTTGACTTTACCGAAAGAACTAAAGAGTATGAGTGTATGAATATATAAACTGTATATATGCAAAAGGAACCTGTTGGCAGTGTTGTTATAAATAAGTTACTATATTCATTTTTAACAATACATTTATTCACAAAACATTTCGTAATATATAATTTCATGAGAATAGGTTTTTCCCCTTTTTTTCTGGCAACAAAGCAGGTGTTACGATGTTAAAACATCAAACTGAAACCTTTTACAAGGAATCATGTCTGCATTAACCACAATGCTTGTGGTCAGAATGCAAACAAAAACATACTCTGATAATATATGCATTGTCCTCGAAACTGATTGGCCCACACCAGAGACAGAAAACACCGTTTGAGACGAGGATCAAAAGAAAGCTGTTTTAACACCATAACACCTGTTTTGTTGCCAGAAAAAAGGGGAAAACCTATTATCATATATGCAGAGGGCTCCTGCCTTGGTATGCGATCTGCTGCAACAAACTGGGCCATTTCTGGATGCACTCACAGATAACAATACAATTTAGTGTCATCCACCAAATGTGGGGAATACAAAGAAGAGATTGAAATTCAATTGGCGTAATCTATTTTCAATTTATTATTTACCTCAAAGTTAAACTTTTTTTGGCCGTTGGCGTGGCTGGACTTTCAACTGTTGGCATTGAGAACAAATTGAATATCTGGCTTCTTGGAAAATAAATGTTTCGGAGAATGTTTATTTTGTTGTATAAAGCATCAGTTTGCTGCTGCTCACCATTATGCAACACATGTTGCCACGGTGTGGCGGTTAGCACGACGGACAATCCACAGGTCACCGGTTCGATCTCCCGGCACGGCAGATGAAACAATCGGCAGGTCAATCCCCTCCGCCACCTCCCAATTGTCCACCCAACAGTGCGCATGGATACGCTACAGTCAATCAGCAGATCGCATATGAATGGCATGGAGTGTGGGTACTTCCACCTCTTCCAGGATGTCTGGCCAGTGAGGATGAGGAGGCCAAATCACCTCTAGACGGACTCTCTCTCTCTAGATCGTCCTCCATTCGAGGCCCTTTTGCTATCAGTGGGTTGAACAGTAAATTACCTGTTGCCAACACGTGTAAATATAATATATGGCATCCTGGTTTGGTCACGTTTTTTAAGGGAATATATCTATCTATGGAAAGCTAGAGTTGGCTGCTGCACAGACAAAGACAACTTGCCCGCCTGTAGTAGAAGTTTGAACTCGCATTGCGGCTCTCCACAATTATACAATGAGGTCCTTCGCCAAAGTTTGCCCACAAAAGTATTCCATCTTTCAAACGGCCCTCGTTATAGATGGTCAACCAGCACAAGGCGCAACGGAGCGCAGGACACGTGTCTACTTCCTCTGCACCCTCCACCCTGCCTCCTGGAGGGGGGATGTACCGCCGAAAATCTCTTGGTGTTTGTTCAATCCATCTCGCACTCTCCGATGTTTATCTCGCAGCCGCGATAGTGGAGCCTCTGCGCATCGCGCCGATGTGGTTTTGAGTTTAACTGAAGTGCCCCCTCGCAAACTTTCTGAGCGCCGACGCAGCAGTGAATGGTCCGTGACTTTGGAGCACCCTGACTGGTTATCGGTGGGGCCACGGAAACCCTTGGATACAGGGACACACCCCCCACCCCCCACCCTCACCCCCCTGGAGACGCGATGATCCACGGTCGCGCGGCACGTCAATAACTTACACTTGTTCCCTGATCAGGCCAAAGTTGGATTGCGATTGATTTCTTGCGCCTCCGCAATGCCGCCACGGTGCCAGGCATTCCCAGCCGCGTGCGATGGCGGATTTAAGATTTCGAGTGGGTGCAAAGCCGGGCGCGTGATTTCCCAGAGCGCGCTGGCAGATGGCCACGGCTTCATTAGCGCCGAATTTGAGTGCCGTCACGGCACCTAGAGGTGATGCGCTTTTTATTTTTTTACGGGGAAATCGAGAAAGTTAAAACACTGTCAAATTAAATATGGATTATTATGTAATGATTTGCGAAGCGGTTGTACGGGCGTTCACCAAACGGATGAATTAATTAATTTGTTAAACATTTTTAACGTGCATTTCAGTTTGGTTTTGTTGCTGTTGTTGTCGATGAGCTTTATGCAAGCAACTTGGGCCATTCGCCAAAGAGCGAGGTCAAATTGTTGGCATGGCAGAGTAAAGGTTTATGTTATGCCAGCAGCTGGTTGATTATATTCGGGTTATTAAAAGCGTTGTGGTGTAAGGAGGCCCTCAATCATATTTATTCTTAAGTTCAACACAAACATCATGGAATTCCGTAGGATCCAATGTTTTTTTCTATTTTGTAGACGTATGTAAAACGTTCACATCACCCCCGCGGCCACTAGAGGCTGCTATATTCATCAAAACTTTCATCGGACAATCGTTTCTCCAATTGCATCACAACCCTGAAACGTAACGACACAGGAAACCATGATCGGTGTGGACGATTGTTGAGGACCCCTCCTGGGAGCAGCTGTCATCACACCTCCGGGCAGTGTAGCCTCACCTTGTTTAAATGGTCGTTGGGGAGGTCATGGAAAAGACACGACACAGTCAATGACTTGATAATAAGAATTTAGCCTTTAACAGGTATCTTTGGGTCGCCTCTCTGAAGGCTCTGTTGCGGGGGTGATCCGGCTCTTGCCAACGCAGCTCCCAGACTATGAGACGCTTTGCCTTTTTGGTTAATGAGACAGTCGTGAGAGCTATTTAAGTGTGCTTTGAAAGCTCATCTCTGGCCTGCAGGTTCCATTTATTCCCTACATTCCGCTCCTCCGATTGAGCACGGTCGGCTAAGGACGATGCAAAATATGTTCAGCGTGCGTAGAATTGCATGAGACGGTGGCGCGTTGGGATCTACGGACGAAATGCGCCTTACAAATGTACATTATTATGAACACCCTCCGGCAACCTCCAGCCCCCCCTCTGAGACGCCAGAGGGCTCCTCACCTGTATTGCCATCTTCTTGGTTCTTTCGGTAAAGTCACGTAGGAGGGAAATAATAAAAAAATAAAAATAAAACGCAATAAAATAATTCTCACGGCGTTTCGGCCACAACGCAAGCAGCCGTCCTCAGGTGAAGAACAGGTCTGTCGGAAAGACAGCGTCTGAATGAAAAAACCAAGAAGATGAATCCCTGCAGTCACGGAAGCTTTAAATCGAAACTGTATTGCCATGGCAAGAGAAAGAAGGGCCCGGGTGGGGGGGGGGCGTGGGGGGCGGTAGGTGGGCAGGGGGGGTGGCTGCACACAACGGCAGCTACGAACCAGTCCCAGGGCAGAATCTTCATTGATCCGGTGAATCAAGTCGCCAGGGATGGGCGTCTGGGTTCGAGATGGGTTCGAGTCGCTGTACTGACAGGAGAACACCTCCCGCTCGGACAGCGTCCAAATGTGCACACCGGAGGTGGGCCCTTGCATTTATTATTATTTTTATTTCTTAAACCTTTATTTCGCTTTTTTTTTGTTGCGCCTTCGCGCGCCTTGCAAATGAAATTGATTTCTACACCTTGATGCATTATCCGAGATGCAAGCTTTCATCAGATAGAAGTAAAATCATTTTGTGCCCAATGCGGCAGCAGAACTCGTTCGCATTACTCACCGCGCGCAGCCTTGGTGATTGTAATGCTTCTTAACGGCACTTTCAATGCGGTTTCATATCTCACCGTCAATGCAGCTCGCTGCCTACATTCCCGTTCTGTGACACGTAACACAAAGCATGCATATTGCATGCCCTCGCTCTTTAACAAAAATTGCACCATGTTTACACTTCCTCCGGAATTTTTTCGCCGGCCCTCATGCAACGCGGTCCGATGGTTTTGTTTTTGTTCATGCGGTTGCATTCAGACGCTATATATAAAATAAAATAAATTGCATCACGAAACGTCACGGTACTAGAACTGTAAATGTTGTGGGATTTGCTATCCAACACACCACTGTCCTATACTAATAACGAATTGCCACGTTTTGTTTACGTGATAAACCTTACTAAACGGCTTTGTCGGATGGTGGCAGGTCCAGAAACACATTTATATTTACGCGATCTAACTCAAAAACATCTGTGTTGGATAATATTGGTCGCGAAAGCCGGCGTATTGAACTGCATCGTATTATATGGGCTGATCCATCTCTAGACACCCCACTGATTTTTTTAATACTCCCTCTCACGTGCTGCTCAACATGTGACTGACACATTGTGAAAGAGATGACTCCGTATCTCACAGAGGAGAGAGAAAAAAATAAAATGTATTAAGTTTATTGCGATTGATGGGAGAATATAACACGATTGGTTGGCCTCTCCATAATTGCTCCATGTTATTTGAGTGGGGTATCCATAAATGAATCGCCCTGCATACTGAACAACGGTAGTCCGTGAGGGTATCAACCATTATCTTAATGTATATGTAATTTACATTAAAATATACATTAAAATAATGTAATATATTAGTTTAGTGGACGTCCTCTCCAACGTAATATACATGATTTCATTTCAAAGTGCACGATTGCAATGTGGGAAAACACATCTGTTCATATCGTCGTCTTCTTCATCTTCGATCGCGTAATTTCTCGTGGAAGCATTGTGACCGCCATGCGTTGCTTCAAGCCGTCCCGATCTCCCGCTCCTCCTCGTAGCTTCCACCATCGGCATCACCCGCCTGTCCGCTCATCGCATCTCGCCGTCCCATGGCCGGTCATCCTCATTATTTCCTTCCCTTAACTCTTCCTCGCCGGATATATATATATTTTTTTCTACAGGCAGGGCCCCGTCTCCTACTCAGGATGTAAAGAAAACAGAAGATGACAGTTTCTTCACGCTGATATCGTCAACTTCTTTTTGAACATCCTATGTTTACAGCGCCCGTTTAATCAAGTTCTCTCTCTCTCTTTCTCTTTGCTCTTAGTATTCCGAGCGCTGTTCTATGGCATCACAATTCAAAACTCGCTATTTTCTTCCCACCACTTTGTCTGTCAGCTCCAACTTTCACAACCGTAAGCGGCAACCGGGAGAGTGACTGATCGGAGCAAAACTAAAAGTTTTGCCATGTCGGGTAGCCTGCGGTCATTCTAAACAGTTTTCACTTCGACCCACTCTTTCCTTTGTTAGCCTCCTCCCAATCTCTGAAGCACACTCTCCCTTGTTCTTGATCATCATCACCATCATCGTCGTCGTCGTCGTCAGTACACTGCTGGATGAAGACCTCCCAAAGCTGGCACCACCTTCTTCTTGGTTCTTTCGGTAAAGTCACGTAGAAGGGAAGTAATTAAATAACAAAAATAAAACATAATAAAATAATTCTCACGACGTTTCGGCCACAACGCAAGCAGCCGTGCTCAGGTGAAGACCAGGTCTGTCGGGGAGACAGTGTCTATTTTATTATGTTTTATTTTTAGTATTTTATTACTTCCCTTCTACGTGACTTTACTTAAAGAACCAAGAAGATTAATCCCTGCAGTCACGAAAGCTTTAAATCGAGACTGGCACCACCTCTCGCGATCTCGCCATCCTTGCGCTGAATCACTCACCGAGCTCCTACACACAAACTGATTTCATCGCTCCATCTCTCTCCTATCCGCTCTCCGCAGTGGACGTACTCCCCAACGCGTTCCATTCCTTGGCTGCAGCTCCGTTGTTATTATTCCGTCGACCGTTCGACCCTCCCGCCCGAGCCCGATTACTTCTCGTCATACTTTGAATGATGTCATTAACCTGCGTTCATACGTTGTTAATCCTAGTTTTTTTCGGTAAAGTCACGTAGGTAAAAATTATAAAATTAAATAATAATAAATGAAAATAAATCAATTTCATCACGACGTTTCGGAGACAACACAAGTCTCCGTCTTCAGGTGGGACCGTCACAGCTAAATTTACTGTATCAAATTTAGCTGTGACGGTCCCACCTGAAGACGGAGACTTGTGTTGCCTCCGAAACGTCGTGATTTAATTGATTCATTTTCCTTTATCATTATTTTATTTTATAATTTTTTACCTACGTGACTTTACCGAAAAAACCTAAGAGTATGAATCCTTGCAGTCACGAAAGCTTCAAATCTAGAATTTATACGTTCTCAAATCCACGTGTTCCTCTTCCCGTCTCTCAATGCGATTCCAAACATGCGTCTCTCTCCGCGCTGTTTTTTTTTTGCACGCTCACTTATCCACGGATCCCTACACAAATCGCACCACTGCTTCGATCTGTTCTCCGTACTCGTGCCTCGACCGTATTAACTTCATCCATCAACCGTAACCTTTCTTTGCATTCAGCATTACAGCTCGCCTCGCTGTTTTATCATCCTCTCCTTTAACCAGTCTCCTTCGGTGCTCCCTTCCCCAATACACTCCCCTTATCGTCCACATCATAATACTAGTTTTGTTGAAGCCTCTTAAATGTATTATACATCATAGATCCCTTGACGAACTCTCTTTCCAACATTGAACCAATTAGTAAATTTAGCTGCCCGTTCTTGATGCCATCTCCTGCCTTTCGAATGACTTGCTAAATGAGACGAATGATACATCTTGGAAAGCCTCTCCTGTCCCGAATTATCCCACAGCTTGTTTGTGTGTGGATCACAATAGGACGTTTGTGTAATCCGCGAAGCATAAGGAAAATGAATTTGCACATTCTGTACACTTTTCAATAAGCAGCCTCGGTGGTAACTATTTGGATCGCGGTTCCCTTTCCTGCCTGGAATGCCACTCGCTATTTTGGTATTTTCCCTTATTTTAGCCAACCATGTGGTTGGGTTTATAAACTAAAAACTTAACTGAAACTATTTTCTTTACCAGGTAAAGCCCATTGAGCTATTAGCTATTTTTTTAGAAATGATCTGGCTACAAATTATATTTCAACAAAGTGGTTTATTACGTGGAAAGTTATAGCAGCCAAATACTCTAAACGCACGCTTCTAAATGTGGTGGAAAAAGCCAGAGGACCAGGAGAACAATCCACGCGACCACGGGGAGAAAGACACACGCAAACTCCAAATATACAGGCGTACAGGGTCGGGATTGAACACGCGACCTCCTGCATACCAGGCGAGGGAGTTAACATCTCGCCACCGGGGCATCCCAAAGCGGCAATGTCCCCAACACCACGTGAGACAAAAGCGACGGTTTGGACGGGAAAGTTTTTCGTGCTCGTGACGATGAGCTGCCACGTGACGGTAGTTGCACCTGGATTTCTGATTTGCATGGTTGGTTACGTGCAGTGCGGAAGAAGTTCACCATATGGTACGTACAAAAGGGGCAGAGGGGTGGCAAGGTTTGTTCGATTCTCGGTCACTGCTAGCATCGGTGGCGAGTGATAATCCGAAGCAGGCCAGGGTGCCCCGCTTCGCCGATGTGGTAAAGTATGGTCAAACAACCCCCAACAACCAACATGCGAATGCGATTCCTTCATCCAGCAGTGAACTGATGATAACAATAAGGCTCTAAGTTTCACACGTAGGCTTTTTCCGAGCAGCAATATTATCCGTAAGAGGTTGTTGTGGGTTAGATCGCGTAAATATAAATGCGTCACTCTTTGTTTCTTTCGTTAAAGTCGCGTGGAAAGAAAATAAATGAAAATAATAGAATAGAAGACGACGTTTCGATTGCAACACAAGCAACCATCATCAGGTATAACACACAACATAGACACACATAGTGTGTCTATGTTGTGTGTCTCTCTCTGTGTGTCTATGTTGTGTGTCTTTCTGTGTCTCTGTGTTGTCTCTCTCTCTGCTCGTGTGTCTGTCTGTGTGTCTCCATGTCTGTGTTTTGTCTCTCTCTCGAATTTAGTTCTACCTGATGACGGTTGCTTGTGTTGCAATCGAAACGTCGTATTCTATTATTGAATTCATTTTCTTTCCACGTGACTTTACCGAAAGAACCAAAGAGTAATTCCCGCGGTCACAAAAGCTTCAAATCAAATTTCGATTTAAAGCTTTCGTGACTGCAGGGATTCATCTTCTTGGTTCTTTCGGTAAAGTCACGTAGAAGGGAAGTAATAAAATAATAAAAATAAAACATAATAAAACAATTCTCACGACGTTTCGGCCACAACGCAAGCAGCCATCCTCAGGCGAAGATTTCTTCGCCTGAGGATGGCTGAGGATGGCTGCTTGCGTTGTGGCCGAAACGTCGTGAGAATTGTTTTATTATGTTTTATTTTTATTATTTTATTACTTCCCTTCTACGTGACTTTACCGAAAGAACCAAGAAGGCTTCAAATCAAGTTTATAAATGTGCCATTAACCCCACCACTTCCCGACACAGCCAATTAGTAAGGTTTGTCATGTAAACAGAACGAACGTGCAATCAGTTACTAGTTCCGCATTGTTGGAGAGTACAACCTATAACATTCACAATTCCAGCACGACGTTTCGCAGGGAATTACAACCAGCCTCATCAGGCGGCAGCCGAATTGTGGAGAAGTCCTCCTGTTTCGGTCTTAAATAGAGGGGATAAATGTAATGTCGTCACTTGTGAGCGACTCATGTGTAAGTTATGATTATCGTGATATATTCATGGCAGTGATCTTTCCAGTCCACGTTTATAAACAGCGATGCTGTAAAAAAAAAAGACGACTTGCTTAAAGGATAATTCAAATCCAAAACTGTATCTATATTGATAATTTATACTGTCCATGCAACCCAGCGTTGTGACCTGGTGTTTGTTAAGTGGTGTTTAATTGATCAGCGCTTGAGTAATGATGCCGGTGCCGGGGTCCGTCCATTGACTATTAAGCCGTCTCTAAAAACTTTTGACTGTTTTCTCGTAACCCCAAGTTGACCCCAGCATGTCACCACAGCCGAATGTGTCAGATGCGCCCGATCGACTGCAATGACGATGCAATCGCCACGCATCTCCGTTTGTTCCGCGGCACGGGTCTCGGTTACATTATGCAATGATTTAGCGAAATGGTGTGTTGGGGTCAAACGGTTGCCACTATAACCATTTGTATTAAGTGCCCGTCTTTGTCAGCTGGATTGGATGCAAGCTGATCGGTAAGAGCAGCTGCCCCCCCCCCCCACCTTGTGAAAGCATGAGTTCCGATCCCAGTCAGGATTAAATGATATAATTTCTAACAGCGGGCTTCAGCCGCACCGAACCTCACGATAATAATATCCAGGGCCTACCTTGGCTCCTCCCACCCTCAACCAGTATATATACAAGGACTGTTTTCTTGGAATTTCTCTTACTTGATACAGCTGTGCCGTTTGCTGCTGGCCCACTTTTGGCGTTTGGGCCTTGCAGCCTGTGCTCGGAAATGTTTTTGGATTTTTAAAGGAAAACGAGAACTCAAAAAGGTGCCAATGCATTTTCTTCCTTTGCATAATTATCGACGTTCTTCCACAGTCGTAGCAGCAGGCCATTACTCTTTTGTTGTTGTTGCAATCGCACCTACCATCAAACCACAGACTTAGATCACGCATGCATATGTATCACGATTCATATGTTTAGGTTTTTTCGGTAAAGTCACTTAGGTAAAGAAATTAAAATTAAAACTAATAAAAGTAAAATAAAAAATAAAATAAATCACGACGTTTCGGAGGCAACACAAGCTTCCGTCTTCAGGTGGAACCGTCAGCAATCGTGCTGTGACGGTTCCACCTGAAGACGGAAGCTTGTGTTGCCTCCGAAACGTCGTGATTTTTATTTTATTTATATTTTCCTTTTATTAATTTTAATTATAATTTTTTACCTACGTGACTTTACCGAAAAAAAACCTAAGAAAATGATATCCTGTCAAGGATACCCCCTCTTGGGATTCGTGAACGTGAGCAATGAGTGGAGAACATCAATACCGCTGGCTGGTTGTCCGATTGCCTGACTGGCCGAAACGTACACGCACAGAGCCCCCCCCCCCCCCCACTCGTGTCAATCCACTGCTGGACGAGAAACCTCCCCACGCTGGGCGCGCCGTGGGGATGTTCGGGCACGTCGGGGAAATGATGGGGACTCAAATCGCCATCAGCGAGCCTCGGCGCTGCCGTGTGACGCGAACGGGAGGTAGAGGGGGTGGCCACGAAGGAGGAGGAGGAGGATTAACGGCACAAAGGAGGATGAGTTGGGAGAAAGACTGCGTACGCAAGCCATCGGAGAGCGAATCGCAGAGCCGAATCAGTACGTCGAGTGCCGACTGACCGACGAGTAGAACGTGACAAATATTATAAATTCTCAGCAATGACGATGATGTCGGATGGAGGAGTAGCGTGCATTTCAAGTTTGATGTTAACTTTTGATATCACGTCGGGAGCCGAGGGAGCTACGGAGCGAGTCTCTGGCACCCGTCAGAGGAGATGAACACAGTGGAGGAGTTACTCACTCGAGCAGTCCCCTTTGTCTGAAGTTGTTCACCGCATTCACACAGCGTGCACGGGGTGTCCTTGAGCCTCCCAGCGTGCACAAGGATGGGTTGGTGAGTAGGTTGGATGAGTGAGAGTGTGAGTGAGTAGTTGGATGAGTGAGTGTGTGAGTGAGTAGATGGATGAGTGAGTGTGTTCGTGAGTAGTTGGATGAGTGAGTGTGTTAGTGTGTAGGTTGGATGAGTGAGTGTCTTAGTGAGTGTGTTGGATGAGTGAGTGTGAGTAGTTGGATCACTGAGTGTGTGAGTGAGTAGTTGGATGAGTGAGTGTGTTAGTGAGTAGTTGGATGAGTGAGTGTGTTAGTGTGTAGGTTGGATGAGTGAGTGTCTTAGTGAGTGTGTTGGATGAGTGAGTGTGAGTAGTTGGATCACTGAGTGTGTGAGTGAGTAGTTGGATGAGTGAGTGTGTTAGTGAGTAGTTGGATGAGTGAGTGTGTTAGTGAGTTTGTTGGATGAGTGAGTGTGTTAGTGAGTAGTTGGATGAGTGAGTGTGTTAGTGAGTCGTTGGATGAGTGAGTGTGTTTGTGAGTAGATGGATGAGTGAGTGTGTTAGTGAGTGGCTAGGATGAGTGAGTGTCTTAGTGTGTAGGTTGGATGAGTGAGTGTGTTAGTGAGTGTGTTGGATGAGTGAGTGTGTTAGTGTGTAGGTTGGATGAGTGAGTGTGTTAGTGAGTGTGTTGGATGAGTGAGTGTGTTAGTGTGTAGGTTGGATGAGTGAGTGTGTTAGTGAGTGTGTTGGATGAGTGAGTGTGAGTAGTTGGATGAATGAGTGTGTTAGTGAGTGTGTTGGATGAGTGAGTGTGTTAGTGAGTGTGTTGGATGAGTGAGTGTGAGTAGTTGGATCACTGAGTGTGTGAGTGAGTAGTTGGATGAGTGAGTCTGTTAGTGAGTAGTTGGATGAGTGAGTGTGTTAGTGAGTGTGTTGGATGAGTGAGTGTGTTAGTGAGTAGTTGGATGAGTGAGTGTGTTAGTGAGTCGTTGGATGAGTGAGTGTGTTAGTGAGTGGCTAGGATGAGTGAGTGTCTTAGTGTGTAGGTTGGATGAGTGAGTGTGTTAGTGAGTGTGTTGAATGAGTGAGTGTGTTAGTGTGTAGGTTGGATGAGTGAGTGTGTTAGTGAGTGTGTTGGATGAGTGAGCGTGAGTAGTTGGATGAATGAGTGTGTTAGTGAGTGTGTTGGATGAGTGAGTGTGTTAGTGAGTAGTTGGATGAGTGAGTGTGTTAGTGAGTCGATGGATGAGTGAGTGGGTTGGATCACTGAGTGTGTGAGTGAGTAGTTGGATGAGTGAGTGTGTTAGTGAGTGTGTTGGATGAGTGAGTGTGTTAGTGAGTAGTTGGATGAGTGAGTGTGTTAGTGAGTCGATGGATGAGTGAGTGGGTTGGATCACTGAGTGTGTGAGTGAGTAGTTGGATGAGTGAGTGTGTTAGTGAGTAGTTGGATGAGTGAGTCACTCCCGTCACTCGCTCCCCGGCGGTCGGTTTTTGTCGTCTCTTCTCCAGTCGTTACGGCCGCGGTCGCCGCTCTCGCTGGGGGCACGGATCGAGCAGAGCAACCTTTGTCGTCTCGCCCATCAGGTAGAACTAAATTTGAGAGAGACAAAACACAGACACGGAGACACACAGACAGACACACGAGTAGAGAGAGACAACACAGAGACACACAGAAAGCCACACAACATAGACACACTATGTGTGTCTATGTTCTGTGTTCTACCTGATGATGGTTTCTTGTGTTTCAATCGAAACGTCGTATTATATTCTATTATTTAATTTATTTTCTTTCCACGTGACTTTCCCGAAAGAAACAAAGAGTGACGCATATATATTTACGCGATCTAACCCAGAACAACCTCTTACAAATACTATTGCTGCTCGGAAAAGCCTACGTGTGAAACTTAGAGCCTTATTGTTATCATCAGCGCACTGCTGGATGAAGGCATCGCATTCGCATGTTGTGCTGTGTTCAACCCCAGCACGTAGCAGGTCACAGCAGCAAAGACCCCCCTCCCCACACCGCCTTTTTACATACGATGTCATGTGCTGAACTTCTTTCGCACCGTACGTAGCCAGCCGTGCTATTCGGAGGAGCAAGTGCTGTTAGCGAACACCGGAATGAAGGCCCGGAACGGTACACGAGGCGGTGAGTGGCCAGCATCACGCCCGACCGCCTTTGTCTCCCCAGTGGCGATGTTTGCATTACGCGCTAGGTACTCGTTTGAGGCTGAGTCGACCTAGGCGAGGGGGGCCCACAACCGGTTCAAATAATCATCACTGGCGTTGGCCTTGAGCGGGAATCGCAGCGCAGCGTAGCGCTAACCGCTCCACTACCACGCACACAAACACCGCTGCGCCGAGGATGGAAACGGGTTGACACGGGACACCGCCTCTGCGCCCCGACCGCC
The DNA here is from genome assembly GCF_964198595.1 of Lampetra fluviatilis. NCBI lineage: Eukaryota > Metazoa > Chordata > Hyperoartia > Petromyzontiformes > Petromyzontidae > Lampetra > Lampetra fluviatilis. The sequence continues at coordinate 12,612,645 of NC_136285.1, read as the reverse complement.
GGCAAAGAAGTCGGCAGCGTCCGTGCGAGATACAATTAGGAGCGCGGCAGAAGCGCGGTGATGAATCGGAGGTGCCCGCGCGAGTGGCGTGCACTCGCTTAATGTTTATCACCCGGCACCTGCACACGCCCGTCGCTGACGCTGATTGAGAGAGGAGCCGTTTAGAGGGAGCGCGGGCCCATCCATCACACGGGGCCATCCTGTTGCATTTTTTTTTTCCTCCGAGACATTTCTGTGTGCCCCCCACCCACCCACCACAAAACCACCACCGTCCCCCCCACCATCCGCCCCCTACTCCCGTATTTGATGGGGGGGGGGGGGAGAATACATTGAGATTGTCGAGCGAATTGGGGCAAGATGCACCACCGACCAGCAATCTTGTAAACAATTCCAGAATTCTAGATTTGAAGCTTTCGTGACTGCAAGGAATCATATTCTTAGGTTTTTTCGGTAAAGTCACGTAGGTAAAACATCAAAATTAATGAAAATAAAATAAAATAAAAACAAAAATCACGACGTTTCGGAAGCAACACAAGTCTCCGTCATCAGGTGGGACCGTCACAAGTGAGGCTGCTCACTTGATGCAGCTAATCTGGCTGTGACGGTCCCACCTGATGACGGAGACTTGTGTTGCCTCCGAAACGTCGTGATTTTTGTTTTATTTTATTTTCATTTTATTTTATTTTATTTTCATTAATTTTGATGTTTTACCTACGTGACTTTACCGAAAAAACCTAAGAATATAATTCCAGAATTGGATTCTACTTAGCGCACAGTTGTGGCGTTATTTTTTCAATGAAGCCCCCCCCCCGTCCCCCCACCCTTGTACGTTTTTATGGACGTGTTTCGCCGCGAGCAGACGGGGGGAGAACGCTTCCTGCCTGCCTGCCTCCGCGAGCGCCGTGGCACCGAACGGCGCATGCAGGAGACTGCCGTAATTCGATTGAGGCCAATTGGCCAGCAAGAGGAACGGCCTGTAATCCACATGCCCCAACCCTTTTGTTCACTCACTCCAGGATGAGGGACCTCCCTATGTCTCGCGTGTCGTGGGGGCTGGGGGCGCGGGGGTGCTTTTGACCATAATTCACCACACTGCTCAAGTGTGGGTTGGCGACGACGGAGAGATGTTAACTCCCTCGCCTGGTATTCAGGACGTCGTGGGCTCGATCCTGACCCTGACGCCTGCTGTAAAATTAGGAGTTTGCATGTTATCCCCGTGGTCGCGTGGATGTTTATCAGGGTCCTCCGGTTTTTCCCTTCACATTGAGAATCACGCGTTGAGAGTGTTTGGCTGCAGTACATTTACACACGATAAGCCACTTCGTTGAGTTGTCATTTGTGGCCAGGTCATTTCTAAAAAAAAGAGCTATATAGCTCGGTGGGCCTTATCTGGTAAAAAAAAAACACACATTTTATCGTGGAAGGGCAAGAGCACAGAACAACAATGGATTGTGCAACTGCGCCCTATGCTGCCCACCACAATCCTCCACAACAGCCTATCGCAATCTGTTTGTGTGTTTGTGTGCAGGGTTGGAACCCTCCTTTGTTTCCGAAGGGCTGACGAGACCAAGGCCATTCCGATGCATACAAAGTGATTTCAAGTTCACGTTATTTTGTTTAACCAGGTCAGAACTCGAGACAATAGCAAAATAAATAAGAGAAGGTTGCAGCAAGGGATTGAATAGAAATCGGCACAATAAGAATTGTGTCCACATGATAAATCTAAACTATTGCACGAACAATGTTGAATGAGCGCCTGGCTCTCACTCTTTGGTTTCCCAGTGGTCCGTCATGTCCTCCGTGACTGCGCAAAACAATGCTAACCTGCAGCCACAAAGACAAAGATCCCCCGTGTAGCCTCTCTGTGTCCCTAGTGGCGATGTTAACACATCGCACCAGGAACTCATTTGAGGCTGAGTCCACCTAGGGGAGACCCAGGACCGGTTCAAATAACTCGTCACTTGTGTTGGCCGTGAACGGGAATAGGACTCGGGTTGCGGGTTTCGTAGTGCAGCGGTTAGCGCGCCCCCCGCCTGCAGACACACGCGCAGCGTGAACCTTCACGCTTGTTTCCACGCTCGCCTTGTATTTGATGAATGTGATTAAGAAGCAGCCACAAGCTGATGCGTACATGTCCACACATGAGCGAAGGTGACCTCTGCTGATCGACAGTGAGATACCACTCGATGATCATTTTTGTTTTGCCCATACGAAAGGGATCTGTTGGGTTTGATCGCGTAAATATATAAATGTGTCGTTAAACCCGCCACCACCCGACACAGCCAATTAGTAAAAGGGTTTGTCACGTAAACAGAACGTGCCAATTCGCTGCTAGTACAGCACACCGGTGTGTTGGAGAGCAAATCCACAACATTTACAATCTGAGTACGACGTTTCGCCAGTAATTTCAACTAGCACCATCATGCGGACAGCCAGGCGGATCGCCATATTTTTTAAACATCGATTTGTCGCATGAGAGTCAGCTGGAATTTCAGCCAAATTAAGTGCAGTATTTTAAGTGCCGTCAACTCAGCGACCGGACATCGATCAACGGGTCTCCCGGTCTCCGGAGCAACAACTCAAGCCACCGCAAACGCCGGTGTGCAGATCCAAACTTAACGCAATCGTTTTGTTGCAATTGGGTGACCGTGATGAGAAGACGGTCAACTCGCACGCACTTAAGCAGCCGTTTTAATTACGGTCGGCTGTCCTGGATTTTAAATCGAGAACCTCGATTGTGCCAACACGCGCTCTGACCTCTGTGCGCGTTGCTTAACGAATGAAAACTTGTTGTATCGCGTCCAAATATTTTACAGCGGCGTGTTTTTTTTTTTTGTGGCAGTCCTACAAACGTCCGGGTATGTGTGTGTGGGGGCAGCTGGAGCAATATATCGACGCTCACAATAAACACCCCCGGAGCAACCGATTAGACCTAGCCTTGCCAAGAGTTAATTAACAAACAGGGGGGCACGGGGTGGGGAGGAGACGCAGGATTAATGGCACCGCTATATTTCACAACTGTTTAGTTAAGGAAAAAAACACAACTCCAAATACAATTAGCGGATAGCAATGTATTGAGCAGCAAAAGACACCGGTGATGGATATCACTTTGAAATGCCAGTATATGCAGGCAATACTGCACAAGAGCTTTTGCCTTAGGTGCTAAATTGTTATCTAGAGGGTTTGGCGGAGTGGTGGCGCAGTGGTTAGGGTGCTACACTATTAACCCGGCAACGTGAGTTCGATTCCCGCACATGGTCAACATCAGTGGATGAACATCTGAACCGGTCATTAGTCCCCCCTCCCCCCATTCACCCAAACTGCCCACATGTGGTACAACAATAACTCATTGTGGTACCACACTTCTGTGCTCCCCATTCCTGTGCACTGCTCCCCGCTTTCACCGACTCGCTGTGACCATCCCGGTGAGGTATGGTCAAATCACCGCCCATGACCCACGCCGCAAAGTGAAAGGCCCTCATCCAGCAGTGGACTGACAGAAGGGCTTCAAACACTGTTATTTTTAGCGTCCAGTACTACAGCACACGAAACCACGGCTGATGACCTGGCTGTACCTACACGGGCGTTGATAGACTTGGGGGGGGGGGGGGGACACGTAATTGATGGATACTCGCTGGGGACGGAGGAGGTGGGCTCGAGAGGGGAGTCTTCTGTAGATGAGCTCCTCCCGATGGAAATTACTGCGGCCTCCAACCCGTACCCACCGTGATCAATACGGCGGAATTACCAGCCAAAACCAATCACTTTCGGTCAGCCGTGGATAACACAATCAGTTACTGGGAAATGAATGGTTCTTTCCCACGTTTTTTTTTCCTCTTGCGATCTTGTTTAGGAGTGACACACTGCAAATGAAGGGCCTCAGTGAAACATTACCTGCTAAACGGGGACCCGCGGTGAGTTCTTGGGAACTATTTACAATTGTAATCAATGGGTGGCAGGAGGGGGGCAAATCCCCTTGCAGCAGCAGCAGGAGGCAGACCACTGACCGAATTGCTGAAGGCGTCCGGTCCGTCACGCAATGCCATTAAACATTTAAGTGTGCGTCCCTGCTGCCCCGACCTTTCAGCCACCCACACTGACGAGCAGCGGCGAAGTATGGTCGAACGAACCCAATGCGCACCTTCGATTACGGCACGGTTGGCTACGTACGGTGCGAAAGAAGTTCGACATACATACTGTGCATTCAATGACCAATACGGCATGGGGATGTGTTAATCTAGCAGTGGATTGATAAAGGTCTGGAAATTAATCACATATTTACATTTGACATGTTAAAAGTTCATGATAACATGTTTTTTTGGTTCGATCGCGTGAATGTAAATATGTCATTAACCAACCTCCGCCCAACACGGCCAACGAGTAAGGTCTGTCACGTGAACAACACTTGGCAATTTGTTACGACTTTAGCACACCGGTATGTTCGACAACAAACCCACAACATTTATAATTTGAGTTCGACGTTTCGCTGGTGACCACAACCAGCATCATCAGGTGAAGCACTTTGGAAGTAATTCCCTACAAATCTTTGTTGGTCTCTCAACAGCAAGCAAGCAGACATCATTCATCTCCCCCCGGCCGCGTGTTTCAGGTCTTACCGCTTGGGTGCTCGGCAGTATGATGTTCGACGTTTCACTCCACATTGCTGGGGGGCTTCTTCAGAAACGTCGGAGAGCCACCCAGCATGATCGTGACAACCTACGTGGTAGTGCAGATTTTTTTTTTTTACAACTTAAGCCAGTCGGGTGAAAAACACGTGTGTGTTTACGCGTGTACAGCACGCTGCTTGTGAAGAGCTTCTATTGATTGCACTTCATGTGGACTTTTCTTTGACGCGTGGCAAATTCAACTAATCTCAGAGTCATTTGAGATTAGTTGAACTCTGAAGGCCTGCACCTTTGCTGTCTGTAAATGTATTTATTTATGGTCACGGTGGGGGGCGTTGACCATACTTCAACTCGCTGGTCAGTGTGTGTTAATGAAGGCAAAATATTGTAACCCGACTGGTACTGATGCCCCTATCCAGTGCAACTCCTCAGGCCTACAAGCCTCTCGATCCTCGTCAACTATGGCAAGGCAGTGGTCCGTTGAATAGAATATATATATACTTTATACGTAAGCAGTATATGCGTGAAATACAAACCACCCTATTTTAAATATACAGGGAAGCGTGCCAGAGGTAGAGGACCGCAATGCATAGACGAGACGGTAAGCAGCACAGATATCAACGTGTCTGCTGAAATTGGATGCAACTTTATTGGTCTAAGGCAGAGGGGAGCAGGCCTCAAGTTCAGACTCTATTGCTCCCTGGTTGCCATCCCTCTTGGTGGGGTCAAAGCCACCCTTTGACATATCCCGTGTTTCTCTCACTGCTTCTCTTTGCAAATTCCCAGGGTTCCCTGCTTTTGTGGTCGTTCATCTGTGTCACCGCTATTGAGGCAGCAGGCCTGAGGCCTAGTACGTGTCAAGCCTAAACATTTGGGAGAGCCAAAACTTAAGGACTATTATTTTATAAATTCTGTAGCTGGTTGTCACATGCACTGTGAGGTACAGTATTATATCGTTCCATTGCAGCTAAGGATACACAATCGTCAGTAGCCATGATATACATCCACTGCTGGATAAAAGCCTGCCCAAATTGCCACCGCCACCTCTAATTGTCAGATAATGACACAATCCACCAAGCTCCTGTACATGAACTTTTTTCATATCTCCATCTCCTCAGTAGACACGTTCCATTCCTTGGCTGCCACTCCATTATAAATTTTTACCCATTGGCCATCATCCATTCAAGCCAATACACGTTTTTTTTTTACTTTGGAATGCTTAGTTTGATAGTCAATATCTACGTATATTCAAATGCAAACTCAAAAAGGTTAATTTTAAAGGCAACCTTAGCTCAGTTGGAAGGTCTGCTTGTTCTCCTATGTTGCCCATAAACTCTGTAATTCCCTCTCTGCAGACATCTCTGCTGTCAACTCCATGCTCAAGTCGAGGCTCAAGTCCTAGATGTTTTCCCCTCTCTAATTACGACTGACTGCTTTTCTCTCGAATACATGTGCCACTGTTTTACACGGAGTTTTTTTAAAATGTGCTTGCATTTAGACACGACACAAAGCCAAATTGTAATTGCCCATTTTTGTCAGGGCCTCACAGTGTGAAGTGCAATCTCCAACTAGAAAAAGCAGCGACTCTCTATGCCCGCTCTTTCTACTGCTCTTCAGACAGGCCATTGCCCAAAATTTCAGCCCATTATATCTTTTTTCTTTTGTACGATAGAATTTATGGAAAAAAATGGTGATTTTTTTTCTTTGTTATTTATAATTTTGGCTTCTCAAGAGCTTAGTGGTTGAACATACAACTTTTCTAGTTTTAACATGCCATATACCATTGCCACCTATACAATTGCATTTTAATAAATTTCCGCACATTTTAAACTTTACTTGGAGCTTTCGTGACTGCAGGAATTACTCTTTGGTTCTTTCGGTAAAGTCACGTAGAAAGAGAAAATAATAAATTAAATAATAGCATACGACGTTTCGATTGCAACTTACTGCAGGAGGGCTTAGGTTATTCAATACTTGAAACGTCAAGCCCACTGTTTTTCTTCTGAGATGTAATGTGCCTTGAGGCGGTGCTGAGCCAGTGGTGGAAATTACACGATCATATGGCAGGGGGTCAGTCCCACCCTAGGACAACTACTGCTGACTTCCCTATGAATTGGTAATCATTTTATCAACCCCAAAGCAATGATGGGCTGAGTAAATTCATAAGCAGGACTGGAACTCGCACACATTTACCATTGGGAGCTGCTCGTTTTACCCACTAAGCCACCCGTTTAGATATTATTTCCACTGCAATAGGGACGCATCTCAGAAAAAAAAAACAGTGGGCTTAACGTTTTAAGTATTGAATTACCTCAGCCCTCCTGCTGTAAGTCAATCACGCTATAATGTAATTTGAAAGTGTTGGTCAATTTTGCCCACCGCGTGCCAAAACGATGTCCCTTTTACTCGTTAGGTTTCCACAACAATTTCCAAACGTTTTAATTGTGTCGCGTAAAAAAATGAGGCATGGAATGCTAATGTGTGACTCGGTGTGATTGACGGGCCAGAGTAACACATTGGTTTCCATGCTCACAGCTGTAATTGGAAAAAGCGATGGGCACTTTTCGTTAATTGAATACATTTATATTTATCACTGGCTGTTAACGAGAACAGATAATTGGATTTTTTTTACTGAATGCGGTGCATATTAATTCCTCTCCGTTTTTAGAGCCGTCACATCACATTTATGAAGATGCAGGGGGGAAAAACAACCTCTGTGTGACAGTCAAACTTATTTTAGAAAGAACAAAAGCAAACCAGCCTCTTGTTGCATTTACCAGATTACGTAAGCACAAGCACAATTAACCACAATACAAAAAAAACTTCAACACATTCGTCAATAATACTGTGGCCGTAAACAGAAAAAATATACTTTTGACGTGTTGGGCAATTGCCCTTCTGTGCTGTGAAGAAGGGGCATTTACAAAAAAAACTATTGTAAATATGTATTTTTCTGCTTGAGTCCACAGTGTTGTGGACGAATGTGTTTGTGTATTTAAACGTTGCGTATATTTTCGACTGAGGCTTGTATAAGCACGCCAGTGCCGTGATGATGTGGCGACAAGTGCCACTTCTCAGTGCAGTGAAATCCACCGTTGCCCTCGACTTCTTCGCTCCCACACCTACGCACCCAGCCTTCACCAACCCTGCATGGACCAGAGTGGCGAAGTATGATCAAATACCCCCCCCCCCACGACCCGGACGGCACGAGGAGGCCGTAAGTCCGGGAGTCGACAGACAAAAAGGGCCGTACGCGTACATTGCTGCACGTTACCCTACCTCTCTCGCCTCCCCCATGTGCTGATAAGAAGGGCCGTTGCCCGAAACGTCGTCTATTGTATGCGTTTTCTTTCAAAGACAGCATGATTGACTAGATGTGTTGAGGTGTTGTTGTTGTTGTTGTTGTTTGTGCTCGTGCACCGCTACTAATGCAGCAGTATCACCAAATAAAGCAAAAACTATGTTTTTTTTACCAGGTAAGGCCCACTGAGCTATGTAGCTCTTCTTTAGAACCGATCTGGACACAAAATGACAGCTCAACGAAGTGGCGTATGATGTGGAAATGTATAGCAGCCAAATAATCTGAACGTTTTTTACTGCATGTGGAGGGAAAACCCAGAGGACCCGAACAAAAATCAACGTGACCACGGGAAGAACATGCAAACCCCAAATATACAGGCGTCAGGGATGGAATCAAATCCATGACCACCTACATACCAGGAAAGGGAGATGACATCTCTCCAAAGTGGCATATGTACTGACAATTTGAAAACCTTTTGACCACCCCTCATTTTCATCATCACCTGCAAATGATCAATCCAATGCTGAATGGAGGCCTCCCCATGCCATCCCCATCTCACACTGTTCTGCGATGTAAACAATCTACCCAGCACCTGCACTGGAGGTGCTATGTTTGCCCACCACCCCTACGGTATTCCTCTTGTGCCACACGATGTTTCACTTTGTACGCAAACCGTGACAATTTGTCCCGACACACTGTGCGAATACGCACACGTGACGGGGCTAACACGGAGAGCCTCGCCTGTTGTAGTTCAGATGTTCGTTGCTCAAAATTGCTCGCCACACGTCACACCCGCAAGTACAAAGCATGTCAGACAGCATCCGGCTATCATTATTGTGCAATGCAGAATGCATCACACCGAAAGCCTTGATAATGTTTTCACACTCGGCGCACGCCTGCGCGCTGCGTTGCGTGCGCGCACGACTTGAACACAAACAGATTATTCGAGCTTCCGTTTCGTGAAATCGTGGTCGGGGCAGCCAACGCAGGGCAGCGAGCCGTGGTTATTGCTCATTTGGGGGCCCTCAGAAGAAAAAAGAACATGTACATATTTAAATCTTTACTTAAAGCTTTCGTGTCTGTAGGAATTCATATTCTTCGGGTCTTTCGGTAAGGTCACGTCGATGGTTCAAAGAAAATAACCAAAAACTACGTCGTTTCGATCGCAACACAAGCGATCGTCCTCCTGATGACGATCGAAACGTCGTAGTATTTTGTTATTTCCTTTTAACCATCTACGTGACTTCACCAAAAGATCCAAAGAATATGTACGTATTTGTTTTAAAGGAGAGGGGTGGACATGGGTGGGGGGTGGCGTGGCTTTCAAAGTATAAACTCTGAGTGAGATGACAGACGAGGATATAGAGAAGCGATGAAATGTCGATGGAAATAGAGATGTAGTGCGATGAGAGAAATAAAGAGATACGGAAAAGAATAAAAGAGATGCATGGAAGGCAGTGAAATGAGAAACATGTCGATAAAAATAGAGAATCGAGTGACATGATAGAAGAAGAATCAAGATGCAGACAAAATCATCGTCCTGTGATGTTTATTCGGATTTTAATCTGAGCAGGTGCTTGGTGCACACGTATATATTTATTTGATCATGAATCCAGCCCCCCCCACCCCGAGCCACTTGGGGGTCCTCAGCTTTTGCTTAGTTTGCTTGTGCGCAGTGCAGCCACTGGGCGAAACGAGCGGCTGTGGGCCCGGCCAGCATGCTCGACAATGATTAAAAATCCCCCGGTGTAAGAGGTGAGACAGAAACTTTAGAGGGCACGGTATCCCGCCAAACATCTAAAGCGGCCAAAAAAGTAGCATTCAAATTGGTCACGTTCAGGTAGCCTTGGCCGTCTGTCCTTGTCCTTATGATGCGCAAACACCTCGGAAGGTGAGATGTAATCGTAACGATCTGTGTTTTGTACTTATCCCTGCCAAGGCAAAGATCCCATGTGTAACTTTAACTGACTTCTTGTGGAAAGTGCTGTTAGCACGGCACACGAGGCGGTGGTGTGACCAGCACCACGCCCGGCCACCTTTGTCTCCCTAGTGGCGAAGTTTCCACACCACACCAGGTACTCATTTGAGGCTGAGTCCACCGAGGGGAGGCCCAGGACCGGTTCAGATAATTGTCACTGGTATTGTCCGTGAGCAGGAATCGAACTCGGGTCGACGGTTTCTTAGCTCTGCCCGCTAACCGCTACTCTTCCGATTCCCCTGCACACACACATGTGTAATGACGACTTGACACATTTCCCTTGAAATGGCACTTCATTGAAGACCCGTTCACTTGCCATTAGGCGGAGAGATCCCACTACAACAGCCCCGAGTCTCCCGCGCATCTCCGGCGCATCTCCCTTATATATCATCACGAGGCCACGCCCCCCTTCTCGATCTTTCTTGCTGACTCTGGACTCTCCCTCTACCGGCAGACTCCACCGTCCTCTTTCGTCACCTGACCACGCTCGCTTCTCGAATATTCCCGTAGCCACCAGTCCCTTCGCACTCACAACTGACTCCCCTGTCATTACCTCAAATGACCACTAGTGCATTCGTACTATAGGCTCACCTCCCTGTCATTACCTCCAGTGGCCACTAGTCCTCTCACACCGCATGCAGGCTCTATTGTCATCGCACATGCAAAACCCCGACAACTTTACATTCTTAATCCTGGAACACCCACAATGAGATGTAATTCCAAGCTTTAAAAAAGAGAATTCCTTAAAACTCGCAGGCACACACCATGTCAAATGCTGTCAGCAAGCGCCGATTTAGGCCGGCATGGCGCACGAGGGGCAAAGTGGCCAACAACCACAGCCGGGGCCACCTTTGACTCCCCAGTGCTGATATTTGCACACTTTTCTAGGTACTCATCTTCATGGCTGTGTCTGCCTTGGGAAGGCCCAAGACCGGTGCCATTGCGCCACCGGTTTGCCTGCTCACATGACAATACATAGACATTAACAACCTCCTCCACCCCGTTAGGCTCATAACAACAAACTCAGTTCGCCCCTAATTGGCAATGACGTCACCACTGCACCTGTGCCAGTCTATGTGCACTTTGAGGTCACGTGAAGTGTCGAAGGCCCGCTGGCAGTAGGTCACGGAAGAGACCCAGGTGCCATGGGTTGACTAACTGAGATAACCGGCAGATGCACCACCTGTGCTCCCCAAATGTACTCCCCAAGCAAGCACACCAACACACAAAATGCTCACGTTCGAACACAATCCACACGTGATCTCTCCCGACTCGCACGCAAGACAGTCCAAGACTCCACACGTGCATCTCCTCTCCACTCCCACTGGTCACTTGGTGGCTCTCACACAATTCCAAAGCTGGACAGCTCTACATATAACGGCGGACTGATGACCTGGAGATTATCAATAATTACCACCAAGTACTGTAACGTTCGCCAGTTATTGCACACTGGGTATAATTGTTAAGGCTGTTTTGTGTCTTGGCAACAATTGCAAGTCTGTTTAACATGTAAATGAATTGCTGCATATTAGCACGTTTATGTTATGCTTACAACACACATTGATAAAGATGCGAGAAATGCACACGTATGACAGACTTGGCATAGTGTTCACCATCGTAGATTGACTATAAGACCATCACTCTCTTTTATAACAAGGGCATAAAGATCGAGTTTGAAAGGGAGTTCAACTTTAGGTCAGTGTAACTTAAAAACAAATTTCAAACAAGTAACGTGAATCAGATTGTAAGCTTTAAAATACCTTTTTTGCCAAAATGTTGTGACATATTCCGTCTCTCCCGGACATTACTGGCGGCTATGAACGTTGTCCCATGAGACTATATAAAATCATAGCCCAGACACTTGTTGGTGTTTTAATCAACAAGTCTCTTTACGTTGGCCCACATCAGAAATGTGAACCCACAGGGGCCCCCTGATGTCATCTGTAAATTTCGACGGTGGGTGATCACATTCCTTTGGGACGAGGCGAAATATACATTTTAATTAATTGTTGTTGTTGTTTTTTATTAGTGGAAATAAAAAAAACATTTCTGTAAACAACAGGGGGCCCAAGGTTGCCATGAGCAGTATACGTGGGAGACCGACGCTCCCAAGGACACACTACCGATCCAATCATTCTGGCACTCTGTGAGTAGTGACCTTGTCGGTTTTTTTGGACATTAATTGTCTGAATTAATTAAATTTCACTGGCTCACCCGTTCGCATCAGTCTGCCACGTCTTCTCTCCATGGTGACCTTGCGCTCTAACCGAGTGTTTGGCTCAGAGAAGGGCCGGGGTGGGGGGGGGGGGTTACGTTTACAAATGTATACCTTCTTGTCTCGCGACGTAACGACAACAACAACGACGACAACAACAACAACGACAACAACGACAACAACAATAACGACAACAACGACGACAACAACGACGACGACAGCGACAATAACGACAACAACGACAACAACAACAACAACAACGACAATAACGACAACAACGACAGCAACAACAACGACAACGACGACAACAACGACAACAACAACGACAACAACAACAACAACAACGACAACAACAACGACAACAACAACAACGACAAAAACGACAACAACCACAACAACGACGACAACGACAACAACAACGACAACGACATAAACGACAACAACGACAACAACCACAACAACGACGACAACGACAACAACAACGACAACGACAACAACGACAACAACAACAACGACAACAACGACGGATCAAACCAAAGTCCCGTCTTCCGTTGTGAAGCGCGCTCACTGTAAACCGCGGAACGTCTTCCAAATTGAGACGTAAACCATTTGCAAAGGACACGTGAGGGAATTTACAAACGTAGCGCTTTTACTGCGAGACAAATTGGGAGCCGTAACGTAAATATAGCCGCAATTAGCATAGGGCGCCATCTGATCACTGTTATATACGGAGAGATAATCCAGCATAAAGACAAGGTATTGTAAAATATGTATACATAAACCAAGCTTCTAAAAGGCATTGAACCAAAACCCATAAGGCATGTCCACAGCCATCTCGGCTCTTGTTTTTATTGTTACGAGAATATAAATGGGTGTAGATTGCTTTTCGACTGTTTCAATCTGAAATATGTGTCGGTGTGTTCAATCCTAATTGAGCAGCAATTCAAATAAACACGTGTAACCAAAGTGGGTGGGTGGGTGGAGGAGGCGAGGGTGGGGACGGCGGAGGTAACACGCAACCAATATCAAACCCACGGTCCGACTCGAGCATCCATTACAATTGTGTTGGGCTCGCACAGAATCAATTAGGTGAGTCCAGAATTGATTTGCATTTAATTCTGAAGGAAATGATGACGCATCGGGCCCCGCACGCAATCGGTGGTGGCTGTGGTCGAAACTCCACCGCTCTCCACCGCTGGTTCTTGTCTTGGTCGTCTAAAGCCAACGATGGCGTAACACTTTCGATTTAAAGCTTTCGTGACTGCAGGGATTCATCTTCTTGGTTCTTTCGATAAAGTCACGTAGAAGGGAAATAACAAAATAATAAAAATAAAACATAATAGAGAAAATTATGTTATTATGTTTTATTTGTATTATTTTGTTATTTCCCAACCTACGTGACTTTACCGAAAGAACCAAGAAGATGGCGTAACATTTTTCTTGTGATCGTTTTAAATACCCGAGCTTTGTTTCTCTAAAGTGCGGTGTTCTTCGACGGGAGCAAAAGGATCTCTGCGAGTTCACACTCACGACTTCGGCACCAATGCGTCTGCAACCTCGGATTAGCGCGGTTGGCTTCGTACGGCACGAAAGAAGTTCAACATAGTGCAACAGACGTACACGCAACGCACAATAATTCTCGGAGGAAAACGTTTGCTCGGTACCATTTTGCTCCTTTTCAAAAAGAAAAAAAACGATATGCCAAACGATGCAAATCAACCCTCTTTAACTTATAATGGTCATAATCATTTTTAATTTTTCCATTTAAAGCTTGCGTGACTGCAGGGATTCATCTTCTTCTTGGAAGATGGTCATAATCAGTTGGTTGCCATTTGAAGACGCACCACACTCTGATGCCTCTTTGTTTTGCCATTGATACACATTCCGTTCGGTGCAGCGCAAGATACTTGCACGTAATTATTGCACTCCAGAGGTTCGTCGTTGCTAAACATGTCGTGGATGGGGGAGTGGTAGTGCAGAGGTTCGTGTGTTGCGGTATGAACCTGGTGGCCCAAGGGTTGAATGTTGGCCACGGCTAATATCGGTGGTGGTAAAAGAAGAACCTCCCACCCACCCACCCACCCGCCCACCCACCCACCCACCCGCCTTTAATTCACCAACCAGCACTCACAAGTCTGGTGAAGTATGGTCAAAAAACCCTCACGACCGACATGACACAGATTGACCTTCATCCAGGAGTAGATTAACACGAATGGCTGTAAATTCTTATGACGCTTTTGTTAAATTCTAGTAGCCTGATTTTAGGAGCAAAACAATATTCATAATAAAAAAAATAACCGCAAAACAACTCTGGAATATGTTTGTTAATCAAATATTTGCATGTTCAGCACTCCACGTATATGTTATGTCAGGATGTCACGACATTATCGATTAAAATCAAATAGATTATCTGCTGATGCTGCACAGACAAGACGTTTTGGGTATAATCACAAATCACAGAATTAAAATGCTACATGTGTTCCACTTATTTTTTTTACATTTCACCATTAAAACGTTTCGCTTCTGGGAGTAGTTTTTCGGATCACAAACTTGAGGTTCGTATTCTTATTACTACTTCAGTTTGGGTTTTCTCGTTTCAATTTTACTTCCTCATCAGCGCAGAAAAGAACATATTGATTTACCGTGAACGTATCATATTTTTGACCGCGGTGAAGTTAATTTTCCACAGGATTCAATAATTCACCATTTCAATGCCTGCGACATTCTGAAATGCCTATTTGCCTCGGAATTTCAATGATATTTGGAGAAAAGCAAATCCCCATGTATGTTTTGTCAATGTTTTTTAGTTTTTCTTTCATCTAGATTTTTTTGTCTTCTCTAAATTTAATCCTTTAACATTATATCCTGCCCCACCGAAAACAAAAAAAAATTATGCTAATCAGGAGAGACGCATTTAATTTCTTGCTGGCTGGAGTTGCCTTTATTGCTGTGAGTGTGAGCTCACCCTCACACCCCATACATAGAGGGATTCATTTCAGCCAGGTTTGTGCAGGTCAGTGACCTGGAAACTATTTGCGAACGCGGCACACCACATCCACCATACCTCTCGCTATGGCCGTGGCTACGAGTCATCGTTGCCTCCCTCCAATCTACCGGCGACCCGGCCAATATATCGGCACCAATCTCAGCACATCAAGCGTACATCTGGCTATGGCTGTGGCTACGATTTACGTGCTCTGTGCCCACCTTGCCCTTGCAAAAGTGGCAATGTGTCATGTGTCTCAATGGATTAATTTAAAATGTTCCTGGTCAAATAAACGATACAAACAAAGTCTACCCTGTGACATGAAAGACAGCCATTGATGAATGAATCTCTGCTCATAACCCATTCACAGCTGTGGATCCATTCACAGCTGTGGTTATTTACAGGGACATTGCTCCCACCTACACGGACCAGGCTCCAATAGGGGCCCACCACCCCTAACGCTGCCAAATGCCGCACACTAGTTCACGGTTCCCACCATTGCGCCACATGTCTGTGATGCACGCTTTCACGGTTCTGGAGCCGGGCTCGCGACTCTGCTTTCCCGTGTTTTTTGTGTGAAGTCAGCTGCGACTGGGCTGCAGACCGTCAACCCACGACGACACACGAGAGAACTTGGTTTTCATCGCCGGTGTCTGCACAGAATCGTAACCCAACGACTTCGGTGGGGTTCGCTGAGTGCTCTCAAGAAACAGAAACTTTCTTTGAATCGTGCAGAAATAATTTAGCGTGTTTGTTATTCGCTCCAACCTCGAAGTGCAATGCGACCACGGAGACGTCGTGTTTCACAGCCGAGTTGAGTCGGCTTTGTCGGGGGTGACATTGCTATTGAGTGTCGCCAAACCAATAACAGATATCCATTGTAATTTATATGACTATATTGAGACCCCCCCCCCCCCCCCGCTGATTGGCCCACAGTGACGACATCACATAATACCTCTTCTATTTAACACCGAAACAGGAGGATT
This sequence comes from Lampetra fluviatilis, assembly GCF_964198595.1. Taxonomy (NCBI): domain Eukaryota; kingdom Metazoa; phylum Chordata; class Hyperoartia; order Petromyzontiformes; family Petromyzontidae; genus Lampetra; species Lampetra fluviatilis. The sequence goes on along the minus strand of NC_136285.1, from coordinate 12,596,554 downwards.
TCTCAACAACTCTGGCTGTCGCCTGATTAGGCTTGTTGTAATTACCGGCGAAACGTCGTATTCGAATTGTAAATGTTGTGGGTTGACTCTCTAACACACCGGTGGGCTGAACCAGTAACTAATTGCCATGTTTTGTTTACGTGACAAACCATACTAATTGGCTGTGTCGGGCGGTGACGGGTTTCACGACACATTTATATTTATGCGATCTAACAAAAAAAAACTCTTCTCGATAATATTGGTCGCGAAAGTCTAAATGTTAAACTAGTTTCACCCATCTTGACTTAAAGCTTTCGTGACAGCAGGAATTCATATTCATGGGTCTTTCGTTAAAGCAACGTAGATAGGTTAAAAGAAAATAACAAAAAATAACAAAAAAACTACGACGTTTCGAGCGCCACACAAGCGGTCGTCTTCAGAAAAAGCCTTTTCTTTCGAAAAGCCTTTAAGGACCCACAGCCTGGGCCCTGGTGCAGTTTCTTGGCCAGATCAGGGCCTGCATTAGGCTGACGGGGCCTGATTTACGACCATCGTGGAAGTGTGTTCTCAGAGGGCCTTAGTGAGCTAAGTTATGTCTGATGAACATGTCTGAGCCGTGAAACGTGGTTTCGCCGTAGCGCAATACATTTCTCTCTGCAAACTGTGGCTGAATGAACATGCCCCAAAGATTAACGCCGTTCGCCTGAGGACCGGAACATGTTCTCTATGAGTTGCCAGCGTGCGGTACAAGGGTGGACAAAGCCTAGCCATTCTACTCAACATGAAATCTTCGTGTTCCCTGACATAAACCTTCATTTAGTGTCAACACAAGTCCTCTCCATGGTGTTAAATTACATGCCTCGGTTTGTTTTCTGAACCTGATATATCAAACCACTTTGCAATCCTTGGCAACTGCTATCACAGACGGAGTCTGTGTCTGCATACGTTAAGGGAAGCAGGGCATCCATTTTACTTGGAAGACAGGGGAGCGCAGATTGGTAAAAAGTCTTCGCAATTACAATGCTAATCCCTTCAGTAGCACTGAAACATCTACAAACCCGACGGGTCACGTGGGTTTGCACCGAATTATTTCTACATTCAGCACAAAGCAGTCAGGTCGATTGATGGGACAGCGCTCGCAGCTTCATTCCAGTCGCTCACCGGGCAGTCAGTCGCCTCCTTCTCGCTCTTGTATCGCTCCAAAATAAAGGGTTTTTTGGGGTGTTATATCGCGTCAACGTAAATGTGTCATTAAACCCGCCACTACCCGACACAGCCAATTAATAAGGTTTGTCGAGTACATTTAAACATGCAAATTCCTTGCTAGTTCAGCACACCGGTGTGTTGGAGAGCAACTCCACAACATTTACAATTTCGAGTACGACGTTTCGCCGGTAATTATAACCAGCCGAATCAGACGACAGACAGAATCCTATATCGCTGCGACCGTGGTTACTCTTCAACGTGAGCTTCGCTCCTTGACTCCGCCTGCGACGTCGGGGACGCGCTGACACATGAACTGTGCTTTCACTTTCAATGTGTGTGCTGTTCGTTGCTGCCCGTTTTGGGCGACCTCTGAGCCCGTGTTGAGCAAACTGTGATTTAAAACAAAAATGTCTGTTGCTCGCATCGATTCGAACTGCTTACCAATGAGGAAGTAAGACGAGCGTCTCCCTCTGCACATGCATCAGTATTCTCCGTGGCGGTTGCAATGAGCCACACATGATAATCATCTGGATTAAAAAAAAAGTTATCCTAGGTTGGGCATTCCATCAGACACGTTGATAGCTATGCGTTTAAACAGCGGTGAATTATTTCTCATTACATTCGCACAAACAAACCGTTATTAAAGTTGATTGCCCTATCATAAACATTTCGGAACGCCTTAATCAATGCAAAGGTGCCTTTTATCAATGTGTCTGTGGTCCTGGCTGCATGCATGCACGACCTTGGTAGTTGTAGAAATATTTCGCTTTCAACAACAGAACATAACGGAAGATTGTAATGAGTAGAGAGGAACATCGTGTTTGCAGAACATGATGGAATTGCTGGGAAATAACATACATATGTCACTGTCCTGATTTTATTTGACAGAATTCAAAACACTACCATCGGTCTCACTGCAATACACAATTGCAGAACATGAGAGTGTTATTGGCATGGTTAGCTTATATTTAGCTTGTGGATTCTTTCAGTTTGTGGGGGTTTTCTGGCTTTATATGCTTGTGGGAAATGTTTCTTTTTGACAAATAAAGCCATAGCACAAATTTGCTGGACTGTTTAATCTTGACCTTTGTCTTATTTTGTGGTAAATCAGGTTGCTTCCCTGCTCAATTGAGCATTCGCCAGTGCCCAATATCTTGCTTACAGTCTTGGACCAGCAGTGGACATCCCACATTCTTATGCCAGGGATAGATATTTCCGTGGGACAACCACTGTTGATTGCTCCCCACAACGTGATATTATACTGCAATCGTGCAGTTAAATAATTGCATGTCAGAACCTGCAAAATAATTATTCCAGGATTTCTGGCCACCATGGAAGAGTAGGCCAAATACCCTCTAGTGAAGCCCCATCCACCAGCAATGGCTTGAGCAAGTAATTTCAGAGCTTCACCTTTACACGGAGGAAAACATCGCACGGAATATTGGTAAAACAAACTATCGCATGGAATATTTGTAAAAAAATGGTGGACGTTTATGGAAAAGGCTCCGTTTTCAGTCATGCGATCCCATTTTCTGCCTTCTTGAAATTATTACTAGCACTAAAAATAAACACTCTAGCTTGCCAAGCTACCTGAATATTTCACAACATTCTCACGCCAGCGATCGCCATCCCGGTGATCAATGCATAGCGATTTTCCCGGCCCCGAAATTAATTCGCCTTAAGTCACTCTGTGATTGCCTCACAAACACTGCCCTGTGTTTCACTCTGGGAAGGAAAAGTTCCCGTGGCCCATTCTCCCCTCGCAGAGCTTTTACAGGAGTGGCACTTGGCCTGGCCTGACCCGAGCATCGTGATGTTGTTGAAATCAGCATGAATTGTTATTTTCTACACGTGGACAAACGCGGGCTCAAGCAGTGCATTGCTCGTCACGGAGGCAAAGCATCCGACCAAACCATCGTGAATTCACGTAATTACTGTGGGGCTCGGAAGCCAGGCAGGGTTTGAGCCTGACTAGGTGCGGGAGTTGCGATGGGACGCCCATCCGTGCATTGAGTACCAGGCAGTGGCGTGGCGACCAAGTGTGCAGGCGGTGTAACTGCACTTAGCCCATGAGTTGGAGGGCCAATTTCTTTACTTTCACAAGGGTTCAAGACAACCACGCCAAGCCACTGGTACCGGTGTTGTATGCGTGAGGGTGTTAGGTGGCTAAGAGATGGCAGGACAGCAATGTGAGCATTCCACACTGAGGATCACTGAAGCAGGACTGTATGTGCATTGAATGTTTCTGTACACCACCTGAAATAAACCCTCATGTATGGAATTAGCCCAAGATCCAAATATCAAACCCTCTTGAAAATAAGTAGTCAGATTCAGTGACGATTTATTTGGTGAATAAAGTGACTTTTTGTTTGCTGCAGAGGTGGATGGGGTGGCACAGTTGATCGTGCGATGCTCTATGAACCCAGTGACCCAAGATGGACTTCTAGCCACAGCTAATATCAGTGGAAAGTGATATCACAACTGATCCGGCCCTCCCTCCTTTCAGCAGCATGCACTGACCGACATTGTGATGTAGGGTAAGCAGGAAAAATACAATGACACGGTGTGGGGATGCCTTCATCCATTGGTGCATTGAGAATGGTTGGAATGTATTTATTTGAACTGTATTATTATTATTATTGATACGGCAAGTCTAGCAGCACTGTCCCAATCGAAGGGGTTCAGAGTCCGCGGCAGTTTGGGAGTGTAACCCCAGCCACTGGAACGATCGCGCGGCATTTGACGAAGTCCGTTCGTCAATCTCGTTGCCCTCCTTATCGTTCCACTTGTACGTCAACAAAATGTCCCGCTTCCTAATAAATATCCCCACTGGGTGTGTAACGAAAACCCGCGGCCGTGCACGCTGCCCGCTGCCACGCCTCGCTCGGCGTTTGGATTTCGGCGATGCAAAAAAAACCCACCAAACCGCCGCGGTTCCGAGTCGGCGTGCAAGACCGTGACACTGAACGGCGCTGCCAGAAGCCCTCCTGACATTGGCCTCTAACGCGACGGCGAGAGAGGCGGTGCGGCAGTCCTCGCAACCGGTTCAAAGTGTTGCTTGCGTTGTGGCCGAAACGTCGTGAGAATTATTTTATTATGTTTTATTTTTATTATTTTATTACTTCCCTTCTGCGTGACTTTACCGAAAGAACCAAGAAGAGAAAAATAGGTTCAAAGTTTTTTATAACCTCCTTTTGCAGGAAAGAGAGAAAGAAAAAAAAAATAACTTTTGCCACGCATTGAGCTGTCATTTGTGCTACCGTATAAATTAATGAACTCCTTTCGCACCGCGTGTAGCCAGCAGTGCGAATCGGAGACGCGTGGGGCTAAGACGAAGGTGTCACGATTTCTTATTGTCGTTCTGTGGCACGAAGAACCGCATCGAAACTTCCTCCGTGAAAAATCAAAAGGGCGTCAAAAGATATTAGCGGGATTCTTGAACGAGAACAAAAATGCGCGAGGGTTCCATTGTTCCTGTTACTCAAAAATGAACGCGAGTGCTCGGAGTTCTGCGTCGCGATGTTATCTCCTCCGAGCGCTTGTGAACAGTGTTGCGTCATGACTCATAGGCGTGAAATCGAATTTCTTGAGAAGTTGCTCGTTGCGTTTAGTTTGTTTAACACGCAGGCTTTCGCGGCCAATATTATTCATGATCTAGGTTTTTTTGGGTTAGATCGCGTAAGTATAAATGTGTCGGGTGGTGAAGGGTTACGACACAATTATACTTAGGCGATCTAACCCGTGAACCTTTATTTGGTGTTTAGTTTGTTGGCCTCCTCGCACCTCCTCTTAGCACGGTTGGCTACGTACGGTGCAAACGAAGTTCAACATACATACACATACATACTTGATGCACGCTAGCAAAAAAACCTCTGCTTTCATACATATATTCCTATGCAGAGTGCATAAAATCATCATCATCAGCCATGGTAAATCCACTGCTGAAAGAAGGCCTTCTCTTGCCTTGTTGGACGTGGGGTTTATTTGACCATACCTCACCTCACTGGTCATTGTGGGTTGGTAAAGGGGAGGGGTGGTGGCCGAACTGATTTAGATGATCACTCGCCACTGGTGTTAGCCGTGGCCAAAAGTCAAACGCAGGTCGCCTGCTTCACGGCGCAGTGTGCGAACCCCGCTATTAGTGATGTATGGGAGAGGTTTTTTCAGAAGTTCAGGGACCAGAGTGCTGAGCCTGTTCGGATCCGGGTGGCCACCCATGGGTAATCCGGGATATCAAGTGTCGTGAGAAGATCCTCTCGGTGCGTGCAGCAACAACTGCGCAATGTGATTGTATTCTTGGTTCTTTCGGTAAAGTCACGTAGAAGGGGAAATAATAGAATAATAAAAATAAAACAATAAAAGTCTCACGACGTTTCCTTCTACGTGATTTTACCGAAAGAACCAAGAATATGAATCCCTGCAGTCACGAAAGCTTTAAATCGAAATGCGATTGTAGTTTGTTGATTTGGAAACATTCAATCTTGATTCGAAGCTTTCGTGACTGCAGGAATGCATACGTAGGTACGTGACTTTACCGAAAGAACCAAAGAGTTTGGAAACATTCGTTTTGTGACACTTTGAGATAGATTAAAAAAAAACTGGTTTTAATTGACTGACAATGAACGACGATCTCTGTCGGGCATTCAAAAGGTGTGTCTCTGAAGTGGTTAAATAGGCCGATAGAAATAGTGTGTGTGATGTCATCACCTGCGGCCGTTCTCTGGCACAGGGTGATGCACTGCTCGCTGCTAGAGTTCTAAATGGAAATGTATTCGTTTCGTGATGTGACACCGACGTCACGAATGTAATATAATTGTGGAGAGAAATCGTATCAATCCAAAAGAAACGCACCTCTCTGTTGCATTTGTATGTAAAGTTCATACCATGCATCTGTATGTAAATCCTCAGTACTATTGGTGTACAGATGCATTATACATTAGGAGCCTGTGAGATGGTAGATCATTTGTGACCTTACATAGTCTGAGAGGTGCTAAATATAAAATCTGTACGTTGAATCCATGTATCATTTGCATGTGATTCATGAGGCCACTTTTAAAATTTGATCAGACAATAAATCACGACCAACTTAAATATTGGTCATTATTAGGCTATTTTCATGATAAACACGCTTTATTATCCATCACTGTAATTGAACAACAGGGTAAGAGAGGGCCACAATTTAAAGACTAATCCAGAGCACTCATTATGCTACCATTGTAGCAGTTTCAGTAAATGTTTTCTTAATTTGTTCAGCATTTGTGTGTTTTTTTAATTGAACAAAAGCACAAATTGCTGGCTGCTGCAGTGAATAGCGGCAAACGGGGCAAGGACTTTTCGCGAGGGAATTTCCACATGTCGACACGACATGGATTTTTTTTTTACTATACTGTATTTATAAAGGTTTAATTTAATAACTCAATGCGACCGGAGTGAGTCACAACCCCCCCCCCCCCCTACAGCGTCTCATTATAAACGATCAGAAAAATGAAGGCCATTGCAAGGGGTCATATACAGAGCAATGGCTCACGAACGGGACTAATGGGACACTCTTGACTTCGGGGGGTTATGGAAACTATCGCAATGCGTCGTATCAGCAAACGGTGTCTCTAAAGCAAATCCCAAATCAATTTCTAAGCTTCAGAGAAAGGAGATAGTTAAGAAAATACAGCCACCGAAATGGCACAACGCGCCTTAAGCATTGCTCGGCAAACTTAAATTGCCCCGCGTATCGCGCGTTTACCTCCGCCTTTGCCTCTCTTTTTGAGAACCGCATTGAATCGCTAAATTGCTCTTACAGTAATTGGAAATTGCAGACCTTTCGCGCGGCGTAAGCGTACGCTTATTAAGTGTGTCGGTTTAAACAAAACAAAAAAAGTTCGGTATTGTTTTGCTTTTCCTCGTGAGTAGTCTATTTCTTTTTGTTTAATTAACCCACAACGCGCAGCCGCCGCCGCCACCGATTTTAATTTAAACGGGCGCAGTCAAAACCCCGCCTCGTTCCGGTGAAATAGGTTTGGCATATTTCCTGCAAGTTGGGTGGGGTTTTGTTTTGTTTAGCCGCTACTTTCCCTCCATCGCCACTCGTGGTCGCTCCGTCCTAATTTGGATTGCCCCGCCCATTGTAGCGGACGAGGCGCGTGCGGGCGCAATTATCAATGATGATGATGACCATTATTATATGATGATAATGATGACGCAATGACCAGCGCCTCTGTCTTGTTCGCCTCGGCCGGAGGATGCAGCTGAAACTCGGCTAAGGTGGGTGAAAGAGCCCAGGTGGGCACAAGCGACCGCTGCGTTTGCCGCAATTTTACGCAGGAAATCGGTCCGTCCACAAATGTGACAGCAACGAATGCAACGAACTAATCTGTCTTATGCAATCGAGATCAAGCGAATGGGTTATTTTTAAGACTTTATTATTTATCATTAGGCTGCCTTTAAGATGTATCTTGCACTTGCCAGTGTGTACTTAAGTTGAGCCAGCAGGGATAATATTAATGAGTTCTACATTCGTTATTGTTTTAAATCTTACTCTGACGAATGACATATCCAAAAACAAACGTTATTCAGCAATTTAAAAAAAACGTTCCGCTGCGCTGGTGTACTCATGTGATTTTCCCAGCTTAACCACAAGTTCAGCTTTTGAGACGATGCTCTTGCTTGCTCACACCTCTTGTGCCATAAGGGTCTCCACTGGCCTACTCTTCCACAGCCAGCCAGATGTCCCGGAAGTAGTGGGAATACCCACATTGTACCCGTCACAAGGGGCCTGCCAATCCACGAACTGCAGTGAACCTATCTATACTGCTGGGTCTTAACACATTCCTGCGGAGGGAGCTGGTAGGAACGTTGGGTTGCTCGGTCAATGGCCAGGGTCAGCGGCGGCGGGGTGTATTCCGCAAATATGGCCGACTGTGAGGGCGGGCACAAGCCGGCGTGAGTAGGTTTAACGTTGAGTTTTATAAGGGCACCACGGGGTAACCAGCCCCTCCCCACCCAGCCCCACCCCTCCCACCCCCCACCCCGCCCCTCCCCACCCTCCCCACCCAGCCCCTCCCCACCGTCCCCACCCAGCCCCTCCCCACCTTCCTCTCCCCACCCAGCCCCACCCTCCCCAACCAGCCCCTCCCCACCTTCCCCTCCCCACCCAGCCCCTCCCTCCCCACCCAGCCCCTCCCTGCACGACAGACACAATAATCCCCTGTGGGCTGGTGTAACCAGGAGGTTCCTACCAGTAATAGGGCGCTTACCCGATATCAACAAACTGTCTGGCTTCCACAATCAACAAGAATCAAGCATACCCGACTATGAAATTGTAAAGCTTCTTGAATTTTCACGCGGCTGGCTTTGAGATTTACGTTTCACTTGCCGCTGCGTAAACAAGTCAGTCCATCATGGGATGTTCACACATTCTAAAGCTGGTCTATTATCTCGAAAAAAGTATGAAAAGAACAAAAAACGTTAATCACCACTTTTTATTTGTGTTGGCGGTTCTCCGCTCGTGTTTTATAGTTCGCCTCCAGCTTGCTCGCGAGACGGCACACTCTCCCGCGGTACGATGGCTGGCACACTGGACTTGCAATCCAAAGGTCGCCGGTTCAGTCCGATTCGATAGCCCCCTGTGGCAATGGGAGCAGCGGTGCAAATCTCTTGAAATCCACCCTTCCTCTGTCCGCCCAGCAGTATGTCACATTCGGAATCTTGATTTATCCTGGAGGAATCCGATGAGCTATGAAACTATTTTTCACAGATATGCAGTGAGGGGTGAGTCAGAAAGTCACAATAACAAACAATGAAAACGATCGGATTGCAAAATAGAGAAAAGGTAATTGCGTCACGAAAAATAAATAAATACAAACAAAGTATATGAATACAAATGGCGTAAGTGCATACATGCCTTCTGATGTTTTCAACACTGAATGCAAGCTTGGGGCAAGGCAGCTAGTGGGTTCACCACGGTTAGTCGATCGGCAGATCGCGAGTGGTGGGGGTAGCGTGTGGGCACTCTCCCTCCTCTTGCAAGACTTTTGGACAGCGTAGAAGAGTAGGACAAATAAACCTCAGCAGAGGGCCTTTATCGATTTGGAGCATCAGCAGTGGCATGTGCCAGCAATTGCAAGGCTATGCCCTCACCTTCGCCCACAAGCTAGATTTTGTCAATTGTGAAAATAGTACCGCATGCCATTATCATCACGGCCACTTTTTTTCCTCACATTCTTGGCCAACCTTGAAGCTATACACTCCCAGGTGACGAGCCTGACTAAATACGCAGTGCGGACCCATGTGCTCCTCTGGTGTACCCGTCTAAGCGCTTGAATGCAAGGCCCTTAGTTGTGGGTGTGAAGTGGAACACCACCACAGTGAGAGAAGGCAACGTGACACGGGCATTTACGATTATCATCGTGGGTCTCCACTTCCTCTTGAAGCCGTAGGGCCAACAATTATGGGAACACAGCAGCAGCAGCAGCAACAACAACGAACGAATGCATCAAGATCAGAGATGCTCTGAAGGGTTCCGTTGAATTATGTCAGTTGCTGAAGGCTTTGTGAGCCCTTTGTGTTGTTGTCTCTTAGGATTCGGTGGAGAGACCAAAAGCACCTCAGACCGCATAGCCGAGCTGCACTGTCGGGAAATTACATAGTATCCAGATGAATAGACACACCTCCAAACTTTTGGGTCGGTGTAAAAATAAAAATTATATAGTTCAATACGACGTGGGTAAATTGCAATTATTTTAAACTGTTAAATGATGTATTAAATAATTTGTATTTGTTGTTTTACCAGGTAAGGCACATTGAGCTATGTAGCTCTTTTTAAGAAGCGACCTGGCCACAAATGATAGCTCAACGAAGTGGCTTATCATGTGGAAATTTATAGCAGCCAAATCCTCTAAACCGCATGATTCTAAATGTGGAGGGGAAAACCGGAAGACCCAGAGAAAAATCCACACGACCATGGGGAGAGAGACACGCAGACTCGAAATATACAGCAGGCGTCAGGGTCGGGATCGAACCCACGACGTCCTGCATACCAGGCGAGATAGTTAACATCCCGCCACCGTGACAATATAACAAAGTGGGGGGAATAATTTATATTGAAAACTTTTGTGATTTCCAGATTTTAGAATAGCAATGTCACCCAATGCCATGTAAACATCATCATGAAAGTGACGTCACTTCGGATCAATCCGATACTTTTTTTTTCAGAAATTTTGTGTCCATGCTCGATTTATAGATATTGTTGTTGAATCAAAACCGTAGAATTGCATCCCCTAGCGCATTTCACGAGTTACGGGTCTCGGTACAGAATGCCGTGCTAACTTCGAATTGTCTTTTGAATCGTAGTTCATGTTGCTTGTGCCAACCCTGTTAAGAGTACCGGTAAAATCACATTGAAGCAGAACTCCGTTCTTTGTCTCCACATGTAAGTTAAAGGAATGGTGATTATCACGGTTGGTTATGTACGGTGCGAAAGAAGTTCAACATAGATACAAAATATTTTCTTTCCAGTCAATTGCTCAAATATTTTTAGGCGGACTGAGTGGCATGATGCCTGAGTGGCACGTAGACTGAGTGGCTACATGTCCAGGTGCCATTGTTTCTTGCCACACACACGATGCATGCTCAAAAGCAATTTTCATCTGACAATCTGGATAATACAGTGTTTCAACGTGCCCAATTAACAGTGCCACCCAATCAGGGTTTATTTTTTTTGCTGCGCGTTATGGATGAGAAATGAGCGGGTGTGAATTTAAATCTTAATTGCCTGCTAATGTCACAGGCGTGGCCAGCGGACTTAATGTGCAGAGCACGAACAACCGTCAATAATTTAATTAACGCTAAATTGGCCAAGAATGATGGGACGCATTTTGGAAAAGCTATCGTCTGATTTCACTCCATTTTGCAGATTATCAAACTGAACCCTCGAGACGACACAATATACACTCAGTCCATCAGTTAACCTTCATGCAGTGGGAGGTCACTCATTCTCCTCTGCCATAACTCCCTTCCCTCAGCCATCTGTGCTGTCGATTCCCTTACCCCTGTTAAAGTCCTGTCGCCAGACCATCCTTTTTTCCCTCTGCTAATAAACTGGCTGTCTTTTCACAGCAATAAAATAAACATTCCCACTCCCACTGTTTCCGTGAAATCTTTTTTGTAGATGCGGTCGCATTTAAACAATATGTAAATCATGTTTCTTTTTTGTTGTTGCGTACCTCTCTCTTAAAAAACACACACACGAGTCGAATTACTTTGTTTCAATTCTAAGAACCCGGGTATGCACGCGCGAGAGAAAGTCTTGCGTTGTGTTTGGCTGCGTCGTTTTCACCCTTTGAGGTGTTCTACATCACTCCTGTCTCCAACCCCAACAAAGACTGCTTAGTCAGAGGGGGTTTTCCCACCTTTTGCAGAAGGTGTCAGAATTTCCTCATTGTCGCCCCGTCAGACGGTGCCAAACTGTCCACACGCTGACGATTCCCCAGCAAGGAGGAAGGCGTATAAAGTCGTCTCATTATCCTGCTGCTGTCTAAAAGAATGCGGCCTCAATATTCGACACTTTGTTCGTGTGCTGGTTGGTTTAACACACAAGGCATTGGCCATTATTTGTAGTTTTCTTTCAAGCAGCTTTGCAAAATATATATGTATTGAAAGGCTCAAGTTTTGGCGAAATGCGACATTAACTTATTATTCTTTTATTTGAAGAGTGGCTGGGCTCTGTTGTCTATTAAATCCACCAGGCCTTCTCAAAGGTAGATTTTTTTTAAACATATTTATTTGTCCGAGGAAATATGCTGTTTTCAAGCCGATTAATAATTTGACCTAACAGCAGAAAACTGCGGCCTACTTATTTCTTTTTTAAACCTCACGGAGGGGCGGGGGCATATTCAACATCCGCGAGAGGTCTGACTGGCCAATGTGCCTAACGTGCTCTCTGAACTAAACAACATCGTGGGATGTGTCCACCAATGGGTGTTGCCTCTTGACTCGTTCCGCAAAGAAGAGCGCGTGCATTCATTCTGAGACGGACATCTATTGCATCTCACGAAGTCATGTGTGCATAGCAGAGGTGTGGACTCGAGTCATGTGACTTGGACTCGAGTCAGACTCGAGTCATGAATTTGACGACTTGCGACTCGACTTGGACTTGCATAACAATGACTTTGTCCCACCTATGAGATGTGGACTCGAGTCATGTGACTTGGACTCGAGTCAGACTCGAGTCATGAATTTGATGACTTGCGACTCGACTTGGACTTGCATAACAATGACTTTGTCCCACCTATGAGATGTGGACTCGAGTCATGTGACTTGGACTCGAGTCAGACTCGAGTCATGAATTTGATGACTTGCGACTCGACTTGGACTTGCATAACAATGACTTTGTCCCACCTCTGAGATGTGGACTCGAGTCATGTGACTTGGACTCGAGTCAGACTCGAGTCATGAATTTGATGACTTGCGACTCGACTTGGACTTGCATAACAATGACTTTGTCCCACCTCTGGTGCATAGGATCCTTGGCTATCACGTGGACGTGTGAAGTCAGAAAGCACCCAGTGTATGATTGACACGAGGCAGAAAGGGGCCTTTGGGTATTGTTAAAACAAGGCTGCCCCATTTCTAGCACTGCCTTCTCTGTCCACACGCGACCCGACCTTGAATTTCAGCTGCACACGCGTGTCCCGAGCTGTTTCCTTTCATGGACACAAATTGATTTCATTGGCGGTGATCAAAGTTCAAACAATAATTATGTTTTCCCCCATGATGCCCCACAGGGAATGTCATTACGTGGAAATGATGACTCAATGTGTGTCGGGTTAACATCAAGTGGGGATGAGGGTTGAACTTGAAGGAACCTTTAGAGAATAACCCCTTCACCACCGTGTCTCCAAATTCAGGGATTAAGTGGAGTCATGACAGGACACGTGGTGCAGGTATGTGACCCAGTATACTTGCCTGTGATGTCAGCGTGTCCAGTTCAAATCCATTGACATATCTCAAATTGATGTGTAGAGCCAGGACGGTTCATTACGAGGCACGGGTACTCGCTGCTACCCCACATTGAATGAGAGGACCCCAGGGTATGATGTCATACGAGCAGGCCGTGTTTCATGCCTTGAAGCCATGGTCATATTTCAATGTAAAAATATATATGTATTTTACCAGGTAAAGTCCACCTTAAAAAGGTCCCTTTTTTAGAAGTGACCTGGCCACAAATGATGGCTCAACGAAGTGGCTTATCATGTGGACATGTATTGCACCCAAACACTCTTAACGCATGTTTATAAATGTGGAGGAGAAAACCCGGAGAAAAATCCACACGACCACAGGGAGAACGTGCAAACTCCAAATATACAGGCGTCAAGGTCGGGATCGAACCACGATCCTGTATACCAGGTGACGTAGTTAACATCTCGCCACTGTGGCGTCCTAATGTGAATTTGGTAAAGGTGCAGCCCTGAAATTAGCTTTCTCTCACAACTGCTGGTGGAAGGGCCTTCACGAGAGGGACTTCTACATAGAAAGCCTGCTTTTCCACTCTGGACAGAAATCTTGTAAAAAGTGGGAGCAACCCACATATTACACCCCCCCCCCACACGCGACCCGCCAAACGACTGTCTATTATGTACCCATTTGTAACTGTTAGATTGACAGTGGTGGGAGGATTTAAGAAAATTGCCCTATTGTTTCAACGGCTGCTCTGGGAAATCGAATCGAATTGCAAGTCCAGTGTGTTAAACATTTCTACTCCGTGGCAGCATCGGGGATAAATGAACGGGGAATTATTTTGATGATGATGATGATAACAGCTATTATGCTCCATTACTACAGCAGACAATGTAATTACGGTGCAGCATAAAGGCTACAACGCCTCTGAATTCTTACGCCACAAGTTGAGCACGTCGCCACTGGATGTGCCGTTCTCACCGGCGAACATTAAACTCATGGATCCCCCCCCCCCATGCCATGGTCTATCGCGAAAGTATTCCTCAGCGGTGCCACAAGCAATTACGCGTGGGGCGTCATGGCCAGATAAGCCACCCACGATGGGAAATGTATGCCCCGGCGTTTCAGTGGGGCAATTAAAATTAATGTGAAACGCCTCTGCGGATATTTCATGTCCTGTTGTGTACAAAGTAACTGAAGAACTCTGGTGGTCACAGCACAGCTGGTTCATTTTCCCCCCCACAGTAGTCAAGTAGTAGTAATAGTAGCAATGAGGACAAGTGGAATGGACACTTCGGCATTAGATGAGAAAAAACAAAACTAATGACGCTATTTGCAGAAATGGTTAATGGTGGAATAATTTGACGCCCCCACGACATGCCACTCGGTGGCATCGCGAATAAGATCCCGAGAGTTCTCGGAACGTGGCCTGCATTGCTATTCGTCACGTGCATGCAAGTAAATAAGTGATGAATGCACGGGGGGGGGGGCTGCTCCGGTGAGGTCCACATCTGCTGATTAGAGTGACCCGGCCGCTGAGTGTCTAGCATGAAACTTTAATCAAACGGCCCGGCATATGTAACCCTAGCACCGAGAGTCGTAAACGCCCGCACGATGCTGGCAAAGTGAAACCCAAGCTCTCTGAACATTTTTTTTCTCTCTCTCCTGTCGTCATCCTGAAAAATGTTCCCATTTTGTGGGGGCTGCCTTCTGGGTCCTCGTTCCTGTCCTAGGACATTCCTGCCCACGGCCATCATCTTCCACATCCCCTCCACAGTCTTTCACATCCTGGCTAGATGCCACTGCGAACCATCTGTCTCAAGGCTCTGCCTCTCCGTTTCTGCCCTGTTTAACACGTAGGCTTTCGCGACCAATATTATTCATAATCAACGTTTTTGGGTTTAGATCGCGTTATTTATAAATGTGTCGTAACCCTCCACCACCTGACACGGCCAATCAGCAAAAAAAGTGTCACTGACAAAAGACAAAGAGTTTACTACTTTAGCCCACCGGTGTGTTGAAGCGTGAAACCACAACATTTACTATTTTTAGTACGACGTTTCGCTGGTAATTGCATCCAGCATCATCGGTATTTGCGATGTTCGTCGCCTATTTATTGTGATTTGTTCTCCTCTGACGACACGTCCCAGCCATCTGAGGCGACCTTCTCTCATCCCGTCTGAGATGTCTTCCACTCTTGCCTGCTTACCATGTCTCATAAGTTGGCCCAATAAAAAGCTTCATTTTTACATCCGAAAGACTTTTAAACATTCGAAACACACTTTTTTAACATACCGATCACTTTTTCAACTTGGCACAGAGCTCATTAATTGCTTAAATTATATTCGCCAGAAGAAAAAAAAATGTAACTTGATTTGCTCAGGTTTTTTTCTCTCTCCCAACTTTCATAAGACTATCCAATGCGATGCAAATGACAACATCTGGAGGCCTGTCAAGGTTAGGAAATCGCATGTCGAGATCCGATTCGTGCGACCGGATGTGCCCATCAGTGAATTGTGCCTGTTGGTTGTTGTGGCAATGAGTACGGGGTTTGGATATTGTGATTATTTTGTATGTCATTTTCATGTACTTTGCATGTCATTTGCATGTTGTATGTACCCCTCCATGCTTGTTTATACGATTTACAAATGTGTTCCATTTTCTTTGTAAATGTCTACATTTCTGACCCAACTGAAATAAATGTCTTCTTCTGTCGGCACATTGTTTTTATTATTAATCTCTCCACTTAAAAAAAGTATTCTTTACACAATCCATTGACCGCACGACCTCCTGGAAAAGCATCAAACCAGCAGCACTGGCTCAATGCAAGAAAACTCCGCACCAGTTATAACATTCAGTGGGCGTCAGTATACATTGTTTACACGTTAGGGGTATGTGGGACGGGCTGAAATCTATTGTTTCAACCTCACGACTGCCAAATATGGGGATGGTAAGCCCCCAGCCGTGCAAGCCGATTGCAAATATTATTTTGGGTGCACCCCCCCGCCACCTTCAGTACATGTAGAGTAGAAGCTCATAGTGAGATGAGAGAAGAGATGAAAACAAGGGCTATAGAAAGTTGTGAGAGAATACAAATGCAGACGAAAATAGAGATACGGCGATATGAGATGAGAGGGATGATGCAGACAAGATAGACTGAGATTAATTGGATGTGTTATATTAATGCCTTTGTTTTGTTTCATTAGGATTTGAGTTTGAGGCGCTGCAATTTTTGACGCGCCCTTATATTTTTGGTCCAAAAAATTAATAAATCCAGGGGCGGCCCCTTTCAGTTTCTCGTGGCCTTGCCTGCGCCGACTGCTGCCCCCCCCCCCCACTGTGACGCGGTCGTCGTCGTGAGAGCGCGCGGTGTTTTGGCGAGCGTCAGAAAAAAGAAAGAAAATCCATTTCCGTCGCGCAAATCTCTTTCCGTATTTTCGAAGAACATCTTTTTTTTCCTTCCGATGCGTCATCGAGCACGGGCGTGCGTGAAGCTGCCGCAAAGGCAATGGGGTTCGGCACGGCACGGCTCGATTTGGGCTGGTGAGGGTATGCCACGGTGGTCCCGGCGTGGAGGGCCCACGTTCCCACGTTTTGCTCTGTTGCCGACCCTCCGTCGCACGCCGTTTTGCGCACGCGAGCGCAGCGATGGAAAACAACGGGACACGTCCCTGTTTGTCCACGCAATGGTCTCGCGCCCGCGCAAAAAAGAGAGTGGCCTCTTTAGACGCGGGCCAAAAAAAGCGCCAGTTGAGTTCATCTGCACGCGCGCGTTTTGAATGGTGGAGCGTGGGGTGGGATTGTTTTGAAACGAGGCGGAATAATTGCCCAAAATACGTGTTTGTTTTGTTTGTTTCATATTTCACAAAGGCCACGAGTGGGTGTAAAAGATGTTACTCTTAGTGGGGTTTTATCTGGCGTGACGTGTGCTGTTGCACTTTCCACGTGGCTGCTGTCCATTCACGGTAGGTGCAGGCAAACAGGACATTTAATCTGACATTACTTCTGATGTTGGGTCTTCGGCGAAGCTTGCAGGGCCCCACGTGTCAAGGGGGCTGTCGCATTCACGCGAAATTCTATTCCGCGGCGTGGCGGGTGCCGGACGGAACTGCCCCTTGCATCGCTAAATTCACAATGGTCAGTGAGGCGGTGGGATAATCCTCGCAGCTCCGACAGCTATGCGCCTGCATCGGTGCTCTGACGGGATTGTGATATTCAAGGCAACAGTGAGCAGGTGCATTAATCCCTCATCTTCCCAGGAGGCAACGGTCAAACTAGTTCCTCTTGTGCGGAGGAGATCTGCATTTACTTTCAGATGGCCTCTGTGTAATTTCTTGTTCGGTGCAGAATTTTTTCCTCTCGCAAAATGTTTAACTTACGACCATTTTTTATGCACCGGTAATTTCACTGAAGATCTAATACACGTTGCAAAATAATTCCGCGTGAGTCAACAACAACAACAAAATAGTTTTTCTTTACTTCTAATACGTATTACACACTTATTGCGTCATAACTATTTTATGGACTGACCTGTGCACGACCTTGCAATGACCTCCAAGAGCCTCGGAGGCTTTTCACGTTCCACGAAGTGAAACATACGCAGCGGAAAATATCACGTTCGGTTTGCTTTGTGGAGCTACTGCCAGTGCAGCCGCTAATGGCTTGGGGGTGTCAACGGTGCTTAAGATTTGACTTTTAGTTTTGTTTCCAATGGCGCTTTGGATCTCTGCAAGTCGAAGCAGTGGAGCTTGGCGTTTCAAGGCACCAGCTCAGGAGGTTCGGCTTCAAGAGAGTCAGATGTGGGCCAACAAGGTTATACTGGAGACGGTTGTTGAATTTAAATAAATTAGAAAATCATTCAAGATACAGTATATGGTTGACACAATTTGGCGCAACGTGTATCGTTACGTTTATTTCTGCGACAGAATGACGCCTGGAAAGGAAGGAGGATTGTTGTTGTTGTTAACATTGGAAATAGTGTGCTGAGATTTAAACCTTTATTTCAACCAGACGAGAAGCCATTGAGCCCACGGGGTGTCTTGTTCAGGATAGAAGACACAAAAAATCGGAGAAGCAAAGCATACACAATAGGAACGTCAAGTGTAACATGTTATCGAGAAAACACTTAGCAATGAGAAAGCAGATACGTAAAGCATTGGATAGGTAGAACAACATCGGCCAGCGAAATGTGCTCACAGCGGTGATTTCAAAGTGTTTTAACCGTAGTTATTTTACTGCAGATTTACAAGCAAATGTTTTCCCAATCAGGAGAAGGTGAGATGTGTTTTCTTCATTGTAAGACTTTTGAACGATGGGTGAGAATTGAGCATTTGGAAACTCTTCTGTGCTGGTAAGGAACTCGCCGGCTCGTGTTAAAGCATTCCCCTATGCGTCCATGTTAGCAAAATAAAACCAAACATCCATGCAGGACAAAACAAAGCAATGCCTTTGCTTATTTGCGAGGATATATTTATCCTTAAATATTGGAGCAGGATCTGTTTTTATTAAGCTTTGCTGAATGCGCACGAAATGTCTCAAAAGATAATGAATAATGGGTTCATTCAGAAACTGGTCCAGCCATTGGTTTATTTACAATCCATCTCGCCCCGCGGGAGAGGTCTCCCGAGGTCATATCGCGAAACGATGCAAACATAACTCTGCCCATCACCGCGCCGCCGTCCCGGTTTAATGACTTTGAATGCACGAATTAAAGCCGGCAAATGCGCACGCGGACGACATAAGCAACGAAATGAATAATCACCCCCCCCACCCACTCACCCATCCTCTCCGCTCGCTCGCGAGTGCGAAGGGGGAAAAATTAACGAGCGCGCGCTCAGTTTCTATCCGCAGCGCGTTTTGGAATTCTATTTCTTACAAACGATGGCAGCGGGCGGCCGTAGCCGCCAGAGCTCCAACCCCCCCCCCCCCAAAAAAAAAAATACGTATATATATAAACCATCGAGCCTCACCCGCGTGATTTTTTGACGAGTGCACGCTCTATCGATCAGTGGGGGCTGCGTGCGCGGTGGCGATGGTCCGTCGCTGTAATGGGGAAGCCGCGGCTGGGTTGTGTGTGATCCCTCGCAAACAAACCGCGGACACTTGCTCAGCCTTGACGGTTCGGCCCAAACAAAAAAAAGGCGAATCCATCTTTATTCCCAACTGCTTCGCGCGCAGACTGATGTTGCACCCCGCATTTGCTCATTGCGGAGATAGATTACCCGGGACCGCGATCCCGGAGGTAAATATTAAAGATGGGAGCGGCGCTTTAATGATAGTGGTTATAAGAAATGTAGGCGAAGTTGTAGGATCATCAGCTGTTTGGCCTTAATTGCAAAGCACAACACGTGTGCAGCCTCGGGCACAATGATTCCCTGAGACTTTAAACTTGCAGGAAGTGTAAAGCATTTTGAAGCAATGATTTTAGAACATTTAACCTACTTTACATACGAACATTTCAAAGTAACATTTTCTCTAAGCGCTGCCTTTGCAATTTGAGTCATTTCTTCAGTTAGTTTAATTGTAGTATGTATCATAATAATTTCGATATGGCAATAGAAGCATGAGACCAAAGCACCTGGAATTTGTCACGTGTTTTCAGACCTCAAACGGCAGTAGTGTAGCAAAAGCAAATTGTTGTACCGTACTGTGCTAAACCGTCCATGCTCCCCGCCTTCACCAACCTGCACTGATTCGTGTGGGGAATTATGGTAAAAAAAATATGTGAACTTCAACACTTAGACTTGAAGGATTGCAAATGTAGCAACAAAAGTTGTTTTAACAGGTGCTACGTGTATTCTGAGTTTTTGCATTGCACGTAATTTACAAACAAAGCATCGTGATTTTAAACGTGTTTTGTACCCATCGATATCAGTTTTCACACAATCATCATTTGCATACAACTGGTTTCATTGTATCAGTGCAGCTAATTACGTGATTAAACATTCAATATAAATGCAAATCAAGCAAAAAATTGCGTGCAATTGACTAATAATTTGAGCTAAATTAAAACAGAGAGCGAGGTGCGCTTGCTATAGATGAGGACTTTGATATATTCCGGAATATTAAAGCAATGAACGAACAGAGAGCATGTCACTTCTGTGCCAAATGTTTTCATGTATTATCGAACATTATGAAAAATTTAATGTGCTAAGCATATTACCACTGGTACTGTATGGAGAATTTCTCTGACATCTTGTTGAATTGCTAAGTTCAGAATTTTATTGAAAATTTAACACGTAAGCAGGCTTTCACAACCAAAATTATCCACAATACAGGTTTTTTTTTAGTTAGATCGTTTAAATATAAATGTATCGTTAAACCCGCCACCAGCAGACACAGCCAATTAGTACGGTTTGTCACGTGAACAGAACATGCCAATTCGTTACTAGTACAGCACACCGGTGTGTTGGAATTACCGCAGTGAAGCACGTTCAAATTGCTTATAAGCAATACCCAACGATTTGTAAAAGAAAAGCGTTTTTTTTTTACGCGATGACTTATTCGTGCCTGTGTGTTCTTGCCGCGGCGACGTGTTGCTCAGAGCGAGCTCCGAACCTTGCGTGCATTGCGTTTACGTATCAGACTCCGGCTACGGACACAAAACAAAATTAAATTTCCATCCTCCGCACCACAACAAAACCCGCCGTTCATTGTGAGTGACGCGAGCACATCCATCCGTAAGAGAGAAGGAAAGAAAAAAACAAATGGCAAGCATTTCAGAATTCAAACATTCTTCTCCAGTCGAATAATGAGACTCTGCTCTCTCTCTCTCTCGACTTTGGCCGGCTGTGCAAGAGGGACGAGTTGATGGTTTAAAACGCTTCGCGTGACCTCGGCATCAGAAGGGACATTGCGGGTCCACGTGGAGCAATCCAGTTGGGCTCTCAACCGTGACCAACATCTGAGGATGCTGGGGGGCAGCTCATCTCCGCAAACCTCGACGCGCGCCGCCGGCGAGAGAATATCTTTTCACTCTTCATCCATCTGAATCTAATTTAGTTTAGATTTTTCTAAAGTGGATTTTCTTCTTCTTCTCTCTCGCATTCTTTCATTGGACGCGTATGCGCTTGGGTCTGCTGCTGTTCGCTTCCACTGGGCGTTACGTTTTGCGTCTAGATTGTTTGAGGTTTTTGTTGTTGTTGCTTATTTATCGACTTGTTTTGTTTTTTTTTGCCGCGGAAAAAAGTCGCCGTGAAGCGGTTATTTCCTTTATTCGCTTGCAGCACCGTGGACAATTGCCATAAATATGGTCGCATTGATTTTGCCTTGCTTACGTGAAGGGTCATGTGTTTCAGATGCCACGTTAAGTGCATCAGAGGATCGCAAAAACCAACTGCTCGCTAAACTTTCTTCACCACTAGGCCTAAGCCTCACGCCCTGGAGATATCCTCGAAACTATTCTCGTTCAAGTGGTCACATCGGGAAAGGAAACTACAACAAATGTAACATTTAAAATGAATATATAGGCATACACATCGATCGCATGTAATGTTTATGTGCATACATATTGATTTGTTACATTTCAATATTGATTCAAATATGCTTTTTTTAATTAGGTGTAGTGGTGGCACGGTGGTTTATCGTACTGAGCTGTAAACCCAGTGGCCAGAATTATTCTTGGCCAAAATTGACGTCAGATTGAAAACTGATTTCTTTAGAACTGCTTTCTGTGTTTAGTTTGTTGTCCTTCCCTGCACCTCCGATTCGCAAGGTTGGCTGCGTACGGTGCGAAAAAAATTCAATGTACAAAGATACATCAGTAATGATGACTATACACTGGTCAACACACTTTTTCTGGCATAAGGTATTCCAACGGTTTTAAGGTAATTTTGGGGTGCTGATTCCAAATCTGGTATCAGTTTTTGTCTATCACATCAGGTTTTTGAGATATCAAATATTGTATTTTCAATAAAAACTGCAGAAGAAAAATATTAAATAAATGTGGATATCTACATAAAATGATATTATAAACACACTATCCTAAAAATACAGCACCATAGTTTAACACTAAAGCAGTCACTGACTCGCAACAACTTGCAATCATAAGTGACAGAGTTAATGTCGGGTAAAATCAATGAAAATGGGGTATGCCGATGGCATAAACATGAGATGTGATAGAGCAAATCTGAGATCAGATTTGGAATCAGCACCCTGAAATTAGTCTAGAACAGCTGCTAAAATTCAGGCCAGAAAAAAATGTTTTTTTGTTGTTGACCAGTGCTATCTGAAGAGATTCTGCCCCCCCCCTCCTCCCCTAAAATCACCACCATCCGATGCTAACCAGCATGATGAAGTATGGTCAAGCAACCCCCATGACCCAGAGTGGTCTTCAGCATGCTTGGTCAATGCGAGTTGGTGACCCAGTTCTTTATCCACTCGTCACTGATGTCGTTTGTGGCCGAGCATCAACCCCAGGTCACCTGGTTGATGGTGAAATGCGAGAACCAATGTGGCACTGCCCGACTGTCCAGGAGGCTTTAAGAAATGAACGGTCCATCTAGCCCACGAAAATTCCACTGCCGAGGGGTGGCAATTGAAGCAGCCACACGTTTAATATTTAATGCACAAGCATCGTGGTACATTTACGCACTGCGCTTTGCAAAACAAACTCCACTTAACTCTTATTTAGTGCCGTTTTAATTTTCGTACAATGTGATATTTAGTACGCAACTAGTTGTTAATAGCCAAGTTCGTAATGAACCTGCCATAACAGCTCATAGTTCTATTTTATTGAAATCAATAACAGCATTAAAATGATATGGTGCCCGGCCAGAGATTTTAATTCTGGCAGAATTAATGTGTTTACCACTATATAAATATTATCAAACTGTTCGGGAAAAAAAAGGAAAACATTTATCCCACCAGGATATACAACAGCGCGGCGCACATCAATCGACGTGCTGCCCCAACATTACTTCAGACACAAGCAGAAATAATTGGTTACCATGGGAATGCGTTGCATTTCTAGGATGATTTTTTTTTTGCTGAAAGGCTGGGAGAAAATGAATTCTGTCCACCACGGCTGACTCGATGCCCCCTGGTGAGAGCGTTGTAAGACAACGGCGAGCGCCGGAGATGCTCCCCGAGTTAGCGAAGGCGAGGCGTGTCGAGCCATTATTTACAGCACGAAACTGTTGGCGAGCGGAAGGCTGAGCTGCGTGTCACGTGCCACTCTGGGTGGAGAGGCAAATTGTAGCGATGCCGGGCATCGTCATAGGAAGCCAATGGAGGGTCTCTTAATTTTTTTCATTTTTTTTCCCGACTGTACTCTCGGCATCGGGTCACGAGACGAGCAATCCATTTGGAAAACCCACAAAAGCAGTGTGCCCCACGTGCCATAACATGGCTCACATAAGTAGCCTAAATTATATTTTACACAGTATGGGGTGCGCTTTTGCATGAGCTCTGCTCTGAGATTGTGATATAACAAATAGAGATTATTTAATGCATTCATCAGTGTCGAAGCTGGAATTTAGCCAGTGAAAAATCTCATTGTACACGGTGCTTTGCTTTTGCAGTGCTTGGTGACTGGGCTGACACCATGATCTTGCTGTACTCGACAACATGGTTTTAAACCCAGGCGGTCATGCTGATTCGATCGTAATATTTCAGCAGTGCCACCACCGAAGCTCTGAGCCACCCGGGCCACCTCAGGTTGATCGAGGTTGTTTTTTTACTTTTTTAGTTTTGGAGGGCCTTTCCCGAGGCTCTGGGCACACCGAGCCGAGCACTCTGTCAGCAAACAAATGCCACGTGAAGAAGACACGAGCCACCACAGGCGCAGAGGAGGCGATCCGCGCAGCAGGCGATGTAATGCAACAACTGTCGACAATAACTCGTCTAACGTGACTTGTTTCCTACTTATAGAAATTACTGTACATCCAAGGCGGACGTACACACGGTCGGACCACGTGAACCATGAATTCCTACAACAACAAAAATAAAAATAAAAACAGTTGCGGAGAAGTTATTGCCAAAATTTGCCTCGAATGTAAAATGTGTTTATGCTCACTGACCCGCCATGATTTCCTATCTTTTTTTGATACAAAAGGGGCAATGGATGTGTAAAGATGCGGGTAGCAGTTTAACACGTAGGCTTTCGCGACCAATATCAACCATAATAAAGGTATTTTTTGTGGGGTTAGATCGCGTACATACATAAATGTGTCGTTTAACCCGCCGCCATGCCTGCAAAGGGCACCATACTTCAATAGGGACTACCGTTGGTACGGCTATTTTAATAAACAC
This sequence comes from Lampetra fluviatilis, assembly GCF_964198595.1. Classification (NCBI taxonomy): domain Eukaryota; kingdom Metazoa; phylum Chordata; class Hyperoartia; order Petromyzontiformes; family Petromyzontidae; genus Lampetra; species Lampetra fluviatilis. The sequence continues at coordinate 12,572,170 of NC_136285.1, read as the reverse complement.
AATAGACAGGAAGGACAAGATCAAATCGCTCGCATAATACACATGCATAATGTAGGTTAACTCATTAACCCCCCCCCCCTCCCCCACTTTGTGCAAGAGTGCAGAAGCGTGGTCACCACATCTACGCCTCTATATAAGGAACGAAACAGGTGGACTTCTCCACATATCTGGCTGTCGCCTGATGAAGCTAGTTGTAATTACTGGCGAAACGTCGTACTCAGATTGTAAATGTTGTGGCTTGGCTCTCCAACACACCGGTTAGTGCTGTACTAGTGATGAATTGGCACGTTCTGTTTACGTGACAACCCTTACTGGTTGGCTGTGTCGGGTGGTGGCGGGTTTTAACGACGCATTTATATATTCACGCGACCTAACCCAAAACAACCTCAATTATGGATGCGGTAGCACTTAATACAATTTGGTGGCCTTGAGAGAAAACATTTTTATTAAACTTTTCATTCTGATTGCTGCAGCTGCTGTGTAAGAATCAAACCAATGCCATTGCTGCAAAGGCCTTCTAAAATGATATAGCCATCGCTATTCAACGCATTTCATGTTTCCATTACTGTACTCATTTTTATATTAAATTAGGTTGGCAAGTGCCCAACGAAATGCATTTGTTTGTTTATTAGCATTGTAATCTCCAACCAAAACAATTGAGCAATTTTCACTGATGCACATTTCATTGAAATTTCTTACATTTGGCAAAAGCACAAACCTCAGCAATCCGCTTGTAATTATTTGCTATTTCCCTGCAGAACCGCAGCCTACATTTCGGCAGACGAGAGCAAATTATCCATCACCTTACTCCATCCTACAACCCTAAGTGCTGCTTGTGCATTCAATTAGGGACACGCGTAGTGCATTTCTTTTCTTTGATTTTCTTTCTGCTTTCTGCTCACGGGGGTTTGGCTTCAGGATACAATGAGTCCGTAATCCAGGACAATATTTCACCCCTTCTGACCCAGGCGTCGATGCCTTGCGCAGCGTGCAATTTGCCTCCCTCCCTCCAAATCTCAGAGGCGCGCGTACAAGTTGCCTCTTCCCTCTCGCTGCCGCGTAATAAGGCCCTGAAAGATGGTGCTCTCACAAGGGTCTTGGCCTGGCCCTGGGCTCATCATGGCTAGCGGTCGTGAAGGACTGGAAACGCCGTTGCTGTGTGTGCCCTGGAGATTGGCGGCTTACCTGTTGTAATGGGCATCGCACACTTGAACCATCACGATCTGTCAAGCGCTTGTGTATATTCTTTATATATATGTATATACAATAGTGTTATTACACATCCTCACTCACATCGTATATCGCAACATTTTGCCGTTCCGGGTGGTAGTACCAGGCATCGACGGAACCCGGCACACCGATACTCGTCAGAGCAGGCGAGAGGACAGGGGTGCAGGGGCATTCTCAAGGATATAGGCCGCATTGCACCGCGAGTGATGACCTCAGCCCAGCCAGTCTCTTTAAAATCAAGCCGACACTTTTGTCGTCAGCCTGGTTTTATTTATTTTTTCTCCAGGCGATGGTGGTGCATGCCTGTAGTCCGTCGACGAGGAGACGACTCTTTGGTGGGTCGCAAAAAGAAGCTGCGAAACTTTCCCCTTTCTATGCTATTTAATTATTTCGGTAAAGTCACGTAGGTATAAACTAAAATAAGATAATTCACGACGTTTCGGGCGCAACACAAGTGTCCATCATCAGGTGGGAAAGCATGGTCTGCTGCTGAGGCAGACTGTTTTAAAAGGTTTGAAATGGGTGTAGCTCATGGGTCATAAAGAAGTGGCCGAGGCTAGTGATGTTAATGTGAGAGATTAGCATGTAACTGTAAGATAGGAGGAGAGCGGCCTTCTCGACGAGGGCACAGAAGTGGCTATGTTAATGTGAGGATTAGCATGATGTTAATGTGAGAAATTAGCATGTAAAAGTAAGCTATGAGAGCGGCCTCCTAGACGAATTATCTTATTTTATTTTCTACCCACGTGACTTTACCGACAGAACCAAAGAGTATGTCGTGGAGGATTTTTTTTCTACCATTCTTTGCCAAGCTGATCAATTCGGGGTTTAGTGAAGGTGTGGGTGCATAGATGTTGGAGGATAGCACAGTACAACAATGGATTTCTCCCCATTATTCTATGCTGACAACGGGGGCCCCGCAGCAGCCTGTGACACCTGCTAGGTCACGTGCTGACGAGCTTGGGCACATCGTGAATGATCCCGTTTTGGAAACAAATGAAAAGGTTTCACCCTTTCTGCCAATAAAAGAGGAGGTGTTGAGATGTTCAAACACCAAATCGAGACGTTTTGCAAGTCATCAAGTCTGCATTAACCACACGTACTTGTGGGTAGCATGCAAACACACATCCTCTGATAATGTATGCATTGTCTTTGAACCTGATTGTCCAACACCAGAGACGCCCTCTTTATGGCGGAGTCTCACCAGTGTCAGGCCAGTGAACTCCAAAGGGGAACAGGGCAAAAATGATGCACGTATCAGAACATTTAAAATCTGGGTGAGCAGCTCTATCATGGGACCGTTTTGCCATTATCGAAGTATTCGTATTTTCATACTCTGATACTGGCAAAAAGGTCCGATGATATTTGTTCGTGGTTGTTGCTGCTCTCACCTAACACCACGGGTCTCCCTTGTAATCGGGCAACAGGCGACACAGAATCATCCGTGTGATAAAAATAAAAGTTAAAAGCACACGCTTTGTCATCGCGATGTTACGCGAAAGGCTAAAAGCGCTGCCCTAAAATGACTTGTTCACGGCACTGCTGGCAGAGTGGGCCTCCACTCGACGAATGTCAAGAAGTGGTTGGCCCGCTCTCCCGTGCTCGTCACACATCTTCGGAGATGTGCGAGTACTCCCACTTTACCCCACCACGCAACGCCTGCCAATCAACTGTTACGTGTTCGACCGGTGCCCTACTCTTGTTGCGTGTTGAGCGCCCGTACCGATGGTCGATGTCATACAGGCACGTGACTGTGCTTTGTGTGACTAAAATCTGAGCGGTGCAACTCCCGTACGGTCGCAGGACGCTCGTGAAATAGAGCCGAACAGATCATTAAGCCCTTCCTGCTGAATACATCTAAAACATCTCCATCTGCTTTGTTTCTTGATATTTGTGCAAGACTCTCGTGATGGTTTAGCACGTTACGGCCTTGTATACATTTACATTAGCATCATTATTCGGTCGTATTAATTCCTTCCCAAAGGGCTACTTGCGCATTATATTATTCATCCGTCGGTTAGAGCTTCGAGACAGAGAATGAAAAAAATATGAAAATATATATACATGAAAAATATATATGAAAAAAGATATTTGAAAAAATACATGAAAAAATATATGTAAAACATATATATGAAAAAATATATCTGAAAAATATTTATGAAAAAATATACGTGAAAAATATATATGAAGAAATATATGTGCAGAAAATATATATGGAAAATATATATGAAAAATATATGTGAAAATATATATGAAAAATACATGTGAAAAATGTATATGAAAAATATATGTAAAAAATCTATATGAAAAAATATATTCGAAAAAATATACGTGAACAAAAATCTATATTAAAAATCAGCACTGCTTTTGCGTTGACGGCAGAGGGCCACACGCAGGGACGTCGATGGCGGTCTCCGTCCATGATGACGGTCATCAAGGAGAAGGGAAGCGCTCGAGGAGACACCGACCCCGCGGGTTCCGCGTTGACCCCATCGTTGGGACGGACTAGCCGAGCCAGAATAAGGCGGGTGGGGTGGTGGGGTGGGGGGGGAGGTGGAAACGGAAGCCGCTTTGCAACTGCAGCTGAAGAGCTCCTCGTCATTCAGAGGCGCCGGGGGGATTAGTTGTGCGCAACGTCTCAATCCCCAGGGATTCTTTCCGCCAGCTTCAGATGCACTCGCCCGCGCGATTCCACGAGTGGATACCTCCTCCTCTCTCTCGCAAGCCGGAGACCCGTGGCACATTGGAAGGAGTTGAATTCGTGCACGCAGAGAATTAAATAACGGCTGGGCCATCTCGGTCAGGTCGCGTCCCCCAACCCTGATTGTTTTCCATAAATCAAGACTCACACTTGTTATGGTGACATCACCGCCACTTGATGGTAAATGTAATTGTTGCATGTGTGTGTGCGTGCGTGAGATCTGGTAAATGCTGCTCACACAGAGGATGAGTTGGAAGCGCTGCTGCTGAACCTGGAGCTTGCCACCAAGAGGTGGGGCCTTACCATCAGCCCCACCAAAACTAAGCACCTGCCTGGGTATTTTGTACCATGGGACACTCCACCTCCACAACTCCCAATTGGTGATGGGGCAGTTGTGGAGAGAGTGGAGAGTTTCCCATACCTGGGCAGTGTGCTCATGACCGGCTCCGGTTTAACAGCAGAGGTCTCACTCCGAATAAGTCGAGCGGCATTATCTTTTCATCGGTTGCGTAACGCTGTGTGGAAGCTACCTGGTCTATCACTCTGCACGAAGCTTCAGGTCTTCTCGGCCACGGTCATTCCCTCCCTTCTCTACGCTTGCGAAACGTGGACCCCCCTAATGGAACATCTTCGCCGGTTTTAAACATTTAGGCTGGCCTGCCTACGGTCCATCCTGGGTTTAACCAGGCTGGATTGTGTGAGGAGCTCACAAATCCTTGAAAGATGTGGACAAAGACCCATCAGTGAGCTCCTCTGGCAGGCAAGGCTGCGTTGGCTGGGTCACGTAGCCCGTATGCCCAGTCACCGCATGTCTAAACAGCTTTTGTTCGGCCGGATCGAGGGGGCTAATCGGGCGCGGCACGGGCTAGAGAAGAGATGGAGTGATGTGGTACAGGAGGACATGGAGCTGAGTGGACTTGCCGATGACTGGTACCAGCGGTGTCAAGATCGGCCTCTGTGGAGGAGGCTCGTGAAGGACGCTACTGGGCAATTGGAGGCAGTCGCCCTCCAACAACAACGGAGGGCGGAGGAGCGACGCTCACAACAACGAGCGGAGCGCCGGGTGGCTGAAGTACAGCAAGTTGGTACAGTAGGGGGCACAGGTGGTGCATCAGCCAGTCGTCTCAGTCAGTTGACCTATGGCATCTGGGTCTGCCCCGTGACCTCCTGCCAGCGGGCGTTCGACACTTCACGTGGCCTCAAGGTGCACATCGCCTGGCAAAAGCGTCGTGGTGACGTCACCACCACTTCGTGGAGAATGGCGGTTGTTGTTGTGCATGAGTATATCCTCTCTCTATATAATTATCTGAACCGGTCCTGGGCCTCTCCTAGGTCGACTCAGCCTCAAATGACTACCTGGTGTGACGTGTAAACATCGCTACTGGGGAGGCAAAGGCGGCCGGGAGTGGTGCTGGCTACCCAGCCCCTCGTGTGTCGTTCCGGCCTTCATATGTGCTCGCTTACAGCACTTGCCCAAACAGTCTGTTCAGGCTATACGGGGAATCTTTGTCTTTGTTGTATACTCTCTGATTCCCGGACACGGCTAGCATCAGTGGCGAGTGCTACCCCCCCCCAACCCCACCACTTCACCCATCACTGACTATGGTGGGTGAAGTATGGTCAAGTCGCCCCCCATGACTGACACGGAGTAAGGAGGCCTTCATCCAACTTTTGATTGGCAAACGGTTGTAAGCGGTTAATGGTTAATATCGTGTCCTGTATGTGCGTACGTTGAACTACGTTTGCACCTTACGTAGCCAACCGCGCTAAGCGGTGGCGCGGTCGTGTGTACGTGCATGGTAATTAAAGTAATCAAAGTGTTGCTAAAAGTGTTGTTTAAAATGCACGTGGGCGCATGCCGCCTCAGCGTGGAAGAGTAGGCCAAAATACTCCCCAGAGGAACTCCCTCGGGCTCCCTCTTGATGCTATAACAAACATCAAAACTCAACGCGTTCGTCAAGAACACTGTGGCCTTAATCGGAATAGAAAAAATCCATCTATAATAGACAATGGCTCTTGATGGGAAACAAATGCCCCATCTTCGTGTGCTATGAAGAAGGGTCGCCGTTATTGACGAATGTGTTTGAGGTTTTTGTTTTTGGTTTCAATACGTGGCCTAGTGCACCATCGCCGACGTAACGGCAGCATCACCAGACGATAATCCCTCTTCGTGTGGATGCCTTTCCACCAGCCCAGCACAACAATGGCAAACGCTCGTGTCTGCTGCAAGCCCTAAGACTCTGGATAATGCAGCCATGTAAGAGAGGGGTGGGGGTCCGGTTGTATATATTCAAGAGCCGTGCATTGCAAATTCCTTCGCTGCCTCCTCCTCCTAACCGCCCGCTGCTGCTGTTGATGTCATACTTGTAACCACACCTCGACGCATTCATCTTCCCAGTTCGCCGCAGATTGTGCATCTGCGATGCTGCCTGCCCGTGTGATTGTTCATCGCGATTTGTATAATGTTCACCGCGGGAGGGCCCACTGGCTACCTAGTTGGAAGTGATGAATCCACCGTCCCCTCTCCGCTTTATTGGGGTGCGTTTGTGTCAGGGTGGGAGCGGTGGCGCAATGATTGGTGCACTCCATTACAAACCCAGTGGCGATTAGTTTGAATAATCTCCACCGCAGCTCATAAAGTCATCAGTGGTGATGATCTGAAGCGATTCTCCCCCCCCCCCTACTAGGTTGACTGAACAGAGTACGTGAGTGTGGTGGATAAACATCAGCGCTGGGGAGACAAAGGCGAGTGGCTTTTGCGTGGGGCTGACTAGACCAGATCCTTGTGCGTGTGCCAGCTTTAATAGGCGCTCACTAACAGCGGCTGCCCCGTCGGTCTACACCGCCATGCGATGGAATCTTGCGTCCTGTACAAGTTGCTAAAAATGTGTCGTATAACCGTTGCAGAAACCATTATGCCACTGCTCTGCCAACACATGCACGTTGACACACGCACACACCTATACTCTTGCACACACAAGGTAGATAGTGCTCCTCCAGTCCGTAAATGCATTTATAGAGACCAATGTTTGCTGCTGTTGCTTTTGGTAGAGGCCTAAATCTACGTGCCACCTAACGGGAAACAATAAGACACTCGATTGCATTATTTAACAAAAACTGACCATCACTCATGCAGGATTTACTTATATTGTTGAATGTGAACTCAGTGTTGCTTCCAACCTACTCTGATGGCACTGTTGCGGGCAACAACGCGTGTGGATCTTGCGTGGGCATACTCTGGATGTAGTGGTGTAGTTGTGTCAATATTGTTGCACTTGTAAATCATTTAAAGCTGTGGCAAAGAAAATAAAACATCCTGGGTTTTGTTTTTTCACTCTATTATATTTGAAATGGCATGCACCATATCAGTGAAATTAACAAGATAATTTTGATCTTTTAATTATACCAATTAAAGAGCTTAGTTTTCTCTTTACCAAGTACACAAAGCGTAAATTGATCAAGTTTTATTTTGCTGCATTGTAATAATTCCTTTGGCTCCGCATTTCCTGATAGTTTTTTCATAGCCAAAAAAAAAATCACGATTTTATTTGTTTACACATTTGGTCAATAATGCCGCTTATTTAGCATCTGCGGTAAGTTCACGTAATGGGCGCAATGAATGCACAAGCTTTAAACTCTTTGTCAGTCTCCACTGCTAATGGGCGCTGCTCTAAAAAGACTTGTGACTTTAATGACTTGGCGATAATTTACCTCCATGCCCGCTTGCTATTTACCATCGATGTCATCAACGCGCACTTTATTTTCATCCATCACGTGCCCACGTTGATGGCCGTCTGCTTTCCCATGCCTTACGCATCTGCCACGGAGCTGTAAAAAGGAATTGATGTGACTCGTTCGCTGGCCATTGACATCCTGTAATGTTTATTTTCCCAGGCGGCCGACCAATTTTTCTTTTTAACTTTTTTTTATGTATATAACGCAGCATGCACACAGATTAAACGGTATCCAGATCACCGGCTGCGATACGTGCTCACACCTGTAAGAAGCCATGCGTTGCCGAACATGGGTTAGTACAAAACGTAAATCAACAACAACAAAAACAAAAAGTCCGTTAATAATTGAGATCGACGCCGTACTTTGACGACGAGAGCTTGACTTAACGTTATTTTATATTGTCATGGGTCCACAACAGAGGGCCTCGGTTTTTCATGCAAACTATGCAAGTTTGGATCGTCGCTTGGGATTTACAACGTTCACGTTCGGTTATCTCCCTTGGAAAATGAGACTGCTAGTTTCAAAATGGTAATAATAATGATGATAATCAAGTTCCGCCCTTTGTAAGACCGCTGCAGTGTAACTCGTTGTTTGACCGTTATGTCACCACACCGGGCGTTGGAACAAATCATAGACGTTGGAACATAGAAGCAGAGTTCAACAAATAGATATTGCTGCAGCGTCCTCTGCTGCCCACAATGTAACCCCACAATCTCTATGTCTAACTATGCATGGTGATCCCCCATAGAAGCATTATCGGGTTGGTGAAGGGGCGCGGAAGACCTGGAAGTGACCAGCACCAGGTGAGATCTCACTCCCCACTGCTGTTAGCCATGGCCAGGGATTGAACTCAGGTGGCCCAGGTTCCTAGCGCTGCACACTCGGCTAATCACTGCACCGCCACTCGACCCCCAATGAGCTATTTCCTCGTCCAAAATAAAATTCCGTACCTCCATGTAGAGTTTAGGCAAATATAACAAAAAAAACGTGATTGGGTGCTGCAAACAGATACGACCACTTCTCCAACGAGAGCGGGCTTATTGAATGCGCCACTGGGTGTACGTCGCTTCCTGGGCGGACGCAGCCGTCATTCCCGTTGCCGTCTTCACGAGCGAGCGAGTCCCTTGCCACCACCACCACCAGCAGCAGCAGCAGCAGGGGCTGCACGCTTGCGGTGTATTCGCGGTGCACGTTGTGACCACATCCGTGGAGCCTGGTGGGCTCGATTAGCGGGCACTCCTTGGGCTGGATCAGAGCTGCATCAACTTGGCCGTTGTGAATCCCCGCCACGGTGACATTAGCCCAGAGGTGCAGGCGCGCGTTTGAAGTTGCGGGTGTCATACCGAGTGCGCGTGTCTTCTGACTGCGTTGACTGTGTGCATGTGGCTGTGTGTGTGTGTGCTGGCAGTGTGAACGTGTGCGTGCGTTTACGCGTGCGTGGCTGACCGAGGGGAGCGGTGGCGCAGTGGTTCGTGCGCTGTGCTACGAAACTCAGCGACCCAAGTTCGATTCCGAATATTTGAACGGGTCTTCTGCCTCCCCTAGGTCGATTCAGCCCTAAATTGCGTGGTGTGTTTAAAAGATACGCATTGGGGAGACAAATGTGACAGGGTATGGTGCCGGCCACCCACCCCTTCGTTTGCCGTGCCAGCCTTCATAGGTGCTCGCTAACAGCACTTGCCCCAGCAGTCTGTGAAAGGCTCTATCTACGTATTTGTGCTGACCGCTGGCAACGTGTGTGCTGTCCGTGTGCGGGCGTCTGCGCCGACCAGGGGAGCAACGTTTTCTTGTCGACGTCCCTTCGCCAAATCTCAAAATTTCGGGGGTGTTCAGACACTCCACGGTGGCTGCTCCCCTGACCTTAGCACGCACGCCGCACTTTATGTACACACACACATACACACACACATATATATACACACACACATATATACACACACATATATACAACTACGCCGCTCGCATTGTGCACACCGTCCGACGTTCATTCGAATGCGTGCAAAATATCGACGGGCATTGTGGGCCACGCACGCACAGCAACACAGCACACATCACACAGCACATCACACAGCAGCATGCAGCACAAAGTACACAGCACACAGCACAGCACACAGCAGCATACAGTACACAGCACAGCACACAGCACACAACACAGCACATCACACAGCAGCACACAGCACAGCACACATCACAACACACAGCAGCAGCATCAGCGCAATAACAACGGAATTCGTCAACCGCTCTCCAGCAGGACGCGCATGCGCACGAGGTGCTTAGAAGAGCGCGACCGAGCACGTGGTGTCGCGAGCCCTCTCGTCGAGGGGCTCCCGCTGCCTCGTGCGCCGATGGATTCCGCGTCAGCTGCGCAAACGCTCCGCTGCGTCGCTCGGCGAACATCGGACTGACGGCATATCTTAGTTGACACTTTAGGGCGCTAGACCACACGTAAAGACGCGGCGGGGGTGCTGCAACAGCGATTGCTCAATGATGCATGCGATGGCGGCAAGGCAGCATTGATCTGGCGGTCTCGCGTGCGTTCAACATACATATGTAATGTAGTAACTCGGCGGGAGACGACTTCACGGGTAACACACTCTTTATTTTACCAAACTCGTTCACAGGTGACTAACACCTACTTTGTATCTCGGGTGACAAACACCCACTTAGTATCTCGGGTGACAAACACCCACTTAGCTACTCGGCGACTAACGCCACTGAGCTACTCGGGTGACCAACACCCACTTAGCTACTCGGCGACTAACGCCACTGAGCTACTCGGGTGACCAACACCCACTTAGCTACTCGGCGACTAACGCCACTGAGCTACTCGGGACACTCCCTGCCCGGGGTATCCGTCTTGACTGTGGGTCCCCAGCCCGACCCACGTGGGCGTCGGACCCCGGGTCCCACAGCCTCGCCTCCGAGCCACACAGGGCCCCGGTCCCCACAAGGACGGCGGGACTAGGGGTCTCGGGGCACTAGGTCTTCAGCTCCGTCTTCGGGTCTTCAACTGGGTAACTCTCCTCGAGTGCTCTCGCGCGTCCCCCTTTATACCCCACCTGCGGACGTCGCTGCGAGCACCCATCTTATTCGACCAATCACTCGGCGCTGGCTACGATCCTGTTTTCCCACATCTCATCGTGCCTCACCACCCACGCCGCGCCGCCCCGTCATCTGTCACTCCCGGCGCACGCGTCCACACCACGCCCACAACGCGTGCCCAACCCCGCACCCCGCGCCGCCCCGTGATCCATCACTGTCACAGTCGGCGCACGTCAACACCACCACTACACATACATACATACCTCGATATACGAAGTAGATGCGTTCCTGGTGCTTCGTTCGTATATTGAAGCCTCGTGTAATGAATAGCGCGTAACATTAGTCCCATGAGGATGCGTTTCCAGCCTTCGTAACGTACCATTTCATTCTATAAACACTTCGTAACTTTCCATTAATATAAAAAAGACAATTTATAATAACAAAAACACTTATTTTATACCGTACAGTATTACAATTACAAACTGACATACATTTTTTTTTTATATATAGTGAAGAAACAATTGTGTTGGTCTTTATATAGCACCGGAGATGGATACATATATTATTTATTTCGTAATTTCAGTGTTTCTTTTTTATTTAACAAAAAAATTACATACAAAGTTCGTTCTACTGAAGCTTTGTATATCGAATGTTTTCAAATCAAGGCATGACTTGAACAAGCGTTTATCCAGAGACCTCCTCTTAGAACGTCTCACCAACATCAATGAATGAGCTGTCATTCGAAAGATTATCGTATGCAGTTTGTGCAAACAATATCAAACTTACAAAATAAAATATCTTTCACCAGATAATTGGGTTAATACACTCTGCAATTTACGATATCGCGGTGTGATGTGACGTTTTTTTTTCTCCCAAAATCATATAACGGATAGACGCGTATCAATGGGCAGTGGTGGACATATTCTCCACAGACTTGCCAACTATATTTTATATAGAACTGTATACAGGTGGGTGGCAGGTATCAGATGAGTTGAAGAACGGCGATTGTCAAAGTGAGTGAGCGAGCGAGCAGTGAATGTCTAACGAAGGTCAAAGCGAGCGTAACGAAACGCGTCACTTCATCCCGGCCATCGGACGGGGCTGCCTTTGAGTTAAAACAGGGATGCACATCCACACGGAATCCGTGCTGACACGCAGTACGCACTGTGCTGGATTAAATCGACACTGGCAAAACTCTTCTGAAGGTCATCCGTGAGTTGGGAGATTTTGGGGAGGAGGAGGAGGAGGAGGGGGGAGGAGGGAAGAGGGGAGGGAGGAGGCTTTCGGTGATGCAATTTGGGAAAGTTGGGATGTTGACGTCCTGATGTTGAAGTCCCGTGAGCTAGGACAGGGACGAGTGGAGGGACGGCTGCCTGGCCTCCCAACTTGTTTCTCGAGTCTGGTGTCGTACGGTTGTAATACGGTAGAGTATTTGCTTCGTGTCTGAGCTTCTCAGTTGGGTTCCGCAAAATTTTTCTCAGGCATGCTATTTTTTTTTGCCAGAGCCTCCCCCCGATCCCTCCCCCCGTGTTATGTTAACTCTTCCCACAGATGGCTTTAGCAGTCTGTCAGGAAGCATCGTCGTCATCTTTTAAATATATTTGCTTATTTTAGTTTTTTGGAAGGTTAGCTTTTTTTTTCGCCCGCGGGCTGGAATTTCCACAAAGCTGTGTAATTTGAATGCACGCAACGTCAAAACAATGGTGCGAATTCATGGCTTTGTTGAAGACAAATCAGAAAAATGAGCGTGCTTTTTCAGCACTATAATTTTTTTTCAGCCGGGATCGACAAATTTGCTGTTTCTATCGGCTGTATCATTTCCCACTAAGTAACAAAGTCGGCCGTGAGTCTGAACCATCGGTATTGTACGTGGGATTTAATTTTGTGATTCATGTCCGATGTGTTTTCGGCTTTAACACACGTGACGCCCGACGTTTCGCGCCGTATCCACGGGGGATTCAGGAATCTGCCGATCGACATCTCGCTCCGTTGTGCCGTAGAGCTTCCCTCTCGTTGCTGAAGAAGTTTCGCTCGCAGCACGGTAGAGTGAAAGTGTCACATCACAACGAGAAGAGAAGACACGTCAGAGGGCTGCGCAGCGCATCGACAAACACCCTCCGTGGTAACTGTGCGGTCACTTCCATGGCTACGTACGGTGCGAAAGAAGTTCTACGTACGTATATAGCGAATGCTTTGGGTGTTGGTTTTTTTTTGGTTAACCCGTGGTGAAATTATGGCGATTTTTAAGACAGAGCAGATCGACGTCGCAGTTCAGTCGAATATTATCTGGGCACGGCGAGAAATAGTGGCATATCGGCTCCCTTGAAAATGAGAATGTGCATTAGGATTCATGGCAGCGTTAATGACAAATACCACAGGACGGCAGCCCTGTGTGTGAACACAACCGCAGCAAGAGGTAATAATCATCGCTCAGGTTTAATCAAGTCTGTGATCTGCACGTGACCTGCAATCAACGCCCCCCCCCCTCACAATGCACTGTTGTCAAGAAATAAAATAAGTATTCTTAGGTTTTTTCGGTAAAGTTACGTAGGTAAAACATCAAGATTAGCTGCATCTAATCTGGCTTTGACGGTCCCACCTGATGACGGAGACTTGTGTTGCCTCCGAAACGTCGTGATTTTTGTTTTATTTTATTTTATTTACATTAATTTTGATGTTTTACCTACGTGACTTTACCGAAAAAACCTAAGAATATGATTCTTTGCAGTCACGAAAGCTTCAAATCTAGAAATAAAATAAGTGTTTGGAGATTAATCTTAATTTTAGATATTTCGTGACTGCAGGAATTAATCTTTGGTTCTTTCGGTAAAGTCACGTATAAAGATAAAATAATAAATTAAATAATAGCATACGACGTTGCAATCGAAACGTCGTATGCTATTATTTAATTTTTTAATTTATCTTTATACGTGACTTTACCGAAAGAACCAAAGATTTGTTTGGAGATTGTTGTTATGTTTCATCACAATAACTGGTCCCAGATTTCCGAGTGGCCAGCAACAAACAGCACGAATAAAGTCCCAATGGATAACAATGAATACGTGTCTTGAATTGAGCGAGGTTTCGAAGAGCTTGGGGAAAGAAGCGATTGGGAGGCAATTCCGAGGTGAGTATGTTGGTTGGGTGAGTGTGTGTGTGTGAGGGTGTGTTGTTGTGCCTTTGGGGAGCGGTAGTGTAGCGGTTAGCGCGCTGCACTACGAACCTGGCGACCGGGGTTCGATTCCCGCTCACGGCAAACACCTGTGACGATTATCTGAAACGGTTCTGGGCCTCCCCTAGGTCTACTCAGCCTCAAATGAGTACCTGGTGCGGTGTGTAAACATCGCCACTAGGGAGACAAAGGCGGTCGGGCGTGGCGCTGGTCACCCACCCCCTCGTGTACCGTTCCGGCCTTTATAGGTGCTCGCTAACAGCACTTGCCCCTAGTCTGTTAAGGCTATATGGGGGATCTTTGTTTCTTTGTTGTTGTGCCTAAACAGCTTTTGTTCGGCCGGATCGAGGGGGATAAACGGGCGCGGCACCGAGATGGAGTAATGTGGTACGGGAGGACGTGGAGCTGAGAGGACTTGCCGATGACTGGTACCAGCGGTGTCAAGATCGGCCTCTGTGGAGGAGGCTCGTGAACGACGCTACTGGGCAGTTGGAGGCAGTCGCCCTCCAACAACAACAGAGGGCGGAGGAGCGACGCTCACAACAACGCGTGGAGCTCCGGGTGGCTAAAGCACAGCAAGTTGGCACAGTAGGGGGCACAGGTGGTGCATCAGCCAGTCATCTCGGTCATCTCAGTCAGTTGACCCGTGGCACCTGGGTCTGCCCGTGACCTGTCAGCGGGTTTTCGACACGTCACGTGGCCTCAAGGTGCACATGGCCTGGCACAAGCGTCGTGGTGACGTCACCGCCACTTAGTGGCGAATGGCGGTTGTTGTTGGGATCTGCAGTGTGGTGGATGAACACAAAACGGTTGGAGAAATATACGAGTAAGGTTCCACAGAAACAGTCGTAGCGATATAGGCGAGTGAGGAGTAGCAGGAATAGCAACGACTCTGTGTTATGATACAGATTGCTCTGGCTCTCTCTCTCTCTCTCTCAAATTGATTGATTGTATGTTTACACACGTGTGCTTTGACGCTGCACGCTGCACGTATTTGGGCACGTTTTTTGATACTCAAATTGTCATCCGTACTGTTATGGAGGCAGAAACTCTACTTCCGAGCTTATAGAAATCAACTTGTCATAAGAAGCGTGGAGTAATTTGTGTAAGCTTATATGTGGATAAATGTTTATTTTTTTTTATATAAACAGAAACGTGTGCTTTATGTGGGCCAGGGATGCATGTTTAACAGTGATAAAGCTTCAAATGCAACACAACTGCTTGGAAAACCACTGAGATGTAATGAATTACCCCCAACACAAACCCCCCCTGGAAAGTATTAATGAATGCTCAATGACAGAATTAGGCGCGAGCAGCCTCTTCCGACAAACAGAAGCATGCTCTCCGCATGCCTCTTTTAAATATAAATCTCTACATTCTCAAAACACTTTCCTTCCCTTATCAATTCCGAGCATGTACTTCTCAGTTTTTTTTGTTAGAAAAAAACGAAAAAGTGCAAAAACATCCCCAAACGTTACTTTTTTATTGTTAAGTTGCGTAAAATAAATGGTAAAAACTTTTAAGAGAACTGCGTGACCTAGCAGAAAGCTCGCCTTTTTCCCCCTCTTGGCCAAATAGCCACGCGTGCAAACACGATAAATCATCGTTCTTTTGCTATTAACCAATTCACCAACAATTCCCGCACCCCGCTGAACCCACCGCTAACATTTTAAACGCCATGAGCGGCCCGGGTGCTCACTCTGCCTGACAGCCGCCCGCCAAGGCAGCCACCATCGACAACAGCTGGCGCCGAAGTTCCCCATCCGGGGAGCGAATGCCGAGGCTTACACTTTGCAGGGAAAGCGGCTGTGTGATTATACAACAAACAAAAAAAGCCACTGAGCCGTTCATCACTCCGGAACAAAAGTTGCGGCGCCGATGGAGGCGATGCAGATGTACGGCAATGCATGCTGCACTTTTTTCGCGCCGTACGTAGCCGACCGCTTTAATCGGTGATACCAGAGAACAGGAAGTCTCATTGATGACTCCTACGGCCAAACCTCGTGGCTTCGCGCTATTCCCGGCGGTAACGAGACGATCAGCCACCGTGAACTTAACACAAGCGGGACTGCTCCGTGAACGGTCGCCCTGTGCATTCGCTTTCAGCGGGACGACCTGAGTTCATTCCTCACCCGACGATGTTCTTGACTCGATATCTCAACTCCATCTGCCCTTGGTGAATGTTCCTATTTAAGCATTTGTACAGGCACAGACCCCTTTGCCGGCTGAGGGCTTCCCCGAGCTGCGTGGGTCACGGGGTTATATTATCCCGCTTCAACACACTGATCAGTACGCACTGGGGAAGGTATCGAGAGGGCATGGCCGTAGAAGCACGGCCTACCCCCGCAGCTCATAACATCAACCTGCGTTTCTATACAGCGGTCAACCGTCTAAGCGCTATGCAGACCCAAGCCCACTTCTAGCTTCCGAGATCCGAAATGATCAGGGCGCATTCTGGCCGATCTTGCCAAGGGCTGAGGCAATTGTGTATGCGGGAAAAAGGTGATTTTTACGGCCCACGTTCCACAGTTTATTGTTGGTGACCAGGCTTCCTTGGCTTTCGTGAACCTCAGGCTTTTAGGGACGAGGGACCTTGGCAGTAGCTACGAATGATGTGTTTGGGGGGTCAGACTGTAAACGAACACACTGGACCTTTTTTCTTAGATTAAAAAATCTGTGTCAGGTACAGCTTGAATTATTTAAATCTTTTTTCATTTGCGCCAGGATAAAAAAGCACCGTCTGTGTGTAAGCCTTTGCAACTCAACATTCTCCATACACACCTCTTCAATGCACCCGAGTATGTCACCTTCCGATGGCCCCGACAGTAAAAAAATAAATGTATAAATAAATAATCAAACAAATAAATAAAACTAAGACTTTAATATCGGGGTTTTTTTTTCTCACAAAATGTTCAGTCGTGCTTTGGTCCTCGGAATATTTTAAATATTTAACGGATGAATGTATTTCAATGGATTTAACCTATGAGGTTCATAAATCTGCCTTTACTGATGTGCTGTTATTTTGCTTTGGCATGCCCTGCTGCTGCTGCTTGCCATTAATGCGCTGTGCGTTTTGCCGGATAAAAGCCTTTGCAGAACTTCTTGCTGTGGCTACTACAGATAAAGCAGCAGAATTTTTCTGAAAATAACACTTCACTTTCGGTCACACGGCTCTGCATTAATGCTTTCAGGATTGCAGCAGAATTCACTTTAGAAATTTTGCAGCTTATTATTTTAAGCCTTGCAAAATTATTTTTTGGATAAAATAAAAAAAAGTAAGCCTCCCTGCTTTTTTCTTAATTTGAAATGAAAAAACCACATTGCGTACTAACCGTTCTGAGTTTTAATCGGAATGACGAAAATACATAGACGTAACTTTGTTTTAACAGCTCTGAAGAGGGATTAGAAGCTCTTGACCTGGGCGGATGTCCCAAATGAACGCTCACGCGGGGGATTTGTGAAAAGTGCATGGGCGGGGTCAGGCGAGGTGAAGGTTACGAGCCAGCACTCTCAAGGAGGAGGAAGCTCAGCTCCGATGACTTCTGTATGCGCTCCAATTAGTGCGGTGTCGGTACGACCTCACGCGCTGGCCAGACCACATTCTAAAAAGAGCCTATCAGACGATGCGCATGTGCGTGACCACGTAGCTGCCCGTTCTGGTCAATCCGCAGCTGGACGAGGCCCTGCCCGTGCTTTGCGGAGTCGTGAGGGCGACTCGACTGGTCAGTGCGGGTGTGCCGAATGCTAGGGGGGAAGAATTGCAGAGGAATGCATTCACTGCCTTCTGTTGCCCGCAGCGTCTACCTACACCTGGTCTGTCACGCACGATGGTTTCCTCAATTCTCGAGCCATCAAGGCTCAGTCCTGCTGCCGGTAGCGCCGCGGTGGTCCGCGTGGCACCGCGCAGTGTTCGGAGTGACGTCGAGAAGGTGGGGCCCCTGAAGAATCGTCGGAACGGCGCGTGCCTCGACAACGACACGTGCTGCGGCCCAAAAACAACAACAACAACAAATCACTCCCGGAGAGGCACGGCGAAGAAGATTTGCCTGTTGCCGAAACTGCCGAGTGCTTTATTGAGCGACACTGCATCAAATAACTTGAAGGAAACGCACCAAACCCTCTCTCCGCAGGCCTGAAAACAATAAGCGACGCTCGTCTGCTCACCGCTGCGCGTAGTCAAAGTGTAATTTGAAAACAACGCAGATTTACGCACACGCGAATTATTGAATGCAATGAACAAAATGCACGGAATTGATCGTCCAGGTTGCAATGATTACGACGTTTAAGTTACGCTGTGGCCAAACCATAAATGTACCACCGACTGATTACTACCGGACTGATTGCAGATACATTTCATTATCGCCACCCGTTTGCTCTATCCACTGCTGGATGAAAGGGCTGTCTAAGCCATTGCGATTTCCTGCAGAGTAAGACAGATCTGTGTGTGTGTGTGTAAGCGCATTGCTACCGGCAAATGCCAATAGCAATTGATATTCCAGGAGACCCTTCCTCCCTTCTCCCAACTGCTTGGAATCGCATATGCGATGTCCACATTAATGAAGCAACTGCTGGGTATGCTCACATCACGTGGGATGCTCGGGGGTCAAGGGGCGTGATATGCTCACCTCACAACACGTGCTGCACAAGTTCACAAGAGTGGGAAATATCCCAACGGTGCTCGTCAACTGACTTGCCTCCATCCCTTATTTGATTTTTTTTTGTTTACACGGCAACATGCTCATCATCATCATCATTAGCCGTGGACTATGCACTGCTGGATGAAGGCCTCCTCTCTCACGGTTGTGCGACGTGACAGAATCCATTTCACCGCTCCACAATGCAATTTTATATTCGGGCACCCGAAATATTTTAAAAATCTATTTTTTGCATTCATGAGAAATGCTTTCTGCAAGAACATTGCGGTACATAACTGCAGCTTGTCGTTTGGTTTTGATGACAGCCGGTAAAGCCGTTCCGAATTTTCGTGAATTGCTTACTGATTCAAAAACGTAGGAACTGTTGCCAATTCCAGGATAATTTTAGTCACGAAAGCACTGATTGGCACGCACGAACCTACACGCCTACACCACCACACACGGTCACTCAGTCAAAAGGGTAAAGGTTACTGATCATTACGCCACTGTAACAGCTACCTTCGTTTCTCGGTTAAAAGGTTAAATTGTCACACTAATTGCGAGACGTTTATATGTGCGGAAAACCGTTTTTGACCATTAACAAAAATATATATGGTTACTGGTAATAGAATAAAAAGATTTGATCAACTCTGTCTTTGATCCGGTCGGAAAAATCCGAAATCAATTCAAGGAAACCAACAAAAATAAAAGCCCCATTGTGCACGAGCCATTAGAAAATAACGTCCATGCTTTCACGGCACAAACCACCCCCCCCCCCCCCAGAGGCCCCAGGAAATAAACCCTGAAACGGCCACCTGCAGACAGCTTCTCAAACGATGGCACCTTTAAGTGGCCGTTCATTCCCTCTTAACGGTCAACAGAAAATGAATTACCGCATGCTGTTTAGCGCCGGTTCCAAATCACAGGAGCGCGCGACGCCGCGCAGCTCCTCGAACCGCGGGCAAGTAATTGCAGATTGAATGCAATCGGAAATTTACGGCGGTAATGTTCTCAGGTTTTTCCTTTTTTTTTAGAGCTGCGATCAAATAGGACTCTCCCGATGGCTATTGTTATGATGTATTCTGGCTGTAAAGTAACAAAAAGAAGAAAAAATAAAAACACAACAACCTCTGCGATATCGTCTATTCCACTACAGAGGCGGTGGTGGGGCCCTCCCCCCTCCCCCCCTCAGGGCGTTTTGACTTGGCCAGGCTTCCGAACAGCCGTTTGCGAACGATGGGCCCCCTTGGCTTCTCGGGAGGGCCCTGGCAAGCGAAGGGGGCGGCGAACGTTCAAGCGCCGGAGCACGAGCGCAGGGCGAGCGCGTTGCCTGTGGGGTGATCACTGTTGTTGATCGAGACGCACGCGGCGTGGTTGAATAAGGATGGGGGTAAACGCACTTTTAAATTGGGTATGTAAATACGCCGCTCGTAAGACGGGAAGGTTTCGTGCAGAACTGCGCATCTCCGGCGGCTTTTGTTTATTATACGCCTTGTTACCTAGCCAGAATTACACGTTGACAATTGTAGAGCTCACTGGCTACAAGATTTAGTTCCCTTTTGAACCTCACTGGCTACAAGGTTTTCTTCATTTTGCACCTCACTCATTGTAGGGCCTCTCCTATTTCCCCTCCCCTCCTCGCCTTGACTGATCGCAGCGCCCCTTTGCCGAGCCGCGGCCCTTCGCCGCCCGATTGCATTGCAGCATGGCCCAGTGGTGAAGGCTTCCAAGCTGGGGAAAAATGCACCCTCCAAATTTGATAGCGAACTCGCGGGACGTTCCATCCCGTTGGCATCTTTTCGCAACACTCGGCTCGCTTACACCCGTGCAAGGGACACTAACGTCATCTCCTCTTGGGCCTCGGCAGATTGAATTGTCCAGCGCAGAGGAGTGCGGAGAAGGTTGGGTGGCCTCGAGAACAACCCTCGGACCTCTTTGTCGAAATCAGGGACACTCGGTAATTTTTGCCGTTCTCACGACGCAGCCATCCCGCGAGCAATGCGAGCGCACCGTGGAGTAGCGCACACTGCCTTCAGTTTGGGAGATAGTGCGCAAAGATTTTTAGTCATGACAATAATAATTATATTTGTTGTTTCAACTTGTAGCGTGCCTCACGGTGCGAGAAGAAGCCGCAGACAAAACGGGAAATGCGGCCGGGCATGTGAGCGGGCACAAAATGCTACCCCAAGCTCTGCGATCCTCTATATATGAAGGTGATATCAGCCAATTAATGAGTGTTTCTACATTGTAGTTGCTTTGGAGCACACACCAACACGTTGGACTCTATCCGCTGGAGGTCATTTGACCACACTTCACGCCCGTCGTTGCCAGTTGGTGAAGGCGTAAAGCATAGGTGTAGAAGCGTAGCACCTCCGATTAGCACGACTAGTTACGTACGGTGCAAATGAAGTCCAACATAGACACGTAGTGGTGGAGTGCAACAATGAATTGTGTAGCGCCTGCTCTCCTCTGCCTGCCGTGCGGCCCTGCAGCTGCCTCTAGCAACCTGCTCTGCATCGTGGTAACCCATCCCAGCTCCTGTGTCGAGCTCGCTCGCCTCCATCACGTATCTGTCTTTCATCGCACTCGTCTGTTGTCCTGATCCGTGGCATGGCGGGCCCCTGAAAGAGCCTTCGTGGGCAAAGCGGGACACTTCAATAGAACTTCGTGAGCCACATCCGACCCGTTGGCCGCCAGTTGAAGAACCCCTGACCAGAGGTTCATCTCGATCAGTGGACATGCACGGTCGTGGTCCAGTGGCTGTATACACGAGATTTAAGATGAGAGTCACGTAGAAGGGAAATAATAAAATAATACAAATATTAAACAATAAAAATTATCACGACGTTTCGACTGCAACACAAGCAATCATCATCATGTGTGAAATTCACAGCAATCATTCTTCAGTCGGACATCTTACGGCCTTCCAGCGTACGTTCCCACTAAAACATTCAACGTTGCGCCCGCTTTGGCATGTGCCTTGGTCCAACGTTGGCCTCAACGTTCCACGTTTACTGGGTTACAGCCAGAGGCCACATTTACCCACGCGCACAGCAAACAAAAGGGTTTATTGGTGACTCCCACTGTTCACGCCCAGTATTGCACCTTTGGATTCAGAAAATACAGCGCGGTAAGCAGTCCATATTAAGTGCGTCGGAAATAAATAAAAACAATAACTCGGCATATTCAAGACCTTGCTACCAGCGTGGGCCTCCCGTGATGGATTTGGGTCGGATGTCCTTGCAGATAAGATAGGCGATATTCAAAGTGCTTTGCTCTGCGCGTGAGAGGGTGGTGAATGGCACGGATAATGATTAACTACTCTCCCCCGCAGGTGCGGCGCATATCTGCCTGACAGCATTATGCATGGGCAGAGCAAAACCAAATCTTGATATGGGTTAAAGGGAGCCCCAACTGATGAATGGGGAAAGAGAGGGGTGGGGTGTTCCATGCATAAACGATTCTTGCGTCGATTGCGATTACAGCGATTACAGCTTTGTGCTGACATAGCAACAACCTCCACCTTGTATGTATGTTGAACTTCTTTCGCACCGTACGTAGCCAACCATGTTAATCTGAGATGCGGGGAGATGGACAACAAGCGAAACACAAAAATTAGTTTTTAATTTAGATTGTAATGGGCGTAGCTCTAGTGGCTTCCAGATGTTGAAAGGGAGAGCGTTCCAGACGGCCGCAGAAGCGCATCTGAAAGCGCGCGATGCAATGACGTGATCAGCAAGGTATTGGCCAGCCGAAAACCGCCGCGAGGATGACCGGAGGTCGCCTGGTGGTTTACGTTCCTTGACGAGATCACCAAGGTGTTGTGGTTGATTTGTGGCAAGCACTTTGCGTGTGCAATGAGTGCGACCTCACGGTGGATTCGTTCGGCCACCGGAAGCCAATGCAGCTCGGCGAGCACTGGACGTGTGTGTAAACAGCAGACGCTGGGTTCACTTTCAATTCGGGGAAGAGTTTCAATGTCTCTGAACACACGGCGGCTCGAGCGTGCCCACGCTCTTCGTTACAACGGTGCACGTCTCATTGTCTCATTGTTCGCGTGGCTGACGTTGGCGCAGAGCAAACAGCTGTGAATGTACATCGAGGTGGGTGAGCCAGATAATTGCGTCAGGTGTGGCGGAGTGTACCGCTGCGATGATGCTTCCTTCGTAATTGTGAATCGGGCGTCGAGTCGATGTCATGCGTCCCACGGTCTATTCGGGGTGACCACAGTCTCCGAGCACTGGTGGGGCAGTTTTAAGTTTCCCACGGTGGCGAGATGGTATCTCACTCGCCTGCTAGGCGGCAGGTCGTGGATTCGATCCCGACCCTGACGCCTGCTGCTGTATATTTGTAGTGGTCGCTTGACATTTTTTTCCGGGTCCTCCAGTTTTTCCCTCCACATTTAGAAAGATGCGTTTCTCGTATTTAGCTGCTATACATTTCCACGCGATAAGCCACTTCGTTGAGCTATCATTTGTGGCCAGGTCACTTCTGAAAAAGAGGCATATAGCTGAGTGGGCCTTACCTGGTAAAAGAAAATAAATAGCTTAGAAAATAAATAGTTTAATAGTTCTTTTTAAAAATGTGCGGCTGCCGTGCTTTGTGCACACGTGGTTTCGGGGTTGTGGCCCATAAGCTTCACGGAAGATCGACACCAGCAGAGATCTTCTGCGTCATCGGGACCTCTGACGAGGTGTTCGTTGGTGACCTCTTGTTACGGTCGAAGTTGCATGAACATCAGGGTCAAAGTTGCATCGTTAAAGATGAAGAGTGTGGTTTCCGAAAGGGACGAGTGTGGCTGACCTGTCAAGTTGTCCTCACAGACTGACCGACAAAACCCTGCTGCTGCACTACCTTGTTTGGAGGAGGCATTAAAAAACTCAGGGGGTGGGATGTGGGGGGCAGGGAGTTTGGCAATACACAGTCGTATGCATGAATGTTGAACTTCTTTCGCACCGTACGTAGCCAACCGTGCTAATCGAAGGTGCGGTGGAAGGACATTCGACTAAATATGAAAGCAGTTCTAAGTAAACGAGTTTTCAATCGTGATTTAATAGTGTATAGCTACAGTGGATTCCCAAATTCGGAAGTCAGAGCGTTCCAGACGGCCGCACATGCGCATCTGAAAGCGTGCGATGCAGTGGCCATCTCTGTTCGATGGCCAGTCAATGTTAATCTACAAATGTTTCATACAGGCTCCGTGGCTGATTGTGGACTCCGGGGCTTATTGAGGACTGATTGGGGGCTATGGGGCTGATTTGGGGCTGATTTGGGGCTGATTTTGGGCTGATTTGGGGCTGATTTGGCGCTGATTTGGGGCTGATTTGGGGCTGATTTGGGGCTGATTTGGGGCTGATTTGGGGCTGATTTGGGGCTGATTTGGGGCTGATTTGGGGCTGATTTGGGGCTGATTTGGGGCTGATTTGGGGCTGATTTGGGGCTGATTTGGGGCTGATTGATTTGGGGCTGATTTGGGGCTGATTGGGGCCTCTGGGACTGCATGGAGTCGATAACCTGGGCATGGAAGTTAAGTTGAGTGGCATCGCAGCACGTGTATTCACTGTTGTTGCTTTGTGTTGGCAAAGTTAAAAGTCCAATTTAACATTTTGGATTATCATTTAATGCAGCATAGCATGGGGGTTTATGCTTTTCTAACATTTACACTCAAATTAGTGTTGCTTATGTTGGGCAGCTCTTGAGAAATGCAAATACGGATTTTTATTATTCATTATGGAGATACGTCCACACATGTTTGTTTGCCAGTTTCTCTCTTAATTCCTCCAGTATAAATAAATATTCTGATTAATATCCAATTATCCATTGTGCGTCGGGTTTTTCCCGCCAAAACAACATTGTTTGTGCAAATCATCTCTGCCTGGATATTCATGTTTTTTCACATCTACCGAGAAATACAGTTAAATTATGTTCAGTTTACAGAGCTTTGTCAACTCCCGGCTGCATGAAGGCCTTCCTCGGTCAATGTCAGTCATGTTGGTTGCTTGCCCATTATTTACAAAGCTGCTCAGAGAGGATTAATGAAGGGAGAATGATCTAAGACCAGTTCACATTTCACTCGCCACTGAATCAACCGCAGGTCGCCGAGTTCGTAGTGGGCCCTAACCACGGCGCCACCGCTCTGTCCCCAAGTTAAACAATGTTTCTAGTTATGATTTAAAGGTAATATATCTGTGACATCGTTTTGCAAGTGCTTTAGAAGCGCAGGCTGGAGGTCCTTCACTGCCACCATCATCATGTCTCACAAACATTGGCCCTTAGTAAAACAACGAGTTCTTATTCAGAACACTGTTCAGTTAAAAGGCAGCGTTAATGACAACGATGACTGGTGGTAATGTACGTTCACCCACTGCTTATATGAACTGGAGTCAATGCCAAACAGCATCAGCATAGCAAACACATTCCTGCGGAGGGAGCTGGTAGGAACGTTGGGTTGCTCGGTCAATGGCCAGGGTCAACGGCGGCGTGGTGTATTCCGCAAATATGGCCGACTGTGAGGGCGCGCACAAGCCGGCGTGAGTAGGTTAAACGTTGAGTTTTATAAGGGCACCACGGGGTGACCAGCCCCTCCCCACCCAGCCCCACACCTCCCACCCCCACCCAGCCCCACCATCCCTACCCAGCCCCTCCCCACCCTCACCACCCAGCCCCTCCCCACCCTTCCCTCTCCACCCAGCCCCACCCCTCCCATTTTTGGATGCACGACAGACGGACGGACGGACACAATAATCCCCTGTGGGCTGGTCGAACCAGGTGGTTCCTACCAGTATAACACTGGTTATCAGCGAGCACACAAACAAAGCACGGCGCACCTGGGACATCTTGAATGCAAGGCAAGAGCAACTTTTTCTCCTCAATGACATTTTCAATGCAGCTATTCATTATTGTTCGGTCATAATGAATAACCTTGCTAAATGTTAAGGTGCACGTTAAAGCCGCGGCATGTAACGTGGCTTGCAGAGAGAGAGAGAGGTAATCACAACTCGAGTCTAACAGGCTTGAACCTTTCAACATTGACCATTTGACTTAATTTCAACGTAGTCTTTAACCGTTGATTAATGCAGGATTCAATTAGACCTTTGGTAATTAATTTGAGATTTTTTTTTTTAGCTTTGCCAAGAGATGGCTGCCAGGTTTGTGACAAAGGATTTACGATCCATACAGAAACTGGCAAAGTCTCACGTCACGATTGGTTGGCTTTGAATGAGCCTGACACAACACTGTTGCAGTGACACTGTGCTTAACTTATCATTATCGCCATCAGCCATGATTTATCCACTGCTGCATGAAGGCCTCCCCAAGCCGTCACCATCTCTCGCAGAGCCACGGTGGCGGGATGTTAACTACCTCGCCTGGTATGCAGGAGATCGTGGATTCCATCCCGACCCTGACGCCTGCTGTATATTTGAAAAAGAGCTACATCGCTCAGTGGGCCTGAGCTGGTAAAATACAAATAGTTGCTTTTTTCTTACGATGCAACGATCCTTGTAGCTCTCAGGCGTGTTCCCTCATTGGACCATCTTTAGTGACCACCACCAGCAGCCGTCATCCCTTCTAGCCATTACGTGTCTTGCTCCGAACGAACTTTTTCCCCCGCGATTCACTTTCTCAGTACAAATTCCAAACGGGCACCTGCCCAAGCTTCTTTGCGCGCTTTTCCAGCGCTCATTTCATCGTCAATGTCCAATGTCACCCATCTCCATAGGTCAGAGGAGGTCACGTGAACCTTATGGCGGTACCCCGGGGTACCATAGTTCCCCGGCTCTCGCATAATGTCCGTGATGCAGTCATTTTGAGTCTGTTGATGGTCGGCGATGCGGCAATCCATTCATCTCGACGAGCTGTACACTACGATGCACCGCTATGGTTCAGGGTTTCGGCGCAATCGTCCTCGCTGCGTTTCGACATCGCGGAGTGGCACTGATTTCGGATTGATTGGTAAGTACACCCCTGGGAAAAATAGTGTCTCAGAAATAAAATATTTAATTGCCTCGGCCAGTTTGTATCATTTGGTGCCCGGGGTTACGCCATAAGGATCATGTGCTCTTATTAAAATAAAAGAGAGAGAGAGAAAAAATCACAGAACAAATGACGAAATTAATGTGCTTAACATTATCCAAAACTGATTGTGGGCTCCTAATTAAATCAATGCGCCCACACCATCCTTCATATTAAGTGTGCATACTGCTTGATGTATAATTTTCTTTTTGGTAGGGCAGTTGCTGTCAAGAAAAACGGGCTGGACCAAAATTTACGACTGTTCCATAGGTTACACATTGACAAATATCCATCGCGCATTGTGTGGGCGATCTTTTTGAGCGCCAAAGAAGTCCCGGGAAGAGTCGATTTCACGTGATGCGTTACGCGCTCTCTCGAGCTTGAGACGTCACGATGCCATTGTTACACCACACACCTGCCGACATGATCATCATGCTCATTAATCCAGAAATATTCACAGCAGAAATGTACACCATCGTGCATTCATTTGCAACCCTTTATTGATCCGTTGCGGGATGAAGGCCACGTGTCGGACAAGGGTGGTGCTTTGGCCACACCTCACCATCATAATCACTATGGATTGGTGGAGGAGGAGGTTTAGATATCACTCGTCACTGAAAACCGTCATGGTCGGGAATTAAAATGTGGTTTGCCCCGCACATAGAAAAGTGCGTTAAACTTCAACATATTAATCTGAAATACGAATCTCAGTTAATAAATAATATAAGAATATTATATAATTAATACAGTACTCCCTTCGTGAATACAACGCAGGTAGCACGTCGTGTGGTGGCGTAAAGTGTGAGCTCCCCCACCTGTTCCAAAGATGGTTGACTAATGTGGAAGAGTAGGCCGTTCACCTTCTAGAGGGGCACCCTAGACACCCCCCTGCCTCTCCTCCTGCCCACCTCCCGCTCCAGTGGAGGAAGGCTTGCTAGCCGTGGCAGCACCTTTACCTTTACTTATATTGACACAAAGCATACTCTTTGGTTCTTTCGGTAAAGTCACGTAGAGTATGAAAGAAAATAAATCACGACGTTTCGGGCGCAACACAAGCGTCCGTCATCAGGTGGATTCCTGCAGTCACGAAATCTTCAAATCAAAATTGACACAAGGAATTTTTCCCCCACGAATATGAGTATACTGTAAGCGGATCATTGCAACATTTGCACGTGTGCGGCGCGCGTGTGTGCGTCCATACGTGCGCGCGTGGTCAGTTCGTGTGCGGCGCGCGTGTGTGCGCGTCCATGCGTGGCCAGTTCGTGTGCTCGAGCAAGGCGAGTGAGCGGGTCACTCGAGGGCTGTATTCGCGTTCGCGGGGGACGACAAAGGACAACCGGCAGAGTTGATTTGTCTCTCGACTCGGGCGCTCTTCCTCTCGCAATTTTGATGTATTATGCAGGCGCGTAATGTGCGCTGCATAAACACCCCCCACCCCAACCCACCCCACCCCCCCAAACCGGATCTCGTGGAGAAAAGCCATCCGCGCGTCCTGAATGTCAGCGAGCCGCGGCTGCCGCTGACGCCGTCTTATTTGAGCAGCGGAGCAGAGAGGCAGCGGCGCCCTTTGCTCGTGGCCGGTGGGAAGTTGACTGCTCGCTAATTGTACCCTCAGGGCCCCACATCTCCCATCCGACTCAACTCAAACCGCCCCGACGCCTTCGTTAGCCGCTCCGCAGCTGACGGGAATGGGCCGTGAAGGGGGCGGGGGGGACGGCTGCTTAAAAGAAGTGTGCGCTCGGCTACCTCTCTCCCAAATTGAATACACGTGGCACCCGTTAAATTAAAGGAGAGGCGGGGGGCGTTCTGATGTCCCGTACGCACAGATTTTATGCTGTGATTTTATCCCCCCCCTCCCCCGCGTATGGATTCCCGACATCGTGGTTCGAGATTGCCAACACGACGTCATCGCGGAGGGTAATGAAGTGAGTTTTTTTTGCGGTGAAATAATATTAGTAATTATTATAACAATACCGAAGCTATTTCTTTTGTCTCCGCGAAAGGGGTGGATTTGGTAGCGCAACGGTTGGATAACTGCACTATAAAGCCGGCGACCTGAGTTTGATTGCTGAACTCGTTGAACGGCAGTGGCGAGTGAGACTTGAAACGGTCCTGGATTACCCTCCCACCAACCTGCATTGACCAGGATGGTGAAATATGGTTTTTAAAAAACCTGACTTCCTTCATGTAGCTGTGTGGCAGTGTGGGGAGCCTCTCATCCGCCAGTGGATTCACAAACCGCTGGTAATTGTTCACCGGTCATGCGCATTTGAACGCTATTTTGGTTCTCGAAACACAAATGCATTTAAGCTTGGTCGAGAATAATGACAAGAGTGGCAGCCAATGGAGGGAAAGAAGGATGTTCACCACGGAGATTGGAGTAATAATTTATATTTATCTTGATTTGACGCTTTTGTGACTGCAGGAATCCATACTCTTTGGTTTTTTCGGTAAAGAACCGTGAGAGAAGGGCTCCAGATTCTAGAGATGTTCATCCAGCAGTGGATTGATAGCGGATGAAGATGCTGATGATGGCTATTTCAGCCTTTTCGCGCTGTTGTCAAACAATACAATTAAGCTCGTGAGGTATTCTGAGAGGTCCCAGAGTGCCTTGCAAGCCCTCAACATGCAGGGCATTGTGGATTTCGTATTATTTTTAACGTGGCCTCATTTTTCCGCTCACGCTCGGCTAGATTGTTAAGGCAAGGCATCGCTTTACTCTGGAGACGGCCCGCGTGGCCCATTTGGGAATTGGCCCTTGAGGCCCCACAGGGAAAGTAGCCCCCAGAAATGAATGTGAAAGGGTCCACGCTCAGTAACTTTGGCGAAGGCCGTTGTGGGCTCCTCCGTAGCTCATCCCAATTGGTGTTGTTCGTGCAAGTCTGCAGTGTAACAACTAGGGCTTGGTGCAAAGTTCTCGAGGGGTTTTTTTTTCTTCTCGCATTCATTATTAATACACCTCAATGAAATAAGGACCATGTATTTTTCAGGAATGGGGAAAAAGGCCCAACTTTAAAATATTCCGGAATAAACGAACTTTTCAGGGTTAGTTTTTACGATATTTAATTTTTTTGGGGATTTTGCAGCGAAAATTTAAAGCTGTTATTGCTGTTTGTCTGTCTGTCTACAATCCAGCGGGAACGTTAACTCCCGTAAAAAAAAATCCAATTTAAAATAACATTTGATTCGCAGTTGTTTTAACGTTAGGGTGTTGCCCACGAGTAAAATTGCCATTCTGATCAAGGGCGCACCTCTGCTGCCAGGCCATAGACGTGGGAGCGAGATTCTTAACGGTGGGTTTGTCTCCGCCTTTTAGGGAACCGTTTGATCAACTTGGCCGGTTTTCTGCAAGGCATGTCCCTAGCCAGTAGCATAACTCTTTTTAAAGTAAAGTTTCGTACATATTGGACCATTATTCCGAGCGTTATGACCCCCTCCGTTAGAGACAGACGTAGATAATGCATTAATGCCTTCAACCTTAGTTTGAAAAAGTCACATTTTCAAACTTTTTTGAAAAGACACAAGGAACGTTGTCACGTTTCTTGCAGCTAAGCGTTCAGCCCATACCGTAGGCCAGCTATGTCAAAATATCAACACAAGCAACATATGCCACGTTCATCACTATCGAAAAGAACGTGTCATAAGACCAATGTTTATAAAACAGACTTAAATTTCAAGGCAATGGATTTCTTTCAGAGTCAAAATGTTAACGGATGCGCGTTCCTTTCTCCTTACGCAGAATTAGTTTTTTTGTAATGAAATACGTAAATATGTGTCAGTATTGCATAACACTTGCCATACATCATTGGTTCATAATTCAATCCCGTATCAACTTCAAATTCATTCCCACCATCTTGAAGATCATTTGTGCACTCGCCCCTGGCGACCTCTCCCCTCTCATCTCACTCTACTCCGCTCCACGCACTCTCATACCTCTCCCCTCTCATCTCACTCTACTCCCCTCCACACACTCTCCTACCTCTCCCCTCTCATCTCACTCTACTCCCCTCCACGCACTCTCCTACCTCTCCCCTCTCATCTCACTCTACTCCCCTCCACATACTCTCCTACCTCTCCCCTCTCATCTCACTCTACTCCCCTCCACACACTCTCCTACCTCTCATCTCACTTTACTCCCCTCCACACACTCTCCTACCTCTCCCCTCTCATCTCACTCTACTCCCCTCCACGCACTCTCCTACCTCTCCCCTCTCATCTCACTCTACTCCCCTCCACGCACTCTCCTACCTCTCCCCTCTCATCTCACTCTACTCCCCTCCACGCACTCTCCTACCTCTCCCCTCTCATCTCATTCTACTCCCCTCCACGCACTCTCCTACCTCTCCCTTCTCATCTCACTCTACTCCCCTCCACGCACTCTCATACCTCTTCCCTCTCATCTCACTCTACTCCGCTCCACGCACTCTCATACCTCTCCTGTCTCATCTCACTCTACTCCCCTCCACACACTCTCCTACCTCTCCCCTCTCATCTCACTCTACTCCCCTCCACGCACCCTCCCACCTCTCCCCTCTCATCTCACTCTACTCCCCTCCACACACTCTCCTACCTCTCCCATCTCATCTCACTCTACTCCCCTCCACGCACCCTCCCACCTCTCCCCTCTCATCTCACTCTACTCCCCTCCACACACTCTCCTACCTCTCCCCTCTCATCTCACTCATTATTATTTATTACAAATCAAAGCACATGTCAAGAGCCTGCGCTGAAACAACAGGACAAAGGATCAGAATATTTATTTTAACAAATCACATCGGGTTATTTCATTTATATGAACAAATGTTCAAACTTACTTTTATTAACGTGAACGCATGCATCAATTATGTTTTGAATTTAATTTGGAACGTTTTATTTCTTAAGATTACAGGTGGAGCATTGATCATTTTTGCTTCGTCTCAATTCATTCCGGGTTCCTTATCGAGTTTTGTAAACGACGCTTTTCAGGTGACCCCCCACAGAACTAATACAATCAAATGTTAATAATGATGATATATACAATGTTGACTTAAAGAATAAACAAGTGCAATTGTTTCGTACCAGTGTAACAAAAAAAAAACTTACGTGTCCTGACTTTTGGGCCACGCTGTATATTTGCCAGAGGGAGAGAGAGAGTCAGCCATCGGCAGACGAACACAAGCAAGCTTTTGATCCTAGTCTTGAACGGAAGGCAGATCGGTGTCAACAGAACGGATGGCTGGCTCATGATGATATTTCGCTAAACATCAGATTTCTGGGGTTTTTTGCGGCGGGTGAGACAATTGAGCCTCGCGAATAAGCCGCGTGGCTTTCTCCGATTGACGTGAGAGACTTTGGTGTAAACAGACCGCTCTCACGACCGTCTGCGTTGTCTAACGCCTTTGAGGCAGCTTGTGGCGAAAGAGGTTGCCGGGGAGGGGAGGTGTGGAGTGGGGTTGGGAATGCACAATTAGAGATTAGCGCGCAGAATAAATCGGGCTTCATAGTAAATTAGCTTAGATGGATGGAAATGCCAAGAGAGAGAGAGAGAGAAAAAAAACCCTACAGATTACCAAAAGTCGTGGAGATAGAACTGGAAAATGGGGATCATGATTGTCTTATCTTGACCGCAGGCAGTCAATACCTCGTTAGCGCAAAAGGGTCTGAAATGATGATGAGCGCGATTGTCTGATGGGAGCCACAGCGCGGAAGACTGCATGTAGTATACAGTCTGGAAGTGAACGGGTACACTGGTTGTTTTACACGCACACACAGCGTACTGTGGTGAAGCCAACGCTAGATGCGGGACTTCCCATGCTGTGCGGGTCACGTGGGGTCATATGACAGTTCAGTCAGGCGCAGGCCGAGGGAGCAAGGCTCCCGTGAATTCTAGATTTGAAGCTTTCGTGACTGCAATGATTCATACTCTTAGTTCTTTCGGTAAAGTCACGTAGGTAAAAAAAAAATGAAATTAAGTGATGCAGCAAATCTGGCTGTGACGATCCCACCTGATGACGGAGACTTGTGTTGCCTCCGAAACGTCGTGATTTTATTGTTTTATTTTATTAATTTTAATTTCATTTTTTTGCTCTCGTGAATGTTGGGAGCATCGAAAGGACGGTGCGACGATGGACTGATCTCGACGGCCCACCGTGAAGCCTGGCAGCAGCCTATAACAAGCTGCTACGCATAGTGGTCACCCATCACGTGGGTGACCACTATGCGCCACGTCCACACGACCCTCTTTGGCTTCCCAGGTCCGCGACGAGGGCGGGCGCGTTCCGGGGTGATTTGACCATATGCACGGTGAAACATTACTATCAATATATACACTTAAGTCTGTACTTCCATTAAAACATGTTTGCCTTTAATTTCTGAGCAATGGAACTACACAACAGATTCCCGTGACCAAATTCGACATTGACAATACACAAAAAAGCAAACGGCTCAGTCCTTCCATCTACAGTGATTCCTGTTGCTGTCAACGTGTTGTAATTCCTTGGACTTGAGACCCAGAATGATGCTTGTGGTCATATAGATCCATCCTGCGTTCCAGTCTCGTGCCCCTGGGTTTACATTCGTGGTCATGGACAAACCTGCTTCCCAGAGAATGCGTAATCAGCATCGCAGGTCGAGGTTACATTGTTTGCTTTCGGTCCAGGAAGGAGTTAGCTTTTCGTTCGCATAATTTATCCACGTGGTTGGTGCAAATAATGCTGCAGGGCCGGCATTGCGTGACCCTCCTGCATTTCTTAGTTTGCTGTCGTGCTGACATTCAGTGTAGCTGGAGCCTGTGGGACGTCGGTTAATGTTGTTGGGTTTTTTTTCTTCATTAATCTGGGGAGCGCTTGAGATGTTTGGGCCCCTAACCTTTGCATAGTTTGCTCATGCCTAACATCGTCGCTTTCCCATATTGGTTCGACAGGCCGTGCAGATTTGTGCCACCTCCATTCCGAGTCACGGGGCTTTGCTCCAATGGAAGCGGCCGTGAAATACAGTTATTGGTGCCCATCACTCAGCTGAAAGGGAAAGCAATCTGTGGGCATGTGTGGAAATATCACCGTATATCATTTCCACCCTTGGCAGAGTATTTTGCATCAATGTGTCACAGTGTCTTGCACCTCTTTGCCAATTGCATGTCGGTGTGAAAAATAATGCCTCTGTCACCCCCGCCACCACCCCTGCCCTCTCTTTACCTGTGGCTTAATTGACATTTGTAGGACCTTATTATTAATTTGCTCCTGCCATAGAAATGTGGAATTTCCACTCCTTGCTCGAGATTGTACATAGGAGATAAGCACCACCTCAAATCTCATTTCAGCAGGAAATGATTGTTTTGTATAATTAATCATGATTTAATCCACTCGTGTTGCCAGCAGTGGATTTCACTGGAATTTTGCTGATTCTCACGTTTTCTGTTGCTGCCATGCCCCCAAAATATGGACATAAGTCATCGTTCATTTATATCCTTCACTTTTTTTTCCTTTTCGTCTTCCCCGCCAGCTATATAAGTGTGTTTTTGTCCTCACAAATATTTCATTGTGGTGTTTTTTTAATGTAATGTACTTTTAGGTGCTGTGGAATTTAAGTTTTCAAAAAAAATGGAAATCCTCGTATTTCCTGGCGGTAGATATGCCGCCGTACGAGTTCTGAAAATGCGATGTTGAGAAAGGCTTAGACTTGTTTAACATTTCTTAAGGTTGATGCCCCAGTGGAAAATAGCAAGACAGTCATTTCCAAGATTACATTGAGTTCTGGATACAAATGAATTCTGCTTATAGCTGCTCAACAACTGAAGCATCACAGAAAGCATGCACTTTGCCAGGCAGGAAATCAAGGCCACTAAGAGCCTAAGTCATTTTGCGTGTAAATAAAACATTGAAACTTCATTTAAGTGATTTAACCCATGGCATACACTGTATCGGAGTGGTCGCGTGGTAGTTAGCACGATGCTTAAGTCATTTTGAGTGTAGATCAAACATTGAAACTTCATTTAACCCATGGCATACACTGTATCGGAGTGGTCGCGTGGTAGTTAACACGCTGCTTGATCAATTCCGCAACCTAGCAATCGAAGTTCAATTCCTGGCCATTGCTAACATCAGCGGTGAGAGATACAGTAGCTGAACAGGCCCTGTGCCCCTTCACCAACTCGCGGTGGCTCACGTGATGAAGTCCCATCCAACCGTCTGCACGACTGACGTGGTATGCAGAGGCTGTCACCCACTCGTGGATTGACAAAGGACTTTCAATGACATTGCTATTCACTGTTTTGAGGAAGTAACGTCAATTGCACGGCCGATTAATTATATTTGCTGTTTTTGTGCTGCTACGGTTGGTTTCAGTCATTTTTTTTCCAGCCAAAATTAGAACAAACTTTAAAAACAATGTACGATGTGATGATGGTGATCTTATCCTGTCCTGTGGTTCTGTGTTTTATCTCTCTCTCAAATTTAGCATTCTCAGGAAAAACGTAATCAACCAGGTAGGGTGTTGACTGTTATGTTATCCGACTCTCTGTTGTATTACATTACATTTCTAAGTATACTAGATTTGTGTTTCTATTTCATTTATACCTGATGATGATTGCTTGTGTTGCAATCGCGAAACGTCGTATGCTAGTATTTAATTTATTATTTTCTCTTTATACGTGACTTTACCGAAAGAACCAAAGAATAATTCCTGCAGTCACGAAAGCTCCAAATAAAGTTTTTTTTTTATCCTGTCCCCCTCACTCCCTCCCCTGACCCTCCTTCCCTGTCAAATTCAAAGGCGGTTCACTTCCTTTTGTAGTGACGTTAATAGTCACCGTGGAACCCACTGCACTTTCATCAATCCACTGCTGCATGAAGGCCTTCCCACGCTAATGTCGGTCATGGGGGCTGTTTGATCATACTTCACCACACTGGTCAGTGGGGGTTGGTGAGTGCCTGATAGCTGTGGATAGAAATCATATGTAGGTCACCAGATTAATAGTGCAGTGGCTAGCTACTGTGCCACTGTGGTTAGGGGCCGTCCATAAATGACGTCACGCACCTGGGGGGGGGGTCAGACATTTGTGACGATGTGTGACAAGGGGGGGGGGGTGAGAAATGTGACGTCACATCAAAATGCGCAACTTTAAATAAATATAGACAACACGTTCTACTTAATTAAATGGACTTTTTAATAAATGTTTTCTCCTACAACATCAGAGTGCAGCGCCACATTAAATACGCACTACAATGACGATAGTTTAAAGCGATTTGAAGCATGTTTTATTTTCTTTTTTTTTGGGGGGGGGGGGGGGCAGAACTTTGTGACGTCATCTTTGAGGTGGGGGGTCTGATTTTTTGTGACGCCGTGTGACGAGGGGGGGGGTCAAAAGTCATCCAAAATCGCGTGACGTCATTTATGGACGGCCCACTCTGAGCTTATAAAGAAATATATATAAGCTTCATAAAAAACACACATTTTTGAACATTAAACATTTCAGATATTAAATTCCAATTATCTTTTTGCCATCTCATAAGAAAAAAATATATTGACATCGTCTGGACCGACGTGGTTCAATTGAGAGGAACGTAAACATTCTGTCCACAATCTCCGTCGCCAAATGGTCTGGACACAGCGCGCTATTGACGACAGGGGGCAATGTTGTACAGCACCATGCAGCCGGAAAGTGTCTACTCACAGCTGTTACACGTATCGGCATCATCATCAGTGGGTTCTTAATCTCACGGCATATAAGTATCGAATCGATCTGAGATCTGGCAATTGATTGGTTTTTTTTCAATTATTCGTATGTGGAATTCATGCATGAGAGAACATGCTCCAATA
Source organism: Lampetra fluviatilis (assembly GCF_964198595.1). Lineage (NCBI taxonomy): Eukaryota > Metazoa > Chordata > Hyperoartia > Petromyzontiformes > Petromyzontidae > Lampetra > Lampetra fluviatilis. The sequence goes on along the minus strand of NC_136285.1, from coordinate 12,535,848 downwards.
AAGAGACAACGTCATATTTGATGATAAAGAGAAGTCAGGGGGCCTGGGCAAGGATGATAACCTTGCTCGTAAGAATGATGGCCGGTGGTCGAGACTAGCAACGGAACGGCAGCCAATGGAAGGATCACGGCAAAATGAACGGCCACCGTGGAGACGGAGCGATGGGATCAGTTCATATGCAGGAGATGGCTGGATTGTTGCGTCGCGAGACCGAGATAAATTATGACGGCATCAGGGATATATTCACCTTGCAGTGGACAGATAGCAACTATATTCTTGGTTCTTTCGGTAAAGTCACGTAGAAGGGAAATAATAAAAATATAAAATAATACAAATATTAAACAATAAAATTCTCACGACGTTTCGACTGCAACACAAGCAATCATCATTAGGTGTGAAATCCACAGCAAGAACATTTTCTTGCTGTGAGAATTTTATTGTTTAATATTTTTATTATTTTATTATTTCCCTTCTGCGTGACTTTACCGAAAGAACCAATAATATGAATCCATGCAGTCACGAAAGCTTTAAATCAAAGATAGCAACTAATTCTAGTGAATTTTACACTGCTTTAAATAAGCTAAAGTATATTGCATCGTTTAACTTCCATAAAAAAAGAACAGTAAAACGTGTTTTTCATATTGATTTAGTAGACACAGAGAAGAAGTCATCTGAAACCCCAAGTGGCATGTCGAATAAGAGGAAAGGCATGAAAAGGAATGATAATGCCAAACAAAGCACGCCAGAATGTGCAAGATTTCTGTGAAAACATTTGGTCAAAGAATGAGGAAAGAAATTAAAGAATAAGGCATAAAAAAAACGACAGGAGGTGTCATAACAAGCATTTGTGAGCATTAAAGCGGCATGAAGGAAGTTGATGATGATACGTAAATAAATACAATAGATATAGTAGCCCTTGGAGAAAAATATGGAACCATAACGTGTATTCGAGACAGACAGATTGGTCAAGCAATTAATAGAATCTAGATTTGAAGTTTTCGTGACTGCAGGTGGGACAATCACCTGATGACGCTTGTGTTGTGCACGAAACGTCGTGATTTAATTTATTTTATTTTATACCTACGTGACTTTACCGAAAGAACCAAAGAGTAATTAATAGAATTTAACAGGTGACATTTCGGGAATTAGCGAGCCCAAACCTCGTCGACCTCTCTATGTGCTGTGAAGAAGGGCTATAGCCCAAAACGTCACCTGTTAAAGAGTTTTCTTTTAAGGCCTCAGTGTTCTTTATAAATGTGTTGAGTTGTTTTGTGTTTTGTTTATTGTTTATGGTTGTGCACCACTGCCACTGCAGTGTAACCACATGTACATTTTTGTAATCATACACCACAAGAAATGCCATACCTGAAGAAGTAATCACTGACCCAACAACATTCTATGGAGAGAAAAAATATTATAGACCAGAACAGACAGAATAATTGTGAACGTCACTGAAGAAGCTGTCGCATCAAAATTATCAGGCTTATTTACAAAATTTTGAAACAGAGAAAAACTATCCCAACCGTGGAACGTTGCCACATTCATTCCAGTTTTCAAACAGGGATACAAATCTGAATTTTAAGAAATTACAGACCCATTCGCCTCTTGTCACACGTACATTATCTGTTCACGAGCATAATAGAGACTCAAACATTGACCGGTCAATTGAGGAGCCTACCAATCAGAAGTGAAAGTTGTTTTTAATAAATGCTTTCTGCATTGAACTTCTTTCGCACCTTACGTAGCCAACCATGAACATCAGAGGTGCTTTTCTCTACCATTGATTACATGCGTACACATCAATCAGATCCTTTAAGTGACAGGTGAATATCAAGTACCACTAAGGTCTGGCTTTTGTTGACTATGAAAATTGATTTTTTCAGTGGAAACTGAAAAATCTTCTTGGTTCTTTCGGTAAAGTCACGTAGAAGGGACGGCTGCTTGCGTTGTGGCCGAAACGTCGTGAGAATTATATTATTTTATTACGTTTTGTTTTTATTATTTTATTACTTCCCTTCTACGTGACTTTACCGAAAGAACCAAGAAGATGAATCCCTGCAGTCACGAAAGCTTTAAATCGAAACTGAAAAAACCAAGGCCGAAATATAAACAACGTGGAAATTATCAAAACCATTCAAAACGATGGCAGTGTAGACAAAATAACAAAGATACAAGTCAGTGGAGGATTCGTGTAAGGAGTTGTGTTCTCACCAAGAATATTCCGGGTCACACTGAGGTTGTTTTCTAAATAAAGGGATTGAAGAAAGAAAGGCATAAACAAAAATTTGGCGAGACTCTGAACCGTCTAATAAGGTTGCAAAAACGGTGCTAAATATACATTTGTGTACAAATTTGCTGAACAAGTTTGCTGAACCGAAACTAATTCACTTTGGAGGGACACAACTATAACATCACCATCATCACCGGCGATCCCTCGATTCGAGAATGAGCTCTGCCAGAGGTTTAAATATGGGTTCCTGAGATGACTCAGGCGTCCGATCCTGGAAACACACGTTGCCTCGTGGGACGGATCCCTGCTGCTGTCAGGGTCATCTCTATCATTCTGTTCCTTCTCTACTCTCTTCATTCTCTCTCTTCTTTCCATTCTCGCTTCATCCTCTCTCTCTCTTTTTTACGATCAGTGGAAACAAGAATATGCTCGGTGTAGTCTGCGCTTTGCTTCGTTCATCATTTCGTATTTTTTTTTTACTTTGCTTTATGTAAACCCCCACCTCTCGGTCACTCTCTCGCTCACTCTCTCGCTAACTCTCTCGCTCACTCTCTCGCTCACTCTCTCGCTAACTCTCTCGCTCACTCTCTTGCTCTCTCTCTCTCGCCTCTCTCTCTCTCTGAGCAGCTTCGAGGGCAAAGTGATTCCCCTCGAAGCGACCCACTGCCTGCTGGAGGATGTTGTCGCCGTCATGGCCGGTTGATGGAACTCTCGCCAGCTTGCGATGTCCCGCGTCGGTTCTCCAGAGATGCGAGCTCTGAGTGTGTCTCTGTGGGTGGCGGTGCGGGCGGGATGCCCGACTATGAACGGGACAACAAACTGGTGACATAGAGAGGCGAGTGGGTGAGTGACAGTTGGATCGAGTGCCTTTGAATTATTCAACGTGACAGTGGAGGATGGTGGCATCACAGGACTGCGAGGACTTTAGTGATGCCATGACCTTCACACCCGGCAGTGGACAGACATTGCCTCACGTTGACAATCGTCATATCGTGCGTCTTACTCTGAACATTAAACCCGTCTCGTCCGATCGCAATCTGATCACCATTTTGGAATCCAGGGGACTTGTCGTGGGGGTGAGTGGGTGTGAGTAGGTTCGGGGTGGGGGGGGCGAGTCGGGGTGGCCAAACTTTCCTGACGGCTCTACCCCCGAGGGTGTTGGGGGTGGTAGAAGTGGGGGGGGGGGTGGGACGGTGTTAGCTGTCCCCCTCCCAACCGCCTAGGCCCCACCTATGCCCATGCCAAGCGCACGACAGCCAAACCTAAGCCCCGAGCCTCTCCCATGAGATCGCCGGCCGGCCAGGAGCTTCTAATTGCTGTCTCGTGACCACGACCACTTTCACTTGGAGGGTGCGAGAGCGGTTGTGACATTGACTTTGGAACTTGGGGTTCCACTCAAATGACCCCTCCTAACAGGGCGACTTAATACGACCGCACCCATCGTTCAAGTGAGCGCGCGTGTAGCCCCCCCCCCGCTTGCTACATTATGGATTTATACGCAGCCCCGTGACATTTGCGTGAGTCAAAATACGATCCATGATGTTACCCGGCAGCAACGATGACTGATTCCCACCGAGACCACGCCTCGGTCGTGTGCATCGCACGCCAACGTTTTATTTGTGTTAACTCGAAACGCGACGTGGATGTGAAATGAAATGGCACCGATAATAAGCACCTCTGCCACCACAGAGAGCCAAATCTCCAGCTGCCTCTTCACGAATAAATCGAACTGCATTTGTCAGAAATAAATTAATCGTTTGTAGGCGTACAGCTCAATGAGAGCCACCCCATGCCGTGTGGGTCGTGGGGGTCATGTGACCGTTGATGCACTTCCCTCCGCTGCTCACAACATGTCACCGCCAAAGCCGAGTGCTTTGATGGGTGACCGTCCAAGCACTACCCAGGCTCAACTCTGCTTTACTTTCGAGATCTGGCAAGATCGCGGGTGCATTCCTGTTGATTTAGTCACGTCCATTAATAATAATAATAATAACGCTGCAATTTTATTTCCAAGATGTAATGCTCCAAGCTTGTGCAGCAACATATTTTGGGGTAGGTCCCAACGTCTGCGATGTCTGACCAGCGTGGGGAGGAATGATCAAATCGCCCACGTGACCGAAATAGCCGTGGCGAGGCCCTTCGTCCCGCAGTGGATTTGGCAAAAGGGATGAACGCGCGCGATTCACGTAAAACTGTTGTCGTGTGAAGCGGGCCCGGGAATACAGCGGTGATCGTCCCCCATTGTTGTGTCGTGCCGTAACGCGACAGCGTGAGAACGAAAGCAGATGCTACTCGGACAATGATAGCGATGCGCGCGCCTCTCCGGCGATGGGGGCGGCGGGGTGGAGAGAGTGGGATTACGTCTCCACTGCTACGCGGCTCAGAGCAAGCAGCGAGCACCGTGCCGGAGCTTGCGCTCTCACCGACTAGCAAACAATGCTCCCGGCTGCTCCGGGAGCCAGCGCCATCAAACCTGGACGAGCGAGACTTGATTCTTGGTGGCCTTCTCGATGCGAGCTTTCTTTGCCCGATGGCCGATCGATCATCTGCGAATCGCAGTCTGTACACAATGACCCGAGCATGTCACAATGGCAACATTTGTCAGATGCTAAGCAGTGCACCACCTCTCCCACACATTCACACGACTCGCTCATCATAAACATAAGTATATTGTATTTTCCTTTGCTTTGTGATGAAATGGATTTTCAACTTAGAGATGTATACAGCTCTCTTGTGTTTATGTGTTAGAGTGAGGGTGCAGTTGTTCGCGCACTGCATTATACACCCGGGGAGTTTAATTCCCAGCCATGTCTGAACTTGCCCTGCCCTCCCCCCACCCTTTATAAACCCGTACTGACCAGTGTGGTGAAGTATGGTCAAATAACCCCCATGGCCACAATGATACGGGCAAACATTCCATCAGTGGATTGGCAAATGCTTGTAGACTATTATTATTCTATAATACTGTGTGTATAATGTGGTTGGCTACGTACGCTACGAAAGAAGTTCAACATACATACATTTATCTGCTGGTGTGTACATTAGCTTAACTATTTGAGACATTCACAAATTAATTACTGTAAACTGGATCCTTCCCCACCCCCCTCTATATAAAAAATTAATAATATTCATTTAAATCTAATAAAAAATCAATTTCACAGTTGCCAAAAAAGACGTTGCACGGTGGCCGAGTAGCTCAGGGGTCAGAGGTCAGAGCGCTACGTGGCACCGCTGAGATCCAGGGCTCGATCCTGGGTGCCAGCCGCCCCATCATGAAGGCGGCCTCTCAATTGCCACGAGTTGATGGCCTCAAACTGGTGAGCTGTGACTGCAACAGAAAGCCACGTTACAGAGGTAGAAGTGTGAAAAAAAAGAGAAACTGGCCAAACATCCAAATACTGTTTATATTTTGAAGATGAATGCGTCTATTATCAAATAATGAACAAAATAACATGAAAAAAAGTATCTTTAATGTGCTATCTTTAAACAAAAGTCATCAGTACAACTGTGGTCCTTATTGATAGCAGAGATATCCCATAAGCAGTGGCCCTTCAGATTTCTCTGGTATGAAGAAGGAAGCGTCACCTGTAATTGTTTTTCTTCATAGCGCGGTATAATTGACAAATATTTTGAGTTTTCTTGTTGTTTGTGCTTGTCCACCACTGACAATGCGGTCAAAGATGTTTTTGTCTGTTTGTCTCTAACGCCAGAGGCATACTCGAGTAACTAAAACCAAAACATTCCGAGAACGATTTACGGAGATTCACGGCATTGCCATTTGCGTCGGACGCTCTTGTTAATTCCATGTCGTGGTTTCGATAAAAGCTTGCTTCAAATCTTGAGGAAGTGATGCATGCCTGCCTTGTGACCGAGGAGGGATTTTTCCAGTCGTACTGCATGGTGACATTGCGACGCGTACTGTCAGCCTGCCGGCACAAGGAAGTGAGCAGCGTTCTGCAGGGGTGTGAATGCCTCGCAGCAACACGTGCAGGATTTTAGTCAAGCGAGCAGGAGAGTCGGGGACATTCGTCAATTTCTGGGAAATGTATTTTAAACATTTTTTTAAACATCAAACCTGATTTTTCTGGCGGGTAAAGGAGCACGGACAGGAGCGATCTCGTACCGGTTAGTCCACTGTGTCCTGAACCCAACCACCTGAGTTTGAATTGTTTTTTATATTTTTAAAATTATTTTGACATCGATTATTTTTATATTGATGTTGAGAGAAAAAGGCGACCCATGCATAGAACATCAAATCTAACCCTTTTGAAGACATCTTCATGATATACAGGGACTGCTCTACTTACAAACGAGTTAGGTTCCAGAGGTCTGTTCGTAAGTCGATTTGTTCGTAAGTCCAACTTTACTGCTGTCGATTCCAAACGTGTTGTACGGTATCTACACTAAACACGGGAAATTACTTTACAAGTTATATAACCTCCTGTAGATGTAGATGCCACTGGTTCTTAATGTTCTGCCGATGTAGATGCCACCACCGCCATCTATTGCGCGGCGGTTGAACCGACGACTCTCAGTCCGAACAGGCAACTGGACATACGGACAGGTTTGTTCGTATCTCTGAAGGTTCCTAAGTCGAATATTCGTAAGAAGGAGTCCCTGTCTAACACATTTTTGGGTGATACCTCGCTGGCAATGGTGCATAAGCACAAACAACAGCAAAAAATCTCAACACATTCGATCTTAAAGAGAAATCCTTTGCAACAAAGACGATGTACCTTGAAGAAGGGCCACTGCTCTAAATGTCTGCCTATCGTGTACGTTTGATTTTTTAAGGCCACAGTGTTATTGACGGATGTGTTGATTTATTGTTGTTGTTATTATGTATGTAGGCACGTCCGCAATGTTCGCGCTTTCAAAGGTGGATGGGTTCCACAGCGTCGACCGATCGGACTCGCGTAAAAATGGGTCACGCACTCGCCCCGAGATGGAGGTGCGGGATCCACAGTCAATAACGCTGCTGCTGCTGCTGCTGATGCAGCTCGCTGCTGCTGCTGCAGATCGCTGCTGCTGCTCGCTGCTACTGCAGATCGCTGCTGCTGCAGCTCACTGCTGCTGTTGCAGCTCGCTGCTGCTGCTGCTTGCTGCTGCTGCAGCTCACTGCTGCTGCTGCTCGCTGCTACTGCAGCTCGCTGCTGCTTGCTGCTGCAGCTCACTGCTGCTACTGCAGCTCGCTGCTGATTGCTGCTGCTGCAGCTCACTGCTGCTGCTGCAGCTCGCTGCTGCTTGCTGCAGCTCACTGCTGCTGCTGCAGCTCGCTGCTGCTTGCTGCAGCTCACTGCTGCTTGCTGCAGCTCACTGCTGCTGCTGCAGCTCGCTGCTGCTGCTTGCTGCAGCTCACTGCTGCTGCTGCAGCTCGCTGCTGCTGCAGCAGATCGCTGCTGTTGCTGCTGCAGCTCACTGCTGCTGCTGCTGCAGCTGCTGCTGTGGCTGCAGCTCGCTGCTGTTACTGCTGCTGCTGCTGTGGCTGCAGCTCGCTGCTGCTGTTGCTGCTGCTGCTGCAGCTGCTGCTGTGGCTGCAGCTCGCTGCTGTTGCTGTTGCTGCTGCTGCTGCTGTTGCTGCAGCTGCTGCTGCTGCAGCTGCTGCTGCTGCAGCTGGCTGCTGCTGCAGCTGGCTGCTGCTGCTGCTGTGGCTGCAGCTCGCTGCTGCTGTTGCTGCTGCTGCTGCAGCTGCTGCTGCTGCAGCTGCTGCTGCTGCAGCTGGCTGCTGCTGCAGCTGGCTGCTGCTGCTGCTGCTGTGGCTGCAGCTCGCTGCTGCTGTTGCTGCTGCTGCTGCAGCTGCTGCTGCTGCAGCTGCTGCTGCTGCAGCTGGCTGCTACTGCAGCTGGCTGCTGCTGTTGTGGCTGCAGCTCGCTGCTGCTGTTGCTGCTGCTGCAGCTGGCTGCTGTTGCTGCTCGCTGCTCAGAGGCCAGAGCTCTGGGCCAGCACCACTGAGATGCTGGGTTTCTGCCACCAGTGGTTTAACTGGGCCCTCGAGTCTAATCGGTTAATAGCCTCAGCCCAGAAACCAATTACCGTATAATTGTATATACATATAGTAAAACATCCATAAAAAAAAAATTGGTATTGTACTTAACTTGGTTAAATTCCAGCTGCTCGGTGAGAATTAAAACCATGCATTTGACTGCTGTGCAATGTACAGTCCTCTGTGTCGGTGTGTATTGGAAAATACAGCAACCCCCTCGTGTGGGTAAAAGAGGTCACTTGGAAGAAATTTCAGATGTAGTTCTGTGACATCACCTTCTGCGGGCGGGCCGTTGTCGAACACACGCGGGGGGGGGGGGGCAGGGGATTCACCGCTCTGCGGGAGTTCCGAATGGACGCTGTGTCCCGCCGCGTGATGCCAAGAGCGCAGTTGGATGAAGGCAGAGGATCGATAAAAATTAAAGAGCGTGCTAATCACACTGTGGCGCCAATACTGTGCAATGAACATTCCAATGTCCTCCGCGTTCTTGTCCCATAACCCCAACTTAACTCGCTGCACAGACCCCGAGTCGTTCATGTCAAGTTAACTCCCCAGGAGAGAGTTTTTTTCTTTCTTTCCGCGCACGCAACTAATGGAGCCTAACCCAACACCGGCTAAATTATGAAGCCGGGGGTCACATTGGCGCCCGCTTTAGCCCCTGAGCTCGGCTGCTCATGTTGAGTCTCACAGGGGTGACAGAATGGGTTGGTTTTTTTTTGGAAGCTAAACAATAACGCACTGTTGCCTTGAAAACACCCCAAGTGCCGTTACAAAGCACCTGCTTCACTCGAGCAAGTGCCCCCGGGAAAGGCGTTGCATCATGGAAAGTAACTTTTCGTGGAAAAAAAATAACGTCGGACGCGCGTCACCCGAAGTCGCGAGATTACGCGCGGAGATACATTTCTCGGCAGGTAACAAAAATGAAATCAATCACGACGTTTCGGGTGCAACACAGGCGCCCGTCATCAACCTACGTACATTTATCTGCTAGAACCTTTTTAAAACAGTCTGCATCAGCAGCAGACCATGCTTTCCCACCTGATGACGGACGCTTGTGTTGCGCCTGAAACGTCGTGATTTATTTTATTTTATACCTACGTGACTTTACCGAAAGCACCAAAGAGTAAGGTAATAAAAACTAGTGAATCAGCTCGGCCCGGAGAGTCGGTGGTCACAGAGCGACCTCAGACGCTTAAAGATGTCCTCTATAACGGCTCGTTGATGAGCTAAACGCCCCCAAGTGAATGTTGTCGAACTTGCCGAACGCTGCCCACGTGGAGCCAAACCGCTTGCATGGCCGCAGCGTCCACGTGGGCTGCGTAGAGGGACAGAGCGGGGGGGGGGGGGGCGTTTGGACGTGTGGAACCCTCTTGCTAGCACGCGTGGCATTTGACACCGGTGGGCAGTCGCCGCCGTCACACGACACGAGGGTGGCACGAGAACCAGCGTCACGTGACACTGGATCCAGCGTCACGTGACGAAAGTGACACTGGAACCAGCGTCACGTGACGAGAGTGGCACTGGAACCAGCGTCACGTGACTCTGAAACCAGCGTCACGTGACGAGAGTGGCACTGGAACCAGCGTCACGTGACACTGGAACCAGCGTCACGTGACGAGAGTGGCACTGGAACCAGCGTCACGTGACACTGAAACCAGCGTCACGTGACGAGAGTGGCACTGGAATCAGCGTCACGTGACACTGGAACCAGCGTCACGTGACGAGAGTGGCACTGGAACCAGTGTCACGTGACGAGAGTGGCACTGGAACCAGCGTCACGTGACACTAGAACCAGCGTCACGTGACGAGAGTGGCACTGGAACCAGCGTCACGTGACACTGGAACCAGCGTCACGTGACGAGAGTGGCACTGGAACCAGCGTCACGTGACACTGGAACCAGCGGTCACGTGACGAGAGTGGCACTGAAAACAGCGTCACGTGACACTGGAACCAGCGTCACGTGACGAGAGTGGCACTGAAAACAGCGTCACGTGACATTGGAACCAGCATCACGTGACGAGAGTGGCACTGGAACCAGCGTCACGTGACGAGAGTGGCACTGGAACCAGCGTCACGTGACACTGGAACCAGCGTCACGTGACGAGAGTGGCACTGGAACCAGCGTCACGTGACGAGAGTGGCACTGGAACCAGCGTCACGTGACACTGGACGCAGCGTCACGTGACGAGAGTGGCACTGGAACCAGCGTCACGTGACGAGAGTGGCACTGGAACCAGCGTCACGTGACACTGGAACCAGCGTCACGTGACGAGAGTGACATTGGAACCAGCGTCACGTGACGAGAGTGGCACTGGAACCAGCGTCACGTGACGAGAGTGGCACTGGAACCAGCGTCACGTGACACTGGAACCAGCGTCACGTGACACGAGAGTGACATTGGTGTTGCTAAGCGAGGACGTGATTGGTTGCTTGTTGCCGTCTACAACGTCCCCTCGTTATTCGCGAGGGATGCGTCCCAGAGGTGCTCGTCAACGGCAAATTTCGCGGATAATGACATTGGATATCGTACGCGCAACGTCTGTGGATGCTTTTAAAAGCTTTGAGACGTTATCTCTCATTGTCTCTCTCGTCTCTTTTTATCTCATCACTTGATCTCATCACATTCTCAACGTCGCATTCTCTCTCGCCACTTTCTTTCTCACTCTCTGCCTCTCGATGCAGTCGTGCCGAGTTCCAGATGCGGTTCGCGAACAGCCCAAATCATGGATAGCAAGTTCGTGGATAGCGTGGGGATACTGTACAGTCCTTTGTCAATCCACAGCTTGATGATGGTGGTGGTGAAGATGATGATGATGATGATTAAAGCCTCCGTATGCTTCTCGGCCATGAGGGTCGTTTTACCATACTTCACCGCGCTCGTCAGCGTGGTTTGGCAAACAGGGAGGGGGTGCTGGTCCGGGAGCTGATCAGATTTCAGGCGCCACTGACATTATCAGTGGCTGGAAGCAAGCTCTGGTCGCCCGACACTTCAGGCAGTGTGCTAACAATTTAGCACCGCGCTCCACCTAATAGTGATTTTTTTTCAAACTTGCAGTATTTTTAATATTTCGCTTTTTTCATGTGTGTTCTTTTTTTTAATGGTATTCTCTCCGTTGTTATTTTGTTTACACCTTGGAATCTGTTCGATGTTTTTGGTGACCCAAGACCCGGTTCAGGTATGCCGTCAGCCGTCGGAACTCACGTGGTCGGCCTCGTGGCATAGCGCGCCAACCACGGCGTCAGCGCTCCACTACACTGAACCGCTGTGCCTGGGGGGAAAAAATGATCTGCGTCCATCTGCACATACGTGTGAGGCTACTCCACACGTGTTCAGATAAATACACAACATATCCACTATAACAACAAAATGCGGCGCGCGGCTTCCCAATACCACTGGCCCTCATCTGTACAGCTTTGGATAAAGGATAGGCAATGAAATACAGAGCAAAGACTTGCAGGGGTATTGGAGGTATAGGCGGGCATGTGAAAATATCGGATATGTGAACATCCTTCCTTAGACATGGACAGTTACAAATACTGCACTGGATGTGAGGGGTGGTTCTTTGATCAGAGCGGGTATGTGACAGTCGCACTTAATGACGTCTCACTCTGATTACAAAAAAAACACAGCCCGTTAATAAAATAAACAAAAAAGTAACGTCATGCCATGTACACCAGTGCAGTCTGCGCGCATGAGATTGATCAGCTGTTTGGCTCGCGCACAATATGTGCGCGCGTCCGTTTGCGCGTTCGTTTGCAACGGTTTCCACGTTCGGTTGGCCCTGTATCCCCCACTGCGTAGGTTTGCGCTGTGCAGCTCTCTGGCGTGTTACGCGCGTTGCTCGGCATGAATGTTGGCTGCAGTAGAAAGCAGCAACTGTAGCGGCAGCAGCAGCAGCAACCGGCATCACGATTTAATCGGTGGAAGAAGGCAAGATGCTCAATTCAGTTGCCGGTGGAAGCTCCGAGTGCGTGGAGCGAAACGTCGGACATCCAGCTGAACAAGGTGCGGTACGACCCGAAAACGCATATGGAGCGCGATACAGCTCGGATTCATAAATTATCTTCCTGAAGAAGCTCCGGGCACATGGAGTAAAACATTGGAGGCTGTACGGAACAATGCTGGGTAAGGGTTGACACCTCTCCTGCATTCCCAGGATCATCATCTTATTGAGGTTTGCTGTCAGTTTAACACGTAGGCTTTCGCGACCAATATCATCCATAACACAAATCTGGCCGTCGCCTGATGAAGCTTGTTGTAGTTACTGGCGAAACGTCGTACTCGGAGTGTAAATGTTGTGGCTTGGCTTTCCAACACAGCGGTTTGCTGTACTAGTGACGAATTGGCACGTTCTGTTTACGTGACAAACCTTACTAATTGGCTGTGTCGGGTGGTGGCGGGTTTAACGACACATTTATATATTTACGCGATCTAACCCCCAAAAAACCTGTGTTATGGAGGTTTGCTGTCCTGAAAAAGATTTTGTCTTCGCAAAGCATGGAACACTAAAAGTAGCAATTCTTGTCAGTTATTCCCAGGATATGTCCTAGCTTTTGGTATTACATCCCAGTGATGGAAACCCTACATGCAATTGCATTTATCAACACACAAAGGCACGCATTGCATGTACGCAAGCTCCTCGGCCTTATCCAGACCACGAGCTCAACATAACTGAATGTGTGGCCATGTTACAGTTCAGACCACCAACTCAACGCGTTAATAAAATGTGGCTCACCCCAACAGGCAGCAGCGAAGCGAAGACGCAACTTATAGTGCCGGCGTCGTTCTCACTTGGACTCATCAGTGCGCACAGTTACAGTCATCTGCGTTCACTGTTGCCATGTGCCTCTGTGAGCCCTACATGCGGTCGAGCGCGAAAACACACAGGAGTTGATTTCCCATGAAAGAGAATTGAGCCTCCCTCGCCCCCCAATGGGTTTGGCTTGCCAGCTTGTGTTTGTTAAATGTGGTGGGCATGTGCCAGGCTCGGGCGAGTTTGTCCACAGAGTAGCGCCTGCTCACCCCTCCCTCCCCTCCCTCCCCTCCCCTCCCTCGCTCGCGTTGTTGGCCCAGGTCGTCTGCTCCACGCCGACGGCCAGCAACTCTTTTGTGCGTCCCAAGTTTCAGTGGTACGAATAATAAAATATATAAATGGCTTTATTTTAAATCAAATTAAGGATTAAAGTTGTGGCTTCAGCAGCCAAAGTTACAGAGCCAGGCTCTAAATAAATAAATTATTAGTTTCTAGTGCGGCAGTGGGCAGCATGAGGGAGGGAGATCATAACAAAGTGATTTTGAGCAAGTTACTTATTTCATCCTTATTTATGTATTATTATTTTTGTTTACCCAGGGAAGCCTCACTTCGTGTCGAGAGAAATTCACAAAGATGGTCATGCAAGGTGTTCGCAGGAGCGGGTGATGTTGCAATGTTTAACCCTAATTGAGTAGCATGTACGTATTTGTTTGTATTTAGATTCTTGACCGATACCTGTTACGTTGGTTTAGAAAAAAAATTGGGGGGGGGGGGGGGGGCTGGGGGAGTTATGGGAATAGGTAGGAGAACCCAGAGGAAATCCATGTGGAACAAGTGGCTAACACACAAACTCCATGCAGAAAGGCACCCGAGTGGAGAATCAAACTCAGGCCTTCTTTCTGCGAGGGACAAAGGTCACCACTGCACCACACCGCTGCCTTCTCATCCATGGTACGTAATGACTGCTTAGCTTTGCGATTAGTCGCTTCGCACAGGAATCGCACGCATGAAAAGACCGTTTAAGTTGTATTTTTTTTTTATTATCCACCAGCGTTAATGTAACTCAACAATAACAACAACTAAGAAACCTCGTTGAAATCACTTGTAACGTTTTGTTAGAATCTAAAACAGGGCTGTAACAATTCAACACTTACCCCCCCACCCCCCCCCCACACATCCAACAATTAAATTAATACAATTAATTATTGTGATTCAGCATCACGGTTCGATTCAAGAACTCGGTTCTATGTTTTTAACATCGTGGTGGCTGCAGAGACCTCTCGTGGCGGGAGGTTGTCGCCTGAACCCACTAGGGCACAACCGCATGCGGATGGAAAAACGTCGATTCTGACACACGCGTATCGTGAACCCTGCTGTGAATCAATGAATCGTTACGCCCACAATACTCTACTTAAGACCAAAACAGGGGGACTTCTTCACAACTCTGGCAAATCGCCTGATGAAGCTGGTTGCAATCACCAGCGGAACGTCACGGTGATCAAATTGTCAATGCTCTGAGTTGACTCTCCACCACACAAGCGGTGTGCTGAAGTAGTAACGCATTGGCACGTTTTGTTCACGCGACAAACCTGACTAATTGGCCGTGTCGGGTGGTGGCGGGTTAACGACACATTTATATTCACGCGATGTAGCCCAACAAAAAAAACCTTTCCTGTGGATAATATTGGTCGCGAAAGGCTGCGCGTTGAACTGAGATAATTCCACAGAATCATCATATGTTATACACTGAGCCATCTTGAGAAAACGAAGCTTCAATGTTTCATTGTTGATTATATTACTCACAGCAGTTTATCCACTTACCGAATGAAGACCTCCACAACAACACCCTGTCAGTTACGCGGGGGGTGGGGGGAGTTATTTCACCATACTTCACCACGGTGAAGGTGGGAGGGGGGGGCATGAGGAGACATTCAACTGTCACTCGCCGCCGTTTGTTCGCCATTGCTGACATCATCGCTGCGGTGGTTAGGAGATGTTAACTACCTCGCCTGGTCTACAGGAGGTCGTGGGTTCGATCCCGACCCTGGCGCCTGCTGCTGTATATTTGGAGTTTGCGTGTCTCTGTCCCCATGGTCGCGTGAAATTTTTTTTTGGCTCCTCCGGTTTTAACCCTCCACATTTAGAGACATGCGTTGTTTTATTATTCGGCTGCTATACATTTCCACACGATAAGCCACTTTGTTGAGCTATCATTCGTGGCCATGTCGTTGCTGAAAAAAAAGAGATTTATAGCTCAGTGGGCCTTACCTGGTAAAAACAATAAATAGTTTCGTTTTTGTTGAATAGTTTAATCCTGCAAGGCTCTTCATAGTGCAGTGCGCTGACTATGGCGCCACCACTCCCCTTCCCCCACCCAAGGCTCTGTCATAGCGCTGGAAATATCTGACATGCGCGGTCCAGATAAAGTTTGGCGCCTTTGAGTAATTTACACTCACATTTTGACACGATGCGATTAAAGTGTACGTTCAGGGAGTGTATCGCGACCGTACATTGATGTCACGAGTTGTTTCAGTCGATACTGCGAAATCTGTCAAGCTAAACTGTGGGGTGTGCATTAACTCGAGGCTCACATTCTCACTGCGATATTACTTTGAATCTCTGCACCAAACTTAGTTGGACAATGAACAAAAAAAACAGACAAAGCCTCTCATTTATCACGTGAACTCCTACGCTTATTTTTATTGTTACGCATCACATTTAAATTCCGTAAATATTTTTCACGCATAAAATGCCCTCGACACGAATAACTGTTCACTATTTTACGACGATGACCAACGCATTTACATATTTTTATGGTAGCTACATACATACACACCTACATATACATATATAAAAAACATACCTATACATACATGAATACCTACATACATACAAACACATATACTTTCACCTGTAGCGGCACTGAAATAAAACATTAGTACGGACCGCACAATCGTAATACACATTCGAACGTATCGAAAATGATTAAGTGCATATTTAAACGGTTCTAGTTCAAAGGGGATTCTTGTATTCCCAGCCCTCTGATAGACGCACAGAGCGCTGCATTGTTATCCGACGTTAGCACTTGATTTAATTCAGCCCCCCCACCCCGCGCCCCTGATTAATGCTACCATTTCATGGAAAACACGCTACGCTAATGCGTTGCAGCAGGTAACCGCTGTTTGTGTTGTGTGTGGACGTTCTGTTTCGCTGGGTGGAGAGGAGGGGCGAGGGGGGGTTGGTGGCACAATGCGTGGTATTGTCAAAGCGTGCTCTCGTATTGTGCTTGGCTGTCGGGCAAGAACACGAAGGGTTTTTTTTCTGCGCGAAGGTTTTTTATTTGGGGTGCGCAGAGAAACACATTTTTATTATTATTATTTTTCGTTAAGCAAAAAAAACGAAAGGCTGCCCCCGCTGGAATTATTTTTCTTGAAATTCCTGAGATTGTACGAAAAAAAATATCTGCAACCTGAAATCTCTACAAATCCTGACTTGTATAGCACACGACCGGTGACAACGAGAAAGAGGCCACCGGGGCAAGTGTTGACCACCCCGCCGCCTCCGTGGGTGATGTCTGCTGATTGAATTTGCATAGAAGCTGGCCGGGAGCCAGGGACATTCCCCCATTCTGGCCCAGTGCATCTGCATGCATGCATGCACGTGTATGCGCACAAGCTATGTGTGTGCGAGGAGTGGCGGCTGGCACAATAGCTGCACGCTACAAATCCCTCTCCCACCTCGGTTGGATTCCTGGCCACGTTAACTCGTGGAACTTGTCCTGGCGAGATGAGATGAAAATTATGACCATCTGCAGGGTGTCAACGCTTTTGCAGTCCGGCATAGTTACTGGGCCCTATTGTCCACGTGTACTATGCCAGGCCTAATTGGTACTCACTAAAACAGCAACTTGGGGTGCGGCAGTGGCGCAGTGGTGAGCGTGCTGCACTAACCACTGAACCAAAGTTTGATTCCCGGCGATGACGATCGTCAGTGGGGAGTGACATCAGAACTAATCCTCGACCTTTCACGAACCCACACCGATCAGCCCTTGAGGACTGTAAAGTCGAGCCCCCATGACCGACACGGTGCGGGAAGGCCTCTGTGACATCAAGCAGTGGATTTGCAGTGTTATAAATCACCTTATATATAAACACAACCACTGGGAGTGTAGTGCACAAGGTGACACTGTGATCCTGACTTTTCTATAATGTATATTAATATATGAATGGTGCATGGTTGTGAATAAAACCACATTATTTGTTATACTGACGAGCTATTGACCTAAGTTTTTTTAATGTATTAATGTAAGCAACAATAAGAACGTAGAGCAGCAGGTGAAAACACCTGTTGTTGTACGGTGCTTGTGACGAGGAGACTTTGAGCTGGTCAAGAAGGATCTTTATTGTCAACGCCAACTCACACCACACTTCCACTCGATATCAAAAACCACCTCGAACCCTCCAACTCCGTTCCCTTTTAAGAGCCCCCCTGTCCCACCAATACCTCCCTTTAAGAATCCTTCTCGCACCAGTCCGACCAAAGTGTCCTCCACTCAATAATCGGATTCCGTGATCACGTGACACCTGTGACCCTTAACCCGTGGCCGTGCGGCGTTTGTCCGAACATTCTCGACACTTCGACGCTCTTGGCTCTGTGTACCCCACCTTCGCAGACCCGTGCCGAGCAGCGTGGTAGGGGGAGACATCATCCAGCAGTGTGTTCTCACGCAAGGACTGTACCATGTAGGTGACGCGTGATGTTAATGAATTGTATTTGAACAAACATTAAATCTCTCTCTCTCTCTCTGAGCCCGTTCACACTTTCAAATGCGGAACGTCGGAAAGGCAACATTGCGTATCGCACAGGTGGGCGACATCGTGCAGAAATGTAAAGGTATTTTCTTCAAACACTTTTCCTTTGAGAAGCCAACCAACTGAGAACTGAAAGGGAAACAAATCAAGTTCGTTTGTCCGACTGTACCCAGACATGGCTTATCTTTTTTCAGGAGCTTCCAAATCTGGTTTTGTCGGTTTTGTTCCGTGTCGGCGTGCTGCGCGAGTGAGCGGCCGTAACCTGAGATGACACCAGACTATGCTGAACTCCATGCAAAACTTGACTCTTTTTTTTATTACTTTACACATTATGAGGCTATTGCGCCGTAAATGATGTTGCAGCTGTTTGTCTTTTTGTTGTTGTTGCATCCCCCGCCCCGCTCCTTTGCAAGAACATCGGCACACTTATAATGAAGGCCGCAGAAACCCCTATTCAGAAAACAGAGTTGCTCGTGTTAGACGCGTGAAGTGAAACAACCTGTAACCACGCTCCTTGATTGGTAGGGTTGGCCAAGTGCCCAACAAAAATTCGGCTCTTGTAAACACACCGAGTAAGGTGAACTTGGCTCACGTCCAAATAGTCCATCGTGTCAGGTATGCGTGGTATATAGCTCAAATTTCATACCACCTATGCCTCTAGAGCTGTTGTTGTCCTTTTAAAAGTTGTTTGTCTTTTACCGTAAATTGTACTGTGGGAGTCCTTGCCGTAAGAAGGGTTCTCTGGAAACACAGCGCACCCTTCATGTTAGAGAACATGCCCACGAAAGTAGATACCACAGAACAAATTCTAAAATTGCTTTAAGTGAAAACCCCGGTCCCCCACAATAGAACACAGCACTTTCCCAACCAGCTTACCACAGAGAACAATGCCCGTTGCATGACAGTCACATTTTATTACGAGACGCATAAGGAAGAATGAAACCAGCTCAGAGCTTGTCTGCTTTTAAACAAATGCTGTCGGAAAACATTGGGTTCAGAAGGCCAATTGGCTGAAAAGATAATTTTATTTCATGTGCAGATATGGTCTTCTTGTTTCTCCATTATATTAGCACTGACCATTATAAACTCACGGCTTGACAGAGGCTGTAGCTCGCCCTAATAGTCAGTGACCAAGATCCTTGTAGCAAGAGCAGTCTGCATTCTGTGGGCCTTGTTCATGAAGGCCGCTATACACTTGATACATTTTAGGACAATTATCCCTCGCAGTCATGCGTGTTGAATTATGAATGGAATACAAAGCACAATCTGAGGTAGTCAAGTGACCTCTGACTTTGATTTGATTGGAAGTTCCCATTCCAGCTGCTCGTCACTAGGGGGAGCAGCGACCAGATTTGTTAAAATTGTAGGCAACTGACTTTATTATTTGTTTACAATATAATATTACGCGGAATTTATGTATGGTCACAATCGCCGTTCATTTTACCTGCGTGAACCATGGCCTTTGGCGGCTAGGGTCAGATGAGGTTCAACATTTTTATTTGATGGCCGTTTAATGCAATGGTGATCTTTCTCGAATATAAAACATAAAAAAAAAATGGTCATCCTTAATAGCCAGCCAAGTGGTTGGGCGGGAGAGCGCGTGGATCACAACCAGAAGGTGGCAAATTAAATTCCTGTTTGGTGGGGTTGACCCAGCCCATCATCCCTCCAGGGTCGATAAAAACGAAGGCCCTCCAACACAACGTGGGTATAACGGCTGCACGTCACTCCTGGTTTGGCGCTTCTCTACCTGAACGTGCATTCTTTTATAACTCTGCGAGTTCTGCCTTGCTCTCATAACCCACTGTGGTCTGGTCTTCTACAAGGTTCTATTCGTGCCCCTCTGTGTTTCGAAATTCATCTCATACCACTTGGCCGCTTAATTTTCAGTTTCGGTATTAAGTCAATTTCCAGTTTCCGTATTGCAAATTTTGATGCTGATGACACCCAGTATCACTCTTCACCTATCTTACTCAATGCCATTATCTTCCCTCACATCTTGACTGGATGAGATTTCAGATTGGGTTGGTTCAGATTTTCAATAGCTCAATGTTTGTAAAAATGTAAGTTTTGTTTGCGAGGGAAAACAAATCTGCCTTTGTAAGACTTCTTTGTCCAACGTTCGCCTTCTCAACTCTGATATCAAGCTAGCAAAGAGCACACACAATCTCCTCGATCAAGAGTTTTTTTTTTACTTCGCATGTACCTCAACTTTGCAGAGTGTCAAACTTCCATCAACAAAACGTTTCCCACGTTCGCGTGGTGACGCCAACACACGTTCTTGTTTTATTAAGAGCCAGAGGTCGCAACCGGGTACCCGATACCCGTACCCTACCCGATACCCGGCTACCCGTACCCGGCCGGGTACGGGTACGGGTACCCGTTTGCGACCCTGGTGCGGCCGGGTACGGGTACGGGTAGGCCGTGAGTCACTGGTGAGTAACCGTTTGTCACTCATTTCCCAACGTCTTGTCTCTTCTCACAATTCAAGTTCCTTGAATCAACCCACCCGCGCCTGCAACATGGCTTAATCCCAGAGGTCGCAATCGGGTACCCGTACCCGTACCCTACCCGATACCCGGCCGGGTACGGGTAGCCGGGTATCGGGTAGGGTACAGGTACGGGTACCCATTTGCGACCCTGGTGCGGCCGGGTACGGGTACGGATAAGGAATCAAAACCCGTTTGCGACCTCTGTTAAGAGCCTTTAGTTTGGACACACAACAGATTCTAGGCCCAGGCTTCGGTCCTTGACGCTTGAACTTCGTCTTCTCTCCCCAACTGTCCCTTCCCTTCGTGCTCTCCCCTTGTACATTCCTAGAACGCCCCTCTTTCTCGAAGGTTCGCTCACCCCCATCTCCCTCCCTCCCCCCTAACGGTTCTCAGCACCCCCCCCCCCTCCCCCGACAGTCCACCCTCGTGTCCCCCACATTTTCCCCTTGAATTTTCTTGCCAATCGGTTTAATTCTCTGACCGTAACCAATCCTCTTTGAGGCCTCCCTACACCAACCAGAGGCCAACCTACACCAACCAGAGGCCCCTAGCACACTTCCCTACCGTCCGCCTGTGTACGAACCCCCGTCAGGCAGACTGGTCCGTTGTCTCGGTCTTTACATTCGTTCACTGGCTCACGGCCGAAGACGAACACTGGCTCTCGTTGTTAATTAATCACGGTTACTTTAATTCTTGACATAATTCTTGACAATTTGCCTCTCTCCGACAATAGCTGGGTGCGCCACCAGAGTTGACGACAAAACCAAAAGGCGGGAAGATGAGTGGTAGCTAAAGTGTGGCCTTAGGTTAAGTCCCCGGGTGAACCTAATCCTCCTTTAGCTCGCAGGCTACAGTTATCCGGTCTCCAGAGCCATGTAGGCTGCCCTGGGTGAGTTCCCACAATCCCATTGTCTTCAACACTTGCGATGGTATTTGGGTCACTCAATACTGGGGGTGTAACGATTTACACCCATCGCCATTCAATTATTCGGCACAGATTAATTCACGATTTGTTTTTTTTTACATTGTGAATGCAGTGACCTGCAGTGGTTAGAGGTGGCCACATAAATACACTATATATGCGCACTGAAAATATATTTATTCTTATTCGTGCAATTCTACGCATAAAATAAGTATAAAATATGAAACGATGAATCAGTGCATCCTTATGTCCTCTACTGAAAACACGACATAGTGGAACTTAGCGTTCTTCTAATTAGGCTCCTGTTTTATAATAGCTAGGATCCTTTAATGAATCTACGTGAGCCTTTGCCAGCATATAAGATGCATCACCACACGTATGTAATGTACATGTACAGCCCTTTGTTGAATCCACTGCTGAATGAGGATCCCCCCCACACTGTGCGGGTCGTGGGAGAGTTATTTGACTATACTTTGTGCGAGTTGACGAACGCGGGGGAGCAAAGAAGTACAGTCCAACAGTTGATATTGCCTGCACTTCCCTTTGCTGGGGACAATGTAGACCCGCCTCCCCCCTACCACAGCCTTGCGCACCATCCAAGCAGAATATATGCAGGTACCTGTAACAAAAATACTGAATGTAAATGATAACCAAAGTGATTCAAAGTTATTGTGTCATCAACAAAAATCTTAAACAAAAAAAAACCGCTTGGAGTCACATGTCATCATGTCAAGCACCCGGAGGATTTTTGGAGGTTGATGTTTTTGCCAAAAAATGTTTTTATTGCAGAGTAAATTATATATATATTTACTCTTTATGTCGGTGTTTGTGCGCTATGGCCCAACCGGTTCCAGTCGCCCCATAATTCCCCAATGGAAGCATGCAATCAGAAAACAATGAGATGAGACGGCACGCAGCCAGCCATCTTCTGGAACCTTTGCGGTGGCGAAAAAAATGTGGGCGAAAACTATGAGCTCCCTTTTTTTATTTATATATGTCTCAGTTCACCTGCAACAACAAAAGAAACACGTTTTGTTTATTATTCAAGATGCAAAACAAAAATGACAGCATGCGCGCTATAAAATGTATATCGTAAATGCAGTAAGTATGCTCGTTGTTTGTTCATTACAGTTGCGTAATTCATGTTTCGGTGGGTTTGTATATTTTTCGTACAGTTCACGAGGAAGTATAAATAATGAGGTGATGTACACACTTTCTGAGTTGTGTACAGTACAAAAAAACCTATTCTCTTATTCCAGGCACTCAAATGCAGTGCTAAAATGTGTATAGTGAAACCTGCATCTGATGTGGTGATACGGCCACCAATCGAACGAACAATTGACCCCGTAGCATTTCACAGCTGTGCTGTACGATGCTCCGAGGTGGTTTCTGGTCGGCACAGTGTCCGACGTTTTACTCCACGTGCTGGAAGCTTCTTCAAGAACTGTAATACAATATATATAAGCTCCCAGAACAATACAGCGAGGCGTCAAGACATCGTGCCAAACGACGCGTGGTACGACCTGTAAACACACAAGAGAGAAAAACTAAAATGTATCTTTGGGAAGTTTGCTCCTCTGCCTGTATTAAGACTCCCCCCACCCCCCCCCCATCTTCACAGTACAGGTGAAGAGATCTACAGATTGGCATTCAACTGAAGGGAACATGCCAAAGAGCATGTCTACTGTGGAGATGGAACGATGAAATCATCTCGTGTGCACAGGGACGCAGGTCCGTGAGAGTTGGCAACGGCTCATAGCAGGCCTTTGACCGGCAGTGGATTGACCGTGGCTGATGGCGATGTTTTAGCATTAAGATATGGGATTTGTAATTCAGGCAGCACTTGGAATATTGGTTTACAACCAACAAGATGTATTCTTGGATGGCGTTGATCACGAGAAAATCTATTCACTATGAACATCAAAAGCATCAGCTCTTTAATCAAGAGAAGTCCTTGCCGTATATCTGGAGAGCTTTCCCACATCAAAGCCATTCTTTTTGCTTGTTTACAACATTCAAGCCAATAGCCCTGCATTTTTCTCAGAAAAGCAATGCAGCCAACCAACACGTGCATTCAGTCTTTACATTTGGTTTCATCAACATTGCTTTGATAACAATAACCATATTTTTTTTATTGACCCTTCAAAAGACACTTTTTCTGGGGGTTATTTTGCCACGGGCACCGACACGCATGACACATGCACGTTCCTACATCGAGTATAACACAAAAATTATTACTGTGGTGCTGAAATCCTTCGACAGACTTCAACAGCAATCATTGAGAACACTGCAGGTGCAGACGGTTCATCTTCTCGACAATTCGACCAATGATCACGATCGAATGCAATAATCGATTTAAAAACATGTTCTATAGTGGCGATTGTAGATTGCCACTGGTCAGGGCCACTCACAGGCGTATTGGGGAGCGTCGGTCATAAGGGTTGCATGAACATACTTCACCACACTGGTAAATGCCGGGTTGGCTGTTTAGTATGCATATCGCGTTTGTCATTGGCGTCTTCACTGGTGGTTCCCCAACAAACCTCGCCTCACTACTCTCGCTCATGGTAGAACTCTATGCAGCGTCACTCATAATCTGATTAGGACACCAAAGGTCTCGAACTGTTATAGCCTCACGTCGGTATACTATACACTATACACTACACTAGATTATACACTACACTGTAAACTACACTATACACTACTGTACACTAGACTACACTGTTACAGCATTCAACTACGGTTCTCTGCTGTGGCCCCCTCCGTGTGGAACTCTCTAATCCCCATTCTAAGCCCTTTGTACATCCGCAACATCAAATGCACTTTGATTTGTAAGAAACATCTAAAGGCCTCTGTCAGTTTGGTCAGGCCTTCGAGCAGCCCTGAAACTTGGCTCTGCGCCTCTGAGTTGTTGACTTGTCTGCAAAATCTGGCGCGTTTCAATGTTATTATTATTATATATGTGCAAATAAAAAACACATTCTTATATATGTGGTTCGATTAATGGACCCTGAACTTAAGAATCGATTAATCGTATCACTGAGGTAGCTGGGTGGCTCAGAAGTCCAGATAAAGTGCCTTCGAATTCAAGGTAACTGACTGGTCAAGCAATGTTGTGAGTTCTTGATCTTAGCCTTGTCATACAAAACTGCACGTAAAAAAAAAACTCCGCCATGCTAAACTTGGTTCGTCACTTACGTTTGGTAAATTCCAGCTCTGAGAATTAACAAAAAAAAGACCGCTTTGACTGTCATGCAATAAACATTTATCGCTGCAGCTAGGCGGGTGGGAAAGTGCTACCCCGTACCGTGCAGACCAGAGGTCACTTGCAGAGGTTGCTGAGGCAGCGCTGTCCTATCCACTTCCGTGGGCCGCTCTCTAACACGAGGGGTTGGTCGACAAGAGTTCCAAATGGACGCTTAATCTCATGACATGGCGCAGATAACACAATATCACACGCCACTAAGCGGAGCATCGTATTCACAAACAGTGTTGGGGTTGGATCTCTACGACTGTCTATGGCACCTCTGGAGATGATAGCGGCCAAGAGTGGAGCGTTGTTTTCGCTTTGTTTTGCTTTGTCAGCATGCGCTTCAAATTGTTATTCGTAAATGTTGTAGGCAGCATACACAGGCGCGCATGGCATGAGTTGTGAACCTGGCACAGACTTGCCAGGCATCTCTGAAAGCAGACCATGCAAAAGTAGGCACCCGCCTCAATTTAAGCAGCGAGCCAACAAAGAAAACAACCTTAAAACCAATGGGTATTTGGTTAGTGTCCCTTGGAATTTTTTTATGTTCCAGTGGTGTAAACGTGGAGGCCAAGAATGTTGTCGTGTCACAGGGAATAGGGTATGTTTGGTTTTGTGGATAAATAGGCAATGTGCATGTACAGTATTGCCTAATTTGGCAAGACGTTTTGAAAAATGTGACTTTGACCATCGTTTGGATTTGAACTCACAAGATCAAGACCTTGAGCCTGCCAATCAACTTGGTCGGGCCAAACCTGGCAATAACAACCAATCCGAATCACGTCCCTGCGCCCACGACTGAGATTCACAAAGCCGCTTTTTGGAAACGGGCGGCACAAACTCTGCGTGCCACGAACCTCAACATCAACACTTATGGGCTTCAAGCAACGTGCCCAAAACAATCACATGCTCGGCGACCCCCACCACCTCACTGCCCGGCTTAACATGTAGTAAGGCTTTCACAACCGATGTCATCCATAATAAGGTTGTTTTTTTGTTTTGGGGGGGGGCATAGATCTTGTAAAATATAAATCTGTCGTTAAACCCGCCACCACCCGCCACATCACACCAGTGTGTTGGAGAGTAAACCCAAAACATTTAGCGGGTTTAACGACCCTGATATTTACACGATCTAACCCAAAGAAAACGTTATTATGGACAGTACTGCCCAGCTTTCATCTTCTTTGAAAAACAACGGGCAGCACAGAGTCTCTGAAAAAAATTGCACTTAAAAAAAACACATTGCATTAGGAGTGAGCGGACTGAGATAGTAACACTGGTGCAGAGTCAACACGGAGAGTTACAGCGAAAGAGAGGAACAGTCCTCATAAGCAGATATTACTGAACTGCTTCGGAGATCGCTTCAAGTGACATATCCACACTAGCATGCAGCATTTCCCACCCGCCCTGAAACAGAGGGGATGTTCGTTTCATGATGGTCAAGCTGATATTTTTCATTCTCGGAGCTGTGATTTTTTTAATCCATATTAAGTGCCAAACCAAGTTTTAATATCGTGGGAGGTTTTTTTTTTGTTATATGGTCGTTGGCCAATTACTACAAAAAACAATCAACTCTCTATACTTTAGAACTCGTTTTAACCAGAGGACGTTGTCCAGATTTAAACCCAGGATCTTCGTGGTGCCAGTTCATCGCGTGAACCTCTCAGCCCACGTGGCCATATCTGTATCAATTTTATATTCATGGCATTCCTGTAAATGTATTACATTTAGGTATCCCTTCCAAAAGAGATATACTGTACAGTTGCCTCATCTCTTTTTTGTTTTAAGCAACGGTGAGATAAAATCCCATGATGGGATTAAACAACTGAGCGTGTTTCGTAAGCTTAAGACCCAGCCGCCAACTCATGCAAAATATTCCTCTGGAAATTCCCCTCTCTTACACTCCGTGGGCTTAACGCGAAACGTGTAACAGGGCTGCGTCGGCAGCGGTGCGCAGGGTGGCACTCAACTCAACGTTTATTTATTACCCGGTAAAGCCCATTGCGCTTGCAAAAAAACTCAACACGTCTGCCAATAATACAAGCCTTAATAGTAAATATCACATTAAGTAGGCAACGTTTCAGCAAATGGTCCTTTTTTATAGAGAGTTTGATCTCTGCCATGGAGAAGGGCCATTGCCCAGTGTTATTGAAGAATGTGTTGAGCGTGTTTTTTTTACTTTTTACGCGGTTCAGGAGTGCATGTTAAAGTTGGTCTTTAACAACTGCTGAGATTCAAACACTCCAAA
Source organism: Lampetra fluviatilis (assembly GCF_964198595.1). NCBI lineage: Eukaryota > Metazoa > Chordata > Hyperoartia > Petromyzontiformes > Petromyzontidae > Lampetra > Lampetra fluviatilis. The sequence goes on along the minus strand of NC_136285.1, from coordinate 12,509,157 downwards.
GGGATCTTTATTTTCTCCGAAGGAAGGCAATCGCTGATCAGAAAATTCACCTGCGGGTCAAACATTCGTATATAACCTGGTCATCTTCTGCACAGTAGAATGTAACGATCGCTTTGACTTACTTTTTTTGTATTTCACTTAAAGAGATTTTTTTTTTATTCCATCTTAGTTATAAACCTGAGGGGCCTCTTATTTTTTTTATTTTGTAGGGTGGGGGCCCTGGCACAGTTCCAAATTTTTTCCCGTGGTCACGCGATTACATTTTTACCCTGGCGGTCGTGAAAGATGGAAAGCAAGCGTACACACGCACACAAAGTGCACACACACACACAAAGTCACTTGGGTGCGGCCACACTTATTTATTTATCTCGCGAAGGTATAGGCAGAGGTGGGACAAAGTCATTGTTATGCAAGTCCAAGTCGAGTCGCAAGTCATCAAATTCATGACTCGAGTCTGACTCGAGTCCAAGTCACATGACTCGAGTCCACATCTCATAGGTGGGACAAAGTCATTGTTATGCAAGTCCAAGTCGAGTCGCAAGTCATCAAATTCATGACTCGAGTCTGACTCGAGTCCAAGTCACATGACTCGAGTCCACACCTCTGGGTATAGGTGACTTGTTTATATATAAAAAAGCACGTTTGCGTTCAAAAGAGAAACGTCGCTCTTTGTGACATTCTTTTTTACGTTTCACTGTTGTTTTATTAATGGTGAAACTGGAATTTCAACGTGTTTTTGTTCTCAAGTTGAGGCAGATTTTGATTAATTTCACTGTAGCGCTCAAGAACGCATTCGATCAATTGTAATCGCAGCCATTACCTTGCTCTGCGCAACAGTTGCCATGTATGTATTTACAAACAAAACACGAATAATAATTATGACAATTATTGACTCGAGGAAGGCTCGTCAAGGCTAATGTTCACAGGGCTCCTGGAAAAGGATGTTTGGCCAATACCGTGAATGAGTGGCCTCGTGTGGGAGAAACCCAGAGAACTCAGATAAACATAAAACGACATGTCACGTGCACACGTTTCACCAAACGGACAAATCGTGGATAGTATGTACGCATGAGAATAGGTTTTCCCCTTTTTCTGGCAACACAACAGGTGTTTAGATGTCAAAACACCAAACTGAAGCCTTTTACAAGGAATCACGTATGCATTAACCACAGTACTTGTGGTCAGAACGCAAACAAAAAACATACTCTGATAATATATGCATTGTCTTTGAAACTGATTGGTCCACACCAGAGACAGCTTTCGTTTGAGCCTAGTCTCAAAACGGTGTTAGACCAGAGGACGCCAAAAGGCGTCCGAAAAATGCGTCTGTATGCATGTTTGTTGAACTTCTTTAGCACCATACCATTGGACCTTTGTTTGCCAGTATCAAAGTACGAAAAATAATAAGATGTGTAGGCCAATAGGTTTGAAAGACAATGCATACATTATCAGAGCATGTTGTGTTTGCATGTTCACCACAAGTACGTGTGGTTAATGCATAGTTGATAACTTGCAAAAAGTATCCATTTGGTGTTTGAACACCTTAATCCGTGTCGTATTGCCGAGAAAAGTTCAAACCTATTACTCAGCACTGCACGTAGCTAACCGTGCCAACCGGAGTTGCGGCGAGCTAAACGGATCGTCGATCGCGAACTCGGAAGGCCGCGGGTTCCCACGTGTGCCAGCCCCGAACGAGCACCGGGCATCGTCATCAGCTGACTCATCGCCGCCACCACGTGACCACCTCGTAGCCACGTGCCACATGCTATGCCTCCCCCAGCACCGGTCTCCGTTCCGACGTCATCTCCCGTCGATGCCCTTCTTTGTTGAGAGCGATATTGTCACGGAAAATGAAGATCGATTGATCGATGCCTCCAACGTCTGGCAAGCCGTGTGGTGGTCGCCCGACCAGGTTTCTAAGCAGGCTCCATCTGCTTAGCTTCTGAGATTTGGCTTGAGGCTTGGCACGTTCAGAGTAATTCGGTCTTCATTGTTGTAACTCAAGGAGTTGTCGAAAGTTGGGAGCAGAGTATGCTCACCGCTGTGCTGACGAATTGTCCCTTGATTGTTTAGAAAGTCAGTTTGAATCCAATCGTGCAATACACTGAGCAGAATTGATTTTTGGGAAAAAGAAATACGACACAATGTACTTTTCTTTCTCTGGTCCCTTATACGGGACAAAATAAGTTTTGATTTTATTACCTCACCGTGATTAACTCTGGGACATTGTGCCTATGGGGTGTGTGTGTGTGTGTGTCACACCATTGTGATTCTGTCATTGAACCACCCATGTGATTTGCTATGTGACTTCGCCAAGCATTGATCGCAAGGTCGCTCAGTGGTCTGTTCGCACACTACGCTGTGTCGAGAGTTCAATTCCCGGCCACGGCCAACTTCTGTACCAATTCAGCCTCCCCCCTCCTCCGACATTCACTAACCCGTACTGACCAGTTTAGTGAAGGATTGTCACACAACTCCTGTGACGGACATCTGTCATTGTTAGTGTTATTAATATTGCAGTGCCGCGTTGGTTTTCACGGTGGTGCTGCATGGCTCTCCGACTTGTTTTCAGGTCGCTCCACGTGTCGTTCGGCACTATGTGTGTGACCTTTAGCTTTAAGTGTGTGACTTTTAGCTCCGTCTGTGTGGCCTTTAACAAAGTGTGTGTGACCTTTAGCTCCATGTGTGTGACCTTTGGCACCATGTGTGTGACCTTTAGCCCCATGTGTGTGACCTTTAGCCCCATGCGTGTGACCTTTGGCACCATGTGTGTGACCTTTAGCCCCATGCGTGTGACCTTTAGCCCCATGCGTGTGACCTTTAGCTCCATGTGTGTGACCTTTAGCTCCATGTGTGTGACCTTTAGCCCCATGTGTGACCTTTAGCCCCATGCGTGTGACCTTTAGCTCCATGTGTGTAACCTTTTGCTCCATGTGCCGGAGAAAAATGTCGGACAGAGTGGCAAACAACACACGGTACAACTCGCAAACACCGAAGATATGTTTAATTTACTTTGTTAAGCATCCCCTCGTTATTCGCGAGGGATATATTAATGCATTACCTTAAATAGACACGTAAATAAACTATTGAAACACATGTGCGTGTATCGTACGTTGCATGGAGGCAACGTCTCCATGCCAGACGTTCTCTCTTCGAGAAGTTATATCATCAGTTTCTCTCTCTCTCGATACAGTTCGTGTAGAGTTCCAGATGCGATTCGCGGATAGCCAAACTCGTGGATAGCAAGTTCGTGAATGAAGAGGGAATGCCGTATAAACTATGGTCGTCCACGCAGCGGCAGCTTTTGGCCAACCATCGAACAAAGACGGTCACTGAATCGCGCGCTTCCAGACGCGCTTCTCCGGCTGCTTGGAACGCTCTTCCTTCCGATATGCAGAAGCCACTCGAGCGAGACACTTTTAAATCCAGGTTTAAAAACTGATTTCCTTCGAACTGATTTTCGTGTCTATTTCCTTTCCCCCGCACCTCCGATCAGCACGGTTGGCTACCTACGGGGTGAAAGAGGTTCAACATACATTTGTATATCCATACTGCTCACGTGACCACCTCGCAGCCCACCCGGGGCTGCTACGCTCACCACGGTGTTAAACGTCGAATCGATCGTGGATTTGAATCACGATCACGAAGCGAGTCGAGTGATGTGTGCGAGGGGGGACGTTCTCCCTCCCCCCCTCCTCCCCACACACTTTTTGGCATCGAAGTTTTCATCGCAGCTGCAGCGGAGAGGTAAGTGAGCCATGAATCACACACAGCCTGGAAGGGATCAAGCTGTGAAATTTCACACCTTACAATAAATATTTGCTTCTGCAGATGTACAAAAAAAAAATCGTGTGGACGTAACATCAACAGTAGCCGCGTGCACCGCAGCAAGGTATCACTTGCCGTGCTTCCGACCAATATTTTACGAAGCAAAGTAAATACCGTAGTTGGTCGAGTTTTTAATACATCGCGGATGTGTCACGCAGAGACGCTACTACCACTGCAATGCATGCAATTACGCAATGCGAAACAAATGGCACAACTCCATGGGACTGTGAGACGACCGTGGTCTCGCCTTTACGTTTCTGCGACCTCTGAATCGGCACCCACGTGCACACACGTACAGCACAGGCAAGCCACACGTACACACAGGTACATCACACGTACCAGACAGGCACACCACACGTACACCAACAGCCCACCACACGTACAACACAGGGGGTCAGCCAATGATGTGTAATGCGGGCGTAAGCGACCTTCCGGATGTGACGTCACGGGGGGTGGAGTCATGTGACGTGGGGGGAAGGTTCGGGTCCTTAAGCGGGTAAACCGGAAGGGGAAGGCAGTCGGGGTGTGAGCGGAAAAGAGTGAGGCCACGCGGGCGAGTGTGGAGAGGGGGGGGCGCCGACGGCCATCGGGAGCCAACCCCGAAGATAAGAGGAAGCTGCGGAGTGGTGTGCAGCTGCAGAGGAGACAGCCAGAAGGGCTGCGTGTTAGAGGCAGCGGTGTGGCTGCCAGGAGGAGCTGCGGAGAGAGAGAGAGGGCTGCATGTTAGAGGCAGCGGTGTGGCTGCCAGGAGGAGCTGCGGAGAGAGAGAGAGACAGCAAGAGGCTGTCAGAGCTGCGGAGGGAGAGGAGTTGCAGCGAGTACAGCCAAGGGGGGCTGTGTGAGAGAAACAGCAGCGGAGCTGCTGTTGTGGATCGGGCCGACATTGGAGTCAGCACCGTGGAGAAGCTACAGAGTAAAGACAGCCGTGTGGGTGTACAGCACGAACCGAATAAAGGACACTGAGCCAGACATCGTGGTCCAGTCGTTTATTACACTGGTGTCGGAAGTGCAACGGCATGTCGAAACAAGTGAGGAAGAAAGTTAATCCGGCGCCTGCATCGGCTTCTTCGTCCGACGACGACGAACTCCCTCCAACCACGGATCCTGTTGGGGTGGTGGAGGAGAGCCCGGCTGAGGCGACCACGGGAACGGGAGTGGAGGATGTTGGCGCGGTGGCGGGTCCGTCGACATCATCAGACGCGGATCAACGATGGCAAGCGATGGCGGTACAACTGGAGGCACTTAAGGACGTCCTGGCGCATCTATGCCATCTCGTCGCGCCAGGGACGATGGATGATGCAAGTGGTGCTCCGCGGGCCGCCACGTTGCCTGTCCTGCCGCCGCCATTGCCCACGCGGCAAGAGGCCGCCATTTTGCGCGCTCCGTGGCGCCAAACCGCCATCTTGGCCACGCCGCGGGCCGACGCCATTTTGAATTTGCCATCACAACCACCACCATTGGAAGACGGCGGGAAGAGGAGTCGGAGTCGCCACCTTACAACGGTTAAAGAATTTTCCGTCGGTGGGGACTGGAGCGCGTTCGCCTGCCGCTTCTTGGCGGCGGTACGCACAGCAAGATGGACCGATGCGGAGGCTTTGGAGGTGTTGCCGACTCTCCTGGACGACGAATCTGTCCGATTCTTCCGTTCCATAACGACCGATAAGAAGGCAACTTTATGTGGTGTTTTTCAAGAAATGGCCGATGCTTATGAGCCACCAGATGATGCGCATCGGCGATTCGCTCAACGACAACGAGCACCAGAGGAGTCGCCCGTGGCGTTCAGGGGTGCGGTGCTGGAGCTGGCCATGGCAGCTTATCCTGAGACGCCACAGGACCTGCTCGAGCCTCTCATATTAGGGAAAATGTTGGAGCTGTCTCGGGATCTAGGGATCCCCATGCCTGTGTGTGGGCATGAGAAGCTAACTTCCCGGACGGCTGCTAAGTGTCTCGATGCGCAATTCAACCTCCGTCGCTGGAAACAAGTGACGGCGTGGACGGGGGGGCCCGTCAAAGAAGGGGATGCGCTGGGGTGGAACCCTGTGCAGGCTGTCTATGTTCCGGATGACCGGGGCCCTCAACAACTGACGGCCGCCTCCGCTCCATGGACGGGACGCGGCGGGCCGAGACCGCGCGCGGCGCTACCAGAACGGGGCCGTCAGGAGGCGAGGCCTGCGCTTCGGCGCAACGAGGCCGAATGTTTCCGCTGCGGGCGTAGGGGCCACTACGCCAGAGACTGCTGGGCCCGCTTCCCGGCTCCGCCGCAGCAGGAGGCCTCGGCACCGGTCAAGTCGGCTAAAGATCCTCCGAAACAGGCATGTCGGCACGCACCAGACACTCGGCAAGGCTTTACACCTCACCCATCACCGTCGTTGCGCCATCCTAACGTTGTGGTTAAAGCATGCCCTTCGACGGGGCCTTGTCGCTCGGTCACGCAATGGCGCAAGTTGGCACGGAGAGTCGTCGCGGCCGCTACGGGCTCGTCCACTGTACCGGGGTCTATACAAGGGGTGGACGTACGCATTTTGGTCGACTCCGGCGCGTCTGCGACTATTATTTCGGATGTCATTTTTCATCTGTTGGGCATCCCGCCGGGGGCTGTGCGTCCGGTTTATGGGTCGTGCGTCGCTGCCAACGGGGGTAGCATGGGTATCGTGGGTCAGGTGGATGCTAAGATATCTATTGGGGATGTGTCGGCCTCGGGTGTTGTGTTGATATCGAGATCTTTGGCGGTTCCTTGTTTGTTAGGCACCGATTTTTTGGCTAAGATGCCCATTTTGATCAAAATCAATGAGAATTGTATTGAACTGCCGGGGGGCCGTCAAATCTCGTTTCTGCCGTCGCCCTGGGGGCGACCTGCTTCGGCCGTACAAGTGCAGGCGCTGTCCGTCGCATCTGTGGACATCCCACCTGGTACACAGATGCTTATACCCTTGCGGTATCGGAAGCCCCTGCCTGATCGGCTAGGAGCAGTAGGGGTCTTGTTGTCACCGTCCGCCGCGATAACAACCGGGTTGGCGTTAGTGGGGGCACAGACCATCGTCCGGCCGGATCAATTACCGTTTTTACAGGTGCTTAATGCGGGGGGAGAAAACGTCCGTGTCCCGGCCGGTACGGTTGTGGCACATGCCACTACGGCGTTTGCGACCCATGATTGTCCACATAGCCGGGGAGTTGTTGCTGGGGTTTCCGTGCCAAGGAGTTCGGATGATCGTTGGGTTGCTCATTTATGTGACGAAAATTCTTCCCTGTCCATGGAGCAACGTGGTGCGCTGCGTAAATTGTTGTTGACATATTCCGATGTGTTCAGCTCCGATGATTTGGATTTGGGCCGCACTTCGTTGCTTTACCATCACATTGAGACGGGCGATGCTGCCCCTATTCGATTAAATTCGCATCGGATGAGTCCTGCGGAGCGAGAACACGTACGGGGGGCAGTGGAAGACATGTTGGCTGCGGACATTATATCGCCATCTAACAGCCCATGGGGCGCTCCAGTCGTCTTGGTTAAGAAGAAGGATGGCAAATTGCGATTTTGTGTTGATTTCCGCAATTTGAATAAGATATCGGTGGCAGATGCGTACCCCCTGCCGCGTATGGATGACTCCCTCGACGCATTGTCGGGGGCTAAGTTCTTTTCCACACTGGACCTCTCTTCGGGATTTTGGCAGCTTCCCCTTGACGAGTCCTCACGGGAGAAAACCGCATTCCGTACGCCGCAGGGGTTATTTCAATTCAACTGTCTCCCGATGGGATTGAATGCGGCCCCTGCTACATTTCAAAGATTGATGGAGCTCGTTTTGACGGGGTTGCAGTGGGAGACATGTCTTATATATTTGGACGATATCATTGTCTTCAGCCGCACATTTGATGAACATTTGACACGGCTGGAGACAGTGTTCACGAGGATGCGTTCTGCCAAATTGAAATTCAAACCAAAGAAATGTCACCTACTGCAACGGTCCGTCCGCTATTTGGGGCACATTGTGAGCGCTGAGGGAGTGTCCACGGATCCGGAAAAGACGGCGTGCGTCCGGGATTGGCCGACTCCGGCCACCGTGGGGGATGTTCGGCGGTTTTTGGGATTTGCCTCGTATTACCGAAGATTTGTGCCGGGTTTTGCGACGATTGCGAGGCCCTTGCATCTCCTTACGGGTAAAGGACGGAAGTTTGTTTGGGGACAGCCGGAGGAGGCGGCCTTTCGGAGTCTGCGTGATCTATTGGCCACGGCCCCAACATTGGATTATCCCGATTTCGATCACCCATTCATTCTTGATACGGACGCGAGTGACACAGGTATTGGGGCGGTGTTATCACAGTCTAAAGGGGGTGTAGAGCGTGTCGTGGCGTATGGTAGCCGAGTCTTGTCTCCTGCGGAAACCCGCTACTGTGTCACTCGCAGAGAACTATTGGCAGTTGTTTTTTTCCTACGGCAATTTCGACCATACCTCTACGGTCGTTCTTTTATTGTGCGTACGGATCATGCGGCCTTGCAATATGCCCTTAAAATTGACCAGCCATCCGGACAGTTGGCACGTTGGTTGGACACGCTACAGGAATTTTCCTTCCAAATTCAACATCGGAAGGGAGTGCGCCATGCGAACGCTGACGCACTTTCCAGATTACCGCGGCGCGCCCCTTGTAAATGTGAGTCGGGGACGCATAGGTGTTCGCCGATTCCAAACCCCCCTCAGCCGCTTACGTTGGCCGTCGAGAAGTCGGACACTCCGATGGAACCGGGACCGGCTGACGGGGTTTTGAATCTGCCGCGGTCTGTCTGGATCCGGGAACAGATGATGGATGAGTCATTGGTGTCCTTGCGGAAGCGGTCTGCTAAGGACAATGGGAGTCCGAGTACGGCTGTGGGGCCGCAAACCGCTCTCCGAGATGGTCTGCTTATGTGGCGGGAGGGGTTCCAGGAACGTTGGCGCCTGGTGGTACCAACGTCCTTGCGATTCGAGTTGATTAGAACCCTCCATTGTGACACTCTCTTACATTTAGGGGTGCAGAAGACCTTGTTGACGTTGCAACGTCATTATTTTTGGCACGGCATGGCGACAGATGTCGTAGGGCACGTGCGCGCGTGCCCTGCGTGTGCACGACGTAAGCCGCCGAAACATCCTTACGTGCCGCCTCTCCAGTCGATTCAGGTGTCTCGAGTCAATGAATTGGTGGCACTGGACATATTGGGACCTTTTCCACCATCGGCGAGGGGTAATAAATATTTGCTGGTAGGGGTTGAGTACCTCTCCCGTTGGCCGATGGCCTGGCCGTTGCCCGATCAGTCGGCCGCGGCCATTACCGACGCCTTTTTGTTTGGGTATATTATGGATAAGGGGGCGCCTGAGAGACTCCTCACGGACCAGGGCAGGAATTTCTCTTCTAAATTATTGGCGGAAGTGTGCGCGGGCCTTGGGACTAAGAAAGTACGGACATCCCCATACCATCCGCAGACGGATGGTATGGTTGAACGGCTGAACAGGACATTGTCTGCCATGCTTTGCCATACCGTGAGTGAACAACAATCAGATTGGGATCTGCACATCCCCGGGGTGCTTTCGGCGTACAGGATGACGCCTCATGCGGCTACAGGATATTCGCCGTTTTACCTTATGTATGGTCGGGAAAACGTGCCGCCGGTGGATGTGCAATTGGGAACTGGGGTGAAGGGACCTCGTAAACCACTTCCTGAATACATTCAGGACACGGTTCGCCGAGTCACGGAGGCGCGGGAGAATGCCCGCGTGGCTACGGCCAAAGCCCAGGCCCGGAACGAGCGATATGCGCGACGGTCTGAGGGGGAGTGCCCTTGGAAGGTTGGGGACCTAGCCTGGCTTCATTGTCCACAGGTACGTCCGGGGACCTCGCCGAAATTGCACAAACCCTGGCATGGTCCCGTACGCCTCATTGCGGTTCCCAACCCACAGTCAGCACGCGTCCAGATTGGGTCTCGTCGCTGGGTTGTGCATACGTCGCGCTTGAAACCATATGTTGCTCCCTTACATGATGCGTCATCCCCCAATGTTGCCTTGCCGGGGTCTGTTGCTGCTGACTCTCCCCTGCCTGCGTCCATTGATCTTGCTAGAGCGCCTGTCGTACCTGTTCCAGACAGGCCGGCCGTGACATTGCGGGGGACGAGGGGCCCTGCTCGGGGGACGCCTGCCAGGTCTGCGGGACCTTCGAGCCCTGCAGCCCTTCCGACCCAGCTGCGGGCACGGTCACAGGACAAGCCCAAGACTAACTCTTTAGAGACACGGGACGGCGGTGGACTTCCAGCTGCGACAGGGGGATTACCCCCTGTCATTCCTCGACTTTCATCGCGTTCCCGTTCTGCGAGTGGGCCGCCGACCGTCCGGGACGGGCCGGCGACCCGCACACGTTCCAAATCGCTTACGTTTCGTTGATTGTTGCTGTCTTGTTATTTTTTTTCTTACAGTTGTATTTATTGCATGCTTTTTGTACGTTCGTTGATGTTAATTGCGTTGTTGTTGTTGTTCTTGCTGTTACATTGTATGCTTAGTGTCCTTTAGGGGGGGAAGCTCGGTTCGCCGCATTACGATTTGCTATTGGTCAGCCGAGGTCGGCTGGGATTTTTCTACGGGGGAGGGTGGTGTAATGCGGGCGTAAGCGACCTTCCGGATGTGACGTCACGGGGGGTGGAGTCATGTGACGTGGGGGGAAGGTTCGGGTCCTTAAGCGGGTAAACCGGAAGGGGAAGGCAGTCGGGGTGTGAGCGGAAAAGAGTGAGGCCACGCGGGCGAGTGTGGAGAGGGGGGGGCGCCGACGGCCATCGGGAGCCAACCCCGAAGATAAGAGGAAGCTGCGGAGTGGTGTGCAGCTGCAGAGGAGACAGCCAGAAGGGCTGCGTGTTAGAGGCAGCGGTGTGGCTGCCAGGAGGAGCTGCGGAGAGAGAGAGAGGGCTGCATGTTAGAGGCAGCGGTGTGGCTGCCAGGAGGAGCTGCGGAGAGAGAGAGAGACAGCAAGAGGCTGTCAGAGCTGCGGAGGGAGAGGAGTTGCAGCGAGTACAGCCAAGGGGGGCTGTGTGAGAGAAACAGCAGCGGAGCTGCTGTTGTGGATCGGGCCGACATTGGAGTCAGCACCGTGGAGAAGCTACAGAGTAAAGACAGCCGTGTGGGTGTACAGCACGAACCGAATAAAGGACACTGAGCCAGACATCGTGGTCCAGTCGTTTATTACAGATGCATGAAACACTTGTGGGTCTGACCCGTACTTCACTGTTCATGACGACGATATCTGTGGCCTTGATCACCTGAATGTGAAATTGTAGTCGTTGTTCTGTGTCTTGCACACTCGAAATCAAGGACGTGGGCAGGTGCTCCAAATCGGGGGCAAGCACATTTATTGTGGTCAATAGCAATCTTAATTACCTGTGTTACCTGTGTTGCTCTCGCTATGTATCTTGGTGATATCTGTCTGCTAATATGTCTGTCTATAGTTTTCTGGTTAGATTTTATGTCGCTATTTCATTATACCTGATGATGATTGCTTGTGTTGCAATCGAAACGTCGTATTCTATTATTTAATTTAATTTATTATCTTTAGACGTGACTTAACCGAAAGAAACAAAAAATAATAGCAATCTTGTGAAGAACAGCACCGTCACTCTGTAAAATGCACCAGCACGTGTCACATGCAGCAATTATTCCGAGTCGCCATTAACCACGTGGCTGGTGTATCCGCGCGGTCATTCAATAACCCTGACAGCCACCTACAGGCCCAACTCAGTCATCACATGCTGCTGTGCACACGTGCATTGATGCACTGCACAGCACATCAGGACGTTCACAGAACCACACTTTACTCCCTTGCTGCTGCACAAGGACATAATTTAAGGAGGGATCCATTCCTAATGTGCCACATCTGACATATACATCACCAGCCGTACGAAGAACAACGTGCTCACAGCGCTGCACCGCAACGCCGCTCACTTTGAAGAGCTTCCTATTTCTCGCGAGTATAAGTTTGGATTGCTCACACTTTACCCCGCTAAAAGTGACCACCTATAAATGTCGTGTCATTTTTTCTTGTTGTTGTACAGCTGGACAGAGAGAGGATAATATTCTGTTTCTCGAAAATACTTTAGGGGAAATATCTCGGATTACTTGAGTTAAGAATGCCGTTGTATAAGATGAGTAACTCGCTGTCTTTCAAAACTGAATAGTTTCTCTGTAGCGGTCGCTACTGGCTTTCGCGTATTGCGCTTTGCACGTTGGTTTTGCAGTGCCGCCCTAGTCATAACTGTTATCAGATAGAATCCATTAGGTTGAATGGTACGTCTACTGAAGAGTATTCATCGTCAGCTATGGTCAATATACTGCTGGATGAAGGCTTCCCCAAGCCGTCGCTATATCCACTACCTTGCACCGAGTCACCATGCAGCTGCACGCGAACTGATTCCATCGCTTCATCACCTAGGCACGTTCCCTCCTTCGGCTTCTATTCTGTCGTTGTTCTCGCCCACTGGCCCATCGCCCCTTGTGGCCGTGACGTGTCTTACCCAAGCCGCACTTACTCGTCTTGGCAGACAGATGCACGCCTTTAACACGTGTGTGTGTTCTGTAATCCACGTGTTCCACTCCTCGGTCTAATTCCAAGAATACTCAGTCACTAAGTCATAAAACCATTTTTGGAAAGAAAAAAAAACATAGGATGCTTAAATTTGTGTTCTGTTCATTCGTCGGATTACATATTAAGGACATTTCATTTTATCGTACAATTATTTTTTGTTCACGATTTAAACAACTCTTATTTTAACAACAACTAAAATGGGAATGTATCACCCAGTAATGGCCCAGATTAAACGCACACACACTCAACTCCATTTCTAATTCAATGACCAGGAATGACATCCACTTCCCATCTATTTAATTATAGAAACTCAGGAATGCAACTGTTGGGGGAAGAGTGTGGCTCTAGCAACACGTTCGGGATGTGTGTGCTGTTTTGTAAATCGAATCAAGAAATAATTATATATTGAGCCGTGTACAGGCTGTTGAGATATGCGGGTGGGACCGGTCCGCCAGAGCGATTTCGAACATGCCCTGATACGTCTGCAGCCTTCGCATGCCAGCAGCGAGCCAGGTGAAATGCGCCGCTCCCATGCCGCGAACACTCTTTCAGTCGGGAAATATTTTATTATTATCATTATATAATTATTATTTTATCTCCCCTCCGCCCCCCCCCCCGCTCCCTCCCAACAAGGCCATGAGGGGAGAAGACTACGTTCCCGGGTGAAGGGAGGCTCGGAGTACCGGCACCCAGGAATGGAATGCGTTTCGCTCGCGTTCTGCGGAGACTGTGAGAACATACTTGAGCGCTACACCTTTGCAAATACCTGCCCGACCTCCCTGAGCCACTGCCACCCCCCGTGTGTCATTACCCCGCCGGTGCCGTGGCCCACGCGTGGCGCTCATGCGTGCTGCTCGCTGAGAGCGAGCGAGAGCGAGCGAGAGTGTGTGCCGTGTGGTTACCTCTTTTGCACCGTGCCGCGGCAATCCACCGAACGCGTCCTTTGCCATTTTTTTCGTTGTTTCCTTTGGTCGCCGTTCGAACTGTCGCCGCAAGACAAACATAAACGTGCGAAGCCGGCTGGGCTGTGGCCGATGCATGCGCTTCGTGCGGCTGTCTTTGTAATGCAGAGTTGTAGCCCTCTTCGTAATCAGAGTAATAATAATGTTTGGTCTAATATAGCGTCGTCGTTCACCCAAAATAGCATCTCACAGGCAAGCTGGCAGGCAGCCAGGCGATGCTACCAACGATTTCCCAAGCTGTGCGGTCCTCTATGTATTAAGATGTTTTTTTGACCAAATGAGTGAGCGTTTGTTATATATGTGGGAGAAAACCGAAGCACCCGAATAAAACCCACGCATGCGAGGGGGCAACACTCTATCCCGTACAGAAGAGACAGACGATGTTAGTCCGCACTTTGCCGTAGCGCTTTCTCCCGACAAGCCAGTGTATATCAACCTCAAACCCCGTGGGAATGGAGTTTCGCAACACTTGTGTGATCTACCGATCCTTTCATTGCATACTCCTTTGTGCCAGAGCTTGCAAATGTCACGCTAATCATTATCATTCAGTGCGTCTACGTGAAGTGAATAACTGTGGCTGAATTACATTCAAGCAGCCACTCTGTGTTGTGGGCACAATGATCATACTATTACAATCAAATTAGGCACAAATATTCAGATCCCACCCGATCCTAAAATCTTAACGGGTTGGAGCCTGATTAGTACGTGGATGGGAAGTTGCCTGGGAATGCCAGATGATGCCGGCTTCAGCTACAAGGTGGCTCAGAGCTGGACAGGAAATGGATTCTTGAATCCATCTGCGGAAATCTTTGAGTGTCATTCCCTCGCATGAGTGGTACTAGTTTCATCCCATGCCAAACTCTCATGAATGGAATTGACCGACCACCCGATGCAGCACAGTACTGCAAAACGAGCCTTTGGCAATCAATGATTAATTCAATTGTATTATCATTATTATTTTAATCCAGCATTTTTAGTGAGAATGACCACAAAGTGTTTGTTATTTCATAAACTGCCTCCTGGCTCATAACCCGATGATCACTTGGACTCGCACGAAGTGCTGCACGACGCCGGCGAGCGTTGCCACTGAAACGGGCGAGAGAGAAAGATGCGGGCCGGGGGATTGTGTACATTTTCGGCCGATGCGAAATTCGCAGAGTTATGGAAGGAACATCAACTTTTTTTTTAAATCAACCCAAGCGGATACTCCGAATGCCACGAATTAATAACGGCGTTTGCTAAAAAAAAAAAATGCCACCGGCACGCTTGTCGCAGCTCGCCGGACTCCAGGAATGACTCGCACTTTATTTTACTTTGGCCCTTCCTTTTTCGTGCTGAGCGTAGATTTTTTACATTTCTGTCGAGACGAACAAACAAAAAGGAAGAAGCGGGAGGGGGGGGGGCGGGGGGGGCTTTTTTTTCCTGTTGATCGCTGCGCTTGAGCGACTTCAGATCAAACAGTTTTCATCTCCGCTCGCCTACTCCGCCGTAGAAGATACGCCCGGAGAGAAAGTATGTCATTCCTGCGTAGGAGCATTTCCCATGACTGAGGTGCATGCTTGCGATCGCTCATTCCCACGATCGCGAGATAGGGGGGAGGCTGTTTAAACCTTTTTTTCAACGAGTGGGATGAAAAAAAAGCATTTAAATAAGAGAAAGGTAATCCTGCCTCATAATGCGATAATGGTAGCATGTGTTTTAAAAACACCGCTTGTTACACGGGCGCGGTAGTGGGTTTTTTTACGACAAGGTGCGGTTTGAGATACGCGGATAGCGAGCAAGGGCGTTGGAGCACACATTTTACGTGGAGATTTTTGTGATCCATAATAGAGGTTTAGATCGCGTAAATAAATGTGTCGTTAAAACCAGCCACCACCCGACACAGCCAACTAGTAAGGGTTGTCACGTTTTTGTGATGTAAATAACTTCATGTGGGACTGTTAAAGGCACAAGAATTATGGAACGTATTTTATATTCCAAAAGATTTGCGTAATTTACCATGTATTTTTTCCCTCCAAAATGTTTTATGGCATCGAATTCCCGCGCGGCATTTGAATCGTGGCACAAATACGGACTACGTGCGATTTTTCACGTCTAATAAAAACAAAACTCGCCGCTTTACAACGCTATTTTGAGTCAATGCTGTTCACGTCAAAATGTCAAAGAAAAAAAAAAACTTCTGACACCAGCACCAACCCTGGACACTGATCGATATCGACACGACCCGGTGAGCAGCTGAAACCGCTGCGGCAAATCTCTCAACCCTCGGGCTCTATGTAAATGTTATGTAACGGTGTCGAGGAGGAGCACAATGGTAGAACACAGAAGGAATGTGCCCCTTTTTTTCAACTATACAGTTTTTTCCCCTCCTCGCTTTAAGATAGCGGAGGACGGTCCGTCGTCTCGTCGAGAATATGAGTCACTTCAATTTTTTCTCTCTCTCTCTCTCGCTATCAGTCAACATATCTCACAGGCGGACCGTGACAGGTACACGTTGGTCGGTTGAGTCTGCAGCGCTGGCAGTTTCAACCGGCTTGAGGTCACGACTCGGTTTTTTTTTGTTCAAACGAAGCAACAAAAAAAAAACTGGAACACGCGTCCTGGTCTCCATCACCTTTCTCTCCCGAGTGAGGAGAATCCAAACGGACGCCGGTAGCAAAGCGCTTTTAAATGACACCGAACGGGGACGCAAACACGCATGGCTTGCGTTGGGAGGGGGGTGGGGTCACAGACACACGTGGTGCCTAGGTCTTGAAAATGTGTGGAGAGTGTTGGAAAACGCACCGGGATGTGTGTACGTCTAACTTCTTTGGCACAAGGCACGTAGCCCACCGTGCGAATCGGAGGTGATCAAAGCGATGGAGCGCAGAGGCGAGCGAGAGCACCTTGCGGGATGCTTTTGGAAAACTTGAACTTGATGGTGTAAGGCAACGAACCAATGTGCTCAAAGAAGAACGTGTTGAGTCAGTGCGTAAAAAACCTGCTTTGACGTTGACAAGAAATGGAAACAAAAGCTAAATACACATGTGCGCGCGGGCAATTACGCCGGAGAGGCAGACAGAGGAATACGCGCATCAGAGAACACGTGCAAAGCAGAAACGTCGTGTCGAGCGTTAAGGAAAGTAAGCGCGCTTGGGCAGGGCAGGGACACATCGCTAGAATTAGTGATGATCATGATGACCAGTGGTCGAGACTGATGGAAGAGTGGCAGCCAAAGGAGTTAGCGCATTCAAGAAGAGCACGCAGGACCTACAAACTGTGTTTCTTGCATGCTGAGACGCTGACGGATTGTGACAACTTGTTGGGATAGGTCATTGCGGATGATGGTGATGATGATGGTGGTGGTGATGGTGGTGGTGGTGGTGATGCTGAACCGGTCCTGGGCCTCAAACGAGTACTTGGTGCGGTGTGTAAACATCGCCACTCCGGAGACAAAGGCTGCCGGGCGCGGTGCTGGCCACCCACCCCCTCGTGTGCCGTGCCGGCCTTCATAGGTGCTCGCTGACAGCACTTGCCCCAACAGTCTGTTACAGGCTACACGGGGGGGGGAGGGGTGGGGGTAGGATCTTTATTCTTTGATGCTGATAGCTCACGACTCATTATTCAAATGGAATCCCGGTGTCGTGCGACTGCGCACGTGCCGAGCTCCTTCCTCGTTCCGCGGCGAGGAAGGAGGGCGCGGGGTGATGGGGATTCGCCGATGGCATCGTGCTTACGCTAACAAACGCGCACGCGAACCCACACATCGGCACGTGTGTGCGTGAGCGATAACGCACGGGTTTGTGTGCGCGTCCGTGTGTGGGGAGCGGTGGTGTAGCGGTTGGCGCGTTACTCTACGAACCCGGCGACCCGGGTTCGATTCCCGCTCACGGCCAACACCAGTGACGATTATCCGATCCGGGCATGGGCCACCCCTAGGTCGACTCAGCCTCGAATGAGTACTGGTGTGGTGTGTAATTATCGCAACTGGGGAGACAAAGGCGGCCGGGTGTGATGTTGGCCACCCACCCCCTCGTGTGCAGTGCCAGCCTTCTTAGGTGCTCGCTGAAGTCACGTGCCCAAAAAGTGTGTTCGGGCTAGGATGGGGAGGATCGTAGTTTTTGTTTGACTACCCTCATTTGCAATGGCTGGCCATGAAAAATACCCATACGTGGCGACGCTCATGGAATTTGCTCACGTGTACACACACACACGAAGACCCCCCATATAGCCTTACTTAAGAATGTGGAGCTCATCTGCTGGTAGCGAGCACCTATCAAGGATGGCGCAGTGCACGAGGAAGTGGTGCGGTAGGGACCATTCCTTGCCCGCTTTCATCTCACGGGTGCTAGATGCTTACGCATCGTGCACGGTTAAGGCCGAGTCGACATCGTGGAGGCCCAGGACAGGATCTGATACCGCTTGTCGCTGATTTTAGCAGTGGCAGGAAATTGAACTCGGGTGACCTTGGTTCATAGCACATTGCGTTCACCACCATGCCAACGTTCCCCCACCCCATACACACAGAAATGCAAGCAGGCAAACATTGTGTACTGCTACCTGTCTTACTTGCACCAAAACTGGGTTCGAACTAAGTCGAAACGTGCCCCGTTTAAGAGGCCATGAAAATGGTTTCGCAACCTCGCTTGAAATACACGAAGAACATAAACAAGTATAACCCGTAAAAACAAAGTTTTTCACTATAAATCCTTTATATGCGTGGCGGCTAGAGTCATCTCGTCTTCTGGCTTGAGATGGCTGCCACCTATGGGTCAGATGATTGCATGGCAGCATTAAGCAATTGGTAATTAAATATAATTTTTTTGTCCTAAAAAGTGTAAAATTTTGGAAAAAAATTTTCACGAACATTAATTGTCACGCACAACGAGTCTGTGTGGAAAATGTCAGCTCGATTGGATCACGGGAAGTGGGCTAAAAAACGACCGAAAGATTTGCACGGTCCTAAGCAAGCAAGCACGCAAGCACGCAAGCAAGCAAGCAAGCGAACTTAATATAAAGGATTTAAAAAGAGATTCCCCATGTAGCCTTCAACAGACTGATGGGGCAAGTGCTGTCAGCGAGCACCTACGAAGGCCTATACGGCGCATGAGGGGGGTGGGTGGCCAACACCACGCCCGACCGCCTTTGTCTCCCCAGCGGCGATATTTTTACACATCGCACGAGGTACTCATTTGAGGCTGAATCAACCTAGAGTAGGCCCAGGACCGTTTCAGATAATCGTCACTTGTGTTGGCCGTGAGCCGGAATCGAACTCGGGGCCGCCGGGTTCGTAGCACAAAGCAGTACGCAAACCGCTACATTTGCTACCGCTCAACCACGTGAACACACACATACAACACTTGCAACTTGACACATGCATACGCCGTAGTATGCCACACTGGCCGGCACAATGGAGCGCCCGAATGCTCGAGAGCGAGCGAGCAACGCGTGTGAAATCATCGCCGCAGCGGCTGCACGCTTAGCACATTGCAATCGATCAATCCCGATGAGTCTGGCATCATTTCGGAAAGAAGAAAAAACAACAATCGATGTGTAATCCACCCAAGTTGTGCTCAGAGCCCAGAGGGGGACGTTGAATGTTTTTTTTTACAACAACAAAAATAACAGTTTTGAAATTAACCTCTCTCCGCTGTAGGTTTGGTCAGCGGCCACTCAAAAGTGGAAAACAAATATGCCGTGAGTGACAGCTTTCGGGCGGGTGGGTCGGGGGGGAAGGGGCAGAAATGAAGTCGTCATTTTAATGATCGTTCTTCTCCTAGCGCCGTATTCTCAGCACGTGGCTCTGGCTCTGACGTCTGACATTGGTGGATCGGCTCCGCCTTGGCACGCTTGCTTCGTTTCTTCCAAAGAGCGCGCCGAGTGAGTGGCTCGGCAGCGCCTTGGGGCTACGGCTCAGCTCATTCAGCGGGCAGGATGGAGGGGGTGTGGGATCCTGGAAATGACCTAAACCGTGCTCAGAGCCGGCTCGAGTTCAGTGCACGGCTTTGTTGGGGCCGGCTCACTCGAGCCAGAGACGTAGCCGGGCGTGACCAAATATAGGGGACCTTCAACTTTAAAAGCAGATTTGAAGCTTTCGTGACTGCAAGGATTCACGTTCTTAGGTTTTTTCGGTAAAGTCACGTAGGTAAAAAATATTAAAATGAATAAAAGTTAAATAAAAATAAAATAAAAATCACGACGTTTCTAAACTGTGCTCAGAGCCGGCTCAGGTGGCACCGAAGACGGAAGCTTGTGTTGCCTCCGAAACGTCGTGATTTTTTATTTTATTTTTATTTTACTTTTATTTAAAAAAAAATTACCTAACTGACTTTACAGAAAAAAACCTAAGAATATTTAAAAGCAGAGTCATCTTGCTGAGACGGGGGTGGTGGGGGGGCAGCTGGAGAGGGACAGCTACAAGGGTCATCAATTGTTATTGTTGCTCATAAACATTCGACTTTAGTACGTATCTTCATCGTGTGTGTTTCAGTACCGCAATGGATGTGCTGCAGATATTATACTATATTACTACGGTACTTGTTATTTACATAGTTTATACAAAATGCGCTGTGTTCGGTAGAGGCTTGCCACCTTTTCTACAGTCATATCCTGGACATGCTGTATTTATCAGTCAGCATAGCAATACTGGTACCAGATCAAGGTTGCAAGTCAATTGTCTGCCACCTTAACACACATGCCAATACACGGAGTGTCCCGGGTCGAACCCCGGACAGGTGGCAAGCACAGCGGGACACGGTGGCTCTGTGGGCGGCATGCAGCAGAGGGCAGTGCGGCGAAACCCATTATGGCACTGTACTTATGTGCTCCCATGTCCTATGCTGCCCGCCTTAAACCCCCACACTGACCAGCGTGGTGAAGTATGGTCAAATAAACCGCCTTCAGTCAGGTGTGGCTTGATTAAAGGACTGCTGCACATGACATACAACACTTATAATTTCTTGCCCAAAATAACATAAAATAGGCCCCCCCATCAGAACGAGCATAATCAGGACAAATCACCGAATGGATCGTAAACATCCTGAAACCTCGTAACTACACGGAACCTCAGGTAAAGGTGTGCCATATCGTAGCCATACAAACAGCGACGCATGGCGACTCGCCTAGCCTCCCACCGAATCACCACGTGGATGCACTCAGTTTCTTCAGACCTTGGAAACCAAGCCGGGGTTGGGGCCCGGTCAGTGTTTGTACGGGAGACTGCCTGTGAATGCCAGCATCGCCACCATCATCGGGCTCGGGCTGTGAGGTCACCAAAATATGACGGTACAGCAATGCATTTTTTGGGGGAATCTGTCTCTGTGCGGAGATTTGAGTGTCACTCCCACGGATGCGTGCGTGGGTTTTCTCCGGACACTCCGGTTTCTTTCCCACGCGCCAAACCCCATGAATGGAAATTGTGCCAAACATCCCCAAGGCAGGACCCTCCTGACAAACAAATGTCCTTCTTTCTAGATTTGAAGCTGTCGTGACTGCAAGGATTCATACTCTTAAATTTTGTCGGGAAAGTCACGTAGGTAAAAAATAAAATAACATAAATGAAAGCAACTGAATTAAATCACGACGTTTCGGAGGCAACACAAGCTTCCGTCTTCAGGTGGAACCGTTACAGCCAAAATCACTGTAGTAAGGAAGAGAGCTAATAGAGAAATGAGACTATATAAGGTAAGAGGGGGGGGGGGAGCCAAGGTGGGGGGGGGGGGGCATCGGGGGGGGGATGCTAGGCTGAGTTAAGCCGATATGATAACATCTATTCATTACGCGGGGGGGGGGGGGGTACCGTGTCCTTCTGACAAATGGGTCTTGAGCCTTTCCCTTGGTAAACAAGCGCCTCTTTACCCTCACAATAGAATAGGTACGTATGAAGAGAAACCAGAGGAAGATGTGAATTTACCACTTTGAATCGTAAACCGCTCATCAGGCCAACATCAGCGTGGAGTGATATCTGAACCGGTCCTCAGCCGTGTCTTTATCAGCCAGAACTGACCATCATGGTTAAGAATGGTCAAACATCCCCCACGGCTGACACGGTGTGGGGATGTGTGTTGGACTTCTTTCTCACCGTACATAGCCAACCATGCTAATCGGAGGTGTGGGGAAGGACGAACACACGAAGAGCCGTTCTAAAGAAATACATTTTCAGTCTGAAATACCTTCATCAAGCAGTGGGTTGAGCCAGATCGTTATTGTTGTTGTTGTTATGATCGTCGTTACATGTTCAGCTCTTGTTAGAAAAAAAACATTGGCAACGCAGGAATCTGTGCACACAGTGACCCAAAGTTCGCAGCGCGTCATCTGGCACGCTCATCTCGACACTATCGCAATCGCAGGCATCGTAAACAAATTAAACAACGCTGCGAAATGCGCAGCGATGTGCACTGATGAGTGAAAGAAAGAGAGAGTGGCACGCCACGGCACGTGATGTCATTTCAGTGCTTTCTTAGACACGATGAACTTGATGCTGGGAAGTAACGAAGCAATTTGCCTAGGGAGGAGGAGGAGGGTGTCGAATCAGTGCGTGCTGCCTGCTGTTGTGGCACGTGGCTCAGAAGACGCGGTCACGAACAAGACGAATGGAACAAAAACATTGCAACGTGCCCGAAAAATAACAAACAAAACCTTGGAGAGATGCGTTCTTGGAATCGCGTTCAGAGGCCGTATGAGTGAACGCGTGGCTTTAGAGAGGGGAAAGAATGCGCGGGGTACAATGACATCATCCAGACTGTTAAGTCGGTGGTGGCGCGTCGGGAAGGACGTGGTCGCGACTCGCAAGGGACGGTGGTCGATGGTCAAGAACAACGGGAACGGAGTGCCAGCCAAGGAATGGAACCTCCCTCTGCAAGTTCATCCACAGTGGAGCGTGGAGCGACATAACGGGCCGTCCATAAATGACGTCACGCACCTAAGGGGGGGGGGGGTCAGACCTTTGTGACGATGTGTGACGAGAAGGGGGGGGGGGGGGTGAGAAATGTGACATGCGCAACTTTAAATAAATATAGACAACACGTTCTACTTAATTAAATTGACGGTTTTAATAAACGTTTTCTCCTACAACATCAGAGTGCAGCGCCACATTAAATACGCACTACAATGATAATCGTTTAAAGCGATTTGAAGCATGTTTTTTTTTTTTGGGGGGGGGGGGGCAGAGCTTTGTGACGTCATATTTGAGGGGGGGGGGGTCTGACTTTTTGTGACGTCGTGTGACGAAGGGGAGGGGGGGGTCAAAATCGTAATTTATGGGCGGCCCCTAATGAGCTCGCGTGCAGATACTCGTCGGTTGATTACGCCGCAAGATCGTGATCGATGGCGATGGGCTTTGGGGGGGAGGGGGGACCTTCATCTAGCAGATGGGGGTTGATCATTTGCTGATAACGGTGGTGGTGGTGGTGGTGGTGAGAAAATGTTGTTTGATACAGCATTTGAGTAGCTCGTGGGTTCACATGTCTGCGCTTTGCTGAGATGATATCTCAACTGACCCAGTTGGATTGGCATTGTTTCGCGCTGAATCTCGCGCATACCATCGGCAACAACCAAGCCTCGCAAACACTGCACGTTGTACACTGCACGTTGTACACTGCACGTTGTACACTGCACGTTGTACACTGCACGTTGTACACTGCACGTTGTACACTGCAAGCGGCCGCTTTGATGACATTGAAGCCGCGTTTATGAAGGCCTGCCAATGTTTGCTGGGGGGGGGGGGGAGAGGCGAGGGAAGCAGGGGGGGGGCGGCGGGGGGTGGAGTTCGTGGGTGGAATGCGAAGCAAGACAAATATTCACGTTTTACTGATCACTTTCCAAGCAAAGAGTTCGAGAGAGAATGCGTCTGGAGTGAGATGAGGCTGGGTGAGGAGTGCTTTCGGTGTTGTACGCGTGCATGTTGAACGTCTTTCGCACCGTGCGTAGCCAACCTTGCTCAGCGGAGGTGCGGGGGAATGACAACAGAACTAAGGGGCCGTCCATAAATGACGTCACGCGATTTTGGACGATTTTTGACCCCCCCCCCCCTCGTCACACGGCGTCACAAAAAGTCAGATCCCCCCTTAAATATGATGTCACAACGCTCTGCCCCCCCCCCCCCCCAAAACTATATTTCCATTCTGAAAATAAAACATGCTTCAAATCGCTTTAAACTATTGTCATTGTCGTGCGTATTTAATGTGGCGCTGTTGTTATAACAATTAGTGTTGTTATAACAATTCTATATTTATTTAAAGTTTCGCATTTTGATGTGATGTCAGATTTCTCACCCCCCCCCCCCTCGTCACACATCGTCACAAAAATCTGACCCCCCCCCCCCCTAGGTGCGTGACGTCATTTATGGACGGCCCCTAAGATGGTAACGCGACTGGTTGTAAAGAGGATCATTCTGCTCGGTCAATACAAAATCAGCCGCCACCTCTGGTGCTATTGTACGTTCGCAAATTTATGACGCGAATTCTTTGTTTGCAAACAAAATGATCGGCACGCGCATCAGAAGAGTTCACATGTAAAAGGTGAAAAATTATTTTAAATATTTTCGCGTCTTTATTTTGTCTCAAAATGTGTTCAATTTGTATGCATCCTTCTCGTGTCACGTGGGATGAAGAATCCGTTCGGGAATCTCGCAGAGGGGCTGAATCGCCCCACATCGATGGTTCATGGTTATTTTATATATTCTAATGAACTTTAGTTTAGGGCATTGTTTCGTATAACATGCATAACAACCGACTGTAAACATTACAATGGAAAGTATATCAGAACAAACAGGTTTTTTCCTTCTTTATCGCTATGCAAATATCTGCAGTTCACGTGACTCAATGCGCCTTGTCTCATGTGCAAATGGTTTTACAGCAACAATAAAATGTGTCTAGACATTCAAACAATGTGTTCAACCGTATACATCCTTAGGTGTGTGTTCCAGATGTGTTCCTCCAACCAAAAACTGAAAATACCTTCACTTGTTTAGAGTATGTATGTATGTTGATCTTCTTTCGCACCGTACGTAGCCAACCACGCAAATCGGAGGTGTGGGGGAAGGACAACAAACTAAAGGCAAAAGCAGTTGTAAAAAAATATTTTTCAAATCCATATTTAAAAGTGCGTAGCTCCAGTGGCGGTTTAATATTGAAAGGAGAACGTTCCAGACGGACGCAGAAGCGCATCTGAAACCGCGCGATGCAGTGACCACCGTCTTTAAATGTAAACCTCCTCGCGATATGCCCTGTACAAGCCCACTTACTTTTCTAAAGTCGATATGAATTCTCTACTTTGTGTTTGTTTTCACTCACGGGGTTCCTCCTCCTGTTTGCTGTTCGTGTTTTCCATCTCAGTGTCCCCTCGTTATTTGCAAGGGGTACGTTTCCGAGATGCTTGTGGATAGAAAATTTTGCCAATAATGATATTGTCCATTTTAGATTTTAAGTTTTCGTGATTGCAGGGATCCATACTCTTTGGTTCTTTCGGTAAACTCACGTAGGTATAAAATCTAAAATGAAAAAAATCTAAAATAAATTTAATTTATTTAATATTTTATACCTACGTGACTTTACCGTAAGAACCAAAGAGTATTGATATTGTCGTACGAAACCCGATCTTTTTTTTATTAGTTACCTTAAATAAATACGTAAATAAACTATTAAATACATGAACATAATCAATATATATCATCAATGTATTTTGATGATACCATTTTACCTCATCGCTTTCTCTAATCACTTTTTCTCTCTCTCGATGCAATCGTGTAAAGTTCCAGATGCGATTCGCGGATGAGCCAAACTCGCGGGTAGCAAGTTCGTGAATAGCGTGTAAATGCTGTAATATTTCAGAGCAAGTGATATAAAATGATAAATATGTTCTCTTGAGCACATTGGTATGTTGTTTTTCATTCCCATGTTCAGGCACGTTCAAGCTGGGCCATTATTAAGTTCGTAACACAAAACATTCATGAGCGTGCTTGTGGAGGATATAAGTAACAAAATAAACAAACAGACCACACAGCCCTTTCCCAAGTCTGTCCCGTCACGTAACAAACAAATTTTTATTTTATTTTTTCACACACCATGGACCCACATGGCCTTGTGGCAGTCATATGTTTCTTCCTTCCGGCAGCGTTAAGTTCAGTCAACAGCCATTATGCTTTTTCGATTTAAAGCTTTCGTGACTGCAGGGATTCATCTTCTTGGTTCTTTCGGTAAAGTCACGTAGAATGGAAGTAATAAAATAATAAAAATTAAACATAATAAAATAATTCTCACGACGTTTCAGCCACAACGCAAGCAGCCGTCCTCAGGTGGAGAGCAGGTTTGTTGAGTAGACAGAGTCTATCCATTATTCTCTCCGATACGACGGTGACGATACCCCCACGGGACCTGTGCCAGGCTAGGTGCACTTTGACGTTTGGAAAGTCGGTTTGGAAAGTCGGTCACGGGGCAAATCCAGGCGTCGCAAGATAACCGCATTGAACTAAAAACGCACACGTTTAAATTGTGGGTGGAATAATAAACACTTTACGCAAAACTCACTTTACCCAGAAGCGCCTTCCAAGCTGTCGCTTAGTGTAATAGCTTGGGGATGTTCATGCGAACGGCACGTTCCACGGACTGTTGACCGTGTGTGTGTGGGGGGGGGGAAGGGGGGGGGGAAGGGGGGGGGGGGTGCCCACGTGCTCTTGAGTGCCTCTGATTGTGCCATTGTTGTGACAGGACAGGTGTCGCATACCTCCTCCGCGGAGATGAGCGAGGGTTTGCCCCCGCCGCCTCGGACTCCTCTCGATTGAACAGCCGCGGCTACGAATTGAATCGCCAGAGGGGTGAATGCGTCCCGCAGCGCCGCGCATTGCCAGGTGCAACACTGAACGAGCGCTGCAAGTCGACGCAGGCAAATGCCCGGGGGGGTGGTGGGGTGAAGGAAGCTTCATGATGCTTCCTTTTTGGCGTGAGACGCGCATCCATTTGTATCCGGTAACCACGTCGGATTTGCCGCTGCGATCAATTGTCCCAATTGTTGACGACTGTCCACCTCAGCCTCCTGTGCGTGCATAGTGTGTGTGTGTAAGCCCACGCCAACTCACTCGGCTCAACACCGCCCACATGAAGCATCGCGGCTTCACCTCGAGGAGCAATACACCTGCATGCTAACCAAAGCTGAGTTGTCTGTAAATTGTTTAAAGGCTGCTGAATGATTACCTGGTTGGACTAAAATCTGAAGCCAGAGTGGGCCGAAGTATGGTCATTTACATTTCGTGCTGCCCTTTGTCAACCCACTGCTGGATGAACACATGCCCCATCAGGTGGTATCGGGTTGTTTGGCCGTACTTTGCCTCACTGGTCAGTTGCGGGTCAGTGAAGATGAGGCCCAGGTCCGGCTCATAAATCACTCACCGCCGATGTTAGCCGTGACCAGAGATGAAACTCAGGTCACCGGGTCCATAGTTGCCGCGCGATAAATCACCGCACCATAATTTCCTCAATTTAGCTCACGTATTGAAGGTAATTAATCGTGGAAAGTCTTCACTGCGTGTCAAAACCATTTCGTTGGATGGTTCTGTATGGCTGACGTTTTGAAATTCCTTTTTTAATTGCTGCAGTTTTGCTTCGAGTTGTAGTAAACACGGGTGAGTGCCTTGAGAAAACGTGCACATTATGAGATGCGGCAACGCTGAGAGATCCATGCGGATAAGTTCGCGATTACATTTTGGGTACTGCCACCAACCATCGCCTCCAAACCGTTGTCCTCATTGAGCTGAGGTTATGTTACCAAAGAATAGCTGTCACGTTAGCTAATTTGAATGCTAAACTTTCAACACACATATTGTATGTCAGCTTGGCAGAGGAGGATCTAACACCTTCATGAGGAGCTCTCTAAAGCTCGTCACCGCGGCGTACGCGATGACCACCACAACCACGTGACTTTTCTTTCGTGTTGTGCGCGGTGCTTTTTAGCGCCACAGCGCGTGGATTTGTAGCGTTTATTTTCATTTGTTTGCTGGTGACTTTGTGTATTTTATATCGAAATCGCCTCCGGTGCTTTTGCTGCTGACGGCAATAAAAGTTGTTTAAAAGTTAAGTCTAAAGCCCTCTCTAGTGGAGGCCCTTCCAGCAGCAGAAGCTTGAGCAATTCATTTGAAGTGATCTGGCGTTGCCACCTCCTATATTCTAAAGGTAGCATGCAAATAGATTTACAATATGGCAAATGTTGCAATCACAGCACGATTCAATGGGGAAAAAATAATTAGGTCGTTTCATATCCGAAAAGGTCTCTGTGTTGGATTGAAACTTTTATGAGGCGTGATGATGTCTCGTAAAGCGATTACAGCATGAAACTTAAGCCACTTCGCGTTCTATTTTAAGTCTCGAACATCTGTGTTTGTAAAAAATATATATACGATAATTTTCCAGGCAATCGCAGTTTGAAATTCTGCCAGAATGAACTTGTGCTCTGTGGGGAATTAACTTTGGTTTTCAAATCGTTACAGCGGGAATTTGGCCCAATTTCAGAATTAAAGTTCCACGAACGGCCCCGTGTGTTGCATCTGTGTCCAACTCTCGTTCATGGAATCGACGAAAACCTCCCTGTGCATGATCTTCCTTCAAAAAGGGGCCTCGAAACTCGGTGGGGATTTCCTGGGGGAATAAAGGGCATCGTTATTAATCCTATCATGGGACCTTGTTTCCAGTATCAAAGTATGAAAAACAATAATAGGTTTTACCATTTTTGACAATAAAACAGGAGGTGTTAAGATGCTCAATCACCAAATAGAAACCTTTTGCAAGGAATCGAGTCTGCAGCAATCACACGTACGTATGGTGACTATGCAAACAAAACATGCTCTGATAATATGCAGACTTGAGTCCCTGCAAAATGCATATATTTGGTGTTTGAACATCTTAACACCTGTTTTATTGCCAGAAAGTATAAAACCCATTCATTTTTTTGTTATTATTCCTAATGTATTATTATCATCAGTTATTTTCAAGATTTCAATCTCATCAGAGAATCAAACGAAGTGTTTCTGTAACTCTAGCTTCTGTGTCCAAGATGCTGGCGTGTCCACTACAATTATCCCAAAAAAATAAATAGGTCCCAAATTTAGTTTGTACAGAGTGTGGGAGCAAGTGCTGCCTGCAAGCGCCTATTAAGGCCATATGGAAAAATTGTTTCATAGGTCCGTATGTATGTTGAACTTCTTTTGCACCGTACGTAGCCAACCGCGCTCATCAGAGGTGTGGGGGGGGGGGTGCGGCACCATGTCTGACCACCTTTATGTCGCGCGCACTGCACCAGATGCTAATTCTAGGCAGAGTCAACCTAAGAGAAGCCAGTTTAACACGTCGGCTTTCGCGAGCAATATCATTCATTTGTTAGATCGCGTAAATATATAAAACCTAAGGGAAGCCCCAAGCCAAATTCGTATTCCATTTGCCATTCGTATATGCATGGCCAGGAACTGAACCTGGGTTTGTCAGGCTCATGAGCCATCGCTGTTTGTAACCTCTGCACGTTCGGCTCGCTGCCACCACACGCATACAACATATGCCCTGTCGGCACACATTTACACGAATATTTACATATTATTCCCAAGCAAAGTACTTTCTTCTTTTGGAATCGTCATCTACACGCTGAGCAGTAAATCATTTCACTGCGTTTAAATGTACGCGGTCTATGCTCCTAGTGATTTTAAGTATTGTCGCAATGTCAAGAGCGAACGTGTGGAACCAGCGCGCGTGTTTGCGCGTGTGGTTTTCATATTTTTTTTTAAAGTGTTTTTGTTAAACCCTGTGCCATACGAAAGCCCCATTGGCAATGCAAGTTTCGGCATGAGGCAGCCCGATCGTTGACTGAAAGGCACATTGGCTTTTAATCAAATTCTTGCATGGCCAGTATTGGTAGCGTGCTCACGGAATTCTACTCTGTTGCTCAACGCCTCTGGGCACAATAGTGATTAGCGCACGCCAGGGCTATTTAAAGTGTTCTACTTCTGCACGTGATTTGTTCATGTGTCTCAATTTTATGTACGCGGACGTCTGCAGCTTTCGCGAGTTTCAGATGCACACGTGCCGGGGAAGAAGGGGCATTTCCGAACGCAACGCCTGATGTCTTGTTCGCCAGATTATAAGACGCTCTGAAAAAAAGAACGACGCACACCAAACTCAGCTTTTGCCCGGTGTCAAGAATTGTTTTTTTGCAAATCTGGCCCCACGCGCACACCTCGATTGAATGACATACAGGTGAGCTCGTGCAATCAGCAGTAACGCTCAACTCGTATAATGCCTTGCCATGCATGTCATGTGACCACCATATTGCTTGTTAAACACAAAGGCAAAGATCACCCGTATAGGCTGAACAGACTTTTTGGGGCAAGTGCTGTTAGCGAGCACTAAGAAGGCTGGCACTGCACACGAGGGGGTGGGTGGTCAACATCACACCCGGCCACCTTTGTCTCCCCAGTTACGATCATTACACACCACACCAGGTACTCATTCGAGGCTGAGTCGACCTAGGGGAGGCCCATGACCGGTTCAGATAATCGTCACCTGGTGTTGGCTGTGAGCGGGAATCGAACTCAGGTCGCCGGGTTCGTAGCGCAGCGCGCTAACCGCAACGCCACCGCTCCCCACGTGTTAAACACACACGCAGCTCATGCACCCCCCCAACATTTTGGTCGAAGATGCCAGGAGGAAAATTGCGTCTTATAATCCGGAGTAAATTTGGTAACACTCCGAGCTTAGCACTCTGCAGGATTCAAACAGCAATGATGGATAGGTATACAGACACTAATTCTGCTAAACAACAAGCACTGTTGTTAGGGTATGGGCAAAAATATAGAACATGCTGTGTGTATATATATAGTTCTATAAATATACACACATGCAAGCTGTCACAACCCTTATATACGTACAGGCACAAGGCATAAACATACACACACACACTCTATAAAAAGTCAATAAATAAAGGAAGTTGAAAAATAATACAGCTGGGAATTCTGCCCATTCACGCCAAACAGTTTACAGTCTCCATACAGCAAACACGGCGCGTCTCCATGAGTTACACGGCAGCCCCAAGCAGCAATAACGCGCGTGATATGTTTCGTGCATCTGCTTTGGTAACACGAATGTTGTTCGGTCTCCCTCCTCCTCCTCCTTCATCCAGGAAGGCACCCGCACCTCCCGGCTGATTCCAGAGCGCTGAGACACACGCGGTGCCGTGACTGAAACAACCTTTGCTTGCCCGAGCAAGTGATGCTGTCTTGATCTTGTGTCAGCAGGGGGTGGGGTAGTGGGGGGGGGGCTGGCTCCCTCCCGGCCAATTCTTCCCGAAGCAGGTCGAAGCAAGCGTGGCGATACAGCCGCATTTGCATTCAGCTGCCGCATCAGAGAGAGATGGCAGGTGTGTGTATGTGTGTCTGTGTGTGTGTGTCTGTGTGTCGTGGCTCGTGAAGGACGCTACTGGGCAGTTGGAGGCAGTCGCTCTCCAACAACAACGGAGGGCGGAGGAGCGACGCTCACAACAACGAGCGGAGCGCCGGGTGGCTAAAGCACAGCAAGTTGGCACAGTAGGGGGCACAGGTGGTGCATCAGCCAGTCATCTCGGTCATCTCGGTCAGTCGACCCGTGGCACCTGCTGGGTCTGCCCCGTGACCTCCTGCCAGCGGGCGTTCGACACTTCACGTGGCCTCAAGGTGCACATGGCCTGGCACAAGCGTCGTGGTGACGTCACCGCCACTTAGTGGCGAATGGCGGTTGTTGTTGTTGTCGTGGCCGGTGCGGTCGGCTGTGGTTTAGAGTCGGGACGCGCAGATACACAAAGATAAATGTCTCCTCCACCCCCCGTATAGCCTCGACAGACTGTTGGGGCAAGTGCTGTCAGTGACAACCCCATGAAGGCTTGCACGGCACACGGTGGGGGGGGGGGTATTGGGTGGCCAGCACCACGGACGCGCGTACAGATGCACAAACCCACGCGCGCGCACGTGCTCACTGTCAAGTGATAACTCGTGATCACTCTTAAGTGACACGCGTGCGGGCCAGACGGGAAACATCGCAGATGTTTCTTATTGTCGCATAGCTATACAAATCGTAGAGTGGGGAGCAGACAATGTGCAGGAGATTTGCACGTGCCCCCGTACGTTAGATGGTCCAAACAGTGGAAAGCCGAGCGCGGTTGTACGTTTCATCTAGTTATTATTACGGGAGAAGTGAAACAGATCCCGATGCCCCGAGCGCCATTGAAGTTGTTTTGTTGCATGCTCATTGCGAGACGTTTAAAATGTCTGTGGGATTTGAGAAGAAAAGCTCGCTTTGCTCGATGGGGTTATCTTGTTGGCAAGAAGACGTTGAAGTCCTCTTTGGAAGACCCACATTGAGCCATAGTTAAACAAAGTTCTACATTAAAATTCGTACGTGGCGACTTGGCCAGCATGTTCAAGTTCATTTATTAGGTATAGCCCTGTGAGCCATTCGGCTCTTGAATGGGGTGCAACCGCAACAAACAAAAAAACAAAAACACGAACAAGAAAACATCTTAAAGTGACTGTGTGCAAACAGAAAATCCAAGAAAAGACAGCAAAAAGAGACGAGAGGGACAGGTAAAGTGGCACATTGCACGCGTTGTGCGGCCTATTGTTTGTGACATGCGATGGTGTGTTGAGAATGAAATTCGCATTCGAGTCGCGTGGGTGCGTGCGCGTCTGGACGGCGCTTGGATGGGTGGCCACCACCGTTCCTTGAGAGGTTGTTCTGGGTGGCTGTGCGGCTGGGTCGCGGGCAGCAGAGAGCCATGCGGCGACACTCCATCGTTGTACTGTAGTTCTGTGCTCCCACGTCTGTTTGTATATAACCCCCCCCTACCCCCCCAATTCCTTGCTCTGACACCAAGCATTCCTCACGTATGAAAGCATGTCCCCCTCCGAGTTCTACAGCATCTCGCTTGAGATGCGATCACAATGAGAGAAGCTTTATTCATGCAAAGGTAATATTGTAAGTGTAAGCTTTACACGGCGGAGCGGTTGGAGTGCTGAGCTCTGAACGAATGCCACGTGACATATGAACTAATCCTGCACCCCCCCGAACCCCAACTTCTCCCCCCCGCTACACCAACCCGTACCGACCAGCAAGGTGAAGTATGGTCAAACAACCCCCTGCAAGACCCTCAGTTAGGGGAAGGCCCTCATCTGGCAGTGGATTGGCAGAATGGCTGTGCGTGTGCATGTGGCTGCCTGACTCGGGGAAATCTGCAAATGACAAAAAAGAAGAAAATAAGCAATAAAAAAACACGCTTTAATGAAATGTACCGTGCTAGTAATGGCAGAACTCCACGACTCCAGGAAGTGGCCCCGCAGCTTGCCATAGCGTAAGGGACCGTGGATTTACAGGCAACGTGAATTGAGCGTGGACAAATTAGACCCGTAAAAAATATTGTTTAAAAATATATATTTTTAATTTTTAATGATAGAATATAGTATTGTCATCAGTATGACATACCTATACCAAGTTTTCAGTCGATACGACATTGGGAAGACGGTTGAAATAGAGTTACAAGATTTGAGGGTACGACAACAGACAGAGTGAGTTAAATAAAAGCGTGTAACATGTTTTAAAAAATAAAAGCGTGTAAAAAACCAACCCCGCCGTACGAGGATAACGGCGCGGGATGGACAGCCGTAGTAGGTGTCAAATAACGCACAGACACGCGGCACAAACACCAGAGGCGCTTTGTGCAGATGCAAAAACAAAAACACACTCATTGGGTATTCTATGATTCTTTCGGTAAAGTCAGGTAGGTAGAAAAAATAATAACAATAAAATAATATAAATGAAAATAAAGTGAATAAAAAATTATAAAAATTAATCACGACGTTTCGATCGCAACACAAGAGGTCGTCATCATGACCTCTTGTGTTGCGATCGAAACGTCGTGATATATTTGTATTATTTTTTATTCACTTTATTTTTATTATTTTATTGTTATTATTTTTTCTATCTACGTGACTTTACCGAAAGAATCATAGAAGATGAATTACTGCTGTCACGAAAGTTAAAAGTCAAAATGTATACTCATTGAGTGTTTTTTTTATCGCACGTGCACAGAAGGCTGCGCGACACGTAAATGTTCGTCTCTCCGTGCGTGTCTTGTTTGGAAGCTGCCTCTTATTGCGATCGGCTCACGCGTGCCGCTGCAAAGTCAACCTCGCCTGCAGCCATCGATTTGTGTGTGTGTGCCTGTGTGCGCGTGTGCGTGTGTGTGCGTGTGGTGCGTTTGTGTGTGCGCGTGTGTATGTGCGGTAGTGTAGCGGTTAGCGCGCTGCGCTATGAACCCGGCGATCCGGGTTCGATTCCCGCTCACGGCCAACATCAGTGACGATTATCTGAACCGGGCCCGGGCCTCCCCTAGGTCGACTCAGCCTCAAATGAGTACCTGGTGCGGTGTGTAAACATCGCCACTAGGGAGACAAAGGCGGTCAGGCGTGGTGCTGGCCACCCACCCCCTCGTGTACCGTTCCGGCCTTAATAGGTGCTCGCTAACAACACTTGCCCCTACAGTCTGTTAAGGCTATATGGGGGATCTTTGATCTTTTGTGTGTGCGTGTGTGGTGCGTGCTCTTTAACGACGCTGGAAGTTTTCTGGCACGACGGCATTCCAGGCGGGCGCGACAAAACATTTCCCCATTAATCACCGAGCACCCCACCAACACCGCCGACTGCGTCCGCAGGAAGACACGAACGACCCGCGTTTCCGATTGCCAAATGCAATGAACTCACCCGTTGACTCATCTCGCTTATGCTGCCACGGCAAGGCGTCAACGCGTCCGTGTGTGCGTTGGACACAAGCGCGCATTATGACAACGGGATTGCAGGTTTGCGTGGCGACATTGTCGTCAACATTATGGGAGGCCAGTGCTCTGCGTTCACCAACAGCGGCGTCGTTGAGTGTTGAGGCTCTCTTCGCGAGGACGCTGCATTTGGGAATCGTTGGCCGATTCCAGTGAACGGGAAACAAACTTCAACGCGAATGGCAAACAGAGTGAGCACGCGCGCGCGCGCTCTGCGTGTGTGTGTATCGTGAGCTACGCCGCAGCCCCTCGCCCTCTGCGCACTCGAGGAAAGGCTGGAGGATAAACCCCCTGTGAGTATCTTCTTGGTTCTTTCGGTAAAGTCACGTAGAAGGGAAGTAATAAAACAATACAAATTAAACATAATAAAAAAAATAATTCGCACGACGTTTCGGCTACAACGCAAGCAGCCGTCCTCAGGTGACCTTTATTATGTTTTATTTTTATTGTTTTATTACTTCCCTTCTACGTGACTTTACCAAAAGTACCAAGAAGATGAATCCCTGCAGTCACGAAAGCTTAAAATCGAAATCCCCTGTGAGTAATATCGTTCCGACGTGCCCTGCGTTTCCGAGCTCGCTGCCTGACTGAAGAAGCTCAAAGCCGCTTGAGCCGAACGTCACACACTAGCGACGCAGCATTCAGCCACGCAAAGTCTCAAGCAACCGGGTGAGGAGCTTTGATCGGTCAGGATGTCATCGTTGCGTGGCACGTATAAATGATATCAGTGTAAATCTCACAATCTCGTTGGGTGGCGGAGGGATTAATGACAAGTGACAAGACAAATGGCGTAAAACTACCACGTGGCCTGACCCACAAACAAGCATGCATCAACATTTCCTTACTTGACTATAAGAATTCAGAAGTGGGAGCTGCCTCCAAGTCTCTGGATCGCGTGTGCGCCGCTACCACGCCCGACAAAAATATAATCACCGTGGTCGCCATGCCGCCCCCGCTTGAATGTCACTGCTGTTTTTGACAACAACACGTGCCATCCTCTGCTTCCGTTTCTACACGAGGTGGAACGAACGCTCAGTGGATAATCCAGCACGAGGGTGGACTTTTACTGCGGCTGTGAGCGGCCTCGTTATTTGACTGCAACGTTGTCTCGACGTTAAAGAGCGTTAAAGAGCTCCATAGCTCATCAGGTTCCGCCAGTCGAAGCAAAGATTCTGATTCCGTCACGCAGTCGTCTCGACAAAGTCATCTCCGCAGGCTTCACGGAGCCGCCAGACGTGCGACAACTCCCGTTGTCCGCCTTTATGGGGCGCCACGGTGGCTAGGAGATGTTAACTACTTCGCCTGATACACAGGAGGTCGTGGGTTCGATCCCAACTCTGACGCCTGCTGCATGTTTGGAATTTGCGTCTCTCTCTCTCTCATCATCACGGTGGCTAGGAGATGTTAACTACCTCGCCTGGTGTCACAGGAGGTCGTGGGTTCGATCCCAACCCTGACGCCTGCTGCATGTTTGGAATTTGCGTCTCTCTCTCTCATCATCATCACCACGGTGACTAGGATATGTTAACTACCTAGCCTGGTACACAGGAGGTCGTGGGTTCGATCCAGACCCCGGCGCCTGCTGTATATTTGGAGTTTATGTTGTGTCTATCCCCCCGCGGTCGAGTGGATATTTTCTCCAGGTCCTCCGGATTTTCCATCGACATTTAGAATCAACATCACGCGTTTACAGTTTTTGACTGCTCTCCATTTCCACGCCATAAGCCACTTCGTTGAGCTATCATTTGTGATAGCCAGGTCACCTTTTGAAAAAGAGCTGTATGGCTAAGTGGGGCCTTACCTGGTCAAATAAAACAACATTTGCGAAAAGTTTAGTTTTACGTGGGACGTGACCAGCCTAAGCACAGAGGTCATTGTTCAGAATCTGAATATTTATTTAAAGGAATCCGATGAGCTATGAAGCATATTTTTTTCCACAAATGTTTACCGACCGACAGAATGATCCTCACAGGGTGAGGAACTCTTCCCTTTTTGTCGCGTGTTCGTACTCGTTTGGTATGCTGGCGTTAACCAAGCAAGATGAGCAGAGTTACTTTGGCCGTCTCACCGCTCCGCCTTTCCTGTTCTTCCAGATATTTTCTGGTCTATTAAATGATCGTGATGTGTTCCCTGAGTATGTAGGGGGGTTTTTTTCTTCCCTTCAAATTAATAATTAATGTTTCGTAATGGAAATTATTATTTTATATCGCGCGGTGTCAATCTGCCGCTAGATGAAAGGCGAATCGCGCCGTGTTGGCCATGGGAGTCATTTGACCATACTTCACCATTCTGGTCATTGTGGGTTGGTGGAAATGTGAGGTCCAGAACCTGTTCAGACGCCACTCATCACTGATGTTAGCCGTGGCTGAGAATCGAACGCAGGTCACCGCGTTCATAGCACAGTGCACTAACCACTCCACCCACATTCTGTTGTAATACATTTAAGTAAATATAATTAATCGTTTCGAAATGTGTTTTTGTTTCAAATGCCTTTTAAACGCCGTTATGATTACGCATCGCCATGAGCTTGCTACTTCTCTGTACTTATTTAAAGAGGGGTCTTGCTTGCAAAAAAAGACCGGGTGCTGATTGTTATCATTCTGCTATACACGCACGCTACTGCTCCAGCCAGCTTCCGACTAATCTGTCCGCAAATGTAGACCACGTGTAACAAGTAAGCCCTTCATGTTGATCAATCCTGCTGGCCTTCATCTCTACCTAACATCTTCCGTTGCTGGTCACTGTAATTGCAACAGAGATTAACTCCGCAATGCTAACCAGACGCACATTTAAAGTGATTTCACGTAGAAGAGAAGTAGTCACGCCCAATATATTCTCCGTGAACACGCCGCTGCCTGCATCTCATTTCACGCTCTGGTCCACGCCACTCTACTCCCCTCCACACAATCTCCTTAGCGCTCTCATCTCACTGCTCATCACCTGCCCTCGAATCCAGAAACTGAGGCCTCCTGTCAAAGATCTCAATCAACCTTCACCTGTGACAAGAATGTCCTTCCTATGGCTACCCTCCTTCCTGCCGAAACTCGACGCCTGTTGTTGTTGTTTGCAACCAAAATGACACGAAAAATGACAAAAAACGAAGCAAATTAAATAAAATACAGCGATGCCAGCACGTGGAGAAAATATTACCGACAAAAACGACACGCCGAGTCTGCAAACCGTTCCACCGCGACCAGGTTGCTTCTGAAAAGGAAGTTAGTACCTCAGTGGGCTTTGCCTGGTAGGATGGGGATTGTTTAGTTGTATGTTTTGGGGTGATTTGTTGACCTTTCTTGTACTTTTCATCACTGTCAATGTCGTTGTAGTGTTTGTTGTTGTGACGTTCTTACTCGCCCCCACTGGACATCCGTGAAAAAAACGTTGTAGCCCACCGGATTTCTCCGGGATAAAAAACAATTCCGATTCTGATTCCGCAAGGCGCGTGGGTCTCCTCTTCTGCATCCGACTGTGCCTCTATGTAAAAGCTCCTTCTCTCACACTTCCATTATCACGATATTTTCGATTTAAAGCTTTTGTGACTGCAGGGATTCATCTTCTTGGTTCTTTCGGTAAAGTCACGTAGAATGGAAATATAAAAATAAAAAAAATAAAACATAATAACATTTTTTATTACGTTTTATTTTAAAATAATAATATTTTAAAAGAATAAGAATAAAACATAATAAAATATTTTATTATGTTTTCTTTTTATTATTTTATTATTTCCATTCTACGTGACTTTACCGAAAGAACCAAGAAGATGATATCACGATCTTGTCTCAATTCCCTCCGGTGCCTTTACAATCATACCCAGAGTCCTATGCTCTAATTAAAACCACCCCGCCCCCCCTCCTTGAACGCTCAACAATGGGACGTCCCCCGTACGAGTACGGCATCTTGAGATGCGGTCACAATTATACGATGCTGTTTCAATCAAAATCGTATGGAATTGTAAATACATGCTAAACAGGCTGGAGCTGTGGGTGGCGCTTTGATTCGTGCTCTCCGCTATTAACCCTTCCAATGGCAAGCGACATTATTATAATAGCCAACCCACTTCACCAACACGCACTGACCGCAGTGGTGAAGTATGGTCAAACAACCCAACCACTTGACGTGGAGTAGGGGAGGTGAAGGTGAGGACGCCGTTCCAGCCAGTCACTTTATGATTTTTTTCTATTTGACAGTGCATTCCACCGTTTTACGTGTCTCTTTTTAAGTACGTTTTTTGTTTGCATGGCATTGCCATGAATTTGCGATGTGTGACAGGAATGTATTTAAATGTAAAGCGCGTGTTTGAGAGAGAGAGAGAGTTTTGGCGAGTGAAAGAGATGAGGTAGTGAGATAACAACTACGCAGACAAGGAAGAGAAATGCACCCCGTGTAGTACAGTACTAGAGGACCAGTACTACACAGTACTACACAGTACTATAGTACCACAGTACTGAGTCAAAGGAACACACGCCGTGTATCACACCGACGTGTATCAGTACAATAGTACCAGTACTACAGTCTCACAGTACCAGTCCCACAATACCAGTACTATAGTACCAGTACTACAGTAACACAGTACCCTACTACAGGACCACAGTAAGCAGTTCTACGTTGATACAGCACCAGCTCTCAGCATCACCGAACAACTCTGGCAACATCCATGCCACTCAGAAAAGTAGTCCGCACTAGACTCTTCACATTATAGTGAGTAGTCTGTCACGTGTTAGACTCACGTCATAGCGAGTAGTCTGTCACGTGATAGACTCACGTTGTAGTGAGTAGTCCGTCACGTGTTAGACACGCGTTATAGCGAGCATGGTGCGCATTAAGTGAAAAACGTTCCATAAAATAAAAAACCGCGTTAAAGCGAAAACATGTCGTGAAAACACACGTTAAACGGGGATTTACCGCATGGCTAAACAGCAACTACAAGCAATGGTGATGCATTAAACATTCCCACATGCTCAATCCACTGCTATATGTAGGCCTTTCCAAGCCATGAAGAGGAAAGTAACAAAATAAACCCACCACTGGTCGGCACGATGAAGTATGGTCCAACAATCCGCCATGACTGAAAATACATGGGCAGGTGCTCATCCAACGGAGGGTTGACAACAACATCTGTTGACGCCACGGGAGAATGTGTTCACTTGGACTGACAAGTCAATTTGAAACATTTTCAGACCCCCATTGCTAAATGGTCATGCTTTTATTGTTCATAAATGCAAACGCATAATTTAAACCAGGCCTATGGCCTATGGCCTGGTTTAAATGTGTTGTTATATATAAAAAAGCTAATCTATCAAATTGGAGTAATCAGAAAAGAATGACCATCTATAATATGCTGGTTTATTATTAAACTTAAATTATGCCATTAATATACCACATTATTATAAATTGCACGTTTAATATAAGCGAGTTTGAAAGGCGAAATATACATGTAGAGCCTAAGTTAGGGTTGGCTTTGTACCGAAGCCAAGTGGACTCTTTAATATTGAACTGTACTTTGGCATACAATCCAATACCCCCCGGGTATCATCATTCATGATGTTTGAAATTTACGAAAAAATAGGAACCAAACATTCCACACAAAAAAAATTATTGTCAAAATAAAATTACCAACGATAATCGTCATTCCCACATTATCTATCCACTGCTCGATGTATGCCTTTCCAAGCCATGAAGCGAAGAAAGTAGCTAATTAAACGCACACTGAGTGACACTATGGAGTATGGTCCAACAACCCCCATGATTGGCAATGCGTTGTGAGGCCCTCATCCAAAAGTGAGGGTCATGATCATCATCATAATCCCCAGCCATGATCGATCTACTGCTGGCTGAAGGCCTCCTCAAGCCTTCGCCACCTCTCACGGTTCCGCGACGCAACAATCCACCCACGAGCCGACTCCGTCGCTCCATCTCCACGGTGGACGCGCTTTCTCTCGGCCGCGATCCAAAACACAAAAGGAACAACGAACAGAACGTGTTGCAACAATAACATCTAACAACAATATCCCCCCGACGCAGATGTACGTCTTCGCTTTTTTTTCGCGTGTGTTCAGCCGGGTGGGAAAATGTTGCCGCCTCACATCTGGATTTGCTGAACATCGGGGGACATGGCAATTCCCAGAGCGCTTCGATCAACTCACAGACTACCCCCCCTCCTCTCTCTCTCAGCGCCATGAAGAGCAAAGAGGCCACCGTTGAAACCCCCCCCCCCCCCCACATAGATGCGGACGTGGAGTTATTGCGCGCCCCCTTTTCCCACACAAATTGATTCCCACAACCCCCGGGGGGTGGTGGGGGAGGCGATGGAACTGCGGTGCCGTATTCCCGAACGCGTCACAAGGGTGCGGAGGTGGATGATTGGTGGTGCGGGGGTGCTGGGGGGGGGGGGTCAGTGGTGGGGGGCGAGTGAGTGGTGGTGAGTAGGGGGATGAGTTAGGGAGGCCGCGCATGCTACGTTGCAGGAAAAATATTGTCACTCGGGCCTGAAATAGAAAGAGTGGGGGAGATTAAACAAGCTCGGGATTTTAAGCCTGGTTAGAAGTGAGGGGGGGGTGCAGAGTGGTTAGCGCCTGCACTGCGAACCCAACGACCCGCGTTCTATTTCATGCCATGGCTAACAGCGGGTGTGAGCGATGTCTGAACCCGTCCAATGGTTACGCCACCGGTCCCGTGCCACCCCCCTTCACCTACCCGCACTGACCAGAGCGGTGAAGTATGCTCAAACAACCCCCGTGACAGACACGGTATGAGGGGGGAGACTTTCATCTAGTAATGGAGTGACAGAGGGCTGTCACGTTAGTGTTGTTGTATATGCTGATGGCGCACTAAACCAGACGCCATACAAACTGTCTCTTGGCACAGAAAGCGATATTGGAAAAAAAACCTCTTAAAATTTAGTTGATTTTAATGCGGTCGGCCTTGCGAAGTGCAGTATGCTAATTGTGATTGTTGTAAGTTTTCCTTCACTTTTTTAAGAGCGGTCCGTCTCTGACTGAATTTATCTGTTGCTCCATATTCCGTGTGAATGATGTGGTGGTGGTGGTGGGGTTCTCATACCTTTGGGCGCGATGCATTCTTTTTTTGATAATAGATCATTGCACGGAGGTCGCTTTGTTTGAACTCATGAGACGTGCATCTGTTAAAGCCTCTCTCACTGGCTCCCAGTCCATTCTTTCGCCACCTTTGTTTATTTCGTGCAGATTTATGGAATTTGACGCTTTGTGAATGCATTGTGCGCGCATGAATGATGGCCGTGTTAACACAATCTCAAACATGAACAAATAAAGTAAATACGCGTACAACTAAACATGCACATCCGTTGATCTTGCTCTGGAAAACGTTGACCTCTTAGATAAAAACTAAATGGGTTAGCGAGTATACTTAAAACAACTATTACAAATGTTGTAAAATGTATCCGCTCATCAGTGAATGGGAAACTTTCAATAATTATTTAAAAGGAAAGCAATAACCATTCGACAGGCTGCCTCACCAGTATATATTTTTTTTTGCAGAGCCAGTTGATTAATGTATGGCTCGGGAAAACGACATGGCAAACATCGCCCTTCAAGCGGGGCCCAGAGTCGGTGACATTTGACCCGAAGGTCGGCAACGCTCAGCACCTCTGCTCTGGAGAAGCGATCCTAATTTGTTTGCTGACCACAAATTCGCCACTTAGTTCACGAGACTCCAAAGGTGGTCCCAGCAG
The DNA here is from genome assembly GCF_964198595.1 of Lampetra fluviatilis. Lineage (NCBI taxonomy): Eukaryota > Metazoa > Chordata > Hyperoartia > Petromyzontiformes > Petromyzontidae > Lampetra > Lampetra fluviatilis. The sequence continues at coordinate 12,467,264 of NC_136285.1, read as the reverse complement.
GAAACAAAAGGCCCTCTCATACTCCGCCGTAAAACTTGGGCGCAACAATCCACAGGGCCTCCGCTCTTGTTTGAAACTCACCCCACAGCAAGGCTCGCAGGCAACCAAACTCATCAGTTTGGTTCAGCCATTGGTGGGGTTTTCATTATTATTATTACACGCTTTTATTTAACTCACCTCTGTCTGTTGTATCCTCAACTCTGTCTGTTGTCGCATCCTCAAATATTGTAAGTCAATTTTAACCCACTTCCCAATGTCGCATCGACTGCAAACTTGGTATAGGTATGTCATACTGATGACAATAACTATATTCTATCATTAAAATTATAATAAATGTATATTTTTAAGCAATGTTATGTTTCGGCTTGGGTCTTATTGTCCACGCTCAACTCACGTCCCTTACGTTATGGCAAGCTTCGGGGACACTTTCTGGAGTCGTGGAGTTCTGCCATTATTCGTACGGTACATTTCATTAAAGCGTGTTTTTGTTTTAAGTATTTTTAAATATTACTTATTGTTTTGGTATCGCGATTGCTGAACGCAGGCCCAAAGGCACACACCTTGAAGCGAAATGGATCGGAGTGAATACGTTTCTTTAATTGAGCAAGCTTCGTGTTAGAACTCGGGGAAAAGAGGCGACGGGAGGGAATTCCAAAGTCAAGCAAGTGCGAGGGGAAGACGCGGAATGATGGGTGGAGCGTTGTTGTCCTGCAGGTGTGGTGGTGGTGGTGGTTGAAGAGTGGTACGCGTGAGACGCGACAACAGGCTGGTGGGGACCAGGTCCTCAACATACGTGGGTGAAGTCCATCGAGCAGTAACCATGGGACTGCAGTGGTGGTAGCAGTCGCGGTAGAAGAGTTACAAGGATGCGACTGACCGCCAGTGAGCGAGTGACTGTGAACAACATCGCGAACGTACGCATTTGTCCTTGTTTGTTTGTATTGTTTACATTGCGATTGTTAGGCGGTGGCGGGGGTGGGGGGGAAGGCTTGAAATAATATTTATCCAGATTACAGTCCCGAACCGTAAGGCTGTTATTTATGAAAGGACCACCAGCAAAGGGCCCAGCGTTAACGCGAGACACATGCTGGGCGAGCTTGCGCGGGCACAACACCATCACCGCGTTGGTTTATAAAGAAAAAAAAACCACCGGCCTCACTTCAAACCCGCATCTTTGGGGGGAGGAGGGGTGGGATTGTGATGAGAATGAAGAACAAATGGGTGGGGAGGTGGACTTGGCGTGAGAAGCGTATCGACAAACAGAAAAACACAAACACGCGCGCACACGCGCCAATAACGAATCCGTACACAGAGGCATGGCCCAGGTGCGTGTCCGCCAGGACACACTCTGAAAGAGGCATGTGTGTGTGTATGTAGGTGCGGCGAGCGGTGGTGTAGTGGTTAGCGCGCTGCGCTACGAACCTGGCGACCCGGGTTGGATTCCCGCTCACGGCCAACACCAGTGACGATCATCTGAACCGTTCTTGGGCCTCCCCTAGGTCGACTCAGCCTCAAATGAGTGCGTTGTGTAAACAACGTCACTCGGCAGACAAAGGCGGCCGGGCGTGGTGCTGGCCACCTGCCCCCTCGTGTGCCGTGCAATACCTTCATAGGTGCTCGCTAACAGCACTTGCCCCTACAGTCTGTTACAGGCTACACGGGGGGCTCTTTGTTTGTGTTGAACTTCTTTCGCACCGTACGTAGCCAACCGTGCTCATCGGAGGCAGCGGGGGAAGGACAACAAACTAAACCAAAAAAAACAGTTCGAAAGAAATTCGGTATTTTAATCTCGATGATTTAAAGCGCATGGCTTCAGTGGCTTCCGAATATCGGCAGGAAGACGACCGAAGAAGCGCATTTGAAACCGCGCGATGCAGTTAGTGACCGTCTTTGTTCGTTGGTTTAGCCAAAATCAGCCGCTGCGAGGATGACCAGAGTCGCAGCACCTGTACCGGGTAGAGATCATTGGTGGACAAGATCGAGGGCCACGTTGCCACTGAATACATTTTTTTTTCTCAACATCGGTGAGCTCACACGTTTTGTGTTTGTTTCTGTATTCGACGTTGCGGAGCACAAAACGCCGAACGGCCAGCAACGAACAGCACTCTTGAGCACGATCAGAATTAATCATTCACACCGTCTGGTGATTCACTAAATTGGCGAAATTCGGGGGCCGGGGGGGGTCACGGTTTTGTGTGAAGAAAAATGATTATCTTGATCTTCTTCTTGATGAATCCCTGCAGTCACGAAAGCTTTAAATCGAAATGTTATCTTCTTGTCATATTTCGGTGAAGGTTTATCTCGCCTCCTGGAGGCTGTGGCTCCGTATAAAACCGATGACATATTTAGTGACGTAACATGGATCACTACTTCGCGTCGTGCTAAGTGCTGTCTAACAAGGGAATATTGGTGCAGAGGCGAGCACACCGTGCAGTACCATACAGTGGGTCACGAGGGGCGTGGTACCGGGTGCTCGCAGAGAGAGAGGGGCTGATGAGTCCTACCGACAGAGTCGGGAATAGCAGCCAATCCGCCAGCGCAGCGAGTAATTGACACATTCTTGTTCACGGGGGGGGGGGGGGAGCGTGGTGAGGGCTGTTGGCGGAGGGGGGCATGTGAGGACGAGTCACCCGGCATCGAGTGAAGCACGCGGTGGGCAAGGGGGGGGGGAAGGTGACCGAGGGACAACGGGAAGTGTAGCCGGGAATCTTCTGGAGAGAGTTCCTGAAGGGGGCGTGGTTAAGGGCGGAGCCGGGCAGGTGGCACGTGCCCGGCTCCGCCCTTAACCACGCCCCCTTCAAGGTCGTCTGAAACCTTCGGAAATGTTCCAGAGGGGGACGCGGCCTAGGGTGGAGCCAGGCCGCGCCGAGAGGGATAAAAGGACAGCCCCGATCGCTTATCGGGGCTGTCTGCAGGTGAAGTGGAACCTAAGTGGTGACAACTTCGTATCCGACGGCGTGGGTCAGGCAGCACGTTGGCTGCTCTGACCCCGTTACAGTTATCCCGTGTTGCGCAAGAGATAGGCGTGTTATAGTGCAGTGTGTAACGAGTGTAAGAGTCAGGTGTATTGTAGTCCCGTGTGTAACGGTGTTATGTAATGAAGAGTAAACGTTGCTGCCTCCTGAATAGTGGTCCCGAAGTGACTCACTACACATAGATCCATACTCTTTGGTTCTTTTGGTGAAGTCACGTAGGTATAAAATAAATTAAATTACGACGTTTCGATCGCAACACAAGCGACCGTCATCATGCGGAACCAATACAGCAGGACAACTGCTGATTTAGGAGAAAGATCTGCTAACAACAAGAGCTTATAAAGGGTTTTTGGTGGGCTCAACCCCGCGAGACTCCACGCACGCATCGCGGAGCTGAACGATTGATATTTAATCGATGAATTGCCGCAATTGCTCCAGCCCTGATAGCATCAACAGATTCGCCACTCACCGGGTGTACAGCGTGGCGTGCCAATTTGCCTGCGAGTTTCAAGTAAACCGTGGCGAACGTAGTTTTACCTGTTGTGGGGGCACAACGCGTATCGACTGATGAAGTGGACAGCCGCACCGGGGATGAACAACATTTCATCCACGCGAGTCAGACACATGACGGAGATTACACAAGTGCTCTCGCGAGGACACAGTGGCCTAGGGGAGTGAGATTTCAAACGAAAACAACAACACAAAACATTCTTCCGGGGACATCCTTCACCTACTGATAAGCTCGATCACAACAGCCTCCAAAGCTCCTCCATCTCGCATTGTTGGTGAAAGTGGTGTCGAGTGGATCCCCCTCACCCCCTTCTCCCCCAACCTCCCCCTTATCGCCTCGCCTCCCTTCATCCTAGCCAGGGATACAGCCGCACTGTGGAGGGTTGGAGGGTGTTCAAACTAGAGCAAATGGTCTGCACTCATTTTCAGCGGGGAAGGGGGGAGTGGGGGCCGGCACTTTCGCCGATAAGACATCAATTCTAGATTTGAAGCTTTCGTGACTGCAAGGATTCATATTCTTAGGTTTTTTTCGGTAAAGTCACGTAGGTAAAACATTAAAATTAATAAAAGTAAAATAAAATAAAAATCACGACGTTTCGGAGGCAACACAAGCTTCCATCTTCAGGTGGAACCGTCACAGCCACGACAGCTGTATCAAGTAAATGAGAGATTACAAGAGCTACCACTCCGTATATATAATGGTTGGAGAGGGAGGAAGGGCCAAGTAGGGCGGCACACTTTAAGACATCATCGGTGTTGAGGGTCGTCACAGATTTGAAACCATTTGGGGGGTTTGACAGCAGCACGGTGACGATCGGGGTTGTTTTCACGCGTTGTGCATTGTCGGTGTGGTCACGCGTCAGGAGCCGTACGACACTAAGGGCCACCGGTTGCCCGCTGGGCCTGCAATGAAGAACACTGAACCAGAGAATGGTGCCCAGGGGCTGTTGTTGGTTAGATCACAGGCAGGGTCCGCAAATGTCACCCTCAAAGTTTGTCACGGAGGAGAGGACTCCTGCTGCTTTTGCTCGGTGACGATGTTCACGGCAATTATAAGCAAAGCTCTATTTTGTGGCACCAAACAGAAATGTGTGTTTCGTCCATGAGCCAGCCTTTTGGCTTTCCAGATCAATGTTATCAAGCATGAATTTTTTGATAATAGGTTTTTCCCCTTTTTTTCTGGCAACAAAACAGGTGTTAAGATGTTCCAACACCTGACTGAAACCTTTTACGAGGAATCATGTCTGCATTTGCCACAATGCTTGTGGTCAGAATGCAAACAAAAAACACTGATAATATATGCATTGTCCTTGAAACTGATTGGTCCACACCGGAGACAGCTTTCTTTTGAGCCTCGTCTCAACGCCACCACCACCGCCCACCACCACCACCACCACCTAGCCTGGCACACTAGTGGGTACAGCTGGTGGTGGTGCATCTGCCGATCATCTCAGCCAGACGACCCATGGCACCTGCTGGGTCTGTCCCGTGATCTCCTGCACCTAGCCTGGCACAGTAGGGGGGTACAGCTGGTGGTGGTGCATCTGCCGGTCATCTCAGTCAGACGACCCATGGCACCTGCTGGGTCTGTCCCGTGACCTCTTGACAGTATGATGCATTGACCTTGAAACTGATTGGTCCACACCAGAGACAGCTTTCTTTTGAGCCAAACGGTGTTAGACCAGAGGACGCCATATTTTGGTACTGCCAAAGGAGGCCCCATGACATGAATTTTTTGTTTTGACCTTCTGAGTCTCATCACCGTAGCCAGACTTGGTAAACAATTAGCACATTTCAAAACAACGAATGCAACTACGGGCTACTGACTTAGTAGTAATGAACTTCCCGTTCGTGCGCTCCTACGCAAAATAAAAACCAATGTCACCTCGTTGAAGGGGAGGAAATATTTGTAAAAAAAATGCAGACTCGACTATTATTTTGTCCAAAAATGTTGTGGGTATCTTTTGGCCGCATCTAAACATTCGGGGAGCTTCCAGACACCCACGACAACCCACAGTGGCCGCAGTCTTGTTTAGTTTGTCGTGTTTTGGTTTGTTTGTCGTTCCCCCGCACCTCCGATTCGCACGGTTGACTGCGTACGGTGCGAAAGAAGTTCAACACACCTACATATATAGACACACACACACACGTGCCTCTTTCAAAGTGGGTCCTGAAGGTCACGCACCTGGGCCGTGCCTCTGTACACGGATTCGTTATTGTTTGCGTTTTTTTATTTGTTTCTCGATACGCATCACACGCCAATTCCACGAAGTTCTACATACACACAATACGTGCAACCCGTTCCCTAACCCTTCCTTCCCATGAACACCCCCACTCCTCGTGTCACCCTCACCGGGCGTGTTTTGTAGCGCGAGAGAAGGGCGAGTGGAGGAGGAGGCTGGAGGTTGCAGGGTTGGCGGTGGCTTTTTGTGGGGTTGTTTTTTTTGTTTCACCACCCTTCTGCCCGGGGCACCCCACCTGCTCGAAAGCCACGTGGTGGGCAGTCGCGTGTCCCGACAGGCTCGGCGTGCGTGGACGACTCTTCACACGTAGCCCCACGCAAGCGCCGTGACTGCCTCTGTGCTCGCTTCTTGTATGTGTGTGTGCTTGTGTGCTTGTGTGTGTGTTTGTGTGTTTGTGTGCTTGTGTGCTTGTGTGTGTGCTTGTGTGCTTGTGTGTGTGTTTGTGTGCTTGTGTGTGTGTTTGTGTGTGTTTGTGTGTTTGTGTGCTTGTGTGCTTGTGTGCGTGTTTGTGTGCGTGTTTGTGTTTGTGTGCTTGTGTGTTTGTGTGCTTGTGTGTGTGCTTGTGTGTTTGTGTGTGTGTTTGTGTGTTTGTGTGCGTGTTTGTGTGCGTGTTTGTGTGCTTGTGTGTTTGTGTGCTTGTGTGTTTGTGTGCTTGTGTGAGGGTGTGTTTGTGTGTGTGCTTGTGTGCTTGTGTGTGTGCTTGTGTGTTTGTGTGTGTGCTTGTGTTTGTGTGTGTGTTTGTGTGTGTTTGTGTGTGTGCTTGTGTGTGTGTGCGTGTGTTTGTGTGCTTGTGTGTGTGCGTGTTTGTGTGCTTGTGTGTGTGCTTGTGTATGTGCTTGTGTGTTTGTGTGTTTGGTGCTTGTGTGAGGGTGTGTTTGTGTGTGTGCTTGTGTGCTTGTGTGTGTGCTTGTGTGTTTGTGTGTGTGCTTGTGTTTGTGTGTGTGTTTGTTTGTGTGCGTGCGTCTGTGTGTTTGTGTGTGTGCTTGTGTGTTTGTGTGCTTGTGTGTGTGTTTGTGTGCTTGTGTGTGTGTTTGTGTGCTTGTGTGTGTGTTTGTGTGCTTGTGTGTGCTTGTGTGTGTGTGCTTGTGTGTTTGTGTGTGTGCTTGTGTGTTTGTGTGTGTGCTTGTGTGTGTTTGTGTGTGTGTGTGTGCTTGTGTGTGTGTTTGTGTGTGTGTGCTTGTGTGTGTGTGTGTTTATGTGTTTATGTGCTTGTGGGGAGCGGAAACGCAACGTTTGGCGCGCCGCGCTACGAACTTGGCGACCCGAGTTCGATTGCCGCTCACCGCCAACGCCAGCGACGATTATTTGCACCGGTGCTGGGCCTCCCCTGGGTCGACTCAGCCGTAAATGAGGACCTGGTGCCGTGTGTAAACTTCGTACCTCGAGAGACAAAGGCCGTCGGGCGTGGTGCTGGCCACCCACACCCCCTCGTGTGCCGTGCCGCCTTCATAAGTGCTGGCTAACAGCACTTGCCCCAAATGTTTGTTAAGGCATGCCGTGGGGGTGGCTCACATGCCTCAGGCACCACCTTGCTGTTGTTTGCAAAAACAAAAGGAATTCCGCAAAGCACGTGCGCGGTCACAGCTGTTTACGCGCGGACCCTGCTGCGTGGGACAAGCGGAGGGGGATTTGCTTTCTACCATCGGTCAGGATCATGGGTGTCTCTCCACCTGCCCCCGTTACCAAGTCATTGGCATTGCACGCGATGCTGTAATAAGTATAACCCGTAAAAACAAAGTTTTTCACTATAAATCCTTTATATGCGTGGCAGCGAACTTAATATAAAGGATTTAAAAATATATTCGCCTGTGGAGGACGCGGGGATCGATCCCGCGACCGTTGGCATGGGAAGCGAGGGCGCTACCAACTGCGCTACTCCGCCACGGCCAGTGGAGGGGTTACGCTCTGGGCTCTTACACTGTTACGTTCAGCCAACACCTAAAAAGTGTACAATTTTGGGAATTTTTTTCACGAACATTAATTGTTTCGCACAACGAGTCTGTGTGGAAAATGTCAGCTCGATTGCATCACGGGAAGTGGGTTAAAAAACGACCGAAAGATTTGCACGGTCGTAAGCAAGCAAGCACGCAAGCAAGCAAGCAAGCGAACTTAATATAAAGGATTTAAAAAATTAACCCGTAAAAACAAAGTTTTTCACTATAAATCCTTTATATGCGTGGCGGCTAGAGTCCTCTCGTCCTCTGGCTTGAGATGGCTGCCACCTATGGGTCAGATGATTGTCTGCCAGCATTAAGCAATTGGTAATTAAATATTTTTTAAAATTTCCCTAAACAGTGTAAAATTTTGGAATTTTTTTTTCACGAAAATTAATTGTCACGCACAACGAGTCTGTGTGGAAAATGTCAGCTCGATTGGATCAGGGGAAGTGGGTTAAAAAACGACCGAGAGATTTGCACGGTCGTAAGCAAGCAAGCAAGCACGCAAGCAATCAAGCGAACTTAATATAAAGGATTAAAAAATTAAAAAAATTAACCCGTAAAAACAAGATTGTTCACTATAAATCCTTTATATGCGTGGCATCAGTTTTATTTTATTATTCATTTCTGTTTTTCTTGAGTAAGAGTTTCATTTTTATCACATTGGTATTTTAAATTAAATATAAAAAAAAAATCCTAATAAGTGGAACATTTTGGAAAAAAGTTTTTTTATGAAAATAAATTGTCACGCACAACGAGTCTGTGTGCAAAATGTCAGCTCGATTGGATCACGGGAAGTGGGTTAAAAAACGACCGAAAGATTTGCATGGTCGTAAGCGCGCAAGCAAGCAAGCAAGTGAACTTAATATAAAGGATTTAAAAAAATAAAAAAAATCGAGCAGCTGCGCACGAGATATATATCATCGTTCCGTCGCGAGGGTGAATGTCCTCTAGGTCGTGTTCCCAACTTTGACTGCCACTGTCGTTCGTCTCGAACATCAGCTTTCATCTCTGCTCGCGAAGTTTTCCTGCTCAAGCCCCACTTTTCTTACCAATCAATGCGACGTCTAAAACTTGCAAATGTTACATTCATTGGTTATATTGGTAAAGTAGATAGAAAATGTATAAAAAAAATTAATTGAATAAAATAAAAAGAATAATAAAACTGAAGTGAATAAAAATAATAAATATAAATTAAAACAAAAACCACGACGTTTCGATCACAACACAAGCGATCGTCTTTCCTCCTGAAGATTTATTTTCATTCACTTTACTTGTATTACCATTATTTTTCTATCTACGTGACTTTACCGAAAGAACCAAAGAATATAAATTCCTGCGGTCACGGAAGTTTTAAGTAAAAACTTGTAAATCTTCTCTGAACGGCATTTTTCCTCTGTTCCTTCCATATTCCAAACATGCCTCTGTGCACTCCTCATTTGTATATTCCATTTTCTGTGTCAGTGTCCATATTACACACAAAGTGCTTTCCACAAATGAACCATGCTACCTGGCTGATCTCGTCATGGAGCATAAACCATCACCATGAACTCCGGTCATCCTCACGGCGGCTTTTTGTTCGCCATCGAACAAAGATGGTCACCGCATCGCATACTTTCAGAAGTGCTTCTGCGGCCGTCTGGAACGCTTTTCCGACATTAGGCAGCCACTGGAGCGGTGCAATTTGAAATCTAGATTGAAAACACATTTGTTTAGAATAATTTTGTTGCGTGTGTTAGTTTGTTGTCCTTCCCCCGCATCTCCGATTAGCAGGGTTGGCTACGTGCGTTGCGAAATCAGTTCAACGTACATACATGCATATTTCTTATGGCAGCTAAATTATAAATTGACGAAACCCTCTCTATTTCAGGCACATTGCTGTTGCTTTTCATTGAGTTCATCTTTCCAAGAGGACTCCAAATGGTCGCTTAAGCTGTCTTTACAACTACAGTTCATAGAAAAAAAAGCCCTATCATGAGGATGCAAATATGTATTTCCACATGCGTTTGGTGTAGCGAAGGGGCTGCCCTCCCCGTGCCAAAAACCACCGAGCGCTGAGTGCCAAGTCCAAGAATTTGCATGCGAGGTTGCCAACAATAATTTACACACACACTCGCCTGCCACACACACACACACACTCGCCTGCGTGTGTGTGTGTGTGGTGGCATTTGTTGGGCGTTTTTCCCAAGTGTGCTGTAATGCCACGCCACCGCATCCTGGCATCATCATGGGCCATGTTTTTTTACTCACACGTGTGATGTCGCACGCCGTGCCGTCTCCATCCATCCCACGTGTTTTCCATTGTTGCGCCACGATGTCCGACGTTTCGCGCCGATCAACGCGCGGTACAACCTGAAAACGCGCCGGGGAAGGTTTTTTTGCATCGGTGGCCCACGGAGCCCGCTCTGAGCAGACCATTTTTCCGGAGCAGATATTGAAATGGTGGTTGAATGTCCCTCGCCAGTATCCATTTACGCTAAAGACTACGGGGTAAACACGCTTAAATAACATCAGCAAACAAGAGGACTGCGTAACCACGTAACGCCGCCGTTGGATTATTTTGTATTAAATATTTCTGGAAGAAAAACAATGAAACATTCCACGGGCATTTTCTCATTCGAGTTGTGCCACGGTGACTCATCCACTCCGCCCTCCACTCGTGCGTGTGTTAATAGATTCATATTAACAACCAGAGCTACTTAAATACACTGCTCAAATTCAATTTGAAGCAAACGCAAATGACTGTTTTGGCAGTGGTGTACAGGCATTATTGAGGGTGACAATTTACCGCAGTCATCATCATCGTCGTCGTCAAACATTCTCTCGCAACAGAGACATCCGTGGATGGGCTCGTGTTTCTCCATGGTGGAGCGTTGGGTACAGTGGTTAGCACACTACAAGATGGACCTGGCCAACTTGAGTTGGATTTCCAGTCACAGCTAACGTCAGTGCTGAGCGACATCCGACAGTCTTGGACCCCACATTCAGCAACCTGCACTGACCTCTGCGATGGTGAAGTGTGGTCATTCAGCAGTGGATTAACAAAAGGCTGTAGTTTATAAATAGTATCGATAAATTAACATTTTTCTCAAGAAGGGTACTTTCCCTAATGTGTTGACCTTTCATGCACTTTTCCGTTTGTGAATCGGCATGCATGAAGAGCATCGTGGACTTCACTTTGCGTTGACTGCAACTTTTCCACTCGTAAACATGGCACCTGAATTGAAAGAGCCACCACAGCAAAGAGACTGATTGGGAACGCGTTTCAAGAAGGCGTGCGCTGGTCTCAACAACATCCCAGCAATTCCACTCGCACACACAGAGTGCCGCACCAGAGGTACCTTTGTATCCGAGCTTTATTGTTCATAATGCCTGCATGTACAAAGCACTAAAAAAAAGCAACATTTTGTAAAAAAATAAAACGAATCGCAATGAAGACCGAAGACATTCAAGCATTAGAGTAGCGCTTCCTTGCTAACGTGATTGTAAATGCACCCAGGCTTTTCTGCAACCGGCAAAAATAAATTTATATATATTTTTTCCCCATTTATATCTAATCTGGCTCCATTGAGCCCCAATGTGAAATTAGGACATGTGCCCCTTTTGTGGAGTCGTCTGGATTTTTTTAGAGCAGATGTATCACCCGCGTTCGCTCGCTCGCTCGCACACAGAGCTTTATTTGAATATTTGAAAATGTGCAGGTCACATGCAATTTCGATTCCCCCCCCAACCCCCCAGAATTACGTTGTGTAAAAAATTTAATGTATCGGCAAAAATAGTCACCCTTTGCCACCAACACCCCTCCCTTAACAAAGCGACAGCAATAATCAAGAAAGGCAGAATTTGCCTCTCAATTACTATTTCAAAGAAAGCGTGTTGTCAGGGCATCTCTCAACATTTGAATCAAATCTATTCCGCTGCCCTTGAAAAGCTAAACTAGTTCCCCTCTTCCTCTTTGCTCATCCGAGACATGCCAGCACGGGGGGCCAGAACGGCGACGGGTGGTTTTCCACCGAGCCAGGACAGACCCAAACCGTGCTACGGTGGCCTCACAAGACATCTGAATCTGGCTCAGGGCCAAGCCACGTTTGGGGCGGTGCTAATGACCGGTGCGAGCGCGCGTGACATCGGTCGGTACAACTGTTGACACGACGTCACCTGGATGCGTCCTAGCATCACGAATCGTGTGCGGCGTCAGCGGCACGGCTCAGCTTTGTGCAGTGGAAAAGCAAAGCCCGTGCTCCCCTGACCCACGCCGCGCTTGCTCGGCACAGCCGCAGCACGGCTCGGTTGTGCAAGTGGGAAAAGAGCTGTGACGACGAACGGAGGAATCGCATACGAGCGTGCGTTTTTTTACACAAGAGCTGTAGACCATGAGCCAGTTTTCTCTGTTGTTCCTGCACTCAGGAATAACTGCCCCAAGGGTACAATTAAGACCGACAACCAAGAAAGAGTCAACTCTCTCATAACAGTTCTTTTTTGCGATAAAAAAAAGACAGCTATACTTTTTTTAAGTCTAAAAATAAAAAATAAACTACATGTGCCTCGGTATGAATCCACAAAACAAATTATGTTAACAATATAAACTTGTATATTTATATAAAAACTTTACGTTTAAGTAATGCTTCGTCATGTCCAGCATTAGCTAAGGGTTGCATGGGATTCAGCACATTTGTAAGAGACAGCAACCAGGCACACACACGTGGCTGTGCCCATGTAAACCATAACTTTTTAGCCCCTTGTATTTTTTTGAAATGTTCAACATTTTGCCCCCCACCCCGCTCTTTATTTGAATTATTTGTACCCCTTACACCCATCCAGCGCCCCACCCCCCAACTTAACCAAACTCAAACCCGGCCCACACAGAGCCATTATTCCAACAACAATAACCATGCTAGGCGCCCGCTATCCCAAACCCAACAACAGCCGCAAAAACGAAAAGATCTTGGAGGTCCCATCGAGGACCAGAGGTTTACAAGGCTGCTTTAACAAACAAACAAAAAAACACATACATTATTATTTATTTTAAAATGCCTGCAGTTGTCAAACAGCAGAAGCCGAACCGATGACATTTCGACTGAAAGTAAAAAGCGTCCATAGCAGGAACGCAAGACTTGGAAATCAACTCCACACGCTGGTCACCAGCCTAGCCGTAACGATTTTACAAATGCTATAAATGATTTACGGATTAAAAGTTACCGAAGGGCAACTGTAGGTAATCCAGCCCATTAAATGCATTCAAGCTTCGGGGACGAAGGCTGCAGCTCTGCTCGGCCGTCCTTGCGGCATCGCAAGGCCCAGATGTTGGAATGTTCGTTTTTTGACAAAATGGTCCCAAAATATATTTAAAAAACGGCTGCATGAATGAGATAATCTGGCGGAAGCGTTATTTGATCGCGTTCCAGCCTCACATTCACGTTTGTCTATTAGTTTGAAAATTAATGCGTAGGTATATATATATAAAAAAGTGTAATACGGTACAGATAACGACAATATCGCGACACCAAACCTAAAGCCTATGAAAATGGGACCAATGGAAGAAGTCTTCACTTACTTTGCGTGACCTTTCCAGGAAGAAAGGGGGTGGCGGGGGGGGGTGCTGTCATTTTAAAGATCAATCGACATCCACGCACTGCGCATTAAAACGGCAAAGTTGAAAAGCGGCATCCAAATTCTGATGAAATATCTGGACATGGGGTGGGGGCAGTGCCAACGGAGGACTGGATGGATGATGGATCACATCTTTACCCTTTCTAATACTTGGGGTGAAGGCTGGAAGTGAAGTTTCAATAGAGTTCGTACAACTGGAGCTGAGACGCAAAGTCAATTTGGCCAATTAATCGACTCGAAAATATAATCGACGAATTTACCCGGGGCCCCTTCAAAAGGTGGCGACCCTCCAAAAAATAATGGTGGCATCGTAAAGTCCCCTTGCCTGTCACCTTTCCGTCCAGCGGGGCATTGATGGACCAGAGCTGACAATTTTTCTTCTCCTCAACTGTTTCAGTGATTGAGTAGCGGATCATTGAAATAGTTGGGTCGCCCAGCTCTAGTTCTAATATCGGCTCGTATGTATATGTTTTGGTTTGTTCGTTTAAAAGTCTGTATATGGCAGTACACACTTTAACCTGTGTCAAACACAAAACGCCAAGATGAGACACTGGAAGTTCCCGCCGGTTACCAATTCCAGCATCGTCAATTCAATCCAAACTGACAGTATAAGCAGTACACAACATTCTGAAATGCGACAGACGTCCTCATTAATAACTTACCTCCCCCTTATTTTAGTGCAAAAGTACCCAAAGCACAAGCACGCACTTAATGCAATGAAATGTACAGAGTTCCGAAACCTCAACGAGGTCTGATGGCAATTGGCCACCACACGTTTTATGATGGCAGTACAAACGGCGTTTCTTTCAGGCATCCCTTTGACAACAAATAAAAAAAAAATGGTGCAACTCTCCGGTGCGTTTTCAGGTTTGAGCCGCACGCATTGTTCGGACTGGTGTCCGACGTTTTGCTGCCACGTGCTGAGAGCTTCTTCAGCAACGGAACGGGCAGTATGACCCAAAAACACATCGGAGAGCTGCGAAGCACAGCCGTAATGAAAACGGATTTGGTCTTTTTTCTTCATAATGGATGATTAAATATTCTTAAGCCGTTTAATCACCTCTGAAGCTCAAACTTGACCACTGCTGTTGAAGTTTTCGTTTTGTTTACTCAAATCGTGTGACGATCAAATTGAACGTTTTTAAACATCGCCACGAAAAAAAGTCTGGGTCGTAAAGATCCAAATCTCTCTTGAACATAACAGGATGTATACAAAAACTAAAAGAAACTTGCAGACAGTTTTCATAAAAATAATAGAGTACTCGAGTATTCCAGCGAATTATTTACTTGAGAGTACAGAATGTAAAAAAAGAAAAGTTCCAGTATAAAAAAAAACAAATTCCAACACACTTGTCAATCGCATCGATCTCCCACAAGCGAGTCAGCGGTGAAGGAAGGTGGGCGTGAGTGGAGGACAGATTTAAAGACATTTCCATGGATTTAAGATTCCGATCGTGGCAGCGTTTTATTCATGCGGTGCGGGTGGCCTCCATGCGCATTGCGCCGGGGAGTGATTTTCAAACTCGGGAAGGAAACTTAGAAAACTGAAACGAGGGAAATAACGAGAAGAAACGTGCGGTACCGCGGAGTCCGAGAACACGGCCCACGGTGCACTGGGGACTCAGTCAACAGTTCATGCCCCTGCCGGGACTTTAACGCTGACGGAACGGCCGTTTCTTTATTGTCATCGTTTGAATTTCGTTTTTGCGGTCTTCACAGCAGCACGCGGGGAGAGGGCGCCCTGTGGCTGGAACGGTGCGGCGATACCGCCGCCGTCTGCCCCCCATAGGCCCGAACGCCGGACTCGGACCGAACCGCAGGCGGCGGCAGCAGCAGCAGCGGCGGCGGCGGCGGAGACGACGCCGCGGCCGCCGCCGCCACCGCGGACGGCGTTAGCGGCGGCGAGAAGGGGAACGGCGGCGACGCGGGGTGAGGACTCCGGTCGTCGCCGGAGCTGCCGCTGCCCGGCGAGCGCAGCCGCAGCCACGTGTCGCCCAGCGCTCGCATGAAGTGGTCGTCCACCGAGCCCGTGACCGACACGCGGTTGGAGGCCGGTGTCGGGTCTCCGGGACGGCACGACGCCACCCCGGCCGCCGCCACTGCCGTCACCGTGGCCGCCGGATCCCGGTAGTCGCGGCCCAGACTGCGGCGGAAGTGCTCCTCCACCACGGGGTCCGAGCTCATGGACGCTGCCGCGAGAGAGAGAGGAGGGGGAAGGCGGAGAGGCGACCAGCGCCGTTGTGAGTTTGCTTCCCGACTGGCGATAATCAAATGACCCGGAGGGTAGAGCTTGGACAGTGCTCGGATGGGTCGCCACTGTGAGTAGCAGGTGTGATAGGGTGCGGGGCGACGATGTCTGCACCCGAGTGCAGTGTGGCAAAAACCCATTGTTGTACTGTACTTGTGTGCTCCCACGTCTATCTTGCCTCCACCTTCATGAACCCTCACTGACTAGACCCTTCAGCGGACATGTTTTTTTTATTTTTATTTTACTTTAATTAATTTTAATTTTTTACCTACGTGACTTTACCGAAAAAACCTAAGAATATGTTTATCCACTTTAACACGTAGACTTTCGCTGTATTTCCCTGCAAATATTCTCTGCATGTCGACCAAACCGACATTTTTCATCGTCGTAGTTAAAATCTTACCAAATTTCGTGGAAACTAAATTGAAAATTAGTTCTTGGAGCATTTATTGCTGACGGGACTAATGCCTTGAACTTGGGTGGGTGGCCAGATTTTAGCCCAGGATATCTTGGTGATGTGGCTCTGTGCTACGATACCTCAGGAAACCAGACAGACTTATTTTCATAGGCCATTCATAATCTCACGACAACAACTTTGGGTCGACAAGCTTTTAAGTTATATAGCAAAATATAGATTAATTGCACAAATAGATTTTGTTGGCAGCAGTCATTATAGTCACGCTCAGTTAAAATCATCTCTGGCCCGTGTTTCACGGTCATGATGTGTAATGACCTGTCAAGTTTAGAGCCCCAATGAATTTTGCATTTGTGCCCTTTACTTTCAGCGTATTATTTTGTTATATCTCAGGAAGTCGTAATGCATTCGTACGGGCCAAGTAAGACATATCACGCACAAGATACACAAGCCAAGGATGTTGTTGTTGAGTGGAGCGCTGCCAACTCTGTCGAGAATCCCATATCGCGAGACAGATTGCTGCGAGGCGCAACTCTCCAACAGAATAGCGGCTTTGACGTGTTCCACACGCGGCTTCTTTCTCCTGCCGGCTCATCCGTCCATTGCCAAGCGGTTGTTGGCAAAGGGGAACGAAATAATTCCTGTAACATGATTTCCTACAGCTTGGCGATATCTCGGAGTACTGTCATTTATACTGTTAAATCCTTCCCGCGGTATAAAACACACTGTGGCCAACGCAACAGCTGATGGGTTTTCATTGGGATGTTTTAAAAAAAAAAACATTGGGTGCCTCCAGGCTGAATGCATTTGCTCCCAAACTTGCCTGGCTCTGGTCGTGTTTTCATGGGCCCATACTATTGTGATTATTTTGTTCTCACACGAGGAGAAGACGGCAGATCCTGGCAGCCCGATTGTAAACTGTGCATGCTCGCGAATGCATGTGGGAGTTGTTGGTTGCCTGGCAACAAAGAGAATAGTTAAGATTTGGTCCGGCGTTTCTGCGCCGACTGTCAATGCGACAAAATAGACAATCTAGTTGCATTCGCATTCATCCTCCTCGTCATCATCATCAGCCATGCTCAATCGATTGCTAGATGAAGGCTGTTCCGAGCTGTCTCCATCCCTCGTGAACCTGCCATGCAGCAGCGAGCAAATGGGCCGATATCATCGCTCCATCTCCGCAGAGGACGTGTCTCTTGGCCACATTAATACAGACTTCAAAGCAACACACAAATGTGCAAGTATGCGGCATATTACTCTGGCTGGTTTAAACAAACAAAACCGAATTTGTCCCTTTGTGCTTATACATAAACATGTCTCGAAGGCTAGAGATCCAAATGCAGCCCCCAAAACTATTAATAGGTAAAGGTGCAAAAGTCCAGCTCTGAAAGTCCTTTCTCATGCCACAGCCAGTAGTAGCCATGGACAGAAATCAATCGAAGCCACTGGAGCTGAGCACTTTTAAATCCAGATTCAAAACTCATTTCTTGAGAACTGCCTTTCGTGTTTAGTTTGTTGTCCTTCCCGACGCACCTCCATTTAGCGTGGTTGGCTACGTACGGTACGAAAAAAGTTCAATATACAAAGATACATACAGAAGGGCCTCCACTCCAGAGTGCTCTGGAGAGCCCCTTCCAGAAGGGTTTTGGCCTCTTCTACCACGCTGGCCAGCAGCCTTAAAAGAGGTGGGACTAACCAACACTTTAATTCACCACATGGCGATCTGCCGATCTACTAAATGTGGTGTCAACCCACTTACACTGTTGGGTGGACAGAGTGCGCGTGTGGGATTTAAGAAATGTGCCCCATTCTTTCAACTGTCATGCCAGGAAATCGAACCAACAACCTTTGTATTGCGAACCCCAGTGGCGCTAAACAATCGTCCGTGCCAGCGTCTCAAAACGATTAAATACTCCACTCCAGGTTTCCTTGTGCTGGTGCTCATTAAGGGCTCCTTTATTTCCACCGTGCCTTGCCCCTTTAAGGAATTGAGCTGCATTGGATGGATTTTGTTTTTATCACCCTGGCACACAGGGGAGCTGTTGGCTTATTAACAAATGGATCCCAGATGCACGCTGACTAACCAAGAAGTCATAGAGACGGCTTTGTTTTTGGAACATCTGGATTTTTGTGGGGAGTAAATCGGCAAGAGAGGTGAACGCAACATCAAAACAAGATCGCGGAGGAGCTTACGTTTCCTGACGCGTCCCAATAAACAAGACCGCCTTTGGCCACCACGGCAAGAAACGACATCCATGGGCCGGGACGCAACCCAAGATTGTAAACAATACTTGCACTGGAGCACAGGGTAGCGCTGCGGTGTCAATCAAGCATCGTGAACAACGTTAATCGATGCTGCCCTATAAAGTGTAATGGCGAGCACACCGGCCTCGCAATCCGAGAGGTCGCCGGTTTGATTTTCGATGCGGCAGTTGAGATAAATGGGCGATATCACGTTCAAAGAAAATAACAAAAATAACATTAGGCTGATGACGACCGCTTGCGTTGAGATCGAAACGTCTAACCAATCTACGTGACTTTACCGAACGACCCAAAGAATATGAATTCCTGCAGTCACGAAAGCTTCAAGTCAAGATATAAATGGGCAAGTTTCTAACACAAGGGTTGTTGATACTCTCACGTTCAGCCCGGTTTTCACCGCTGGGTCACCAACTCGCTCCGGCTTGGTGCGATTGACGCCGCAACAGAGCTTAGCCGGAGGTGGGGAAATATATTTTTCTCGCTTCCCCGCTAGAACCGCGACGCCGGGACTTCCCTTCTAAGAGGCACAGCTGCTCAGAGGGTAGCTCTCCCGAACCTGCCCTCTTCGAACACCAACGTGTCCCACCTACAGTGTCTCGTGAATGTTTGCCGGGAGGTCCACACTCCTGCTTCGCACACATCTGCTCGAGGCACTCCTGCCCTGCCGGCCCGCTGTGGCTCTTTTCAAGTGGAGTTGACACCTCTCCACCTGAGCATTCCCGCACCTAGGAAGCCAACCCCTGTCTGCTTAAGACGCAGTTCTCCCATCTGCTTTGCTGCCCCATGCAGCACCAGCAGCTGCCCCTGCCTTGCTCCGGGCCTTGGACCTCTCAAGGAAGAAGCCTCATGCCATAACCAGATATCCAACGCCTGCGTAGGGAAAGTGTCTGGGCAAAAAAAACAACGACAACACTGACTCCTGGTTCACGTGGAACAACTCGGGGAGAGAGAGAGCACTTTTGGGAGGTCAGTCAGGCAACCGGGCCCTTCCCTAGACTACACCAGGCTCACACTTCCGTTTTCCACACCACGAGTAGAAACGCCTCCTCTCCTGGACTTCAACAGAAAATCCTGCACCCCATTGTCCAGGCCTAGGTTGACGAAGCTGGCTTGTCTTGGCATAATTCGGCTCACCACTGCAGCATCCACCAGTGGAAGCACCGTCAGGGCTTCCTTCTGATCTACTGCTAAATGTGGAGCTGGTTTAACCCAAGCGTGCTCTCACCATATCCAGCACGTGCTGGTCCATGGGCACACCCGCAAACCTGGAGGCCACCGGCTTTTACAAAAACAGGTGGCTTTTTGCCTTTATCAGAATCATAATCTTTATTTAGACTCCAGGAGGAATCCGATGATATGGAGCATCCTCTCCGATGGAGGGGGCCCGGGGATTTCACCCCGAGGCCATCCAATAGGCCCCCATCTTCAGCATCTTTGCGTCCCCTGGCAGGAAGAGCCTCTGCGAAAGACTCTTCTTCCGTGCTTGGCTCATCCGAGAAAGAGCATTCTCCATTCTCTCTGGGCACACCCGTGACTCTCTTGGGGGTGGGAGCTCTTCATCCGAGCACTCCACGTCTTCCTCAGGGTCCCTCCTACTTCTTCCTCTTCCGGGTCCCCAAAGTGCCCTGAACCTCGCCTACAATGACATTGTGGCTGGCTGCGTCCAGCCTTGCCTTGGGCTACCTCCAGGACGAGATTCAATATCTCCACTCCCAGGCCTCCTACGGGCCTGGTACAGGATGGATTTCAATTGTACCAAACCGGAGGCCGTCTGTGACCGACGTTGAATGAATGATCTCCACCTCTGTCCACCCCTGTCGATCGGCAAGTCGCGTGAGATAGCGTAAAGTGTGGGCACTCCCACCACTTCCAAGATGGAAGAGTAGGCCAAATACCCTCTGGAGGGGCTTTCTAGAGCTCCCTCCAGAGGAAGGCCTTTCAGCAGCAGTGGCGTCAGCAAGTAATTGCACAGTTGCACCGTTATTGTTCTTATTTTTTGCAATCGGTAAAACCTAACTTGCACAAAGACAATCGATCTTGTGAATTTTGTACGATGCCACTTTGGTCTCACGCCGGCGTACGAGCAAGCTGTGTAGTTTTCCCAGCTCCCAGATCCATGCCGAATGTTTGTAGAAATGCTGTGAGAAGCTTCGTTGCAATTTTTTTCCAGCTCAAAGGCAGGAAGGAAGTGCCCTCCCACAACAAAATTAAAGGAAGCCCTTTCCCAGCCGAGGTCAATTGATTTTTGTTTTCCACACGTACAACAATTATAGGGTGCCCTGGACAGATTCAGACACGCAGATGGGTGCGGTGCCGCTTTCAGATTACATCAAATTAAAAACATGCCGAATAAATAACTAAATAAGTCTAGCAACTTGCGTAGAGCGCATGCCGCGCCAATTATTGGGAAGACCACTTGGGAGTTTACACACTGGCCGGATGTGCCTCGGCATTAACCTTACCCATATTCAATCGCCCGCGAGGTTATTCAATTACGCCGTGCGATGGCCTGCAGCAAATCAAATGTTGGAGATCACGGCTTTTTTTTCTCCCTCCCTTCCCACGAGATGAGTTTGTGTGCCCTCCCGATTAGCGCTGCCTCTCCGCTGCGTCACGCGCAGACTATGGAAATGAACTCGAATAGGCGGCAGTTTGACACGAGAGACGGGAGCACGAATGAGAACGTGTGACCTCCCCCCCCCCCGCCTGCCCCCCCCCCCGCCCCCCATTCATTCTGGGGCTTTATTTGCTTTTTTTTCAGCACATTTGCTGAGTACGGGGCCAAAGGCACCAAGAGGCCTAAGCGGCCGGAGTTGAATGTGCGCACTAGGTAAGGGTTGACGTGTCGCCGCGTGAATTGAGCAACGGTGGTGAGAACTTGGGGAAAGAGACGGATGGGGAGGGAATTCCAAAGTCGAGCACGGTGGGAGGGAAAAGGCAGAAAGAGAAGTCAGGATCAGAATCTTGATTTAAACTGGAGGAGGAATGCGATGAGCTATGAAGCTCTATTTCACAAACGTCCCGTATGGGCGGGTCAGCAAAGAAGTGTTGTGGTGGTTGAACGCAGTATGGATGAGATGAAATGGTGAATGTCTGGTAGAAGGAGTCACCAACACGGGTGGAGGAATCAACGAGCGTAGTTCACGCCAACAGTAACCATGGTTGTAGCAATAGAAGCCTTATGAGGGGACGACTGACCGCCGGCAAGCGAGCGGGTGACTATAGTCAAATCTGTATGTGTGTATGTTGAGCTTCGTCCGCACCGTACGTAGCCAATCGTGCTAATAGGAGTTGCTAATTCAGTGAGTGCTGGATCATCAGTCAGCCCGACTGCTTTACGCTGAATTCTATCAAGCGCAGCGAAGTAGAGAACTGGGTGCCTCAGCCAGGATTTCGCTTCGAACAGCAGCAGCAATAATTGTTTGCGGTTACAGACAAAAAGGCTTTGGCACGGAAGAGAGAAAACCGAACGTCTCCGAGACGGGAGTGCACGGTCACACGCATCTCACCACTGGGCTCTCGGCGGTGGCTCACGCTCAGCCCATTGGAGACGGAGATCGGCCTGGAAACGTGGCGCCCGTTGCTGCGGTGCGTCGACGCGCCCGGGGCGCAGGTGATGACGGACGGCCTCATCTGCGAGCGAGATGGAAATAACGTCAGCGTAGGTCTCTTCATCACCGACGCATGCAATGCACAGCGGTGGTTGTTAACAGCCCGACGTCAATCCGCTTCTGGGTTGAAGGCCTCACGGTATCGAGTCGGCCATGTTGATCGTTTGAACATGCTTAGCCACGCTGGCTGTTGCTGAAGGTGGCAGGAGGGGCGGGGACACACACGGCACTGGTTCAGATATCATCACTACGGCCACTGATGCTAGTCAAGACCTGGAAACGAAACTCAGGTTGCCGTGTTCGGAGTGCAGTACCCTAGCCAACGCACCACACCTCATTCATCTAGAAACAGGGATTGACTCGTGAATTGATATTCCTTCTTATGCTCCCAATAGATATTCAATCATGCATGCAAGTGATACATTCTGAATGCAGGCAAGAGCATAAAAGAAACAACTGTAATTTGTGAATCGAATCGTGACCAATAATCAAAACAAGCATACTATAACTAACTATTAAACTATAACAACTATTTTTTATTTTACCAGGTAAGGCCCACTGGACTATATAGCTATTTTACAGAAGCGACCTGGCTATCACAAACGATGGCTCAACAAAGTTGCTGATTGTGGGAAAATGTATTGCAGCCAAATACTCTAAAAGTGTGATGTTGATTCTAACTGTGGAGGAAAAAACCGGAGGACCCGGAGAAAAATGCATGCGACCACGAGACAAGCAAACTCTAAATATACAGCAGGCATCAAAGTCGGGATTGAACCGGCGAGGTATTTACTCCATAAATATATATAACACTGTTCAACACACGGTTTTAAGGTAATTTTGGGGTGCTGATTCCAAAACTGGCATCAGTTTTTGTCTATCACATCAGGTGTTTGAGATATCAAATATTGTATTTTCAAAAACAACTTCAGAAGAAAAATATTAAATAAATGTGGATATCTACGTAAAATGATATTATAAACACACTATCCTAAAAATACAGCACCATATTTTAACACTAAAGCAGTCACTGACTCGCAACAACTTGCAATCATAAGTGGCAGAGTTAATTTCGGGTAAAATCAATGTTTAAGTTCATTTATTAGGTATAGCCCTGTGAGCCATTCGGCTCTTGAATCGGGTGCAATCGCAACAAACAAAAACATGAACAAAAAACATCTTAAAGTGAATATGTGACTGAGTGCAAACAGAAAATCCAAGAAAAGACAGCAAAATATTGCAGAAAAAACACCGTACACCAACGCTGTGTGCAAAAATCCCAGTGGGGTATGCCGATAGCATAAAAATGAGATGTGCTAGAGAAAATCTGAGATCAGATTTGGAATCCCTGGCCTGGACTTTTACAGCTGCAAAAGTCCAGGCCAGAATTTTTTTTTTTTTGACCGGTGTATAATTCGTAACTAAACATCGCAGCGTGGCATCGAACGCGCGCCTACCTGCTGCAGCAGGAAGGCGGGGAGGGTGCCGGCGCGGAGGAACGGCGCCCCGGAGCGGGCCGCCTCGCCCGGGCTGGAGGGTCCCGGGTTTGGCGACACGGCGAGCGCCGGGCTGCTCGAGGCCCCGGCGTATCGGTACGCCGCGGCGCCGGGCAGGTGGCGCGGCGGCAGGGACGCGCTGCGCACCAGCGGGCTGTGTCCTCGCGCCTTCTCCCGCTCGCGGATGTAGTCCACGCTCGCCGACTTGCTCCTGCCGGAAAGGTTGGGTGGGTGCCGGGCCGTTAGCGATCGTTTTTGATTTTCTTTTAACTCGGGTGTGCTGTCTGTTCTCTTGTCACGCGTGTTTCCACAATGCGGACGGGACATAACGCGATGGATGTATTTGGGAATACGTATTTTTATATGGCGGATGCGAATTGGATCAGAACTAAGTTGCGCGAGTAGGAGGTTGTACGGCTGCCTCGGTGCAGCATCATGTAAGGCGGGATTCTGCTGGATACTTCTTGATGCTACCCACGTGCCTCGGTCTTACTTCAGCCTGCATACTCATCTCGTGTTATTGTGGACTGTGCTTTACTCGATATTATATATTATAAATTCGATTTCAGTTTTTTTTAATAACGTGGTATTGTTCAGGAGTGCAACTACCCCGTTATAGAACTGACTGGCATTAGGTTTTTATATTTTACAATCTTGTGCGATTTAGTTGCAGTATAAACTGTTTCGTCAAAAGGCGTCATTTAGTACAACTTGCCGTGCTGTACTGACGACGGCCACCGACAACGCCATGGAGATGCCATAGGCATAGTCACTGAGTGTACAGGCGGTGAAACTGCACCGGGTTCCACGGGAAGAACAGGCCCAGGTGGTTACCAAGAGGATGGAAATGGTACTAGGGAGCCCTATTTCAATGCCAACCCACGCTACGCGCACTGCGAATGTGACGGCATGAAAGTGTTTGATATGTGTCTTGGGCGCGCAACGATGAGTTGATTAAATAGATTCACGATACACGTAACCAATTGTGCGTGAGAGGAATGATTACGCTCGATTCGTATACGGCGTACGTAATGAATGGGATCGTACGCGACCCCTGAACCCACAAGTTTTAAAAATAATTGATTGCCAAAGAGTGAATAAACAAGTCTTATATATAAACACAAATAAATGTCAACAAATACTGTATTAAGACGGAGGGCAAATAATTACTACTATTAAAACTTCAGATCTCCCATTCATCAAAGGCTGCATAAATAAAAAGTAAAGCAAACAAACTAATTATATAAAATATGAGCCGGGCATATTTAAACAGCAATCGTCAACTTTTAAAAACATATACATTCTGACGCACGTACATACACACCAACAAAGAAAAACGCACACACACGCGCACACGCTTGACCTTTCCTAAACATAAGCCAAATGCGAGGACAAACTGTACATGTGAACCGTCCATAAAGACAAAAAAAATCCTTGCAAGCGGTGAACTTGTTTTGAAAAGGCCGGCTCCCCCACATATCCATTCCCATGCATGCTGAAAGGAGCACACGGGGGACACACTTGACGTGCATGACAAGAGGAGCCCCGCTCCACGACACAGCAGACAATCCGCTAGCTTTTTGGGGTAAAAGCAGCGGGCTGGGTTGGTGGGACGTTTCATACGTTATAGGCCCATAAATGTAAGTCGTTGTTGTTTAGTGGGTGGGTGGGTGGAAGTTTGAGCAGGAGTAGTGGGTGGGCGGGCAGTGGAGCTAATATTGGCGAAGTATGGGGGCGTGAGACCCGAGGGACTGAGAGGGGAGGACGAGAGGGAGCAGTGCGAAGTTGGGAAGAGAGACACATTTTTTGTATTTTTTTAGCGCCACTCCAAAATGGCGTTTCCCACGACACTGCCGCCCCCATTGGGCGCGGTGCCAAGCGCCGATGAGGCACGAGAAGTCACCGGGAGCACGGGGGAACACCGTGGAGGAGGCGGGGGAGTTGAAGGTGGGGGGGGTGGTGCCGTTCGTGGCACGCCACACTACGGGCTGCCGCGCAAATCTGTTACGAGCGAAATTCTCACTTCGCGCGAAATTTACAAAAGTAACTTTTTCGCTTAATAAGAGACTGCCGCGTCATATAAACAACAGCTTTCCGCTGCAATGCCGAGGCGAAATTGCCCTTTGATGCTTCCGTTTACCGGAATTATTTAAATGTGATCAATGGTAAACGATTTAAAATGAGTTAAATGTATCGTCAGATGTTTTGCACTTAAAAAAAAACAACACGCACGTTAAACTAAAGATGGGATAAATTTTCATTTGAAAAAAAAAAAGAACACAACCCAGGTTACAAAACACCATTGATAAACACAACGTGATTGCATTTTGTAAAAAAATAAAATAACCCAGCATGTTCACTTGGGAAACGGTAAGATAACACGAATCCAACATTACACCTCAGTGAATGCAGACAAAGCCCCCTTTTTGTTATGAAGCTGGCAAAATGCGGACATATTTTTGCCAGGAGCCTTGCATTGCCCACGCTCCCATCGAGCACATGTTTAATTCATCCACGTCATTGATTCGTGGGACTTATAAATCGGGTTTACCCGATAATTTACTTTTTTTTTCACGGAATGAGGCACGTAAGCCCCTCCAGTGAAAGTAATGAGAGATTATGTTACAGAATTACGGGTCACGGTGGGTCACCGGTTTTTCAGGGGCAACAGCCAATTTGGAGGGGGGGATGGTGGTGCGGGGAGGAAATTGGGCTAATTTGTAAAGCTCTAAAACGTGCCACTAATTTAGTGGCTTTATTTGCCAGTTCATTAATTTGGCCTTGATCGTTTCGGCGGTCATAACTCCGCAAGAAAGTGCCATGGAGAAGGGCGCGTGGAGAAGGATTTCACAGTCTCCGATTGGGGTGGGGGGGGAGTTTTTCTCTTCTTTTTACGACAGCTGTGTACAATTAAGAGAACAAGTAATCGCAGTAACAGTGACTTGCATAGTCAAGCCTCATACCATCAACTCCTGGTACCATGGGTTCCACGTCTCTGGACCACGTGTGTCAATAAGGGTAAGTAATTTTTTTTACAAAGGACACTGCACACTTTGTTAATGCTCTGCGAGTAATTTGCTGCATGTCAGCAAATGCAAGATATATCCTATGTGAAGGTGGTGATGATGGAACCTCATTGGGCTGTAGCTCGATTACTGAATGGGCAAATTACTTACACAATTACTTACCATTTCCCGTTAAAAGCTGAACGGAAATAAGATTTTTTTTTCTGTATAAAAATTACGAGCACAGGCTCCAAAGCACCAGTGACCGACAATGAGCACCACGGAAGCATGTACCGAAGTAATAGTTACTGCGTTTTATTAAACGTTAACGGCGTTAAAAAAAAATGCAAAAGTGTGTTTGTGCACCTTTCTGGCTCCCATCTTCAGGAATGGTGCCATGCGCATGCACTTACTGTACACAGCACCAACGTTAAGTGGCGAAAACAAAACCACATGGGCTCGCGGAAGTAAATGAAACGCGAAAACCTAATTGAGTTAGCGGCATCTGTTTTCAGTGCTGGGTGCGTTGCAGTTAGAATTACATAAATAAGCGTACTCCGTGACTTGCTGTAATTCTCACTGAGGGGGGGGGGGGGTTCATCTTTTTGGCAACGATGACAGTAATTCCCAAGGGCACTTGAGTGAGCTCCGTAGTTATTTGTATAATTTGTTTAATTTACTTTGAATGGGCCAAAGTAATGCACTAAGTCTGAAGGACCTCTCCTACATTACGACTATCGTCCATTGGGCCAGAGCAGACGTTTGGTACCCAACTAAAGTGGTAAACATAACACGAGCGAGTGAAATGGTTGTCACATAATTCACTGTCGTTGGCCACAAAGAGAAATTGGAACCACTCGATGCTGTGTTTCACCTGGTAAGGACCCATTGAGCAAAGCGGCTCTTTTATAAGGATTCCCACCAACGTGGTACCACCTTAGGTGATACCCATAAGTGAATCATCTGGTCTGGACGCATGGACTACATGGAGTATAATAATCTCACCCCTCCCCGCCCCCGAGTAATTCTTTGGTGTCACAATTTGATTCAAGAATCAAGATCTTTCAGTGACATGGCATTGAAAGGCAGCGCCTCCAGTGGCTACAGGAGTGGGTGACATGAACCCACAGATCACACACGAATAGAAAAAAACGTCTCTTATTCATACCCATTTAGAAACATGCGTTTAGAGTATTTGGCTGCTATACATTTCCACATGATAAGCCACTTCGTTGAGCTATCATTTGTGGCCAGGTCTCTTCTGAAAAACAGCTACATAGCTTAGTGGGCCTTACCTGGTAAAATAAAAAATAGTTTTGTGTTTTTTTAATCGATGCAAGCATCCTGAGCTTATGAATCATTATCGATTGATGGGCGTATCGATGTGTCGTCGTTAGACAACCCGGCATTAAGCCGCTTCTCACAAAACACGTACAAATGACGCACGGCAAGGAAAAGCGTAATCGCCGGCGGAACGAACGGTGCAGATCACATTTAAACGGGCCACGGCATCGCTTTGGCTGGAGACGCTGGGAGACCCTAAGGCCAACAAAGAAAAATTACATCCCAGACATCAGTTGCCAGTGGAACAACTGTCACGGCTCGCTGCGATGAATTCCGCTTGGAGTTCAGGTAGACGCCGAAGCGGAGGTTTTCATTTGCGCAGATGCTGCCAAGTACCTTGAGCGCAGCCACCGCGACAAGCCAAATCGCCATCTCGCGTCAACGGACGCGGCAAAGTTTCGCCGCACGTGTTCATGATCCCCGACGAATGTGAACAATCAGCATTGCCTTGGCCACTCCGCGTTTGTTTTTTAGCAACGGCGCCGCTTTCCCCGGGCAGCAGTTAGGGGCCATATGATGCACGGCCTCTAATGGACATTTCATACACGCACTCAATTATGCGGGCCAATTCATTCATCCTCCAGGAAAGGCAATTTGTCGTCTTCTTTTTTAGCGCAAGACGAGACGTACACGTGGATTGGATTAAACTCCCATCATCTGCGTGCTCTGACAAGGTACAGCCGCTTAACGGTTTAGATGTTGTTCCACTTCAGAAACGTGTTCATTCGTCATAAAAAAAAACCACGAAGCTGACGTTTAAAAATAAAAAAACGGACTAAAAGAATTATTTTCTTTGCAAAAATAAATCAAACGCCTGTGTTGTCGTATCAGTCAGTGCAATGCACAGCTTTGGTGACATTTTAATCTTCGCAAAATGCTCGACGTTGTTAAAAGGTTGAGTCACTTAGCGGTCTGTCAGCGCATTGACAGGAAAATATAATATGGGAGGATGAAAACCAACCCCCCCCCCCCATAAATAAATAAAACACTATTTCACTTCGGGTTGTGCCAGACCTGTGAGTAGCCGTGTGTTGGAAACTATGTAGGTGACTCACGTTTCAAAATAATAGCTACGCTGAAGCTCCACGGACGATCCAAACTAAATTTGACCACACCACACCATAACCCCCCCCCCCCACGGTTCCCAATGCGGTCCAGGAACCCACGTCACACTAACGTTTTGTATTATTATTCCATTTCAACGATATGCAGTGTTTTCAGACACAAACATTTACAAAGCTATTTGTGATTAAGTTTTCAAATTGCCCGGAGGTGGGAGTGTTGAGCGTTGGTTGTTTGCGGATTTTCCAGTTTCTTGCCACATCAAGCCAAGCAGTCATTCATGATACCTGGCCAAACGTCCCAATGCAGGACCCTTCAAAAAAATAATCTTGAGACTCGTTTTCCTGGGTAAACAGTTGCAAGTAACATTAAAACATATATATTATATGGTGATGATGTATCGGCAGCGGTGCACAAATACAATCGGCAAAAAAGTTCAACATGTTCGTCAATAAAAACCGTGGCTTCAAAAGAAAAATATATAATAGGTGGCGTTCTGGGCGATGGGACTTTGGTGGTATGAAGAGGGGCCACTGCTTGAAAAGTTGGCGATTATATTTTCCTACAAAGGCCACAGTGTTATTGACGAATGTGTTAACAAACCCGTTATTAAAACCCTTTAGAAAATGTAACTTAAGTTACCAATCAAACCACAATGACCCAATCACCTGTGTGGCTGAGCATTCAACGAACCATAAACAAAGGAGCCTTAACTACTCAACACTTTTCCATTCCACTGAATGTCTAAACCCAAAATCGGCCGAGCAGTAAAACAGAACTTGATGCCATGGTTTAAAAAAAATAGAGGAACAAATACGGTCATAAAATAAACTTTATACAATTTTTGTTAGAGACCAAGAAAATAAATAATTTCCTTTTTACCATGGCAACTGCGGTGCTGTTGTTCGATAAATCCAAATCGTGACCGGCCCAACTTGCCACCGTGTGGCCCATAAACTTGTTGAAATGTAAAAGGTGTTCATGAGGAAAGAGCTCTCTAATGTCAGCCTCAACGGGGCCTTGTTTGTTGTGGGCCACAAGCCAAACCCGGGCCTCCCTCCAAGCACATGTGTCTTTACTCGCACCACACGCACACATACGCTCGCGTACACACACGTATACACACACACGCGCGCAAACTCTTTGCTCGCGCACCAACGCACACAGGCAGCTAAGCGCGCGTACATGCAAATGTGGCTTTGCAGCAGCCTTGACAACGGAGAGCCTTTACAAACGCTCCGATTTGTGCAGCTCCGTTCGAAATTAATTATCACGGAATATGGTTTGTGAATGCGCCAGTCGCGCGTTTTGTTAGGCGCAATATTGTCGCGGAAAAGGAGCCTCGTGAAAGTCATCCGCTGCTCACTCTCACCGGCGTTCGCGCCGAGAGATTCCAAGAAAGTAAAAATGCTGGCGCATCCACGTCCACTACCGGCGGGTCGCGTTTAAAATCTGCGGGCCTTCGGCGGTCCACTGCGGGGCCACCCCTCGGCTCGGTCGGTCGCGGGGATTGATTGACCATACTTCATAACGTTGGCCATTGCCGGTTGGCGAAGTGAGGGTGAGGCGAAGCCCTGACTTAAGACTACTTCATATATCACTGATGTTCAGCCCTGGCCGGCAATCATAAGCCGGGCCACCGGGTAACCAGCGAGGCGCGCTAACCGCGGCACCACCGCTCCTCTATCGCGTAGAAATTGGTAGTTTGTCAATGCGCCGTTTCGGTGCGCCGTACGTCACCACGCTGGGTCATTGCGGGTTTGGCGATCGGGGAACTCTAGCCCAGTTCAGACATCGCTCACCCCACAGCCCAATCTTATGAGTAACACACAGCTATGAATGATTGTGTCAACACTCACCCCATTTTTTACCGAACTCTCACAGCTCCTCTCAACCTGCACAGAACCGGCGAGCGCTTTGCGGTAAGATACAGTGCAACGTTTCGCCGAGCGGCCGATGGCTACTCAGAATATTTTCGCTGGACCTCGCGTTTTTTTGTCGCTTGCGTGGAAGAGAGGGAGCACACCGTTACGTTTCTACGGCGAGGGACAGGAGCATCGCCCCCAAAGGTGTCATCGCAGGGGCAAACACTTTGACTTGACCCGAGGCAAAGGTGCAGCCCTGCAATTGCTTGTTCATGCCACTCCTGCCATTAGGGGGAGCTCCAAGAAACCCCTCTCGAGGGTATTCTGGGGCCTACTCTTCACGCTTGCCACACGTCTTGGAAGGAATTGTGAGTGCCCACACTTTTCCCCACCACACGCCATCTGCATATCGCAACGGGAGGTTGAACTGGCTGCCTCTGAGATTTCAAGTCGGAGTGTGCTTCTAACAATTACACCAAAGCAGCCTTCCTTAGCAAACTATGGAATTCAGGCTTGTGCTCAATGTACCTGGGAGCAGTATGTGAATGTGTGTGTCTTTGCGGGGAGCGGTAGTGTATTGGTTAGCGCGCTGCGCTACGAACCCGGCGACCCGAGTCCGATTCCCGTTCATGGCCAACACCAGTGACGATTACCTGAATCGGTTATGGGCATTCCCTAGGTCGACTCAACCTTAATGGGTACCAGGTGCGGTGTGTAAACATCGCCACTGGGGAGACAAAGGGAGCCGGACGTGGTGCTGGCCAACCACCCCCTCATGTGCCATGCCAGCCTTCACTAACAGCACTTGCCCCAACGGTCTTTTAAAGCTATACGGGGGTCTTTGTCTATGTGTGTCTTTGTGCGCACATTATTAGAACGCGTGACGTACCAACAATATTCAGAACTGTTAGCGCTCATTCAGAAGTAGATCTGAACATGCACACAGCAGCAACAGCGTATTTAGCCAAACCTGCCAAACACACGCACTCGCTCAGGAAGACGTCATCGTGTGGCTGGGCACCTCGCAGTGTTGACACTGAAGAGGCGTTTAGACAAGAGTTATGTGAGGAATCTCTGGCCAATGCCATTCGACACTGGACACACTGAAGCGCCGCATTGCTCTGGCTACTGATATTGCGTGGACCCTTAACGTGGCTGAGCTGTTTAAAATTCCTCGCTTAAAGTCACCCAAGGTATTGAGCTAATTGATTCTTCCCTCTCTGCCCCTTTCATTACGGCTGCATCAATGTGAAATAAATCACTGACTTATAGATCACACGTGAAAGCGTAACGAGCGGCAGTGGGGAGGTGATTAGCGCACACGGCTATGTATGCAACTTGTGAACCCGAGTTCAATTGCTGGCCATGGCTGACATCAGTGGCATGTGATATCTGAATCATTCCTGAACCCCCCCCCACCATGTCAGCAACCCGCATCTGCCAACATGATGAATTATGGTTAATTCATCATTCATAATCAACGTTATTGGTCGCGAAAGCCTACGTGTTAAACTTAATTCATCATGTTGGATACACTCATAAAAAGCTATTATTTTATTATTATTATTATATACATCGGGTAATAACAAATTAATCACAGTATTGTCAATACAAATATCCCCCATCTAGCCTGATGAGACAAGTGGAACAAACGCCGTTCGCAAGCAAATCGCGAAACCATCAAAGCGCACACGTGTGAGATCCAGCCGCTGTGTTTATACGCTTTATAAACCCAAATTCTGTTGCGTTCCATTGCATGGCCCAGCTGGCTTTGCCTCTCTAGTGCCAATGTTTAGCACACAGCTAGCAGCTAACCACGGTGGCGAGATGTGAACGACCTTGCCTGGTATGCAGGAGTTCGTGGGTTCGATCCCAACCCTGACGCCTGCTGTATGTTTGGAGTTTGCATGTTCTCTCTTTCCGTGGTCGTGTGGATTTTTTCCTCCACATCTCATCCCTCCCTTCCTCCACCCTAGTAATTATTTGGTGTTACAATTTGATTAAAGATCTTTCAGTGACATGGCAGTAAAATGTAGCGCCTCTAGTGGCGACAGAAGTGGGTGACATGAACCCACAACGGAATACACACGGATAGAAAAAAAGTCTCTTCATACCCATTTAGAAACATGCGTTTAGAGTATTTGGCTGCTATATATTTCGCTTCTGAAAAAAGCTATATAGCTCAGTGGGCCTTACCTGGTAAATAATAATAAAAATTGTTAAATAAGTCATCATAGCAATAAGCCTAAACTAAGGCAATTATAGGGCAACAATTGCTGGCCACATTGAAGCCTGTACTACGTCAAACTTGGAGCGATATGGAACGGCGCAATGCGAGCTCTGCCTAGAAAAACTGTTGCTAGTAACGATTGTGGGAAAATTATCCGAGTGCATAATGACCTTTAGGGGAAGCCTTAGGACAAATTTACAAACTAATTGCCACTGGTGTTCATGTGGGTTTTCGCAGAATCATCCTAATATACCACAGCCAGCATTCAAATATATTAAACCAGCATTGGAACCACTACAAAGTCACCACCACCCCCCCCCCCAACACTGAGGGCCACCCAGAGGTTCCTGAAGGCCACCCAGAGGTTCCTGAAGGCCCAGGGCTGGGAGACCCATGGCAGAGTGCCACGTGGGGGCCTCCTTATTCATTATTCGCGACCCAAAAAAAAACAACAACAGGCTCATTGTGGTGCCCTCTTTATAGTGTGAGACCAGGGACAACATTCCCCTTTTGCACCCCGCCCCCGACTATCCAGGCAGCCCTGAGCCTGTCCATGTCCAAACACGGCCCGGCCATGCTCCTACTCACAGGTTGAGTGGCATGAGGCGGCTGGCCTTGGTGGCGGGGTCCTCCTCGTCCTCGCTCTCCACGCTGCCCTGCTGCGAGACGCCGTCGGCCTGCGGCCTGGTGAACTTGCGCTTGCCGGGGCTCGCCGGAAGGCCTCCCCCGGTGGGCGACGTCACCATGGGCACGGGAGCGGAGGACGGCGCCGCGGGCTTGTTGTGCATGGTGAGCGCCAGCGGCTGCGCCTGCACTTCATCCTCGTCCACCTCCACCGGAGGAGGAGGGCGCGTCCTGATCCCATCGCCGCCGCCGCCGCCGTCACCGCAGCGGGGTAGCTCGGGACGGGAGGGCATGGCGATGCCATTCCGCTGGAGGGGCAACGGTGGACCTGCTGGCAGAGGGTGCAAACGGAATCGGAATCAGAAATTTGTAGTTTACCCTGGTTCAAATCGGATGAGCTATGAAGCTATTTTTCACAATGTCCTGCGAAGGGCGGGGGGGGGGGTGAGACCCTGGACAGAAAGTTACAACAACAAATGATACAAAAGACGATAGGAGTGCAACGTATCGGAAAGGTAAAGCAAATCACAAAAAATACGTACGTAAAATAGATACAGTATGTAAGTTCAAATTGCATGAGTACACCAATTTCCAAGCTTCGGCAAGAGCAGCAAAACAATAGCAAGAACAGTCCCAGACCACACCAACACAACAACGCAGTCAAATGCAACGCGTGGCCGGCGTGAGCACGTGTGGTTTCCCGAGCGAGCGGCGAAACGCCACGCAAGTCGCACGCAACGTCCGCGTACGACTCGAGGGCCAGTGACGTCGCAAGGGTAAATGCGCAGCCCTGCAAGAGCGTGCTCATAGCACTGCTGGGCAGATGGGTCTGCACTCGAGGGAGCTCCCTCTCCTGGTTATCTGACCGAGTCTTGGAAGCTGGACAGACGTCTTGGATGAAGTGGCAGTACCCACACATCCGACCTGCAGATGAACGTAACGGTGGTGTACCCATTTTCGATTTAAAGCTTTCGTGACTGCAGGGATTCATCTTCTTGGTTCTTTCAGTAAAGTCACGTAGAAGGGAAATAATAAAAATAAAACATAATAAAATATTATGTTTTATTTTTATTATTTTATCATTGACTTTACCGAAAGAACCAAAAAGGTGGTGTACCCATTTACACCGCTGGGCGGAC
The DNA here is from genome assembly GCF_964198595.1 of Lampetra fluviatilis. NCBI lineage: Eukaryota > Metazoa > Chordata > Hyperoartia > Petromyzontiformes > Petromyzontidae > Lampetra > Lampetra fluviatilis. Next base: position 12,432,688 of record NC_136285.1, on the reverse strand, counting down.
AGAGACACGGGGATTTCGCGACAAAAATCTGCCCATTGCTCTAACTGCCACGCAGGGAGATCCAACCGTTGACGTGTAGATTGCAAGTCCAGTGTGTTAACCGTTAAGACTGCGGCAGTCCCCATCTGCATCATTAATGAACACATTAACGGCCTGCATTGGCAGTGGTTCGCAAGCATGAAACACATCAAAACCAGCTTCATCATCTCAAGACTGGCATTGTGAGTCCGTCATCACGGAACTCATTATCATGATTATTAGATAGTCACCATATGTGGAACACTTTAAACGACGTTGCTTGCATTCTGCATTTCCATTCCGTCGTCGCTGGAGCTGCGTAATTTTTGTCAACACAATGGTGGAATGTCCTCTTTTGGACGACGGCAACTCGCATAACTGCAATTTTCCGTAACATTTCAAATATATATTTGAGGCCACTGAAAGCAACCTTTAATGTGCAGCCAATCCGCCCACACTCATCCGCAGACCAGAAGGGTTTTCAAAGCCACAGTGCAGCACAGCCTCCTGTCTTTGATCGGCAGACCTTCCTGTCCTCGGGCAAGCTTGCCACCACCTGTGGCTGGCTTTTGAAGGGGGGGTGGGGTGGCGGCATCGGTCTGCATCTCCACATTGTCTAAAAGATTCATCAACGTGTCCACCACTCTTTTTAAAACTCTTTGATGTGCCTCTCCACCTTAGCGATGGTATCATCATCAACATCATCCCTTATCCCCCTTCCCAATGGGTACAGAGCCGCGCCAATTACCTCCAATTAGCCAATTTCACCGTAACAACACGCATCAGCGTAATTAGCCATGACACTCAATAAACTTGACACGAATTCACTTTTTTTTCTCAGGCGCACACACACAAGCACGCACGTTACTGTACAATGGATTGTTTTATTCATCAAAAGGGAACATCTTCAACACGGCGCTTCAAAGACTGAAACCTTTCCGAGAAAAAAATCCAGAAACGTCCAATAAGCGCTGATATCCACTGGCAAACCGTAGCCCGTGGCCACACTTTGAACGCAAACTACATCAAAAGGCCACACACTTGGTTGATCACGTGTGGGTGGCTGACGGGTTTACTCGGGGTGCAAATGACTGCATCGCATTTTCATTTCCATCAGTGGTGCACGGTTTGCGGAAAGCTGCTGGAACAATTGGCAGTAAACACGGGGGCCTGCTCGTGTGCGTCGGCCCATGATTCGCAAGCTTCGTCACATTCAGTTGCACTCCGTTTATCCGCTACCCTGTTACCCGTCACTCAGCGAGCGTGAAAACTTCCGATTATCCGCGATTATCCGTGGTTGCTCCCGTCCCACAATGCAGCGCGGCGTCCGATTAACGACGATTTCATTGCGCGCGCGCAAGCGACGTGGCACGGCAAGTTCATCCTCGTAGCCGCGTTATTCATCTGCGATTCTCCTCTAAAAACGAGTGGGGCAAAATTCGCGGATGACTTCCACGACGCTGTGGGTGGGACGTGCAGGGTGGTCCAGATGTATTGTGACGCCCCCCCCCCCCCCATTTAATTATCTAAAAACTCCAAACATAAATTAATATGCAAAGGTTTAAAAAAAATATTCGAGGTCATTTCATTTGAGGTCACAATACATCTGGACCAGCCTGTACAGGTCTTATTATATCCGCGATGTCCGTCCATTGCCTATTGCAGGGGGCGCCGATTATTGCCCAAATCAAGTTGTCCACATGTGATAGCAAACACCGTATCATCACGCATTACTGACCCGAGGTTCATAACGAGGGGATGAGTAGGGGGAGTCGAGAGACGTGGTCTATCCGAGCTGTGTTCCCAAGCAAGAACAAGACAAAGGTCCCCCGTATAGACTGCTGGGGCAAGTGCTGTTAGCGAGCACCCATTAAGGCCGGAACGGCACACGAGTGGGTGGGTGACCAGCACCACGCCCGGCTGCCTTTGTCTCCCTGTGGCGATGATTTTTACACACCACCACACAGGTACTCATTTTAGGCTGAGTCGACCTTGGAGCGGTCCAGGACCGGTTCAGATAATCATAACTGGTGGTCGTGAACGGGGATAGAACTCGGGTCGCCGTGTTCAAAGCGCAGCGCGCTAACCGCTGCACCACCGCTCCTCAACAACAACACCAACAACAGCAGCAACAAACAACCTCACCTGAGCACCCGAGCAGGGCAAACTTCCCATTCTTGATCGTGTCGAGAAGAGTCAAGATGTCCATGTCGCCGAGACTCGCGGGCAGTTTGGCGGTGCAGCGCGCCGCCTCAAAGAGGCAGCGCATGTCCTGGAGGTGCGCCAGCGTGTCACCTGGCAGGTGAGCGGCCGTCCCCGGCCACTCAACTCCCTATCTGCGTGGCTAGACCTGCCACCAATCTCCAGTCTTACTACCGCTGCTTTCACACCGCCCCCCCCTCCGCCTCCAACACACACACCGCACACGCGCGCGCGCGTAAAAAAAAAATCGAACGTTGTTCGGGAGATTTGAAAGCGTGGCCAATCGCCAGCCCCGGTACGAGGGGAGCCTCGTGAAGAGCGGTGGCCGCGCACTGTTGTTCACTCTTCAGTCTTCACAGCCATCACCGCCCCCCCTCCCCCATGTCGACAACAGCCCGAGAATGGAGTGAGATGCCGGTGGCCCCCCCAACCCAAAAAAAAATATTTCAATTCAAAGACCACGGAGAAAATATCAAACTTTTTTCCCCACGATTTCTTTTGTAGAAACCGAGTTAGCCACCGAACCCCTCCCTCCCTGTGTTATCGTCTTCGTTAAGAGCCTTGTCGCACTACCACTGCATTAGTGACCCCCCTCGACCCACCCGCTCCCTGGTCTTGCAAGTATCTTCCCCGGTCCTGCAGTCTCACTGCGCCTCTTTCCAGCTGCCGTGTGGGTGGAAGAAGCATCGGGCATTGAGAGAGCGGAGCGGCTGCGTTGAGATTTTTGGGCTATTCCGTGCGACTCGAGGAGCGCGCGCGTGATTGGCTGAGCGAAAAGGAGTGGGGGGGGTGACACGGGCAGCTCTCTGCATCCACCCCCCTCCACACACGCCTCTCTTAAGGATACCAAGACAAATATCCATCACTCTCATATATTGCCTTTAGCGAAGTGTTCTTCACAAAATTTCAGAAGGGCGGGCGGGCCGGACACTTTTGCCGATGCGACAGCATCAGTGTGTATGTGTGAGGGTTTGCCACACCATGTTGAAACCATGATGACGATGTTTCGTACATGTTGTGTATTGTCGGGGGCAGCAATCAAGGCCACCACGGGACCACATTAGTGGACCCGTGGGCGTTGCAATGAGGAAGACTGCTTTGGCAGGCTGTCGGAGCAGGTGCTGTAAGCGAGCACCTATTAAGGCACACGAGGGGAGGGAGTGGAGTGAGTGGCCAGCACCACGCCCGGCTGCCTTTGTTTCCCAAGTGGCGATGATTTTTACACATCACTCCAGGTACTCATTTGAGGCTGAGTCGACCTTGGAGCGGTCCACGACTGGTTCGGATAATCATAACTGGTGTTGTTGGCTGTGAGCGGGAATCTAACTCGGGTCGCCAGCCTCGTAGCGCAGTGCGCTAACCGCTGCGCCACCGCTCACCATACCGACGCATGTCACACGTGCAGCGTCCTCACACCTCGGGTGTTTCTGAGCCCCCCCCCCCTCCACCAAAAACAAGTTACACTTATAAGCTTCGCAGGTTCAGAGCACAAACCCGAGATAATGTTTTATTTCCTGGGATTACTTGGACATATCATTTCCACTTGAGGATGATGAACGGAACACATTTTGCTACAGATACTTTTGTTTGCAAATTTCATCGTGGAAATCATGCGACGCGGGGACATCTACTGGACATCTGTGAAAAAGAGCTTTGTAGCTCGTCAGATTCCTCCAGGAGAAATGAATATTCTGACTCTGACACTGTGCGAAGTTTAACGACACATGTTAGATTTGTCCACGCATATCATCGTCGTCATCTTCGTCATTGTCGCTTGCTTTTGATTTATACCGCGCGTCCCCATTGCAGTGCATCTTCGAGGCATCAGAGAAAAGGGGCATGGCAGGTAACGAGACGGGATTCACCCGTTCGGAGAATGGATATGACATGTGGTGAACGGACGGGGCAGGCTCCGATAGGCTGCACGAAAACTCGAGTTCCACGCTAGAGAATGCAGTAGACAACCACTTACCCCCCCCACCCCCCGTTGATCTAAAAATGATGAACAAGAGACACTTAACACAAAGCTAAAACAAAACCATGATGTCATCCCTCTCTGCAGACATACAAACAGGTCTTCTTTAAGAGCAAGCTAATGAATGCTTGGATGGCCAGAAAGGGAGAGAGCCTTGCTCGAAAAAAACGAGGTTTGGGAAACTGCGGGGCGGGGTGGGGAGTGAGAGTCGGAGGAGTGGAGAAAATGGCAAGGGGGTTAGGCTGAATGACAAACACCTCCCCTACCCCCCTTGTAGACCCGCTCACCAACACCACCACCCACCAAAACCAACTAACCCTACCCCGCAAACTCTGGCCTTCCAAGTACGCCGGCAATTCCTGGTATTCCAAACGCGTTATTCCAAATGCGCCCGAGCGAGAGGAATGTGCAATTGCCCACTGCGCTGCCACGCCGCTGCGGCGTCTTCTCTCGCATTACGCAACCAGGATTACCTCGCACTGTTCTGTTGCAGGTGTGCACGGGCACTACTTGGCGAGGCCATTGGTCATTTGCTGTTATTTGGAGTTCCTCCCCTGGCATATTGTGCTTCTTCTGGTTTCTATTTGCTTCATTGCTTAGACTTTTTTTTTACTTTTTGTTATTATGCTTTTGTTATTTTGGTGGCCCAAGTAGCTACTCTTGCACTTGAGACTTCATCCTGGTTTCTTGAGTCTCCCACGTGGTTAAACAAAATAAAGCTGAAACAACTCTATGCCGTGCCATCATCATCGGCCCTTGCCTACCCACTGCTGGATGAAGGCCTGCCCACTCCGTCATCATCCCTCACGGTCCAGAGCTCACTCCGGCGCATGAACGAATCTCGGCTCCATCTCCTGGCGGCAGACGTAAAACTTGTTCCCGCTTCTCTCCTTTGGCTTCAAATCCGTCACCCGTGCCGTCGACCGTCGTCTCTTCTAGCGATTTAATAACAATAATTATTATTGACATTTGTTTACAAGTGCATTTCATCCGTAGATCCCAATGCGTCACCGTGTGTGGAAGGCAGGAAATAAACATAACCTACAGGGTAAACGGCCAGAACTAGGCAGGGAGTAAAGACCAATTTATAGAAACCGAGTTATCACGACAGACTTAAATATATTAATGGATTCTGACTGTTATTAGCAAAGGCAAAACATTCCATAGTCTGGGAGCTGCACTGGCAAAAGCCGGATCACCCCAGGAACGGAGCCTTGGCCTCGGAGTGCTGAGAAGAAGGCGATTCGAAGATCTCAGGGAGATCGTTGGAGTCTAAAAATGGATCAGTTGCTGCGTATATTCTGTGGCTAACCCATCGCGAGACTTGCAGGCCAGCAGCAGCAGCAGGATCCTCTTTTGCTTGACTGGCAGCCAATGCAAAAACAAGAGAGGAGGTGTGATGTGCTCGCAAAACGGTGTGCGCATGAGCCCAAGGACATTTTACTCCTATTAAGGTGGCAATATGCCTCTGTTTGTGCAGCGGCAAGAGTTGCCAAGTTAGTAAGAATTTGGTTAACGCTTTGTTCAAATATAGTGTGCATAAAGGTCATCATTAGAACGATGATATGAAAAAAAAATTCCCATCGATCTTTTTTGCCATCATGTCAGAGAAAACCAAGCAGAAACCCTCCAGCTAAACACGCACCTATTAGTTCATTAGGAATAGGCTATATATAAACCACTTCGAACCAGTCCCACAACCAGCGATATATGATACAATTCGTGAAATCATAACGAGGTAAAATTATTTTTACAGTTTTTTTCCTTTCCTCTGGAGCACAAAACAATTTCCTAAATAAACAAAAACTCGCTTCTCAATAAACTCGCAATGACACAAAATTACTTTCAAATGTGTACCGAGTCATTAGAAGCTGAAACGCAAGGCCGTAATTGGAGCATCTGCAAACAATATAGTTCATTTTCTACAGAGAAAACAAAAGTTCCGTCAGTTTCGAAAAAAAACAACGAGCGCTTTGTGTCGAGCGTGGTACAACACTTGCCATGTTCAAAGGACTTGCAAACACATCTGAAAGGCATTAAACATTTGCCCATGTTTCCCTGTGAATAAACCGTTTATTAAAGGCAGGGCAGAATCTCCCAAGTTGTGTTTGCATTCAAAATGAATCCGCCTCCTCATTTCCAACTACAAAGCTCACGCCTACCGTTCTACTTTGAACTCTTGGTCATTGGTGTTTGGGTGACCTTTTAGCGTTTCAATAATCCACAGCATTGCACCTGCACCGTCGATGCGGCAATTTGTAAGAGCGCCCGTTATACTTGGACCAAGGATGCTAAAAGTCAGCCTTATCGGTAAACGTATTTTTTTTTAGATTGTATTTTTTAAATACTTACGCGTAACAAAATGCTGCGCCGTATTAAATAAGACGGTATAAAATATCACGATAAACATAGCTGTAGTTTTTTCATCCAACATTATTTCTATACGAATTAGAATGTATATATGTATTATGTAGAGTATATCTTTTACATATGTGCCCACACTTACGATTTGACACAAATTGCCATAATGAGTTCAGGGGTGAGTGGTGTGCTTTCTCATTCAACAGGCCTCCTTTATTAATAGAGGCGCACAATTGCCTTTCAACACCCGCCACCGAATTCATTCCCCTAACCTTGACAATGCCTTTGATGTGCGCAACACCAGAGCTGGGAGCCCACGTAGGGAATTAGGGTGACTTCTCAGACCCGCATCAAAACTGTACGATGCAGCCACCTTGTGGAACAAAAAAATACAAGCACACCACGTGTTTTTGTTCTTCCTGTGACCCCTATCGGTAAGAGACGATATGAAAGCACGCACGTGCTTGGGAAAACATAAGAAGTTTCACCTGACATTTGACAAATCTACTTGACTGACTTGAACGCAAAAATATCCAGATTTCTGCCTTTCGTGTGGTAGCGAATTCACGTTTCTACGTTCATGTTCAGGTTGGTGATTGAGCCAATGGGCAGCTTCAGGAGCAGCCTCATGGTGAATATCTGCGATGCTGCTGGGGAGTGATCGAAGCGGGCAGTGGCTTTACTACATGGTCCGTGGTTTGAGATTGGTTACTGCAAGTCACACACTGGGTTATTCTTAATTTTACATACGTATATATGTTGAACTTCGTTTGCACCGTACGTAGCCAACCATGCTATTTAATCAGGCGTGCGGGGAAAGGACAACAAACTGAATACACAAAGCAGCTTTAACAAAACATTGCTTTCCATCTCGATTTTAAAGTGCATAGCTCCGGTGGCTTCCTAATATTGGAAGGAAGAGCGTTCCAGACGGCCGCAGAAGCGCATCTGAAAGCGCACGACGCAGTGACCGTCTTTGTTCGATGGCCAGCCAAAAGCCAATTCTGCGAGGGTGACCGGAGTTCGCGTGATGATGGTTTATGCTCCTTGACGAGGATCAGCAAGGTATCGTGGTTCACTTGTGGCAAGCGCTTTGTGTGTAATGAGCACGGCCTTACAACGCTTATACTCTTAGTTCTTTCGGTAAAGTCACGTAGGTAAAAAAATGAAATTAAATTAATAAAAATAAAATAATAAAATCACGACGTTTCGGAGGCAACACAAGTCTCCGTCATCAGGTGGGACCGTCACCTGATGACGGAGACTTGTGTTGCCTCCGAAACGTCGTGATTTTATTATTTTATTTTTATTAATTTAATTAAAAAAATTTACCTACGTGACTTTACCGAAAGAACTAAGAGTATGAATCCTTGCAGTCACGAAAGCTTCAAATCTAGAACCTTACAACACCAGTATAAGATAGCCCTTCTCACCGGCGGCGGTGCTGCCGCACTGAGGTCGTCAGATTGCCGTCGTGGATTTATGGGGTTTCATAGCGGAGGCGGAGAGGCTTGTGGAGAGATTTGATGATCCAAGACCAACGCAAGAGGGCCACTTGGGCTCACGGGGTGAACCAGGCCATCAGGTGTGACTCCCCACTAAGTTCGCACACGCGGCATTCTCTCGAGTTGGTAATCTACCAGTGGCCCACTTGATTTTGAGTTGTTGGTTAGTTTTGTATTGTAACAGAGGTCGCAACCGGGTACCCCTACCCTACCCAATACCTGGCTACCCGTACCCGGCCGGGTACGGGTACGGGTAGCCGTTTGCGACCCTGGTGCGGCCGGGTACGGGTACGGGTAGGCCGTGAGTCACTGGTGAGTAACTGTTTGTCACTCATTTCGGGTAGGGTACGGGTACGGGTAGGGAACGGGTACCCGTACCCGGCCGGGTACGGGTACGGGTTCCCATTTGCGACTCTGGTGCGGCCGGGTACGGGTAAGGAATCAAAACCCGTTTTCGACCTCTGTTTTGTAATGACCAAAGTTTAAAAAAAACATTTAAAATCTAAAGGTTATGAGTAGCACTGCCACGTATTCTGGTTTTCCCAACATCGTCATCTTCTGTGCTGGGAAATGTGCAAGTCTTCCCGGGGAGATTAAAAGTCCCGGCTTTTATCCATATCACAACAATACTGTACGGTACACACCAATAAAAGCAATACGTTTACATGAAGTTCTCTGCTTTTATGGTATAATGAGATGTTCTACTTTATACGATATGACCTGAAATTATTTTTTGTACGGTACCTCAGCAGCAACCCGAGTTGGATTAGAGTTTAGGAATGACCAATGTCATTAAGATATGCATTTGTAATCTAAAGGTTGCAGATTACTACATATGCGGCCTTAAAAGAAAATAACACATCAATTAGACGACGTTTTGGGCAATGCCCTTCTGCATGTGCTGTGAATAAGGGCCATTATATTTTGATTTTTAAGGCCACAGTGTTCTTGACGAAAGTGTTGAGTTATGATGTGTGCTTGTGCACCACTGCCAAAGCAGTACCACTAAATAATGTTTACTTATGTACTCGGTAGGTCACCGATTACTTTTTTTAATCCGTTTTTTTAATCAACTGTGAATATAGTGTCTCTTGTGGCTGCATGGTCCACTGGCGCTAATTTCATACACCATGCAGAACTTGAAAATAATTTATTTCCTCACACATGAGTCGATGCACACACTGCGAGTTTAACAACACATTTCAAGCAATGCATCGTCAAGCTCCTAATGAAGGCACGTGCAACAGCACCTTCTGTAAAATATTTCCAAATGCAGCAAAGCAATATATCAAAAGATATAATATGGTAATTATACAAGGCATATATTATATGCTCCCGCCATACAAATTACCATACGGTCATTTGTTTATGTTCGTTAATGTGTTTTTACGTCACCGCGTGTTTCCAACAATAATAACAAACTCAGTAAAGCATTTAGAACAGGCCAACTTATGCACACACTTTAATTTATATTTGTCACAACCTGCTGAGTTGTTGTTCTGAATAAACACTTTGTATTCAACCCATACAGAACGCAACTCCCGTATACACACACGACCGAAGTTGCACAGTGTATTTTGAATCTTAGCAGCAACATTACATCGTGGATCTGCGGTAGCCACTGGTCGTTCTTTTCCCAGAAGTATCTTCTTTTTAGGGCAGCCTCCCCTTGGAAATCTGAAAGCCCTTATCAGGACATTAAAAGTCCCATTCATATGTCAGTTATGTATTAACACACCACTCAAGATTAAGCATTGAAATGTAGTCATCTCCTCTTCAGGTCATGTGAGCCATTATTTTTGCCATGATAATAATAATGATAACTTCTATAGCTCCGTAAAACATCGCTGACAATCATACCGTGATATTATTCAAACATCAGGGTATAATGTTAAATGCATTGCATTGCCTTGTACCCTGCTACTGGAGCAATCGTATTATGGTTTGCCATCTTTTCCACAGACCAAACTCATCTATTGTACTCAGCCTAGCTGTATCAACACATTCCTGCGGAGGAAGCTGGTAGGAACGTTGGGTTGCTTGGTCAATGGCCAGGGTCAACGGCGGCGTGGTGTATTCCGCAAATATGCCCGACTGTGAGGGCGGGCACAAGCCGGCGTGAGTAGGTTAAACGTTGAGTTTTATAAGGGCACCACGGGGTGGCCAGCCCTTCCCCACCCAGCCCCACCCCTCCCAACCCCCACCCAGCCCCTCCCCACCCTCCCCACCCAGCCCCTCCCCACCCTCTCCACCCAGCCCCATCCCTCCCATTTTTGGATCCACGACGGACGGACAGACACAATAATCCCCTGTGGGTTGGTGGAACCAGGAGGTTCCTACCAGTAAAACTTTGCAGTCTAATGTCATAAAGTTCAGCACAATACCAGGACCAGATCTCAATACAGAATCGGAATCTTTGTCTATAGTGGAGGAATCCGATGAGCTATTAAGCTCTTTTTCACAGATGTCCAGTAGGGGTGGGTCAGAATGTTACGAGAACAAACAACATGAACAAACGATGGGAGTGCAAAGTATAGGACAGGCAAGAAAATCACCCCCCCCCCCAAAAAATCTATGTTTATTTTACCAGGTAAAGCCCACTTAGCTGTTAGCTTCTTTTTCAGAAGTGACCTCGCCGCAAATGATAGCTCAACCAAGTGGTTTGTGTGGGAATTCATAGCAGCCAAAAACTCTAAATCAGGGGTCGGCAAGCGGCTCTTTAAGTGGCCAGCATCCTGCTGCGTTACCTATTGAGGGCAATCACCGTCTCGTGTGCACACGCATTGCGGCTCGTGAAATATTGAGTTGTTTTTTTTACCGAATTTGAAAAAAAATGCTCTTCTTGTTATTTTGGTTACCGACCCCTGATCCTTAACGCATGTTTATAAATGTGGAGGGGTGGGGGGGGAACACCTGAACACTGATGCAAATTCCCACACAACTGTATTGGGGTCAAACCCGGTCAGGCGGCAACCTTTACTATGAACCCAGCCACCTGGATTCCAATTCTCGAGCCATGGCTACATCAGTGGCGAATATATTGTCATGGGCACAAATATGGGTGGGTGATATCAACCAACCTGCAATGGTCACGTGTGGTTAACTCAGGTCAAACAACCCCTACGACAATGCGGTGTGGGGAAGGCCTACATATAACAGTGGCGTGACAAAGGCGCTGCTAATTAGTATGTTAGTACATGACCAACCCCTATCCCCAGTGTATGTTGCCACGAAGGGCCATCGCTCGAAACTTCACGTACTTGATGTTTTCTTAAGGTCGGGGTGTTCTTGATGAATGTTTACATGTTTTGTTTTAATTGGTGCTCATGCACCATTGTCAATGCAGCAGGAGCATCGTCAAATAAACGATTGCAGGCAAGTGCTGTGTCAGCACTTCTGACGAGCGCGGTTGGCTATGTACGGTGCGAGAGAAGTTCCACACACGGTGCACACGTGCGACTTTTGACCCCATAGCCACGTTAGCAACGGCCGCATCTATGATCGCAGGTGCGGTTCAAAGTGTGATGATTAACACTCCGGGGAATTAGGCCGGAATTAAAGAAGCAAATCCGCCGTGGGGTTAACAACACATTTCAGCAAGAGCTGATCAGAAACATCCCACATTGGGCATGGGTTAAAGTATTTTGAAAACCTTGCATACGGTAACCCGACGTAACATTGTTAACGCGCGCGTGTGCGTGCCACGCGATACGTTGAAGATAATGCGCAAGGGATGTTGAAGGCAAGCGGATTTTTTTTTAGACGGATTTACGTGTCAATGTCGAACACAGACACTCGACTTAGTTATTATTACGCAAAACTCCACGACTACCATGCCGCTCACAAGATCGCTGATGAGTTCTAACGCACGGGAGGCTTTTAAAAAAACCACAACCCCTACACAGCTTTAACCAATTTAAACCCCGCATTTCTCATGTCTTGCTCCAATGAGCCAACAAGAGGGGCTGGGTCGAATGATGTCACCCCTTTCCTCGGCAAGCCCCCGAGTGGAACAGGATGTACGTACAGTACGGCAATGAGTGGCCTGGCAACCCGCAGCACATGAACACCCCCCCCAACCTCCCCATACGTACACCAGCCCCGACATGATACCTGCCCGTGTGCCTTGTGCACTCAAAGACTAAAGATCCCGGATAGCCTTGAGAGACTGTTTGGGGCACAAAGTGATGTTAGCGAGCCACATCATGAAGGTGCATTCTAAATCTCACGCGCGCGCTCACAATGCCCCTCGCATCACTTCCACCTCCGAGTCTCTCCAACTCCAAAAGACACCAAAAAAGACCACCCCCCCCACCCGTGTAAGCAAGCGACAGACTGTTAGGGCACAAAGTGCTGTTGGCGAGTAGCAGCGCCTATGAAGGCCGACCGCCTTTGTCTCCCCCCAGTAGCGATGTATTACGCATCGCACCGGGTACTCATTTTAGGCTGAGTCGACCTAGGGGAAGATCGGTTTCAGATACTCGTCACTGATGTTGTCCGTGAGCGGGAATAGAACTCGGGTCACCGGGTTCGTAGCGCTAACCGCTGCACCACCGCTCCACGCACACTCATGTCCCCCAAGTTTCCAACTCTTGATAATTGGTTTTTTACCCTTTTATCTGGCAACAAAACTGACAACTTTTTTACGAGGAGTCATGTTTGCATAGTCCACAATACCTGCAGTCATAATGCAAAATAAAAACATAACTCTGATAATGTATGCACTGTCCTTTCCAACTCTTCCCACACACACACACCCCTACGACTAACCCGCCCCACACAAGTCCACTGCCACATTACTTACTGACAGCATCGCTTCTTTGATCCGACGCACACCCAGCAACGAGCCATGGCTTCGTGCGCAAAACTTCATGAACTGGGTCAACTCAACAATTGCAGGCGGCGAACCTCGCGAATGCGAAAGGAGCTACTCGAGAAAAATTGTGCCCGCAAGATTGCACCGCCAATGGCCACGCTCGTTCATGTTTTTGTTCCCGTTTCATTTGAAGCTCTCGGCAACTGCTGGCCGAAGCGCTGTTTACACAAATGTCAATTTACTGTACCAGTAAACCTCACAGGTTCGCTACTGAGCATGGGAGGCTAATTGTCAGAGCTGTACTAATTACGATGGCAGTCTTCGTAACTGAACAATTACGCAGTATTGGCATGGTCATTACCGTTGACGCCCATCAATGGCGAGCGATATCTGAACCGGTCCTGACCTCCCACACCTGCTTTGGTGAAGCTGACCAGCTTGGTGAAGTATGGTCAAACAATACCAATGACCGGCACGACATGAGGAGGTCTTCATCCAGCAGTGGAGGCACCAAAGTGCTTTCAATCACTTTTGCAGTGGAATTTGCATGGCAATGTCCCTTCTTGGGAGCAACCCAAATTTTCTGCCCATCATATCAGCTTATGGAGTAGTGTTAATATTCAATAAACATATTATATATTGACATTAAAATATAAAAAAACTAAGTATGTTATTATTCTTGGTTCTTTCGGTAAAGTCACGTAGAAGGGAAATAATAAAATAATAAAAATAAAACATAATAAAATAAATTCTCACGACGTTTCGGCCACAACGTAAGCAGCCTCCTCGAGCTTGCGTTGTGGCCGAAACGTCGTGAGAATTATTTTATTATGTTTTATTTTTATTATTTTATTTCCCTTCTACGTGACTTTACCGAAATAACCAAGAATATGAATCCCTGCAGTCACGAAAGCTTTAAATCGAAATTTAAGTATGCATTAGTGTTAATAATACTGTTAAATAATACCGCGATACCAATCATTTACCCATGAAAGCCTCACTACATTGAATTTTCTTTTTCCTGAGGATGCCGTGACATCGGCACGTTTGGCCAACACCATTGACGAGTGTTGGGGCTTGTGGGAGGAGGCCGGCGAGTCTGGAGAAAATCCACAAATACGAGGGGAGGTGCCACTGAGCACCGCAATTGCTCACAATCCACTGTGCGGTGAATGCCTCTCCGCATCGTGTTGCTCTTGGGGGGCTCTTTGAGCATACTTCATAACGCCGGTCAATTTGGGTTGGTGAAACGGTGGCGGTGGTGGTGCCATTTCAGAAATAATTTAAAATTAATGTAAGTCACGCGTAGAAATCGAACTCAGGTCTCCGGTTTCATGAAGTGAGCCAATCACTGTTGCCACCATTTCACCCTGAAGAGCTTCAATCCTTCTTCAATCGGCCCAACCATAAGATGCGCATACTGCCCCCAATGGGTTGACTAACGGCGTGTGGTCCGATGAATTGGTTACAATATCCGTACCCTCTATCCAAAGTCCGTTCCGGCTGAGAACAATCCACAGGATGATGTGAAGGGTGTGTGTGTGGCGTGCAGTAAATCACGTGTACGTAATTATCGCATGAGGAGGGGGTGGGGGATTTCCCCCCCAGATGACTCTACAGCGAAAGAAAAGATAACAGCGTGTGAGCGATACGGGCGCAGCTTTTTATATGGTACACGGGTGGATCTGTTGCGGGCCGTGGGGGTGGGGAAAAACCGTCGAGATAACGGACAAAAGATAATCGGACCGCCGTTTACTCCATTGTTGGTTGGGAGTTGCATCTAAAATGTCTCTTTAATTCCTGAAATAAATTATTCAAAATATAGACAAAATGCGTAATTTCCCTATATTTCCGGAACATTGATTCGGCTTTTTCAATACATTTTCCCCCTGAAGGGATTGACTGACAGCATATTGTATGAGAATAATTATCAACTAAGGAAATCCTTATTGAGACTCATTTACTTCACTTGGTATGTTTGACCAATGATATAATGAGTGTTTGGCTTCATGTGAAAAGAAAACAGAGAACCCCAATAGGTGCACCCCCATATAGGAGGGGTGAACGAAGCTCTACACAGACCCAATAAGCCATGGCTTTATTGCCATATCCTGGCCACCTCATTGCAGCATTGCGTTCAACACCTGGTCACCCATCCAAGTACTAACCAAGGTCAAGCCCCACTTAGCGTCCGAGATCTTGTGACCATGGGTGCATTTAAGGTGATCTGCTCGTAGGCGATTCGTCTTGTCAAAGGCATCTTCCACAAGTGACCTTTGACATCAGCATGCCCTCATCAGTCCATTACTGCGTGAGTTTCCCACGGTCCCTAATACCCATTGCTATGCTATCGTCATTTTTTTATTGAATTTTATCAGCTTCATTTAACAGATAATACGTTCGCTTTAGTATACATTACTGAGTTTGCTCTACCCTGGCTTGTGTGAAAGCCCCACCGGAGAAAGTCAGTCGGTAAAGCGGTCCGTTTATTTCGGTGTAAGGTCCACTCAATCAACTGAGAAGCTGCTTTGTCAATGGCGACCCGGCCGTAACAGCCGTTGCGGTAGCACGCATGTTACATGGCGGAGCGAGGGTTTACAGAGGCTGCATGGAACAAAAGCAGGGACATTTCTTTTTTATAAACATGGCTATTAAACAACCTGAGCTATGTGTAATGGAAATCTAGACAGCGATCCAAAATAAGAAAGGCCTTCTGGCCCAGTGCGGCTCAACTCTCCCCGCCCCTCCACCGTCACCCTTTTCGTGATCACCAACTTGTATGTTCACGTGAAACGTAAGCCTCTGCACACACTACACGCACCTGATGGTTGGTAACCACGGAAAGCTGGACCGTGGAGGGCGGGGGGCGGGGGTCACGCGGACTGGAGTTGAGAAACACTCCGCTGGAGAGATAGCTATGAGGCTAAAGTTCTATCAGCGCCCCATGGTGTTTAGTGCAGTCTCCAACTATCATGCCCGTAATCTCTCTGGTCTATCTGTCTTCTATGTCGAAGGGCCACTGCCTGAAACGTCGCCTATTACATATTTGTCCTCTATCTACTCCACAGCACAGCGTAAATCTATTACAATGGTCACAAACCTACATCTTTCTCTCGAGTGACACTAACTCTACGAGACTGTTGTCCACGTGGTTCACATTAAGTGCTTTCGCATGCACGTGTTCCCAATTTTGCTGCGCAGTAAAACAGTGCGTGGGATGGAACCAGTGGCGCAATGGTTAGTGCACTGCACTATGAACCCGGCCACTTGAATTAAGCTTCCCACCAGGGCCAACATCAGAGGCGATATCTAAAGCGGTCGTGGGCCACCGCCCTTTGTAATTGGCCCAATCGACAGCCGCGTTGAAATATCATCACACATCGACGTGGCATGGGGAGGTGTTTAATCCAGCAGTGGATTTGACGAGCGGCTGTAAATTGCACATTAATTTTTTTTAAATACGTACTTTGATCAGCCGTTTCGGAAAACGCCCATTGTTGTACTGTACTTCTATGCTCATGTGTCGATTCTGCCCTCTCTTCACCAATACACACTGAGCAGCAAGGTGAAATATGTTGAAATGAACCCCCAATAACTGGCGGGTCATGGAGAAACCCCATTCATCGAGCGACTGGCTTAACAAGAGGGCCGTACATTTTATTTCGAAGCTGTAACAGCCACGAATATATGTTGAACTTCTTTCTCGCCGTACGTATCCAACCGTGCTAATTGGAGGTCCCGAATACAGGCAGTCGATGAAAAGTCTGCCACGTAGCAAATGCTGCATGCAGTGTAGATGACATTGAAACCTCCCGTGGTGCAGGAGGAATCGAAGCAATCTTGCGTGTGCGTTGGCGTGTCGTGCTCACTGGCACCTGTGTAAATTGTTGATAGCGACTGTGCCTCTCTGCAATGAAGCAAAGGTCACGTGCGATTAACGGCGACAGCAACAACAACAAACACAGACTGGGGCGGTTGGTTGGATGACAAAGTAAAGTGGTGGCGTGGTGGGTGGGACGAGTCGCACATCACAAACCTTTGGGAATGTGTCCAGGCTCCCATAGCAACTCGTGGGGGGGGGGGGGCATTGCGAATTAAACGTCTCTTGTCACCACATCATTTGAACGCTGGCCCAGAATTCTCGTCCCCGCGTGTCGCGCCGTCGCCGCCGGCTGGAAGTGGCGACGTTGCGTTAGGTGGGGTCCGTAAATAAGATCCTTAATTGAGTGTGTGCGCCACTGGCATTCTACTCCTGAGTCTTAATGGCTCGTTAGACGGGGCTTTGGGAAGCTTACGGATGGCGTAGCAACACTAACTGTGAGCTCGTAGAGCAGCGGGCATCGCCACCCACCCCCCCCCAACTGCTCCTTCATTCTACACGGTGATTAATAACGCGACCAACACCAGCCACCAGCCAGCCACTGCCGCGTGCGCATGTCCACGCCGCACGGTGCTTTGCGGTTGTTGAGCTTGTGGGACACACACAGTGTGTGGTGTGATGGTCATCGCAGCTCTGGATTTGCGATCGAGTGCTCACCGATTCGGTTCGATCTTCCCCGGGCACGGCAGGAGAGAGACAATGGAGTCATATTTCTTAAATCTCTTTCCTCGCCCGCGCTCGGTCCACCACCACCCCTGCCACACCACCACCTCTGTCCACGCAGCAGTATTATTATAAATGGTGTACATCAGGCAAGGTTGTGTGTGGTGGGGTAACGTGTGGATGCTTCCACCTCACGTCTGGCCAGTAGGCAAAATCGCCTCTAGAGCGGCTATCTAGAGCTCCCTCTAGTGAAGGCCCTGCTGCAACAGGGGAATGAGCAGGTAATTGCAGGGCCGCGCCTTTATCTTTTTTCGGTTTATTTATTTCAAGTGTCAGCCTCCTCGCTCTATGGATAGAAGTCGTCAGCACGTCAAACAAAACCTTTAAGCTTGTGGTGTCTGGGCATTCCCAGAGCCATTTCCATATGACATCACCGTCAATCTGCGATTGCTGGGCCTCTCGTTAATGAGAACTAAACAAGGCGTTGGCTCACAATTGGCTATAATTTAGGTGGCATGACGGCTGCACTGGCGGGGCTGTGCGTACCGTTTACTCGCTAATTCCCAGTGGCCGATACAACAAGGCCCTTTCAGTATACGTGACCCATTCTTTCCACTTCAGCTGCATTTATCATTGGGGTCTATTTATACACGGTCACTTGGAGACCAATCCTGAGAATCTGCATGATGCATTCACCTATTGCCAATTACTGTACGGTAAAGTAATATCTCGCCATTACTCTGCTTTAAACTTGCATCAGTCCCATTGCACAGCAACAAGGTGTGGAAAAGCAGTCTCGGTATTTTTTTTTATGGAGACATGTACCGCAGCAAGCAACTCTCAGTCATCATTAGTCTCAACTTCTTAACTGGCTCCAATTCCTCCACTGGGTTTCCTATCCAGTCTTCAAAATACGATCTAGCTTTCTCCCCTCATATCACTCGACCGCATCTTCACCCCCCCCTACCTATCTCCCCTCTCATCTCACTCTCCTACCCCTCTCCCCTGATCTCACTCTACTCACCTCCACGCACTCTCCTACCTCTCCCCTATTATCTCACTCTAATCTCCACGTATCCTCCACTCCTGCTACCAATGCTTTCTGTCAAAGCCCCCAGTCCACCTTTGCTCAGTGGGAGGTCGCTCATTCTCTTCTGCTGTCCCCATTGGATGTATCTCCCTTCCCCCAGCCGCCAATGCCATCAACTCGTCTGCCACTATTGACGTCCATGCAAACAGAGACCTTTTTTTCCCTACGCCTCTCGCGAAAGTAAATATGCCCTCTGTTTCTGTACGGCGTCATGAGATTTGGTCACAATCAGGCACTAAATGAATCCATATTGTTATGCTTTGTCATGCATGACTGCAACCCATGGCAGCAAACACAAACATTCATAACAGGGGCAGTGAGTTGGGGCTCGTGTAAACATCATCCCCCTTGAGATCATTCTCGTCATTCTTCTCGATCCCGCACGTCCCGATCTCATGGACCTCCGACTAGCACTGTTAGCTGCGTACGGTGCGAAAGAAGTTCAACGTACGTATGGAAGCGAGCACTTCATGAGCTGGTGGTAAAACGGTGAAGGCGCAGCCCTGCAATTGCTTCCACTTGGAAGGCGCTCAAGGGAGGCCCTCTGCAGTGTATTTGGCCTACTCTTCAACGATTGCCAGCCAGTGCGAGTACGCTTACCTTTACCTTACCAAAACACAGGAGGATTTTAGAAGGAATATTTTTTTTCCCATTGTTTCAACAGCCATGCCAGGAGATTGATTCAAACTATCAAGCTATGCATTGCCAGTTGGAGTCAAGTCAAGATTTTTTTTCTGTTTAAACCAGGTGAGAACTCAGAGCCCAGGTAAAGTCTCCTTTGCAAGAGCGACTGGTGGGTCACCAAAATTTCAAAAAGCAAACCAGATAAAAACAATTCACAGCAATGCCAGCACATGGAGAAAACATGAGCAAAACGACACGTCCAGTGTGCTAACCATTCCACCGTGGCCAGGTTGCTTCTGAAAAATAGGTTAGTGGCATCCACATCTGCAGAACGTGAAGAACCAGTGGCATCTACATTTGCAGAACGTGAAGAACCAGTGGCATCTACATCTGCAGAACGTGAAGAACCAGTGGCATCGATATCTACATGAGATTATACAGCTTTTAAAGCCACCCCCAGTGTTTGGTGTACATGCCGTACAACGTGTTTGGAATCAACAGTACAGTTGGAACAAATCGACTTACGAACAGACCTCTGGAACCTAACTATTTCGTAAGTACACTATGAGATCTCTTTTACCAGTGGCAAAATATAGTAGTATGTTTTTACCCTTTTAAACTGGTACAAAATTGACACCTTTATTCAAGGCATCATGTTTGCAATAACCACAACACAAGTAGTCAAAAAAGCAAACAAAAAGAAGCATATTATTATCATTATCAGAGTTGCTTCTTTTTGTTTGCTTTTTTGACTACTTGTGTTGTGGTTATTGCAAACATGATGCCTTGAATAAAGGTGTCAGTTTTGTACCAGTTTAAAAGGGTAAAAACCTACTACTAGTTCGTAAGTAGAGGAGGTCCCTGATCGTGTTTTTGTATTTTTTTGTTGTTGTAACGTTCGTACCCGCTCCAAGTTGACATCTGTGAAAAAGCGAGCTTCATAGCTCATCGGATTCCTCCAATGAAAAACAAATATTCTGATTCAAGATCCCACACGCAAAAGGTGCCTCCCACACGCATGACTTGAACAAAGCCACCGCGCGCCGCTCCCAGTGGGCCGTGAGAGCACGCACCGCACACGCGGGCGGGGAGGGGGCGGCGACGTGACGGCCAGAAAATGTAAAAAAAAACGAACAGTCTCGTCGAATGTTTGGTCATAAAACAACGCCCGCGCTCGGGAAACGTTAGCGCGCCTAAAGGTCGATCTTCTCTCAAACACAGCGGAGCGCATTTGGCGACGACGCACCGACACACACGCGCCCCTCCTCCCCTCCTCCCCTCCCCTGTACGCTTCATGAAGAGCTGTGAAAAAATACACACTCGGGAGTTTTCCCACGGCGGATTTGTCCCGGCGTGTTGCTGCCAAAAAAATGGCACAAATGTACTCATTAATTATCATATGTAACACGATTTTTGTTTCTGGGTAGTAAGTGTCATTTTCTAATTGCGTATGCCTCAAAAGTATAGAAAATGGCTATTGTCCCCCCCCCCCCCACAAACTTTGCTTTTGTCACCAGGACTTTACGTGAAGGAATGACACAAATGCACACGTTTACTCATTGAAAATAGGTACATTTCAAAAAATTACTGTACTGGTAACAAAAGCAAAGTTTGTGGGGAATAATGGCAATTTTCTGTACTTTTGAGGCATAAGCGATTAGAAAATAACACTTACTACCCAGGAACACACATTTCTTTGTTACACTTATTATTGCTGTTAAACTAATATTAAGTTACGGCCCGTTGCCAATGCACTTGTGGGTGATGGTTTCCGGCATCCCTTTAGATTGGGGGGAGGGGGTGGGTTATTTGACTATACTTCACCACCCCGGTAAGTCTGGGTTCGTGGAAGAACGCTCCAGGACCGGTTCAGACGTAACTTTTGCCACTGACGTTCGCCATTGCCAGGAATCAATACTCAGCTTTTTTTCCCAGGCTAATAGCACAGTGCGTTAACAAACACCACCCCATATTCACCATACTGTACCTAATATAAATCAGCATGCAGTCGCGTACATGTGTTGCGTTTTAAGCTTTTACAGGGGCGGGTTTTTTTTGTCTGTCTCAAACTTGGCACACACCCCGCTTTTACGATATGTGCAGCAATACATTGCAATACTGTACGGTGGTGCTCTGGTTCAGTTTAACCACCGAACACGGCACAGATGCGCTTCGTTGATGCTTGGCTAAGAGATGCGCTTCGTTGATGCTTGGCTAAGAGATGATGTGCTTGGGAACACCTCACCAGGTGTTGTTAGACTTGGGGCTATCAGCGTGTTAGGGGCCGTCCATAAATGACGTCACGCGATTTTGGACGATTTTTGACCCCCCCCCCCTTCGTCACACGGCGTCACAAAAAGTCAGACCCCCCCCTCAAATATGACGTCACAAAGCTCTCGGCCCCCCAAAAAAAACATGCTTCAAATTGCTTTAAACTATTGTCATTGTAGTGCGTATTTAATGTGGCGCTACACTCTGATGTTGTAGGAGAAAACATTTATGAAAAAGTATATTTGATTAAGTAGAACGTGTTGTCTATATTTATTTAAAGTTGCGCATTTTGATGTGACGTCATTATTTCTCAACCCCCCCCCCCCTATCGTCACACATCGTCACAAATGTCTGACCCCCACCCCCCTAGGTGCGTGACGTCATTTATGGACGGCCCCTTATACCCCTCGCTTGTGTGGCTTTTTCCCGGGTACTCTCGATTCCTCATCGCTAAACTAAACACTCAAATAATGGAATTGGCCAAACAACTGATTCCAGAACCCTCGTGCAAAGGATTCTTGAGACTCAATTAGCCTTTTTCCCTGGGTAAATTAAGGACCATTACTAAAATATCACTTCACCGTTTACAAGCAAAATCTCGCAGCATGTTGGATGAATTTGAAATTAAGAAGTCAAGAAAATTCTTATCCAAACAGCAAGTCAATCAATGCTATCCTTCCTTACCCCATACCTGGTCCCAGTAATACGTTACAGTACCCTTCACCGCGGGTCACAGATCAAAAAACAATGTCATCATTACATCACCGCAATGAGCACTTAACAGAACGCCTTCTTACAGTTCCAATTGGCCCAGCCCTAACGCAATTGCTCATCGGCGGAATGCACTGTAAAGTTGTGGATATTGGCACGCGAGACAATAACTACACACACAGCACGCCCTGGGACTTACGTCCATTCTTTGTGTTCAAAAGCACTTGATATAATAGGTAAACTTGCATGGGCCACATGAGTAGCACATGAGTAATATGGTACATGTACGCGACTTAATTCCGTCATCGCAATACAGGAAGTCTCAGGATTACGATCGCAATTTCCTCCCCCCCTCCCCTGTAATTTTAAAGCAAGAGTTGGAGGTGTGTCCTATAATCCGGTATGTGTGCGTGCACGGCTAGATTATTTTCATAACTTTGATGTATGTTGAACTTCTTTCGCACCGTACGTAGCCAACCGTGTGAATCGGAGGAAACTTGATTGACCCCGGGTGCTTCTTACTTTCCAGAGCATCGTATCATCTGGAGAATATGCTCATGGTGTGAAGCCCTTAGTCAATCTATTGCTGGATGAAATCCTCCCCACGCTATGTCTGTCATGGGGGTTGTTTGAAGATCCATACTTAACCATACTGTGTTGGTCAGCGTGGGTTGCTATATAATAATACAAATTATACATTTTTATTCCAGCCATTCTCATTCCATTGGTGGAGTGAGGCCTCCCACACGCCATGCCAGTCACGCCTCAACACGCGCGGCAGTACGGATTGGTACTGTCTAATGAAAATAGATATTTTGGAATCGAACATCACTCCAGAGGAAACGTGGCAGCAACCAATGTGGGCAGCGCAGATCCTAACCAAAGGCTCCTCTGGCCAAACCTCGTTTGATTGCCGCTCACAGCCAACACCGGTCTCAACCGGTTCTGGGCTTCCCTTAGGTCGACTAAACCTTGAATTAGTATTTCTAGATTTGAAGCTTTCGTGACTGCAAGGATTCATACTCTTAGGTTTTTTCGGAAAAGTCACGTAGGTAAAAAAGAAAATTAAAATTAATAAAAGTAATAATAGAAATAAAATAAAATAATTTTATAAAATATAAAATAATTGTATTTCTAGTATTACTTTTATTAATTTTATTTTATTTTTTAATAATAGAAATAAAATAAAATAATTTTATAAAATATAAAATACTTTTATTTCTATTATTACTTTTATTAATTTTATTTTATTTTTTACCTACGTGACTTAAATTAGTAGCTGGTGCGGTGTGTAAACATCACCACTGGGGAGACAAAGGCGGTCGGACGTGGTGTTGGCCACCCACCCCCTCGCGTGCTGTGCCGGCCTTGATAGGTGCTCGCTAACAGCACTTTCGGCGGTAGCGGGGCGATCGCAAACCGCACCAGGACTTCCCACGGACCACGTGGATTGGCACCTGGTGCACGAGCGGCTGGCTGATGGTGATGACCACGAGACGATCAGCCACCGCGGCTGTGCGGGTGAACTTGACACAGTCCCGCGGATCAACAAAAAGTTTATTCCGCACCCGATGACGCTCTTTATAAGCGTATCTAAACTCGATCGATCCTTCAGATATTAGGAAGCCACCGGAGCTGTGTGCACTTTTAAATCATCTCTGGCTTGAAAACGCATTTCTCTAGAAGTGAGTTTTTGTGTTTAGTTTTTTTGTCCTTCCCCGCACCTCCAATGAGCACGGTTGGCTACGTACGGTGCGAAAAGAGGTTGAACGTAGGTTACTTCTGAATTCAGATGGAAAAGCGCTAACCGCTGCTCGGCGTGACTGCTGCGGCAAGCATTCGTGTGCTCGGTGTTTTTTCCCCGATCCCTCCGCAGCACACCTAACCACTCACTGTATAGCCACAATGTGGGTTGTCGTCAAGTGGAAAGACCGATTGCACTTTAAATGAAAATCAAACCCCGTGGCTTTGTTACGGGGCATGTGTGTGCTCTCCAAACAGTGTGCGTAAGAGGGACAGCATTTCGAGTCAAAAGGAGCCAAATTCCAGAGAGCCGTGTTGGCGTATTGGCCCCACTGCATTGCCGCTATTTTGTTTGTCACGCTGAGAAGTCAAATAAGTCTTTGGAAAAAAATAAACCTCCGAGACTGCCATTGATTTTCTGCTTCACGCTAGGCCTGGATTACCCACCGTGCCAGGACTACCTTGGTGTGGTGCCAGCCAGCCAGGGGGTGAAAAGGGAGGTACAACTAACTGTACTGGGGCCCCAAGCTCAGGAGGGTCCAACAATGCGTAAAATAATGTTTTCTTTTTGTTATTTAAGGGAAAGGTTGGTGAGAAAATATCAAACCGACTCTGTGGAGGGTTCAGGTGCATCGCGGTGTAATTTCGCGATTAAATATATCGGACACCTATTCCATTTCTACTTTTTTTTATTCGTTCTGGTCTTATCCAGAATAAAAACGTTGAATAAAAAAACAATAATTCAGAAGCTGAGTTTGGCTACAATCTTAGGCCTGGGCAAAGTTGCTCTCCTTGATAACGGTGATGGGGGATGGGAAGAGATGTTGGCACCGAGCCAAGATTGTTATGTACTGGGGCACCACATTTTTCATCACCGGGTTTATTGGCAGCTCACCAAAGAGGGCCCACAATAACACAGCTACAATCCTTCATCACCTGCTGGCCATGACGAGTCCATGGTTAGGAATGCAACCTCTGGGGTACGAAAAAAGTGGGACATATTAGGGCAATAAGAATACCTCAAAACAACAGAAGAACTCTATGTAAATGCCTCGTCTTTAGTGGCGAATCATTATTTTACCACTGAAAAAAAAACGAGACTTGTAACGTATCAGGAAAACTACTTCAATAGGAGGACGATCCTGGGAAAAAAACTGGACAAGTGGCAACCCCATCCTGGGTTGGACCAAAGTCTTTGTGGAGACAAATGCATTGGCCCAATTACATTCGACCCAAGCCGTTGCTTGTGGACCTTGCATGGCATTCGGAACGGTGCCAACAATATTACGAGTACTGTAATTTGACAGCTGACGGGAGGCCACTGTGTTGTAAAAACCTGTCACCCAGGATTTCGTTTGTGGCAGCAAAAATTGGAGAGGTGGGAAAAGCCAGGGGCAATGGTGGCTGGCGAGGTCCTTTCTTTTCACAAAATTCCACGTTTCTACAATAATCGCCTTATTTAAACTTCTTATAAACTTTATTTTATGTAACTATATATATTCTGCACACGTTGGACAGCAGGCAAATGAAAGTAATATTGACAGCAATGCACCGATGCTTGGGCATTCCGGCCAAGTTATTGCACTCTCTTTTTTTTGAGAGAGAACACGACACGTTCTTTGTTGAGAAGTGCTTTGCGTGCAGACGTCGATAATAATGGGCGACAGTAATCTCAAAGTGTCAGCAGGTGGCTCTTGCAGGGCAAAAAAAAGTTCAAAGGCAAAGCTTCCTCAGATTTTATACATTTCTCTCCTGAAATACAGAGCAGGAGATGCGGTGCTGCGGTTAGCACACTGCACTATGAATTCGAGGGTGAACCGAGTGCATTTCCCAGCCACAGCGATCATGGGTGGGGGGGGGAGAAGGATTATCTGAACAATTCCTGGGAATCCTCGAATATGCACTGACCTGAATGGTGAATTATGGTAAAAAAAAATAATAATAAATATAGACAGTGTGAGGAGGGCTTCATCCAGCAGTAGTTTGACACAAGATTGTCAACTAGTATTAACACTGGAGCTACGTTCTGTAATTATTTCTCGATTTAAAGCTTTCGTGACTGCAGGGATTCATCTTCTTGGTTCTTTCGGTAAAGTCACGTAGAATGGAAATAATAAAGTAATAAAAATAAAACATAATAAAATAATTCTCACGACGTTTCGGTCTGCTCTCCACCTGAGGACGGCTGCTTGCGTTGTGGCCGAAACGTCGTGAGAATTATTTTATAATTTTTTTCCCATTCTACATGACTTTACCGAAAGAACCAAGAAGATGTAATTATTTCCTTTGACCAAATCACTCGGAATGCGGCCGATCAAAGGGTTCATGCAGAGGTGAGCCTGGATAGTGCTCGGATGGGCCACGTCCATGTACGACAGGTGGTTGGTTTTCGGCTGCTGCGGGGCTACATGGTGGGCAGCAGTGTGCAGTGTGGCGACATCCATTGTTGTACGGTACTTCTGTGCTCCCAACGTGTCAACGTCACCAACCCGCACTGAACGGAGTGTGGTCAAATAACCTCCGCGAACGACAGGGCATGGAGAGGCCCTCATCCAGCAGTGGACTGTCGAAGGATGGGCCACACGAGGTACATTCGTTGTCGTGATCATTATTAACAATTGCATTAGCTCGAGTACCGGACGAAGAGTCGGCACTGTAGTTAATGCAATTGTTAATACTTACTTGAGAAGGATGAACACAAGCGTGTTAAAACGACACCCTCTTTGCACAGCCTAAGCCAACACAAAAGCATGATTGACACGGTTAGGCAATGCACATAATCCACCCAGCCCCAATACAGTAATCGTTGATTCGAGCAGGATTAAGTCACCACTGTTTTTTTCACGATCGTTCGCTGGTGTGGCGGGTACGATAATTGCTCGCTTAAAGGTGGAACGGCCTTCTCTGCTACAGGCTCACGAGAACGACGCCGGAATGTATGGAACTGGTCTCCAGGTTTCGACGGTGGTAGCTGACTGGCGGCATTAGGCAAGCGAGTTGCGTGTGGATTTTATTTGTTTTGACAGCTCCACTGCTCCGCATCGCACATGCGTGGCTGTCTGCAGTATCGTGTGTCTCCAAGGTGTGCTACAGTGGCTCCCAAAAGACAAATACAAAAGACAAAGACCCCCCGTATAGCCTTAAGAGACTGTTGGGGCAAGTGCTGTTAGCGAGCACCTATGAAGGTCGGCACGGCACGCGAGGGGGTGGGTGGCTAACACCACGTCTGACCGCCTTTGTCTCCCGAGTGGTGATGTTTACCCACCGCACCAGCTACTAATTTCAGGCTGAGTCGACCTAAGGGAAGCCCAGAACCGGTTCAGATTATCGTCACCGGTGTTGGCTGTGAGCGGCAATCGAACTCGAGCTGCCGTGTTCGAAGCGCGGCGCGCTACCTACTACACTACACAGTGGCTCCCACGCACACACACACACATGCAGGCGTCACAAATACTTTCATTTAAAAAAACTTTTGCAGCCACAAACTCTCTCTGTTCACTTCCACTGCTTCAAAGTAAAAGTGGCCCCACGCTAAAGATGACATCAGGCGGTGCTCATGTCCGTCTGGTAGGTCTTGCTTCTGGTGTAAAACAAAAATATCCATATTTCTATGGCAGGGACCATAATGTTCATAGGGCAGCCACCAGGTGATGGTTGTCAAAGATGTTGCTCGTTCAGCTGCGGCTGGGATTTGACCTCAAACAACACGGAAGGGCCTTCTGTTGAATTCAGAGTCTGATCCACCAAATGTTTGCAGCAAAAAATCGCCAGAGGTTCGGTGAATCGAGCTGATTGGATAAGAATATGACCCGATCAACGTCAGATCCCATCCTGATTTACTTTTGTATGTATCTGATCATATAGAATTTTAAATAATAGCTGCAGGAGTCATAATTTTATTTGCATGTAGGCACGTGGAAGGACTGCTTCAAGTCTTCGCAATTCCACCATGATCTTATCATGCAACGATCCATCTAGCTCCTGATCTTATTTCTCCATGGATGTCTCCCTCTTGGGTGCATTCTCTCCTGCTGGGAGCAATTGCATTTTCAGTCTAGACCACCGGCCATCATCAATTCTAGAGATGTGTCCCACTCAAACCCACATCCTTCACTTAACAGTCAATGTGGGGTGAGTGAGGCTCGGCGCGCAAAATAATTGGCAATGTTATCAATCATGACAATCCAATTACAGAAATAAATTGGATCGACTGAAACTGATTCGATCCGTGGAAATATGAATAGTATCAGTCAAGAGTTGGATAGCAGTCCCAATTTACACCACATTAATCAGATCAAAAGAGTGTAGATCTAAACACTGTACCGCTGGCACTCATAATCTCATCATTATAAGCTTACTCGCTTTAGCAACTGAGCCACTGCCTTTTGGTTAAAATGTCCCACTATGTCTATGCAACCATTTTTTGTTTAAATGTGCAGTCCTGCAATTGCTTGGCCCATGCTAATGGAAGGGCCTCCACTCGAAGATGTTCTCGCAAGCCCTCCTCTTAAAGACTGTTTTTGGCCTGCACTTTCATGCTCGTCAAACACCCGATACTATAAGAAGAAAAATATAGTTTTTATTTTAACAACTTAACGGTGATCATCTTTGCTGCTGAGAGATTGGCTACCGCCACATGGATGTGAAATGTTCAACAACAAAAGACTCAGTGAGCACCGCAATGAGACAATACGACTTAACACAAAGTAAATTGAAAGGTACAGCCCTGCAATTGTTTGTTCATGCCACTGCCTGGCACGACAGGAAGCTCTAGAGAGCCTCTCATAAGGGTAGTTTGGCCTACTCTTCCACACTGGCCAGATGTCTTGGAGAAATCGCATGTCCCCAATTAGCACATGACCTGCTAATCGAGTGAATGTGGGGCACCCATGCACCGCTGCCGGGTGGACAAAGGCACAGGGGATGTGAGAAACTTGCACCATTTTTTCAACTGCCATGCCAGGAGAATCAGTGACCTCTGGATTGCAAGTCCAGTGTGCAAATAATTACACCACGGCCGTATTCTTTTATTGAACATTTATTAAACATTCCTGACTATTACTTGTGTAAGACTGTAATTGGCCGAATATTCTTTTCACCAAAGTTACCATGGTTACAGAAGACACCCCTTGTGTAAGAGGACATTGCATTTCAAAAGCTGTCGCACCTGGTTGAACAAAGGGCATTTCATTGAAGTGGCACAGTGAGCGAGTGTGTTTAATTGACCCAGAGTAATCTTTAATTGGCGCGGAGCGGTGGCACCAGGGTTAGCCCACTGCGGTACGAACCCAACAACCCCAGTTACGTTATCTCCAACTGATAACGTCGGTGGCGAATGCCATCTGAATCAGTCGTGGATCCAGTCTTCACTCACTCCCATTTGAGCAGCGTATTGAAGTTATGGACACATAACACTCACGACCGCCCACGGCGGCAAGTGGGATTGTCAAGGCAGTTCAATAATTATTGGTTGAATGTTTACTTACTCGCTCTGGAGTTGACGAGGGAGGCAGCCCGTGACAGCACATCCAGCGGAGACTCCATTGTCTTCACTGCAAATGTCCATGCCGTAGGTTCCAAACACGCACAACACACGTTGACACGTTAACTCAACAAAGATCCCACGTGTAGCCTGGCCACACTGTTGGTTCAAGTGCCGTTAGCGAGCACCTATGAAGGCCGGCACTACACACGAAGGCGTGGGTGGTCAGCACCACGTCCGGCCGCCTTTGTCTCCCTCGTGACGACGTTTATACACCACACCAGATACCCATTTGAGGCTGAGTTGACCTAGGGGAGGCCTGGGACTGGTTCACACTGGTGTTGGCCGTTAGCAGGAATCGTACTCGGTTCGCGGGGTTCGTAGTGCAGCGCAGCGTGCTAACCAGCACATTCATCTTCTTGGTTCTTTCGGTAAAGTCACGTAGAATGGAAACAATAAAATAATAAAATAAAACATAATAAAATAATTCTCACGACGTTTCGGCCACAACGCAAGCAGCCGTCCTCAGGTGAAGACCAGGTCCCCCCCACACACACAGCACACACTGAGAGTCTAAATAACGAAGTGCAATTTCAGCAATATTTCCGAAGAGAGGAATGCCATCTCACCACCACTGAAATCCCAAAACCACTGCCATCCCAGTCTCCACATGACTGCAACATCAACACCTTTGTAATCTCAGCGTGATTGTGATCTGAACATGACTGCGATCTCAACACCGTTGTAATTTCAACTCCATTGAAACATCAACACCACTGCATTCTCAACATGGTTGAAATAAATAAATAAAATTTTCCAATATTTTCACTTTTGCAATCTCAAGTTCTTTGCACAGCTGAGGGCTGTAGAATGGGTGAATTTTACAAACACATTTGGAGTGGGAATTCGAGGTCTATGGAGGAACAGGGGAACCGCAATCACGTATGCAATACATCTGGTATATGCTGTTTATATCACCTGGCACGTTGAATTAGGAAAGAGGGCATGCTGTATTTACGTATGCTGATGCAGATACTCCTGACAGCATGTAACACAGAATACAAGCTGATGCAGCGTTGGGCTCTTTGACTCAATGCATCGTGATTAACGTTGATTAACGTTGGTCGACGCGCATCTCAGACCACGTGTTTAACAATCAAATTGCGTTTTTCAATTCATATTTATTGCATGTCAAGGCTTCATGTGAATCCCTCCAGCCACTAGAGACACTCTACTGAAGACGGAAACAGGAGGATTTGTCCACAACTCTGGCTGTCGCCTAATGAAGCTGGTTATAATTAGCGGCAAAACTTCGTGCTCGAATTGGTTATGTTGTGTGTCTACTCTCCAACATGTCACCCGTGTGCTGATTTAGTAACGTACTGGCATGTTTTATTTACGTGACAAACCATACTTTGGCTGTGTCGGGTGGTGGCGCCTTTAACGACACGTTTATATTTACGCGATCTAACACCCAAAAAAAAACTCTATTATCGTTCGCGCCCCTCGACTTATCCACTGCTGGATGGAGGCTTCCCCAATTGGGTTTCCCTTACGGGGGGTGCATAATGGATGGTGTTGAAGTGTGTTCTGTCCAAGAATCACCCTTGCCGACCTGAGGTCAAGACGATGTCTCTATTTTTCACAACTCTCGAATCCACGTGTGCCTCTTTCAATGTCAATGCAAGCATCCTTAAAAATCGCAACGCTTTCTCTTGCAATATTTTCAGCTTTTGCACCATGTTGTCCATATTTCTAACGCGTGTCACAGCAGGTAATGTTACACGCTGATTAAAACAAAGTTTCTTTAGGGAAATGTAGAATACGATTCAGATTGAAATAAGGTACAAGTGTACATGTGTATTAAGATGTCAAGTATTAGCTAGGATGCAAAAAAAAACATTAATAGCACAATACAGGACACATCAGACGTTTTGACTTGCTATTAATCTGGCCGGTATTAATTTGGCAAACTTTCGTTTGTAATCTTCGGTGTGTGAAAAAGACACGTTGCAAGCTAACACCATTTCCAACGTGCCATGGTGTCTTCTGCACTTTTTAAGTCGTGACTTTTGTTTTCAGCAGTTGCTTTTTGAGTGACGTGTTTTTAATAAGCCATTGACTTAAAGACTTCGCCTAGGGATACGTCTCTTGGGGTTTTAAGTTTGTGGAGTCAAACGTTGTGTGGAGTCAGAACTTACAGTACAGTCCACTCTATAATTATCGGTGTGCGGTTTATCCGATTTGCGGATTAACCACGCACCCTGAGATTTTAATATGAATGTATCACTCGTGGAGTTTCCCTTAAGCTCAAATTAAGAATCTAAAACTGGTTAGACATTGTTATTCTTGGAAATGTTTCATACAAATCACACGGTGCTTAAACCGAACAAATGTTGTCCCGTGAATCCGAAATCTACGTGATCGTCTCTACAGTACAGTAGTTGCAATACCTTTACAACCATGGGGCGGAGTTTAATGTAATTTTTTGGATTAACCGCGATTTTGAATAATCCGTTCTTCCCATCATTAGCACGGATATTCAAAAGTCTACAGTATATGCCATACACACGTTGACTTATATGTTTAGCATGTTCTACATGAGTTATAGTCTATAATCGGACAGTGCACCTGATAAGATAACTGCAGGCAGCAATTAACTTTTTTTGTTCGTGGCACTACGTCACTTTACGTTATCCTCATTATAATCCACTGGCCCCCTTCTGTTCGATCCACCGCTGGATGAGAACCTCTCAACGGGGAGATGGAGCGGTGGACGACATCAGTCCACGTGCCAGCTTTACCAGGTCGGATTGTGAGAGAAGGTAAAGTCTTGGAGAAGCCTTCATCCAGCAGTGGATATATCCTGGATGAACACCCGCATGAGGCTACATTGAAATCCACTGCTGCTGTTGAAGGTCACGTCCTGGGGGTTGTTGGTCGACCATACTTCACCACATCAGGACGAGTTGTTGAAAACGGGGGTGGGGTGTGGGGTTCGCGGGCCCCAAATCAGATATCCTGGACCGCCACTGACGTTCGCCGTGGCCTGGAATCGAACTCAAGTTGCCGGCTACTGAACGCGGTGCGCTCACCGCTGCGCCACCGCTCCCCCTCTCATGTCATGCTTTACACGGTCTATCATCAATATTATTACGACTGCGGTCAAGTGCATCAGCAAAGAAAGCGTTGCTGCACGGATCTATATACAGTGTATATATATACGCGGCATGTATACTTGTAAACAACAATTTGGCTCCGTAGAGAAAGCAGAACGCCTGCCACCGACAACGACGATGAGGATGTAACGAACGCAATACGCACAGAGCCTTCTTCAAGGACGACACAACAGCTGTCAACCACAACCGACGACCCC
Organism: Lampetra fluviatilis; assembly: GCF_964198595.1. Lineage (NCBI taxonomy): Eukaryota > Metazoa > Chordata > Hyperoartia > Petromyzontiformes > Petromyzontidae > Lampetra > Lampetra fluviatilis. The sequence continues at coordinate 12,399,971 of NC_136285.1, read as the reverse complement.
ACGAAGGACAACTTTACCGATTTCAATGCTTGGCGCGACATGTACATATAAAACAATTAACGCAAACTCTCAGCTCACCCCCCCACCCACCCACCCCACCACGTGTTGCGCGCGACTTACCTGTGCAGCAACGCGTCTTGTCACAGGTGACGACGACATGCCACCGCGAGTCGCGAAGTCTGATCGCGACTTACAACAAGTTAGGCGGCGGCCACCGGCATTCGGGCAAACGTCGACTCGTCAGTCGTTCCACGATTGTTACAGTTTGACTGGTAGAATCGATGTGGTTACGCGACTTGGAGGCTGTTTGGTTCGAGTTGGTTTTGTGTGGGTTTTAAAGCAAACAGCGCAAGCGAGTCGCGTGCGTGTGCGCGCGTGTGACTGTCATGCAGTACTCGGTTACAGCCACGCACACAATCTCCCCCCCCCACCACCTTCTGCTGCATGCAGCGCGGCTCGGCTCAAACACGAGACGAAAAATGCAAAGAACTTTGGCAAATTCCCTGCAGCACTCGCTCTGAATATATTATGATAATGATGCGAGTGCGGACCGGAGCGTGACATCAGCCTCGCTGTCTGCGTGGGGTTTCGGCTGTGGACGCACAGCGCACAGCGTGTGTGTGTGTGGAGCTGAGTGGACTTGCTGATGACTGGCACCAGCGGTGTCAAGATCGGCCTCTGTGGAGGGGGCTCGTGAAGGACGCTACTGGGCAGTTGGAGGCAGTCGCCCTCCAACAACGGAGGGCGGAGGAGCGACGCTCACAACAACGAGCGGAGCGCCGGGTGGCTAATGCACAGCAAGTTTGCACAGTAGGGGGCACAGGTGGTGCATCAGCCAGTCATCTCGGTCATCTCGGTCAGTCGACCTGTGGCACCTGGGTCTGTCCCGTGACCTCCTGCCAGCGGGCGTTCGACACTTCACGTGGCCTCAAGGTGCACATGGCCTGGCACAAGCGTCGTGGTGACGTCACCGCCACTTAGTAGCGAATGGCGGTTGTTGTTTGTTGTTGTTTAAATATATCGTGGTTTCTGAGCACTGCAGTGGCATAAGCCACAAAAACAACAAGCGGCCAGCAACAAACGGCACTATTTTAAAAAAAATGTGCTGTGAAGGGACATTGCCTGAAACGTCGCCTATTATACATTTTATTTTACCTTTAAGGCCACGGTACTATTGAGGAATGTGTTGAGTTGGAGTTTTTTTAAATTATTCTTTTGTAAATAGAAGTGTTCGTATGTTACTTGCATTGAACAATTAGGTTGTAAGATACTTTTTTTGGAGGGGGGGGGGGGGTAGAAAGGCGATGGGGGGGGGGGGGTGATCGTAAAGTCTGGCAGTGCGAGCTGGGATGATGCACAAAATTACGTGCCGTGACCTGCAGTCGTGGGTCAATCGGTGAAGCTCACGGGCCACATTAACAGCCCCCTACAGCAGCCCCTGTTACTACCCTCATAAAGTCTTAAACTAAAGTTCGAACAAGGTCGCCAAGATGGTAAACAGTCCCCCACGCCCCGCCAAGTTGTTTCATGTCCCCCCCCCCTCCACTTTAAATGGAATATATAATCAGACATTTCCCTTCATATAGTACTGTCTCTCCACGTAAAAAAAATATAATAGTATTAATCACACATCGCAGCCTTCTGCGTGGGGGTGCGTGACATTTGGGCAGAATCGATTCAGCACCAGCAAACTCCTGACTGGTTTCGACATTTCGTCTTTTTTGTTTGTTGCGGTTGCACCCGAATCAAGAGCCGCATGGCTCACAGGGATATACCTAATAAATTAAAACTAAAAACTCTCATCAACAAGGTCACGCTGCGCGATTGCGACGCGAGCCGATGACATCGGTCCGTGCGCAGGAGCGAGGTAGATGTGCGGTAGCTTATGGTTGCCACTTCGTAGCAATACCACGATAATATATCGTACAATACTGGCAACGTTGGACCCGTGACGACACCAGCGGGAAGGTGAGTAGAGTCAATGCTATAAAGTGTGGGGGGGTGGGGGGGGGAGACGGATCGTCAAAGGGGAGAAGGAGGAGAAAGAATGAGAAACAAGAGGAGAGGGATGGAAAATGAACTGAAACACGGGGAAAGATGAGATGAGCGAGGAAGAGGCGACACGGGACAGTGTCTAGATTTGAAGCTTTCGTGACTGCAAGGAATCATATTCTTAGGTTTTTTCGGTAAAGTCACGTAGGTAAAACATCAAAATTAATGAAAATAAAATAAAATAAAAACAAAAATCGTGACTTTACCGAAAAAACCTACGAATATGGGACAGTGTCTGTTTTCACAGGGGGCGGGGCAAGGAGGGGAGGGATTAACGGTAGGCGTGGCCCAACACACAAGTCACGCCATTTACGGGAGACTTGATCAGAATTAGGTTGTGCAGATAAGGTCCACGACCATGAATGAGGTTTTAAAACGTAAGCTGCACGTGACAGATTGCTGCAATCACAGGCAGTTGCAACGAGCACGATGTGTGTGTGTGCTGTATTAGCAACTCGCTGGTCGCGACACACGGAGCCAGCAGGTGGAGCTAAAGAAGTACGATTTAGGCTTTGGGAACCCTCGTGTAAGTTACTCAGAAAACGCAACACGTTCGTCAATAACACGACGGACTTAGACCTGAAGTAAAATATATAACAGTCGAAGTTTCAGCAATAACCCTTCACCCTACATAGCACGTAGAAGAAGGGCTATTGACCGAAACGTCACCTATGATATATATTTCCCTTTTAAGGACAAGGTATTATTGACAGTTCTGTTGATTTTTGTTGTTAATTGTGCAGTGTGCACCACTGCTGACGCAGAATCACCACCAAATAGTTCGTCTAAGTCACTGGGCTTATTAAAATAAAACTAAAACCACTTAATGTATCTTATGCATACCACGTTTTGAAGCCATTTCACCAAAGTTCAAAGGAACATTTTTTTCTCGAGTGTCCCATCTCGTTGGTCAGGTTTGTATTTGAATAAGTCTTCAGTAGTTGCTATCTTTCCAATCAGTCATTCGTCCCTGTTTTCTTAACAACGGTGTACGCTTTTTATTTCATGACGGATGTCAACTTCTGTATGGAAATAAGGCACGGACATTTCATGGCAGATTGCGTGCCACGGTTGGCTGCGGGAAAACATGGCTGGTGCATTGCAGAGCTCCAACAGCCACGGTTGTCCTGTTCTTCTGTGCTCCCACCTCCATGTAGAACTGCTTTTTTAAATCCTTTATGTTAAGTTCGCTTGCTTGCTTAGGACCGTGCAAATCTTTCGGTCGTTTTTTAACCCACTTCCCGTGATCCAATCGAGCTGACATTTTCCACACAGACTCGTTGTGCGTGACAATTAATGTTCGTGAAAATTTTTTTCAAAAATTTTACACTTTTTAGGACAAAAATATTATATTTAATTGCCAATTGCTTAATGGTGCAATGCAATCATCTGACCCATAGGTGGCAGCCATCTCAAGCAAGAGGACGAGAGGACTCTAGCCACCACGCATATAAAGGATTTATAGTGAAAAACTTTGTTTTTACGAGTTATACTTGTTACGTTTGGTTTGGTGCCCTTCCACCACACCTCCGATGTGCGCGGTTGGTTACGTACGGTGGGAAAGAAGTACAAAATTAATCTATTATGAGAGTGCCACCTTCCACAACTCCGCACTGATCATCAGCGTGGTGGTGGTGGTCATGTTATCTCACGGGGTAGACCCCACATCCAGCAGTGGAATGACAGATAGATCTTCGTGTACATCCTCAAATGGGGAACTCGCTTTAGTAGGGCACACGAGAAAAAGTCCACCTGATAACAGAATATAAACATCGATAAAAAAAATTTAAACTGTTACGTTTGCCAACGTCACAACATGACCGTTTAATTTTAATTGCATCAATTAAAAGTAAAACTGTAATCATTTGTTTGACGTTTGTATCGGGATGCCAGTACTCTGATAGATGATGCCCACTTGTAAAAAAGTAATAATACATTATCCATAATACATTACCCATTAGGTAGTTTCACTCATTAATAATGACATAATAAATAAAAACATCTGTGATTGGCTGGGCAGCTTTGCGATCTTAAGTGCTGTGATGCATGATTAGTAACACTCGTATTGGCATTCGTTCAGGAATTCTCGAGGCTTAAAAATATTTTTCACAAAGGCCCTGCAATAGGATATTTGTCCACTTCCAGTAATGAGTGTTTTGCGTGTGGGGGAGAAATGGGAGTATTTGGAGAAAATCTACATTTACAGGAGGATCGCACTCAAAGTGCGCACAGAGACGTTCAATAATTCTCTGCCGTACTTCCATCCACTGGCCACCTGGCAGTCCAAGCCGACAATACGTGGGATTCCCAGCCAGGGTCTTGTCCAAGTTTTACCCAGGCTCAAACCTGCGTAGCTTCCGAGATCCTGCAGATTCGAGCGCATTCAGGCCGATTTTGTTTAAGAATGATGACTGATGATTAATGACGATGATATAAGTGCAACATTTGGAAGGTGATGGAGTTCTAGAGGTGTTAAAAAAAGGCTGCCTGTGTTAACTCCCTTGACACACCCACCACTACAACAAGTCCAAGCTAGTTTGAGGTCCCTGTTCGTGGACTTTGGGATGTCACAAAGTCATATACAGTGGCTATGTTTCCTTTGCACTGCTTACCCAACAAATGCAATGGATAATGGGATGGATAAAACAAGCAGGCAAGAGAGAAAACGAATGCATGTCCATGGATTCTGTGCATAGAAAGCTTTCAGCACGTACTTGTACTTGGTGTGTGTGTAATAATTATGATAATTAGCGATGCTGTTACCCCCCGAGAAGCACGACCGTGATAGACTGTACTGTCTTCTCACCACGTGGGAATTCGCAAGATGTCACACGTAATGAGGTCATCGCCTCGACCTGCAGGGCGAACCTTTTAGCTCTGGTCTTATTCTCGCCAAGTTTTTTTGTGTGTGACTCTTTGATCAATTCTAGATTTGAAGCTTTCGTGACTGCAAGGATTCATACTCTTTGTTTTCTTCGGTAAAGTCACGTAGGTAAAAAATAAAATAAATGAAATCAACTCAATTAAATCACGACGTTTCGGTCGCAACACAAGCGTCCTTATTTTTTTACCTACGTGACTTTACCGAAAAAACCAAAGAGTATGGACTCTTTGATCAATTGGGTGATCGTTTTTTCTCTCTCTCTCTCATTAATATCTCGCCAGCTTTCTATTGGGCGACACAGACAGAAGGATAGTGGGACACGTAGACAAACGGACAGGGCTAAATGCACAAACGCTGTAAAGTTGTCAAATGGACTTGAACGATGAGTACATATTCCACACATCACTCATTCTCCAATGCTGCGCCCATGGTCTGGAGCAGAGGTTGGCAGCCTGCGAATCCAGAGCCGCATGCGTCTCTTCAAAGGCTGCTTGGTGACGTTATTCGCAAAATGCGTCTCTTCTTGTGATATTGGTTGATGACCCCCTGGTCTGGAACAACTTCCCCCAGCCGTCAATGCTGTAAAATCCCCGTCTCTGTTCAGGTCCTGGCTCGATAGTGATGAGTTCCTTCCTTCTGCCTACGACTAACTGCCTCTCTCTAAATAAACACATTCTTTTATCTACGCGGCGTGTCGAGCGTGGTTCGTAGCCACTATGTACATCTAAATGTGCTGTCTTCATTGTGTTGTGATTACCTAACGGCCCGGTGTGTCACTGTGCAAGGTGGGGAGGACACGCGTGTGATGTTTACTTGCGCTGTTCAAATTCGACCTTCCCGCCCCAAGGATGTCCCAGGTTCAACTTGCTAAGTGTTCTCGAGAAGAGCAATTTAGCAGTTCCCTTCAACGTGGTCGCACCGTGGGGCCAAAGACGTCGTTCAGCATTGCGCAACAAGTTAGTGTGTGTGGTGAATCATAGGCACCCCCATTGTTACACCCGGCACTCCCCCCTCCCCCCCGCGGCTTATCATCTACGCAGTCACATAATGGTATAACAATCCATAACTCGATAATAATGTTCGTGATATCCACAGGGTCTATTGGCGTCAGACGAAAACGTTGCGAGGTAACAGTGAGCGGTGAATTATAACCAACCTCATTGTTCATGTTAATTGCAGAGAATCTACAACTATATGGAATACATGTGAAGCACTTTACGGTAATGATTGTAGTAGATTGGTGTTGACAAATGGCTGCATTGCGGTAAGACTCGACCACAATATTAGTATTACTTTCCTTTAATGTATTTATTTAACCAGATAAAATACATTTGGGTTTTTATCATCGTACTCTGTGTTTTTTTCGGTAAAGTCACGTAGGTAAAAAATAAAATAAACGAAAACAACTCATTTTACCTACGTGACTTTACCGAAAAAAACAAACAGTGTGAATCCTTCCAGTCACGAAAACTTCAAATCTAGAATTGTTAACATCGATTAGTTTGTATTACCGGTAACCACGACGTCATGGTGAGAGAGAGAAAAACGGTTACCGGTTTGCTGCACGTACAAGAATGTCCGGCAATGAACGTAGCGGTTTCAGCCTTTAAAATTGAGAAACGAAGGGAGCTTGCCATAAGTGGTTGCAACGGAGAGAGTCCACACACACACACGCGGGCCTCATGCTGCCATTGTGACCCAGGTTTGATCCAACTGCTGGCACGGCAGCTGAATCAATGAGGCATGTTTCTTAAATCATCCCCCTCCCTCCCTCCCTCTCCGCCGCCTCTGTTCCACCCAACAGTTGCAATGAGTGCGCCGTAGTTCGTGAATTGGTAAAAATGTGGGTAGGGGGCCGTCCATAAATGACGTCACGCGATTTTGGACGATTTTTGACCCCCCCCTCTTCCTCGTCACAGGGCGTCACAAAAAGTCAGACCCCCCCCCCCCTCAAATATGACGTCACAAAGCTCTGCCCCCCCCCCCAAAAAAAACAAAACATGCTTCAAATCGCTTTAAACTATTGTCATTGTAGTGCGTATTTAATGTGGAGCTGCACTCTGATGTTGTAGGAGAAAACATTTATTAAAAAGTATATTTAATTAAGTAGAACGTGTTGTCTATATTTATTTAAAGTTTCGCATTTTGATGTGACGTTACATTTCTCAAACCCCCCTCCCTCCGCGTCACACATCGTCACAAATGTCTGACCCCCCCACCCCCCTAGGTGCGTGACGTCATTTATGGACGGCCCCATACTCCCACCTCTTCCAAGACGTCAGATCAACGTTGAAGATTGGACCAAACTTAGCCCTTAAGAGCTCCCTCTAGCGAAGCTTACGGGGCTGTGGACGCCGTTTAAACTGCTTGAACTCAGCGGGGGATCTTTGTGCCTTTGTCTTAACTTATAAAGTGGGGGGAGGGGGTAGCACGACGTGGTTTAGGGCGCTGTGCCGTTTGAGGGTTTAGCACGTGCCGATAGACGCCTTCGTGCCGGTCATTCCGCTGAAAACGGTCGCCGTTGTTTGACCTTTGGAAGCGGAAATCTGTTGTGAAAACGGTTACCGGTTTAGCGGTCGTTGCTGTCAGCAACCCCTCTTGTGTAATGGTCACCTGACGATACGTGCACTATGCTCCATCGTGGTACTCTTACTTCGGTTACTTACGCTTATTACAGATTGTCCTCCACTTTTCCAGAGTGCAAATTTGCCCATTCTCAACAGTTGATGTGTTCTGCATGCGTGCTCTGATTCATCATATGCATATGGGGTGAGGCCATGTGGCTGATCTGACCTTTTTTCGTGTCGTAAAACCATCCGACATAGCGATGCCGTTAAGTTCTAAGGTTGTCGTTCTTCTCTGCACGAAAATAACACGTTTTAGTCCATCAGCATATGAGTCTTCGAATATTTATATTCATACTCTTAAATAACTGTTAGCCAGCAGTATTTGTTTTGGCAAGTAAATTCTGAAGTGGCTTCGACCCACCTTCTGAGTCTGGTAAGCAGTGAGGCTTGGTGTAAATCCAGCAGCATCTAGCGAGCCTGCCTCTACTGATGGGACCCAGACGGTCTAAATCCATTCAGAGTTAGCTAACCAATAGACATTCTGAGGAAATGTTTGGGCTTACGAATTGGTATGTTCTGTTTATGTGACACACCTTACTGATTGGCTATGTCGGGTGGTGACGGGTTTAGCGACACATTTAAATTCACGCGATCTAACCCCAAAAAATCCCATATTGTGAACATCATACATGTTAATTGATAATTGGTTTTTAAAATCCTTTATATTAAGTTCGCTTGTTTGCTTGCGCGCTTCCGACCGTGCAAATCTTTCGGTCGTTTTTTAACCCACTTCCCGTGATCCAATCGAGCTGACATTTTCCACACAGACTCGTTGTGCGTGACAATTAATTTTCGTGAAAAAAATGTTGCAAAATTTTACACTTTTTAGGGAAAAAAATTATTATATTTAATTACCAATTGCTTAATGCTGCCAAACAATCATCTGACCCATAGGTGGCAGCCATCTCAAGCCAGAGGACGAGAGGACTCTAGCCGCCACACATATAAAGGATTTATAGTGAAAAACTTAGTTTTTACGGGTTAATTTTTTACCCTTCTATCTGGCAACAAAACTGACACCTTTTTTACAAGTAGTCATGTTTACATAGACCACAATACCTACAGTCATAATGCAAATAAAAAACACAACTCTGATAATGTGCACTGTCCTTGAAGTTGATTGGTCCACACCCGAGACAATAAACTTCAAGGACAGTGCACATTATCAGAGTTGTGTTTTTTGTTTGCATTATGACTGCAGGTATTGTGGTCTATGTAAACATGACTCCCTGTAAAAAAGGTGTCAGTTTTGTTGCCAGATAGAAGGGTAAAAAAACAATTATCATATTTTTACTGGCAAATGAGGTTCCAATGGTGCAAATCATACATGTTTACAGAAGTAAAAATGTTCCGATGAATTTTCTAATATTTTCAAATCCGAGGCTGCGGTGACACCTGGTGGTACAAACTGAAACGGCAAACATTCGTTCACAAAAGCATTGGTCGTTGCTTTGCCACAATAATGAGATACTACGATATAACGCACAATATTAGGTCCACGCGAATGGTATCGTTATTTGCGCAAAATATGGTGATATGATGATTATCGTTTGTTTCATCTTATTTTCTCGTGTGATGACGATTGTTTTGTTCATTTTCGTTTTTAATATTTTCCTGGTCACATTTACGAAATAATATTTGTTCCAAATACATTTGATTTTATCCATTGGTGCTTTCGACGGCGTGGCGGTAATTGCTGGCAACATGCGTTAAAAGCTATGATACATTGTGAAGTCGTAACGGTTAGAAGATACCTACAGTAGGATTACGTTTGTTGAGTTAACTACCTTTGTCAATCTACTGCTGGATGAACGCCACTCCACCCCGAGGCGGGTCGTGGGTGGTTCTTTGACCATACTTCGCCTCGCAGGTCAAGTGCTTGCGGGAAAGAGGCCTTCCTCCAGCAACGGATTGAAAAAGGGGGCCGCAAATAGATGAACGCGTACATCGCGGGCATTAACGGATCATTAATAATGCAAACTCTGCACAGTAGGTAGCTCATTGATGTGGCTATAAATAGATGCTGGTAGAGGGGTGCAATGCAGCATCATCTCCATTGTCCTGAACTCCCCTCCTCCCTCAACCTTCACTGGACCAACGTGGTGAAGTATGGTCAAAATATAACGCGAGGCGTCTGGAAGGCCCTCACATCAAGCAGTGGAGGGACAACACGCGCTTCTCCGTATACGCGGCCGGAGGGTGGGTGGATCAGGCAAGCAAGTCCGACATGCATCGCCAGGTTGATTACCTGCTGTGCATCGAGATTAGAGCGGTTGGCTACGTACGGTGTTAAGGAAGTTCTACATGCAAGGTGCTGTGCCGGTAGGTGGCAGTACAGCAAATTGGTTTACTGCTGAGTTTTGAGCGTTCTCCTCTCGCACTCGTTAAATTTCTCCAGGATCCGTGCGTTTCAGTACCCCCTCCCCCTACCAAATACCCAGTGCCGGATTAAGCTAGTGCGGGGCCTGTAGCATATATTATAAAGGGGCCCTAAATAAAAAAAAAACACGTAAATATTCAAACACAACACTTTAATTTGAATAGTAAACAAATTGTATTTTTATTTATTTGCTATACAACCAGATAATACGACAAATCGCTAACATTAAACACCCAGTCGTTCAAAAAAAATGTTTAAGGCAGTATAGTACTATAATAATAGAGCAAGTGCAGAATCACTGAACCGGAAGATAGCTTGAAAGGGCTGAGCCCTTGAAAGTGTGGGGCCCCTAGCATATGTAGCTACTTTTGCTACTGGGATAATCCGGCACTGCAAATACCTAGTAAAATAAACACATTTTAAACAATATTAACTGCCCTAAAACCTCACGTGAGATTCCTCCTGACAAGTCTGTAGGACCCGCTGAAGGGACAGGAAGGGGATTGTCAGGATACAGTATATGTAATTACATGTACAGTTCAACTCGTAGGCTTTCCCGGCCAAGATCATCCATAGTACAAGTGTTTTTTGGGTGAGATCTCGTAATTATAAATGTGTCGTTAAATCCGCCACCACAGCCACTTAGTAAGGTTTGTCACGTAAACAGAACGTGCCAATTCTTAATCGTGTAGTGGGTTTCACGCAGGCACACACTCGAACTTGGAGGCAACACGTTTATTCTCACACCCCAATAAGGTATCTACATAAACGTACACTGGTTAACTAGACCACAACGGGGTAACTACATAACCGGGTCAGTCAGTAACACACTGCCTGACCCACGATGCCGAGCATAAAGACCGAAGACCGAGGACCGAAGAGACGTAGCACCGACGGATTGATTCCAGAAGACAGCCTCGATCGGCTCTCGGGACCTCCCTTTTATGCCCCTGAGCGTGGCCTGGCTCCGCCCTCGGTCACGCCCCCTTCTAGATCTTACTAGAAGGTTCTGGGCTATACACCACGTGTCCCTCTCATTATCCTGTCCTGGTCACGTGCCCTCTCGGCTTCACTCAGACTGCCACGTCCTCAACTGCCCTCTCTCTGACATTCACCAGAAGCATGCCCTCTAGGGCCCCCTTCCATGCCATGCACACTCAGGTGCCAGAGAGAGGCTCTAACACGCACAGTTGCACTATTCTTACAGTAGCTGGCGCTAAACGCCGTAGTGACTCAATATGCGTCACTACACTAGTACAGCACACCGGTGTTTTGGAGAGCAAATCCACAATATTTACAATCTGAGTACGACGTTTCGCCAGTAATTACAACTAGCATGATCAGGCGGACAGCCAGACATGGAAATACAAAAAAAAACTTGTCTTACACATGTACAGTACTATAGAGTGCTTTTTTGTCAATCTACTGCTGGATGAGGCCCTCTTCACGTTCTGCGGGCCGTGGGGATTATGTGTCCATCCTTCATCACACTGCACTCTTTGACGATATCCGTTTGCAGAGATGTGACTACCCACACTTTGCCCCCATCACAGGGTCTTCCGATCGCCCAACTGGTATACCCGCTTATACTGGCGAGTTCACAGGCGAAAGATGAAGTGGGAAGAAGAAGCAGCAGCAGACACAACTGCCGCGTCAGGAGATCGGAAGAGAACCAGTGACCCGCGGATTGCGAATCCAGTCTGCTGACCATTACACCACAGCAGCATCCTGCATGTATGATGTATGTATGATGCATGTATGATGTATGTATGATGCATGTATGATGCATGTATGATGCATGTATTATGCATGTATGATGTATGTAAGTATGATGTATGTATGTATGATGTATGTATGGTGTATGTATGATGCATGTATGATGTATGTATGATGTTGAACCGTGCTAATCGGGGAGAAGGACAACAAACTGAACACAGAAAGCATCCCGCTGTACCTCCGATTAGCGCCGTCGGCTACGTGCGAAAGAAGTTCAACAAAACGTAACACAGTTTCGTGTAATTGAAGAGACGGTCAAAAAGTTGTGAGAGTGAGGCAGCGTGTCTCCTCACACGCTGAGACCGCATCCCAGGGGCCACCTGCTGTTTTCTGTCCCGTGGTCACCTTTCAGGAGGGGGTGTGTGGGGGATTGGGGTTGAGGTCCGGTGCCTTTCCACTTTATCCAGGGACCCCCCCCCCCCCCCGGTGCCTGGGCTTGGTGTCCGGTGGGATCACGGCGGAGAGTTGACATGTAAACACGACAGTTGTCTCTGCCGTCAGCTCGGCGGTGACATCTGCAAAGCGGTGTTTGTTTGAAGCGGATTCAGGAGCGGGGGGTTGCACGCTCAGAAAGATGTGCGCACTGCTCAACACCGTCACGTTTAAAATAACCTGCACATTGTATGCTACGTAACGGATTCGAATGCATGTAATATACATTGTGTAGTAAATATTACATTGTGGTGCATTTAATATACATTATCTACGTCGTCGTATTCGACTGCGTTATTTATCATGAAAGCTTCATCGGGGCTTGATAATAAAATAATAAAATAATCGGGAGGGTCCCACAATGGGATGTTTGGCCAATCTCACATTTCGTAATTCATTGTTTTCGGAGGAATTGCCGAATATCCGAAGCAAACTCGATCATCACGCTCTTAGGTCCGTACAGACGGGTTCACGATCCCGCTCGTTCTACCGCCATCTGCTGGTCACCTAGCAGCACAGCGGCTCTGGGAATTTCACACATTCCGTTCATTCCCTCGTCTGTTCACAGCAGTTTCTATAGACAATATAATTGTGCTTCGGGGACAGGTCATTGTGGACTATTTAAAGGGACGTCAATGACCTATCTAATCGCCTCCCACAGCGTAGAGGAGCATGTGCGCAGGCATTATTCATGACCGATCAATGCGTGTGATTTGTAATTGTTGTTTATCTGCAACCCTTTGTCTATCCACTGTAGGAGGAAGACCCCCCCCCCCTTTCAGTCACCATCTCTCACGCTCCTGCGATGTAACAATCCATCCCCCGCCGTCTTGAATGAGTTCGAAAAGGGCTCCTGGTGACAGCCATCTGGATCCTAGGGAGTTGCAAGGATGTGCCTGCAACACTGATAAATCCGACAGATCATCTGTTGATAATTGGGTGATGAAAGCCTATGACATCACTCTCTGTGTATAACCACCAGTTACGTGGCGACAATTCTCAGATAGAAGGGAAGGAATAAAATAATAAAAATAAAACATAATAAAATAATTCCCACGACGTTTCGGCCACAACGCAAGCAGCCGTTCTCAGGTGAAGACCAGGTCTGTCGGGAAGACCAGGTCTGTCGGGGAGACAGCTCTGGTCTTATGTTTTATTTTTATTATTTTATTATTTCCCTTCTACGTGACTTTACCGAAAGAACCAAGAAGATGAATCCCTGCAGTCATGAAAGCTTTAAATCGAGACATTCTCAGAGTTTTATTCATCTTAACCGTCGATTCAGCTTTACGATTCGTATGTCGCATTGAAAAGCCAGGACTGAAATAGCCGATGCAGTTGTTTGCTCTTAGGGCATGGGCCGAAGGAAGGAAGGAGCTGAATCGAGGGAGGGCTTCTCATATCTCGAACAGCCGTGGACACCCCACCAAACGTAATCCGACCCTGGTCTCAGCATGGTTAACACTGACAGAAAGTACTGTAATGAAGAAGGCTTGTCCCACCTGAAGGGCTTCTCTCTCCCACGTATATATAACAAAGACAAAGATTCCCCGCATAGCCTTTAATAGACTTGGGGCAAGTGCAACCCATCAAGTGGGTGGGTGGCCAGCACCGCACCTGGCCACCTTTGCCTCGCAACATTTGAATGAAGGCTGAGTCAACCTAGGTGAGACCCAGAACCGGTTCAGACACTCGTCCCCGATGTTGGCCGGGAAAGGGAATCGAACACGGTTCGCCGGGTTCGTAGCGCAGCGCGCTAACCAATGCGTCACCACTCCCCACATATACGCACGTAGACCCATAACGTTGTACGCAATTTACAGAGCGATGTTGCTGATGCTGCTGCTGCCACTGCTCTTCTTACCTACGCTGCCCGGGAAGCACGTGTCAGCGACCCTCCTCGCCGTCTTTAATTTATCGCTATTCGGAATGCACTTTTGTCGAGGATGTTTAGATGTCGAAGAGAGAGCCGCGTGTTGACACGACGAGGCTGGCGGCGATGGAGGAGAAGGTGCCGGAGGAGGTGGAGGATGATCTTGAGCTGGCTTCAACGTCCACAGAGAAGGGCACAGGTGGCGCCGCGGTCCTGCTAGGAGGGTGCAGCTGCGGATGTCCTCGCATCGCGAAGTGCGAACTATGCAAACAAAACGCGCTCGGTGGCCAGCAAAATATGAAAAGCAGAATCGAGATGAAAAGGCACCCCCCCCGCTCCCTCCCCGGCAGAGAGACGCAGGTTCACACGCAGCAGAGCTTTGCTGATGTTCGGTTCGCTCGTTCGCACAGAGTCGGGAGGCTTTTTAAATCCTTTATATTAAGTTCACTTGCTTGCTTGCGCGCTTACGACCGTGCAAATATTTCGGTCGTTTTTTAACCCACTTCCCGTGATCCAATCGAGCTGACATTTTGCACACAGACTCGTTGTGCGTGACAATTTATTTTCGTAAAAAAAATGTTCCAAAATTGTCCACTTTTTAGGAAAAAAAAAATGTCATATTTAATTTAAAATACCAATGTGATAAAATGAAACTCTTACTCAAGAAAAACAGAAATGAATAATAAAATAAAACCGATGCCACGCGATTTCTTTGGATAAACAATCTCCACACACGCTCCCCACCCACCCAGAGGCTGTCCGCGAAACGTTCCGTTTATTTTAATTCCCAGCGCCGCGCCGCAATCACTCTGCGGAAGGGCTATTGCCTGAAACGTCAGCTGTTTTATATTCGTTCCACATTCGGGGCAGTGTTTTACTGACCAATGCTTTGAGTTGTTGTTGTTGTTCGTACTTGTGCACAACGGCTAACGCAGTGTCATTTTATTTTTGGTATATTTTGCATGGCCTGTGAGCGTTTGAGCAGCTAGGTATGAGAACTTGTACACTACTTATGCATGTACTACAGCCCTGTTATCAATCCACTGCCGGATGAATGGCTTGCCTATGCTATGTCGGGTCGTGGGGGTAATTTGACCATACTTCACCACGCTGGTCAGTGCGGGTGGGTGAAGGGGGCACACTCGGGACCGCTTCGGATATCAGGTGCGCCTGATGTCAGCCTTGGCTGAGAATCGCACGCAGCTGGCAGGGATCGTAGCGTAGAGCCACAACCGGTGTGCCACCAGTCCACGTATCATAAATTGCCTTCTTAAAAACACCAACTGTCCCAATGCCTTTCTTGTAATTTTGTCTTCCATACAACGAGGATTGTTTTTTGTTAATCACAGAACGTAAAATCTGGTGAAATGAACAAGGCATCCTGCCCTTACCCGGTTGATTCCTAACTCGGGTAACATCTACGCCGCTCTTGCTGTCATCGCGGATGATGAAATCAGACTTGCGAGTGGTGACTGAGGTTCTAGTTTCAGACTGCCATACTATTGTGGTTGGGTGGGGGGGAAATACTAATTTATTCAAAGTATTAATACAAGTTCAGAATGAAATTAAAATAAAAAATATGTAGTTTTCTTCCTCTTTTAATATATATTTTAAAAATCCCAAATATAATTTTTCCTGCAATGAGTTTCGGGCACTCCGATGAGCGCGCGTGCCAGTTTCTTTCTCCGCGCTATCGTCGTCGTTCTCATTATTATTGTTTTGTTCCTCTTTGTTAGCGACCACTCTGCAGGTGGTGTTTTCGGGTGGAAGGCGTCGCCCGGAATGCCCCGAACAAAGGGGACACGTGCAAGGAGGGACACCCGAGAAAGGGGTTCTCGCCGCCTGGGAGCCTGCAGATCCCACGCGGCGATAGCGCGCCTACAGGTGCGCAGCCGAACACGTACGTGTGTATGTACGTGTGTATGTATGTTGAACTTCTTTCGCACCGTACGTAGCCAACCGTGCTCATAGGAGGTGCGGGGGGCGGGGGGGGGGGCAACGCAAACTGAACATGAGGAGGAGCCGCCGCATCTCTACAACCTCCCCGGGCTCCCCCCCTCTCGCTCCCTTCACAAAAACAAAGATTCCCCCCCCCGTATAGCCTGTAGGGGCAAGTGCTGTTAGCGAGCACCTATGAAGGCCGTAACGTCACACGAGGGGGTTGGTGGCCAGCACCACGCCCGACCGCCTTTGTCTCCCCAGTGGCGATGTTCACACCACACCAGGTACTCATTTGAGGCTGAGTCGGCCTAGGGGAGGCCCAGAACCTGGCTCAGATATTGGTCACTGATGTTGGCCGTGAGTGGGAATGGAACTCGGGTCGCCGGGTTTGTAGCGCAGTGCGTTAACCGCCGTACCACCGCTCCCTTCACCCACACAAGCGCGTTCCCTCTCGATCGCCCTCCCTGCCCACTGACCACATCCACAGCCAGCCCTGTAGGGTCTGGGGACAGGTGGGCCAGGGAAGAGGGGGTGGAACTGGCTTAAGTGGGTCCCGTGTGTGAGTAGTTGCCACGTTTTCAGTGGGGCTCAACTCTAAATGAGGGTCCCATGTGTGAGTGGGTCCTATCAGTAAGTGGGTACCAGGATCTATTTTAAGGAAATATGAACGCGAATCTTGAGGCTCTGACATGTGTTCATGTAAGATATATGGCATAGTGTTACAGGGTATTGACCATTTTGCAGATTCTACACTGACCAGCATTGTGATTTTCACTGTTAAAATAGACATTGGAGTATATTATATGCTGTATTGTATTATATGAGGCAATCACTTTGTGATGGAACAATATGATAGCTGAATTCTGTGAATTGAATTGCCATACTATTTCAATCCATATCTTGAAATATGTTTATCCATCATAACTCGAGAACCAACTGTAATTGAAGGATCGCCAACACACCAAAACATATATATATTTATTATTTTTATATATTTTCCAAAATGCAGGGGTTTTTATTACATGAAATGGCCTTACTTGGACAACAGACAAAAGCCGGTCAATTGGTTAGTTGGGACCGCGAGCTCATCATATACTGACGAATGGTTGAATCACAACATCTATCTGAGCATCACCAACTACCATTGATTTCTTGAAAGATGTTTATTTGTGTCATCGTTATACCACATCACGAGGAATGAGCCCGATCTCGCCGGATCTCTAAAGCTAGCTGCGCAGGGTTGAGACTTGATAGCGCTTTAAATTGGCGCCCGCCACGCACACCCAGGTGTTATAGGCTGTAGGGTCACGTGGTGGGCAGCAGGGGCCATTGTTGTGCCGTACTTATAATGCGCTCCCCGCTCCGACCCACGCCTGCAATGAGGAGCACGGTAAAGTGTGATCAAACAACCTCTCGACACGGTGTGGGAGGCATTCATCCATCAGGGGATTGACAAAGTGTCCTGCAGTGTCGTGTGTGCTCTGTGCATAACACGGGGAGCGGTGGCGCAGCGGTTAGCGCGCTACGCTGCAAACCTGGCGAACGGAGTTTGAGTCCCGCTCACGGCCAACACCGGTGAGGATGATCTGAGCCAGTCTTTCGTCTTCGTTCGGTGGACTCAGCCTTAAATGAGTACCGAGTGCACCAGTGTCAATACCTTGGTTTGAAGCTTTCGTGACTGCAAGGATTCATACTCTTAGGTTTTGTCGGTAAAGTCACGTAGGTAAAAAATAAAATGAATTATTTTTTATTATTTCTATTATTTATTATTCATTTTATTTTTTTACTTACGTGACTTTACCGAAAAAACCTAAGAGTAGTGTCAATACCGCCACTGGGATGACGAAGCGGTCTGGTGCTGGTTACCCCCTGCCCCGTGAGCCGTGATATGGCGAACAGGGGAATTTTTGCCCCGTCTTTTTTTTGTATATATAAGTGGCTATCAAAAGTTGCATGACCAAACTGGATGACATTTTCATCGTACTCATGCCGTTATAATGGCGCGATCGATGACATTGTTGTAGGGATAAATATATTGGGTCATAAAATGCAGCAATGTGTGTCCATACAATGTTTGCTTTCATTGAGGTTACGCATTCAGTGCAGATCAGCTTTAAAAAAAAAAAGAATGGAAAAAAACCGAGCCATTTTTCTCGCTAATCATTTGATTCCTGGGTGGGTCAAAAGTCAAGAGCACTTGTCTCGCGAACGAACGCGCGATGCAATGGTTTCAAACACGGGCACACTCAATTAAAAACAAGTGTCTCCGTGCGCTTTGAATTTCACTCCCGAGAGCTGTACCCGTCAAAATCCGTCCGCTTACAACAAATGGTATTACTTGGTATTATTATGAATTATTATGGTATTATTTGCCGAGAGGATGCACCCTGCTCCTCGGCAAACACCTGCAATGGGCCGCGTGGAATGCGAACGAGTATTGCAGCCGAGGCGAGCGTTGTCTTTTCTTGCTAATTCTTTCCCATTGCCCGCAAAAAAACACACAGCTGTGTATCCGTCTTACGTTCCCATCCCCTTTGTGTGTGTGCGCGTGTGTTCGGCCGGATCGAGGGGGCTAAACGGGCGCGGCACGGGCTAGAGAAGAGATGGAGTGATGTGGTACAGGAGGACGTGGAGCTGAGTGGACTTGCCGATGACTGGTACCAGCGGTGTCAAGATCGGCCTCTGTGGAGGAGGCTCGTGAAGGACGCTACTGGGCAGTTGGAGGCAGTCGCCCTCCAACAACAACGGAGGGCGGAGGAGCGACGCTCACAACAACGAGCGGAGCGCCGGGTGGCTAATGCACAGCAAGTTGGCACAGTAGGGGGCACAGGTGGTGCATCAGCCAGTCATCTCGGTCATCTCGGTCAGTCGACCCGTGGCACCTGGGTCTGCCCCGTGACCTCCTGCCAGCGGGCGTTCGACACTTCACGTGGCCTCAAGGTGCACATGGCCTGGCACAAGTGTCGTGGTGACGTCACCGCCACTTAGTGGCGAATGGCGATTGTTGTTGTTGTTGTGTGTGGGTCTCTCCCCGCGCACCACCTTCAAGTCCCCGGAAGCTTCTGTGCTCCGCTGCCCCGCTTGCGTGGGGGGTGGGTGGGTGGGTAGGAGGGGGTGGTGTTGATGTGACCGGTAACCCGCCACGACGCTTGGAATGTGTAACACACGCGACGTGAAAGTCGGATTAGTCTGCCGGTGCTTGGGACAGCTGTTTGCCACACACGGCGCCCGGAGGAGGTCGCTGTGCCCTGCGCCGCAGTTTGCTTGACGCAGAGTCGCATGGTCTCCAAAGCCACGTGTTGGCATTGGTGGTGATTTGGTGGTGATGCTGGCCCATTTTGCCAGGTGGTGGGGGGAGGGATGCCTAATGCAGAAATTTATTTTTGGGCCATCTCCCCCGACCCCCCAATCGATGTTTAATCTCCTCGTGAGCTGACAGAAGGTAAGATGTAGAAATATAGAGGTAGAAATGAGTAGAACGTGGACAGAACGATTGAGGTGGTAATGAGACGGATGGAGAGAATATACCTGACAGAGGAGACGGAGAAGCAGCGAGATAAGAGATGTGCAGAGACACAAGACAGACGTAGTGAGACGAGAGAAGAGAGTTGCCGACAAGAGAGATTGATTCACGTGTCGATGGTAATTGTGTTGTTTTTTATGTGAATTCGTTTTCAATTCGAGTTGCTATATGGTACATCCACAATTTCCCCATGAAATGGAGGCACCTGAGCCTCTTGGAGTCCTTCGCTTTTCTTTTTCTCAGTCTCTGTGTTGGCACAAATGTTATGACCACGATATCACAAGCATCTCGGTAGTACAGGGGAGCATAGAAGGTTCCAAGTTACAGTCCCCATCGGCGGTCGACTCAGCCCTTCTTCGTCTCACTGCGGGTTGGTAAAGTAAGGACCACATTGTGGGAAGTCAACAGAGACTCCACTTCGGAAATACAACCACCTCCTTCTTCGCCCTCCCTTAGTAACACGGACGGTGAAGTATGGTCAAACAAGTCACCTTGACCGATAGGGCACGTGAGGCTGTCGTTTGGCAACGAATCGACAAAGGGCTGTAAGTTAATTTACTGTAATGCAATCGCCGGAGTCATTTAAAAAAATTAATTTGTGCAATGGGATGAATTTAATACGCTTATATGTAAAAAAAAAATCTATTTCCGATATCTTTTAATGCATCAGATTGCATTTATATCTATATATAAAAAACATGTTCCAATTAATTAAATATGCCTCCGTACGAAATTTTACAGATTTTTTTAGATAGCAATTTGTATCCAAAATACGACGCGGTTTGTGTTTCACAAGCAGCCTTCGAAATGCCACGGTTGTGCTTGGTGCCATCAGAAACTCGGGGCTTGGTTATCGCCAGAGTCCTCATCAAGAAAATCATCTGGCGATGCTGCGTTGGCGGTGGTGCCCGAGCACAAATAACGGCAATAAAACCTGAGCACATTTGACAATTGCCACTGTGGCCTTTAAAGGACAAACATATAATAGGTAACGCTCTGGGCAATGACCCTTCTTTGTGCTATCATATATGTGCCATGAGGAAGGGTCATTGGCCGAAACGTCAGCTATTTTACATATTTCCCCCCTTTTGAAGCCACACTGTTATTGACGAATGTGTTGAGTTTTTTTGAAACCGAATCAAGCTCGCACCTGCACAGACCATCACTCCCGCCGGCATCTGTAAACAAAACGCCTGAATTTTTTCCCTGGGACCAATCACTTCGGCTTATGTCAATGACACAGCATTCCTAGGACAATATAAATAGGAATCCAAAGCTGGCTTGGAGCAAAAATTTGAATTCAGGTTTCTTGGTGTCAACGTCCACGTCCTCTCGCCTCTTCCTCAACGAGAGGTACCTAACCCACGCGTCTGACTGCAAGCGAAAACATTTCGTTGAAATGGTCCGAGTGGATGTGAACCGTTCAGGGTGCCCAATTCGCACGTTGGCCAATGTTTCACACGTTGGCCTCTGTTTGTTTCTTCGGCGAAAAAAATGCGCCGACGTCCTCATCACCAACAACGCTTAAAATCCGCCAAGGTCGGCGCGTCTCGAGCTATGCTCCGTCAAGACGTCAATCCGGGGGTCCGGGACATCTGTGAAATGAATCCGTTGTCGTCGTTGTTGTTGTCGTTGTCGCAGGTTTTCAACCGCTTGCGAGATGAGTCCTTCTCTCGCTCGGGGCGTCGTGATCTGGGCGGCCGTGTGCGCCGCAGTTTGCGCCGCGTGGCCGCAGGACGACTGCTCGCCGCCGAGGTCGCCTCGGCCCCGACCGGCATCCCACGGCACGCGGCCGGCGCGTCCCAGATCCTCCGCCGCGGATAGGTCCAACGACGCGGCCGGGCAACCGGCGGCGGAGGCCGACGCCGTCGCGGCCGCCGGCGAGAGGACAGGCGGTGGCCGAGGGCCCAACCGACACAAGATTCACGGCCGCTTCAACATGGACACGGTGAGTACCTCCCGCGCGTGATGCCCCCACCCCCCCACTCACCTTGACTGTGAATGTGTCGCCGAGCAAAGACTGGGCGGACAAATTTCCGTGGGGTTCCAATTGCGACAGTGGGGAGAAGTAGCGCTCAACGTGCTTCCGATTGATTAATTAAAGTTATTTTAAATAAATGGGATGGGTAATGGGATGAATGCAAATTATACGTCCTTCATAAAAAAACATGTTTGATTTGTGTACAGGGTGAAAGCTTATACATTCTTTATCTATTGTCAAATGATTTATTAAGGACTGAGTGATGAGATTTTGAGGTAAAATTACTTGCACGTGACACTCTCCGTCGAGTTGTGGTTAGTATCAGGAGGCTACTGCACAAAAGGACACGGAATCACAGTACACGATACTGGTAGTGGGCAGTGAAGAGAAACCATTGTTTTAAAGTCGGCGAGTTATGCAACCTAATAAAAAGATAAACACGGGTAATTTTTTTTTATTCGAATATATTACGTCTCATCCTTATTCATGGAAACCCAGTGAGCGGGGGTCCCTCATTGTGGTCCTAATGCGAATTCTGGAGATCGAAATTTTCGTGCATTGCCGGTGATCACGGTTTTTGCGGGCGAAACTCGTGCGTGAAAGTGTCTGAAATTGTCATTGTATTAGTACGCGATTACGAGCGATGGGTGTCCAAGAAAAAAAACTTTGTGTTTCCTTCAGAGTGGGAACTTTCAGTGAATTATTGAGTTTCTTTGCGTGGCCCATCTTGTGGGGAGAACATGCAGTGAACACTTTCAAATGTGAATTATTAAGGGTCTCGATTAACCCATGAATGGGCTGTCTAATACAAGAGAAAATGTAGGTTATTCAAATATTATGAAACACCCTTAACATATGTTACATATTAATAAAAACAATTATTCGCATATGGAACCAGACACATGTGAATGACGTATTTATCTTGCGACCATTTAAATTTAGTCGTTGAAATTAACAAGTCTAAATCCTGTCAACTGGTCAATGATTCCAAGAGCCTTACAATCGATTTAAATCAAATTCCTGCTCAGATGGGCACTCAGGTGGTACTCATCTCCCATCTATAGCCCTGAGCCAGGGGAGGAAGCTCCTCATTCCTTTGGAGGAGGGAAAGTCTATCCATATGACAACCACTGCTAACCTCCCCACAATGTGGTCCTTATTTTTCACAACCCCAGGGGGGATGATGGGCTGAGTCAGCCGGCCTACGTAGGTGAGATGATGCCACATGTATGCTCAGGATACAGGCAACAGGGTGTTCATTTATCTAAGAATGGGAATTAACTTTAAATGAATGGCCAGTAGTAAGGGAGGGGCGGAGTGGTGGCACAGTGGTTAGCGCACTGTGGTATGAACCCGGTGAACTGTGTTCGATTCCCAGCCACGGCAAATATCGGGCACTGAGAGATATCTAAACCAGTACCAAGTTCCCCCTTCACCAACGTACACTCACCAGCATGGTGAAGTATGGTCAAACAACCCCTGAGTGAATAACACGTGGTAGAGAGAGAGGGGCCTTCACCCAGTAGTCAGTTGACATAGGTCTGGAAATAATGTCCGCGCATAACGACAGGCACCGGGGGTGAAATGGACATGCATTATTTACAGCCCACGGTTCAATCCACTGTACAAATATAATGAACAACGAATATATATGTGTTGCATCTCTGCTCCTTACATACATATTGCACTCGCATTTTTGTCTGCAGACATTTGTATTAGTGGCCTCTTAAAAAAAAATCTAAGCTGAAGAGCCACATACAGCGCATCGGCGCACGCTTCCGTCGAGATAACATCCTGCATCGTTCTAGCTCGCCGTATTGCAGGGATGCTAGCTACCGTGGCGTCATTGTTAGCAACACTCGCAGGGTTCAACCTCCTGGCACGTTCCTAAAAATCTCCCCCCCCCCCATCTTGTCTGTCCAGCCAGCAGTAGGAATGGTTACAACGCAGAACGATAATCTTTATTCATCCTGGATAAATCCGATGAGCTATGGAGCTCTTTGTCGCAGATGTCCAGTTTGGGGTGGGTCAGAAAGTTACGACAGACAAACGACGCAACAAACGATCGGAGTGAAAAGTATGGGAAAGAGAAACATCACGAAAAATAAATGCGTAATATTTAAAAAGGATGCGACCCAAGTACAAATTGCAAAAGTAGATCAATTCCTGATTATATTTCAACAATAAATGCAAACTTGGACAAAGCAGCAAAACAACAACAACAACAACAGTCCCAGACCACAGCAAGACAACGACACACAGTCCCTCAATAAAGTTGCGCGTTAACACAGTCGATCGGCAGGCCGCATGCCATTGGGTAACACCTGGGTGGCTCCCACCTCTTCCAAAGACATCTGACCAACGTGGAAGAGTAGGCCAATTACCCTGTAAGAGAATAGACTAGTTCCCTCGCTGCACGAGTCGCGACCTTGAACAAGCAATTGCAGAGCTGCCCCTTTACCTTTGCATTGCGATTTGACGAAGCGCTTGACACATTTCGATTTAAAGCTTTCGTGACTGCAGGGATTCATCTTCTTGGTTCTTTCGGTAAAGTCACGTAGAATGGAAGTAATAAAATAATAAAAAATAATAAAAATAAAACGTAATAAAATGTTATGTTTTATTTTTATTAATAATAAAAATAAAAACATTATAAAATATTATGTTTTATTTTTATTATTTTATTACTTCCCTTCTACGTGACTTTACCGCTTGACACGTGTTCCGGGGGGCGCGCCTTCGCGTGTCGAGCCTCCGTGTCGCGTGGTGCCAGCGTGTCGCCCCTCCGCGTAACGGTGCCGTTCTGTCGGCGTGCGAGCGAGCGCAGTGGGCCTGTCCGGGGATGGAGTCCAGGACGTGCACGAGCCCCTCCGACTGCCAGGGCTGCTACGGCCTCTTCACGTGCTCGCGGACGCGACGGCTCTGCGTTCACAAGCGCGTCGCGCGCAAAACCGGTGAGAGAAGCCCGGGGGGGGGGGGGGGGGGGGAGTTAGCGAAAGCGAGGCACGTGCAGGAACAATCTGTCGCTTGTTCCGTCACTCGCTCTCAATGACCCCCCCCCGGTTTGCCCCCCCCCTCCTCTCCCCTTCAGCGCACTGAATGCGCTATCCCCGATGCGAAATGTTCACGCACAACAGAAAAAAGATATTGTTGTGTTACAGTTCAACGTCACATATCCGACTCGCTGGGCATTGGGGGTCGAGGTGGATATATGAAAAGGCCGGATATGTGAACGTCTATAGAGAATGACAGTTATGGGCTTTTAATTGGTCAGGGCAGAAATGTAATTGCCGGATATGTGACGTTGCACTATAACAATTAATACTAATTTAATACATTTATCCATGAAAGCCTCACCGAGCCTCAGATTCATTTTCAGCAGGGTCCTACATGCCAATTTCATTAATGGGGTGTTTGGCATTTGCGATACGCACTTAAATGAAATTAGCAGCTACCTGTTGTCAGTGTTTAAAATGAAAATGCCCGTAACCGGTGTTTGTTTTTTTGTCGTGACAGTATTCATACCCACGTGGACACGTTCCTTTGGCAAAGTTAGACATCGATGCATTTCATAGCAAAACAAAAACATCTCTGGGAAAAGCCTCACTGGGCCTCAATGTTACTCTTCAGGAGGGTTCGACACGAGGATGTTTGGCTAAATCGTTTGACTGGCGCATCGGCGTGTGGAGGGAAACCCCACCACTTGTACGAATGGAGTAACATGCTGGTGAATTATGGTCACATCGCCACCCTGACCGACGTTTCATTGGGTGGGTTTCATCCAGCAGCAGATTGACAAAGGGCTCTGCATTATTTTCTAATTATCGAATTGCATCACATACATCAATCGCCATTCACGCATCCCTTATTAATTAAATTTCCACCGCTGCAATTTGAAGAATTAAAAATGTACCTCTTGAGACGGGTGACCGTAAATAACCGTGGGTGTTTTCACCTCTTCGAACGGAAGGACATCGCTGGAATTTGCTTAGAAATGAGCGCGCAATCAGAAGGAGCGATGCACAAGATCAGCAATAGCACTTATGTTTGGTCGATATATTCCTGCAGCCAGACAAATCGCCAACAATGCTTTGTGGAGTACAACAATGTACGTGTAAGGGTTGTAAGCCGAGATGATCCCGTGCCTTTGCGGCTGAGCTAAGCTCTTTAATCATCATTTGTTGGTAACCACGTATCATTACTCAAACTCACCTCCTGGCCCCCACATCACTGCCACTCAATGGAGATATATTACATTAATACTCACCAGCACCCCATTAGGCGCATTATGTTCCATCAGCACGATGAAGTATGACAATGACTCACGTGCCAAATATCGCACCTCTCTTGCCACACCTTTCCTGCCACTTGCGAACACTCCCTACATGGGAACTGGGTTCACGTCACAGGAAGAGCAGTGGCGCACTGATTAGCGTGCTGCGATGTGAACTTGCGTGACCCTTTCTGAACCCACGTGACTCGCTGTGAACCCACGTGACCCTGCTTGGATTCCTGGCCAAGGGCTCACATCGGGTCACGCTCTGGCATGCTTTCGGGTCGTATTGTTTGGCACGAGGTCCGACGTTTCGCTCCGCGCGCTGGTGGCTTATTCAGCAGCTGAATGTGTTTTTCGGTGCAAGTCATAAAACACGTCTAAGGGGCTGCAACAGCCGCAACCACGAACGCCTGCGTGCCAGTGGTGGCGGCGAGTGATATCCGAACCATTCCCCATGTGTCTCCTATCAACGACGCGCACGAACTAGCGTGGCGAAGTATGGTCAAACAAACCCCCATGATCAGCACGGATTGGGGAGACATTCATCCAATAGTAAATTAACAAAGGGCTTTATGGGTAAGAGTATTATTAATCCCACATGGCAGGGAAACGCTAAAATAATTATCGCGTTATTTCCCCTCACTCGCACAGCCGTGCACCTGAACTGACCAGGCAGCAGTAATAGCTGGCGCTATGTTTTGTTGTTAAGTCATCATAGCATGCATGCTACATACTCGCCAGCCCTACTGATTTGAGTGTAAGTTCCGCCAAGTTTAAAACTCTTTAGGGAAGAAAATGAAGACCTCACAAGACCGGGAGAGGGGAGGACTGCCTCTGAATGTTCTTACCTTGAGTGGTGCTTTGTTGTTGTTGTTGTTATTATTTGGCAACTAACAAAAACCTGGACTTTTGAGGACAATAGTGCCTCACCTACAGGATGATCCTGGGAAATCCAGTACAGGCGACAACCCGAGGTGTGATGAATCAGCTTTGAAAATCGGCACGTGGTAAACGGGTTTAAAAAAAATTAACCCGTAAAAACAAAGTTTTTCACTAAAATTCTTTATATGCGTGGCATCGGTTTTATTTTATTATTCATTTCTGTTTTTCTTGAGTAAGAGTTTCATTTTTATCACATTGGTATTTTAAATTAAATATGAAAAAAAAATTCCTAAAAAGTGGAAAATTTTGGAAAAAAAATTTCACGAAAAAAAATGGTCACGCACAACGAGTCTGTGTGCAAAATGTCAGCTCGATTGGATCACGGGAAGTGGGTTAAAAAACGACCGAAAGATTTGCACGGCCGTAAGCGCGCAAGCAAGCAAGTGAACTTAATATAAAGGTTTTAAAAAAAACGACGAGCTGGGCAAGCCGAGCACCGTGAATGTGCCAGGGCTGGTGAGTTCGATCACCGCGACCTGTGCAAACTTCTAACGACCACCGCTGCCCCCCCCACCCTCTCTCTCTCTCTGTGCCAGCAGGGATGTTCCAAGCGAGCCTCCTCCAGACGCGCTGACAGTCACTCGCCGCGCCTCGCTCCCTTACCTTCCCAAGGGATTTTGCGACAAACGGCAGGCGCTTGATATAATTTCTCTGCACCTCCTCCGGAGACTACTTTAAACCTACTTTTAGTTCACCAGGTACGGCCCACTTAACTATGTAGGTCTCTTTGTCAGAAGCGAAATGGCCGCAAATGATAGCTCGTCGAAGTGCTTCATCACGTGGGAATGTAAAGCAGGTAAATGCTCCAGACGCACAATTCTAAACGTGGAGAGAAAAACCGGAGGACCCGGAGAAAAGTCCACGCCTCTACGGCGAGAGAGACACGCAAACTCCAAATAAACAGCAGGTGTCAGGGTCGGGATCGAACCCACGCAATCCTGTACACCAGGTGAGGTAGTTAACATCTCACCAATCGCGGCGCCTCATTCTGTATAGGTAAGCAGTAAATATGCTTACTCTCTGGTTCTTTCGGTAAAGTCACGTTGGTATAAAATTAAAGAAATCACGACGTTTCGGGCGCAACACAAGCGTCCACCATCAGGTGGGAAAGCATGTTTTTAAAACAGTCTGCCTCAGCAGCAGACCACGCTTTCCCACCTGATGATTACCGAACGAACCAAAGAGTATGGATTACTGCAGTCACGAAAGCTTCAAATCAAGAGTAAATATGCTGTTACACTCCGATTTACACGTGATTTTCATATTTAGTTATTTTTTGTTTAATCCGGCCTGCCTCTCCCTGCTCCCGCGATGAACCTGGATGATCGTGATGTGGCTGCAATGCGCAGTCGACCTCGTGCGCACTCGGCGACTCGTCTCGCCACGGTGGGGGCCCCTTCTCGCCTTACGAGGCACAGAAACGTCGCATATGCAAAGTAACAAGACATTAGAAGAAGAAAAACTACACCGGGACAGGATTGCAGGGTTTTTTTTGTATTATTCGTTGTGACACTGCGGTAGTGTGTAGTGGATTTCAAGGCAAAGCCTGTCACGGTTTTTTTCGTTCGTCTCTTCCTCTTCTCTGCCCGAGGCAATTGAATGAGCCGATCATTCCGCGAGTTCTTATCTCGTCGCGTTTTTCATCACGAGCAGAGCTATCGTCTTGCGCGTTGCGTTGCTCGGTGCAGGTACGGACTTGTGAACGAAACTTTATCCGTGTTGTTTCCCCCCCTCCCCCCCCCCGTTTTATTTCGACGATGCCCTTTGAAAGTTTGCACTTTTTTTCTCTCTCTCTCTCTCTTCTCTTCTCCCTGTACAAAACGTTTAAACATTAAATACATCCACCTCTACGCCTCCGATGTGTCTCGCTGGAATTCCACGCGTTCCTCGCGTCTAATCCCCCATGACCGACACGGTGTGGTGCGGAGGCATCCATCCAGAAGTCGATTGACAAAGGGCGACGCGAAATGCAAAACAAACTGAGAAATCGCCTGCAGAGTGCCGCCAGCAGGTCTGTCTTAATTGAATGAACGCAACGCACATGATCACATCGGGACATTAATCAGTTTAACACGTAGGCTTTCGCGACCAATATTATTCGTAATAAAGGCTTTTTGGGTTAGATCGCGTTACTTATAAATGTGTCGTAACCCTCCACCACCCGACACGGCCAAACAGTAAAAAAATGTGTCACGTTTTACAAAGGACAAAATCATTCACTTCTTTTGCCCACCGGTGTGTTGAAGAGCGAATCAACATCATTTGAAATGTTTCAGTAGTACGACGTTTCGCTGGTAATTACATCCATCTTCATCGGGCGATTTGCCAGAATGGTGAAGCCCTCCACCTGCTCCCGGTCTTAAATAGAGCAGCAGCAGAGTGACGTCATCATTTCATTCAATAAGGTGCGGTGATTTGAGGCGACACATTTTGTACTGTTTGGCCGTGTCGGGTGGTGGAGGGTTACGACACATTTATAGATAACGCGATCTAACCCATAAACCTTTATTATCAATCGGAACATTAATGTCGACTTCATTTACCCCTCCCCCTGTGCCCCCCCCCCCCGTGAATGTCGATCAGTGCTCGCTCGACGTAGATGTGCAGAGCCCTGCTCCTACAGGGCGGTCCAGATGTCTTGTAACTCCCAATTCATTGTGTTTTAAATAAAAGTAAACTTTTAAAAAAATATATAGTAAGTTTTAGAGAATAAAATGGGGCGGTCACAAGAAATCTGGACCACCCTGTACATCCCATATGACAGAACAAAGACGCAGATCCCCCGTATAGCCCTCAAGAGACTGTTGGGGCAAGTGCAGTTAGCGAGCACCTTTTAAGGCTGACACGGCACACGAGGTGGTGGGTGGCCATCACTACGCCCGGTCGCCTTTGTCTCCCTCGTGGCGATGTTCACACGTTGCATCAGATACTTATTTATGGCTGAGTCGACGTAGGGCAGGACTAGTTCAGATATTCATCACCGGTTTTGCCCGTTATCAGCACACACAAAGACAAAGACCCCCCCCCCCCAGTATAGCCTTAACAGACTGCAAGGGCAAGTGCTGTTAGCGAGCACCTATAAAGGCCGGAACGGTACACGAGGGGGTGGGTAGCCATCACCACGCCCGACCGCCTTTGTCTCCCCAGTGGCGATGTTTACACACCGCACCAGGTACTCATTTGAGGCTGAGTGGAATTAGGAGAGGCCCAGGACCGGTTCAGATAATCGTCACTGGGTGTTGGCCGTGAGCGGGAATCGAACCCGTGTAGCCGGGTTCATAGCGCAGCGTAGCACTAACCGCTACACTACCGCTCCCCCTGAGGACACACACATACTTACACACACACAGACACACACACAGAAACACACAACAACAACAACAACCGCCATTCGCCACTAAGTGGCGGTGACGTCACCACGACGCTTGTGCCAGGCCATGTGCACCCTGAGGCCACGTGAAGTGTCGAACGCCCGCTGGCAGGAGGTCACGGGGCAGACCCAGCAGGTGCCACGGGTCGACTGACCGAGATGACCGAGATGACTGGCTGATGCACCACCTGTGCCCCCTACTGTGAACTATCTACATCTGAACCAGAGCTCTGTACATCACACGGGGCTCGTTTATCAACAAATTATGTGTTTCGCACGATGTGAATATTGAATAAGCACTTGAACAAATACCAATTGATAATAATGGATAGAATGTGCCATGGTGGGCCGCGTGAACTGGAGTTGAGAAAACCTTTGATTCGCCCCTGATGGTTAAATCTGGCTGAACAAGGGAGGCGATGCAACATTTACCAGTGCAGATGCGCCACTGTGTTTTCACTGGTTTGTATTTAACCAGGGAAGAATTTACATATATACTGTATATATATATGTGTATGAAGGGCACGTTAGCAACAAAGTTGGCTTAGGAAGCAAACAAAACAAAAAATCCCTTGGTTAATTCGTAAAATGGTCTTAAATTATTTGCATAAAGATTCCTTGCCAAACAAAAAAAAATAACTCAGCCAGCATGAACAGGAGCGCAGCGATGAAAAATTCCCTTTTGGGCTACTCGGCACCACCCTCATCTGAAATCTGGCACCGACCTTACAGGCAGGTGCTTGTTTATGAATTACACTCTTACGAATGTACTTCTCTGTTTTGGCTATCACCGTGCATACGGGTTACACACAGATGCCGGTTAATGTGTGGCTTTCATCTCTGGGATTCTGTAATTACAGTAGCAGTACAGGGTTTTAAAACAATCTCATCACTCAGTCGTTGCTGTTGAGGAGCTCAAACTGGGTTTACCAGTTCACCCACATCGTACATTAGTCCGCACAAAGCCACAGCAGAAATCTGTACAGACCACGGGCGGTGGACAATATTTTTGGATGTCAGTAGGTGCATGTGGATAAATGAAAGTGGATTGCGATAACAGAGTTATAAACAAGGTCATTTAATTGCGTAAATGCCTCTTGAATTCCTGAAGATGCCTGCAGCAGCGTGTGGCACAAGACGATGGGAAACCACTCAACACGCAGAGCCTAGCCTGGAAAGTAAGCCACACAGCTGCATAAAGTGTTTTTGTTGTTGTTGCACACAATTCACTTTCATTGGTGTTATGAAGATGTCGACACAACGTCAGAGTCACCATCTCGGCCAGTAACCCCACGAGATAAATATTCCGCCTGGGCCCCAGTGCCACGTGGACGGCGAGCACTGTGGCAGGGTCATCCCCCCCATCCCCTTGCCGCCAGGTGCGGGTCAATTAAACTGCTCGCATCGTTCCAGAGGTGACTATCGATTATCGCTTGGGCGGATCATACTGTTCGCCGGCTAATTACGCTGGAGAAGATATACATTGGGGCACAGCGTTGCGTGTGCACATTCCCACCTACAGTATTACGCGCTCGTTCTATTTTTAGCGGCTTCTCATCCGTCCCTCGGTGATCAATTATTTTAATCAAGGAGGTAAAGACAAAAGGAGCGGTCGTGCAATTTGCTCGCTCGCTCGCTCCGCTGCTGGCGGAAAGGGCCTCCGCAGAGACGAAGCTCAGGAGAGCACCTCCAATGAGGACACTTTTGGCCTACTCTTCCACACTGGCAGGAGGTCTTGGGAGAGTTGGGAGTGACCCACGCTTTACCCCACCATGGAACAATGGCGTGAAACAACACGTTCTACACTGAGCCATTGGCATATTTTTCAGAAGCGACCTGGCCACAAATGATAGCTCAACGAAGTGGCTTATCGCGTGGGAATGTATAGCAGCCAAATACTCCAAACGCACGTTTCTAAATGTGTGGAGGGGAAAAACGGGAGGACCCGGAGAAATGTCCACGCCACTACGGCGAGAGAGACACGCAGACTCCAAATATAAAGCAGGCGTCAGGGTCGGGATCGAACCCACGCAATCCTGTATACCAGGCGAGGTAGTTAACATCTCACCACCGCAGCACCCCAATGCTGCGTATGTAGGCAATACATATGCTGTTTAACTCCGATTTACATGTATTTTGCATATATATTTGTTTTATCCGGCCTGCCTCTCCCTCCTCCCACCATTACCAGTGATAATTGTGATGTGGCTGCATTGCGCAGTCGAAGTCGTGTGCATTCGGCCATGCATCCGAGCCCTGGGAATAAACAGGGAGAATGCCACACAAACACTGCCATTTCGCAAGGCAAAGAAAAGCCCTTCGTACTTGAAACAAATGGGCGGCTTTAGCTTTATCGCTGGCCTGCTCCTTGTCACCCCTCTTGCTCTTTCACGAATGTGGTTCGTGAATTGTTTGTTTAATGCATTTCACGGCTGGGTTGGGAACAAAAGGGCAGAGAGAGGGGGAAGAGACGGATGAGGTTAGAATTTGAATCTTTGTGTAGATTTATTACGACCCAATGTTGGGCTGCAGATGTTAAAGTATGGAAATTAAGAATATGTTTTACCCTTTCTGGCAATTAAACAGGTGGTGTTACGATATTCAAACACTAAATAGAAACCTTTTGCAAGGAATCAAGTCTGCATTAACCACACTCAGTACTTGTGGTGAACATGCAAACAAAATATGTTCTGATAATAGATGGCATTGTCTTTTACACTGATAGGACTACTCCAGAGAGAGCCATAAGGCCTAGTCTCACCAGTGTCAGACCAGAACACGCCAAAAGGCGAACGGGAACATATTAACACCTGCGTTTATTGCCAGAAATGATACAACCTATTCTTATTTTTCATATTTTAATACTGGCAAAAAAAAATATCCCACGATATAGTGTAGTGACAGCACCTCGTCGCATAACGTAGTGTAAATTCTGAAGGCATCTTTAACTGGGATTCGTGAGGGTTTTTTTATTCTTCTTGAATTTGGTCTATAAAATTTGGCAAATTGATGGACAAATACTAAAAATATGTTTAATGGCAATAGTAAAAAAAATTAACCCGTAAAAACAAAGTTTTTCACTATAAATCCTTTATATGCGTGGCATCGGGGCGGCTAGAGTCCTCTCGTCCTCTGGCTTGAGATGGCTGCCACCTATGGGTCAGATGATTGTGTGCCAGCATTAACCAATTGGTAAATAAATATTTAATTTATTTTTCCCTAAACAGTGTAAAATTCTGGAAAAAATTTTCACGAAAATTCATTGTCACGCACAACGAGTCTGTGTGCAAAATGTCAGCTCGATTGGATCACGGGAAGCGGGTTAAAAAACGACCGAAAGATTTGCAAGCAAGCGAACTTAATATAAAAGATTTTTAAAAAAAATCATAATTGACAGACATTCAGGCCACAGCGGATGGACGATGACCTCCATGGGCTGTGTTGTTGGTCGCGAGGGTTTGTTTGGCGAGCCCACACGATCGGGGTTTAGAGTGCGATTCAATGCAAACGTGCTTCTCGGGACGCCGGACACACCTGTGATGTGCATCGCGGGAGTAAGCATGCGCTTATATACACACAGAGTATAGACGTACGAGACAGAGGAATGCTTTCAAAATACATGTCGCAGTGTGCTAATCACTGTACCGCCACTCCAGTCGTTAAACATGCACAGACCGCTCTCAATGACATATTTTCAAGAAGGAAATTTACGATACGTGGAGTGGTGGCGCAGCAGTTGGCGCACTGCACTCTGAAAACCTGTCGAGTCGATTGTGATTCCCAGCCATGACCAACACCGGCGGCGCGTGATA
Source organism: Lampetra fluviatilis (assembly GCF_964198595.1). NCBI lineage: Eukaryota > Metazoa > Chordata > Hyperoartia > Petromyzontiformes > Petromyzontidae > Lampetra > Lampetra fluviatilis. Next base: position 12,366,102 of record NC_136285.1, on the reverse strand, counting down.
TCTCAACCGGCCCCGGGTGTGCCTCTGTTCACCAACTCGCAGCGAGCAGCGTGGGAAAGTATGGTCGAACAGTCCTTACCCCCCCCCCCCACGAACTACTGGGCCTGAGGGAGAGCTTCATCCAACAGTGGATTGTGGCAAGTGCCTCCGATAAGATGAAGATGCAATCGACGAGCGAAAAGAGACGCGTGCTTTACATTTCCAATGCTGCGTATCATTTCTCCAACGTGGACGTGCAAACCCAGGGGGGGGGGTGCAGGATGTTGAGAATCCCACAGAGTTCTTCAGCGAGAGAATAAATGTGGACTGATTAGGTCGCCCCCTTGTGGAGGCTAAGATACGGTGAAAAGAACCAGACGCTAATCTAACAAACCCGCGGCACCGCGCAAACATTCAATTGAGCCCAGGGTGTGCAGTGGCCAGCACGTATAGATATCCATCGGTGAGCATTTATTCTTATTATGGCTGACGATACAGCCCTAAATCACTTGCCTGAACTGGCTGAAAAATCTGTATTTTCAAATGATAAAAATTAGATGGAAACGATGCTCGATTGTTACATGCCAGCTTATGGAGGAGCAAAGAAAACTGAGCAAATGACACCGACAAAGGATAAATAATTCAAGCGAGGCGGTTGAAAAAAGGGAGGGAAATAATAGATGTTTTAAGTAATCGGATTGTGGCCACAAATCGCAACAATCCATCGAATCGCCGATAGGGTTGAATTATTGACGACCCGATGGTTTAGCTGGAAGGGCTTGCGGTTACCCAATCACGCACACGCTGACAAATCTGTTGAGGGTGCCGGCGGTACAACTGCACGAAATGTTAACTACCTTGCCTGGTATGAAGGAGGTCGTGGGTTCGATCCCGACCCTGACGCCTGTATATTTGGAGTTTGCATGCTATCCCACTGGTCGCATGGGTTTTTCTCCAGGTCCTCATGTTTTTCCCTCCACTTTTAGAAACATGCCTCTACAAGTATTCGGCTGCGATAATTTTCCACGTGATAAGCCACTTCGTTGAGCTATCATTTTGGGGCCAGGTCGCTTCTGAAAAAACTAGCTATACAGCTCGGTGGGCCTTACCTGGTTAAAATAAAAATGATTTTTTTTTTTATAGTTTTAATATTAATATCTCCAAGGTCTATGGTCTGGAAGAAGTGGAGGCCAAGGCGCGGGGCTACAAAGCAGCATGGGAGAATTAAACGGTTGGGGTAGAGGCTGAGGTGGGTGGGGGTTCATTTAACTCCTTTACACCAAGGGCCGATGCCAACCGCGCAGTGCCCACATGCTTCCACGAATCCACGGCTACCCACTTCACGCGGCGCCAAAGATGACATTTCACAGGAGAGAGGAGGCAGCGCAACCTGACTGTTGAAACCGGCAGGAAATGGGCATGACAATGGGTACGATCAGCAGGACACAACGAGGAATTGAGGTAATCGATGTACATCGAGCTCTGGGGCCATGGCGAATTCCACACGTGGTCTGCTGTAAAACGATTGCTGCTGGGGCTTTGTACATGCTAGTGGACGGTAAAAATATTTTTTACAGAACCCTTGAAAATTCCTCAGCCCTCGTGTACAGAAGTACACACACGTGCACGGAAAATCTGTCCGTCTGCTGCAGGATGAGGGCCTCAACGCCACATCTGCATGGATCATTGTTGTTACAGGACCATACATCGCCATGCTGGTTCAGGTGGCAGCATAGAAGTAGAGTACAGCAACAGATTTGTTGCTGCACTGCACTGCACTGAACACTTATTACAACCTATTAATTCAATCCAAGCACTGTCGACGCTGAAACATTGCTTGGCTTCCAATGTATGGCACGCAGTGTAAATATATGAGATGATATAATGAGATAGCCAAAACATCAACATATTTCTTCAGCGTGGGAAAACAACTCAATCGTCTGACCTGTAATAGTTGCAGCATTGATGCAGTGGCACATTCGCGCGAATGCAATCACAGTGCTCCAACGGTAACGTTAACCTCTTCCTGAGAGGCCTTGCTAAATCATCATTATCATCATCAGTCATGTACCATTCACTGGAAGATGAAGGCCTCCAACCGAGACGTTTCTATCGTTCATGGTTTTGCAATGCAGCAGTCAACCGAGCACTTGCGGATGAATTGATTTCATAGCTCCGTCTCCACAGTGGAGGTACATTCAGAGTGTGTTGTTCACGCCTTTTGGGGAGCCGTAGTGGGTAGCGGTGAGCGGTCTGCACTACGAACCCAACGACCCCAGTTCGATTCCCCACTCATTGGCAACACCGGTGACGATTATCTCTACCGGTCCTGGGCCTCCCCTAGGTCGACCCAGCCTCAAATGAGTACCTGGAGCGGTGTGTAAAAAAACACTAGGGAGACAAAGGCGGCTGGGTATGGTGCTGGCCACACACACCCCCTCGTGTGCCGTGCTGGCCTTCATAGGTGTGCGCTAATAGCACTTGACCCAACAGTCTGTTGAGGCTATAGGAGGGATCTTTGTCATTTTTGTTCACTCCATTGGATGTCACTCCATCATTGAAATCGACCACCGGCCATCTCCTTCCTTCAGGCCATGATTTGTCTGCCCAAGCCCCGCTGCCTTTCATCAACAGCCAATATGATGTCTCTCTAACTTGCGTACGATATCTGATCCACGTTTCCTTCTTCCTGTCTCTCCAGCGTGCTGCGCGCACGTTGAACTTCTTTCACACCGTACACCGACGACGCGCTACAGGCCGGTCTTGGCCGCGGGCGTATTAAACGCAATCCACTCCTCGGTCGCTCGCCGAGTTTATTGTGCCGAGCAGATGCGTGCGAGGGGAGAAAAAAAAACAACTTGGCAGTCCCGCCGTACTCGCGCGAGGATTTACACACCATTAAGGAATTAATTATCCCTGAGTACAACTCAACTTGACTGTTGAAACCGATTGCCGTTGCTTCCGCCGTGTTTTCGGCAAGCTCACCCCATTATGTAGTTGCACCAATGCGAGCAAACCCGAGCCGCAACGATAATTCACGGCGCGTTGAAATTATACATGAAGGCATTTCATGTTGCGCCGTCGTAAAGCGGTGGTCTGGTTTATTTAAAAGCATAACCAGCGTTGAAGCGTAAATCGCCTTGAAGGTGATGCCTTTAAAGCCACGGTCTGACTGAAATATTCCCAGTTTCCTTTATGGGTAAAACGGAAATTAGTGGGCAGGATGTAGTAGTACATTTTTGCACACTACAGTTTTCCCTCTCTTTTAATGATCGTGATGAAATATGCATGAGTCACCGTCTGTGATTAAATCACGGAATGCAGTTAGGGCCTAGATATGCCGGCCAGAAGTTGAGCACCATTTGCTGCTCGGAGCCATGCCGAGTGCTATGCCCAGTAAGGAACACAACTCAATTCATTTGTCAATGACACTGTGTTGTGTAGCCTTAATATTAAAAACATATACATCATAGGTGACGTTTCGAGCCATTGGCCCTTCTTCAAAGAACATAAATGGAGTTAAGTAGAAAGTGGATGAGAGTTGGAGACTTCATTTTTACACCATGGGGGTTTGTTAAAAATAAAAAAAATTTGATGACCAGTTTTTTTTTAATTTGGCATATAACTAGTTACTGTATTGTAAAATGATATGGCTGTCAAGGATGCGTATAGAATTCAAAATATTCCGATATTGAATTGTCACATTCATTCTCCTGGTAATCGGTGTGACCGGTGTTGGATCATGACGACCTCTTACACATCCGCAGGGTGTGGGCGCAAAGGAGGCGCCTCATTGTGTGGAGGAAGCCACCCAAAGGACTTTTCAGAAGTCCTATGAAAAAAAAAATCACTTCCACGGACCGTGTTCTGGCACACAGGGGAAAATTGTGCTGCATATAACCTAATGGACTTTTTCATTTCGTGATACGATGCCTACAGCGTAACTGGAATGAATTGGAAAAAAGGAATTGCCCTGTCACATGCTGCCCATATGCAATCCTTTGGTGATGTTTTGGATGGTCTAACCCAGCGGTCAGCAACCAAAATAACAATAAAATAAAAAATTTTCGAATTTTAGTTTTTAAAAAAAACCTCAATATTTCAAGAGCCGCAATGCATGTGAATATATATGACGGTGGTCCTCAAGTAACACCACACAAAGCGGGCCTTAAAGAGCCGCAGGTTGGCGACCCCTGGTCCAACCTGTGCCCAGTTGTTGCCTGGGGTTATTTGGGGCCAAGTTGACCTCTCAGGCTGTGAAATGGACATCTGGACACAGCAGCCACCCATTTATTGTCCTTTATCCCTCGATAATTGTCTTCCAACTGGGCTGTCACTGTGATGACACGAGGCGCCGTATCCACTTGGAATCTCTCTCGGATCCCGTGAGAAAACGGCCCGTGAAGGTGATACTGCAGAACTAGTTCTGAGATCCCTTCTAGTGCCCTCTTCTCTCCGCTGGGGGGCGCTGCACTTGCCCACACACACACGCTGCTGCAGAGGAGTGGCAGTCCTGTCAACCCAGTATTGTTTCATTTGACGGAGCTTTTATATTACTAAAATGTAGTCAAAAGTGAAGGTTACTATGCTTTGGGTGTGCATTCATTGGTGACACATACAATGAACTCGCCCACCCTGAGAACCCGGTTTAATCGTGGGTTGGCTGAAACCTGGATTCAAACCAAAAACCTTGGCAGTCGTGGCCGAGTGCTCTGTGAAGACTGTTCACTCGGTCACCTCTCATTTGAATTTGCATTAAAACAACGTCGGGCAGATGATCGCGATGTCCATGATTGCTTTCTCGCGTTTTCCTTCATTGTAAATATTTGATGTGATGCCAGATCTAAACCAAGCATGGGTTGTTTTGAATTTCCAAAAGATTACTCCCGCGCACATTTTCACGGTTGTGCTGCGTATGTGTGTGTGTGTATTTCGAATCTCTTTCGCAACGTACGTAGCCAACCGTGTTTAATCGGAGGTGTGTAACTCTCAAGCATGTTAATCGGGCTGCACCGTGCGTTGCTGAGCATGCCGTCTGACGTTTCGCTACACGTGCCGGGAGCTTTTTCAGGTGCCTCGCGTGGGGAAAAAAACATTGGACATCGTGCCGAACGACACGTGGCACAACCAGAATAAAAACATTCGACGGACCTTCCAAAATATCGTCTACGCATAGAACTAAGGGTACAGGCGAATTGTGTACATCAGTTTAACACGTCGTAGGCTTTTGCGACCAATATTATTCATAATGAAGGTGTTTGGGTTAGATCGCGTAAGTATAAACGCGTCATAACACTCCACCAACCGACACAAACAGTGAGGGATTAGTCACGTAAACAAAACGCCAAATAGTTACGACTTCAGCCCACCGGTGTGTTGGAGAGTAAACACAACATTTAAAATCTGAGTCCGACGTTTCGCTGGTAATTACATCCAGCATCATCGGGCGATTTGCCGTTACTCGGATTGTAAATGTTGTGGATTCACTCTCCAACACACCGGTGGGCTGAAGTAGTAAACCATTTGGCGTTTTATTTACGTGAAAAATCCCTTACTTATTGGCCGTATCTGATCGTGGAGGGTTTCGACACATTTATACTTATACTTACGCGATCTAACCCAAAAACCTTCATTATGAATTGTGTATATCTTTTCACAAAAGTATGCTGCATTTACTAACCCACGGTGGAATGGTGTACGATAAAATTTCAATATTCTCACTTGTAAAAATATTACAGTTAGAACTTGGCTCGTTGGGTTTTACGAGCACCCTGATTTTACGCACATTTCTTTTAACACACACCTCATGTTACAAACATATGACGAGCTATTTTTTTCAGGAAAAGAGCTAAAGATTTGCAACGATAAGAACGAAACATGGCGTTGCACCGAACTTGAACAGCTGTACAATTTAGCAGACAAATCTTAGGACAACATTGAGAAGGTTAATGATGCATCCACCCTCTGTTGCTCCTGGATCCTGGAACCGCCTTTCCCCCAGCCGTCTGTGATGTCAACTTCCTGTGCGTGCTCAAGACAAGGCTCACAATCTCCCTCTTCTCCTAATCTGCCTGATTGATTGCTTCTTTCTCTCTATAAAGTAAACATTCCTAGCATGTATTTGCAACATCTTGAAGTGCAGCCACATTTAGATGCTATATTAAACCCACATTGCATTGTTTAATTCTGAGATTGGCCTTGCAATCGATTCTCGTGAAGAATAACGTAAACAAAAGGTGGTGTGTGTGTGCTCCCAAAGCAATCCACAAGCACGGGGACAAAGACTCGTCTCTGCTATGGGGCGGGGGAGCAATGTCGCGAAACGAGGTATCCTCGATTATAATCCTCATATCCGCAGGATAAAAATACTTGCCGCACGTAATAAAATGATAGTTTACACTCTGAGACATCTTCTTTACCAGTGGCAAAATATGGTAATAGGTTTTTACCCTTTCAACTGGTACAAAAAAGCCGGTACGCCTTTTGGCGTCATCTGGTCCAACACCAATGGAGACTAGGCTCTAAGAAAAGTTGTCTCGGGTGTGGACCAATCAACTTCAAGGACAGTGCATATCATTATCATCATCAGAGTTGTTTCTTTTTGTTTGCATTTTGACTGCTTGTGTTGTGGTTATTGCAAACATGATGCCTTGTATAAAGGTGTCAGTTTTTGTACCAGTTGAAAAAGTAAAAACCTATTACTACAAGATTATAGTTTCCGGTGCGTTTCCTCTTATTCGCGGTGAAACCCGCGAGTATTAAGAAGCCGCTTCATGATGCATTATGGGTAAAATCGTGGAGAAGAGGAATAATTCGCGCCGCACGTAACAGGAGCTTTCGCTGACTCGACAGCGCCGAGGATGAGGAGTTCTCTTGTACTATGACAAAACTCAAAAGCGGACCATGATCCCATTATTACGATGGCTTGGGCCGAGAGCGGTGCTGCATTGTGTCTCATGCGGTAGGTCAGATTTTCACTCCGCCGGTAAAAACATAAAAGGAAAATCGATGAACCCACGTTTGACGTACACCTTCAATATGCACACAGCCATACCGTGTTACACATGACAGTACATCTAATTGTATGTTTAAAATCGCAGTCTTATTTGGTTCGAGAAGGCATCGTGATGTATTAACTCATAAGGAGAGGAATATACCACTGCAACTGGCGCAAAAGGGGTGACATCTAATGGAAGCTACCATCTGGGTGTGTATGCGCTGATCCTGTGTCAACAATACCAGTGCCATTTTCAACCCCAGTGCCCTGCCGTTGATACCCGCGGAGGCTTCAAGTCAATCCAGGGTTTGGGAAAAAAATCCCCACGTTCCCTGGGCTCCTGTGATAATTCATCCTTTGGTTCACGCCATTGGTGACAAGGTTACCTTCATAACAAAATCGAAATTGAAAATCTATTTCTTGACAAATTGGATTTCATTTTTAATCCAGAAACAATTAATTTCCACGAAATTTGAAATGCGAAATTGACGCTACCGTGCTAATAATGGTTACCGCACTGCACTTTACATCCAGAGCTCACCGCTTCAGCAGGAACACCGCCGTTAATCGATGGGCAGGTCACGTGTGGTGGGGGTACGGCGTGGGGTCTTCCAAGGCGGCTAGCCAGCATCGAAGTAAGTCCAAAAAATACCCTCTGTGTTAGAGGCACTTGCAGCAGGAGTCTGAATGAGCAAGCAATTACAGCGCTCCACCTTTGCCTTTACATTTAGACGATTAATCAAGCAACCAGTTTGCTGGTTTGTTCAATTTAGCAAATGCTCTGGGTGCAACGTATTAACGTGTATCTCGCACGTTTTCTCCTGCGCGGTCGGGGAAAATACTGCGCAATCAGCACAACTGACCCGAAGCTAATATAAATGGTAATTGCGTAAGTCTAATCGTGGTGAGTAAGGCCCCCGTCTTGTAAGGAGCGAACGCGTTTTTTTATTGGTGTAACTTTTTCTAATAAGCACTCGTGCATGTTTATATGCGGAGGTACGTTGTAGGCAATGCATGCGTGTGGGTATGGCCCAGGATAAGTTTTGCGTAAGACAAAAAAAACCCACGATGAATTATGAATCATCTGTCACGCTGTCTTACGTGCGTACAATGGTGCCACGTGGAATGTGGAAGACGATAATTGGCATAAAAAATTCAAGACGTGGATCTCTGTTTCGATTGACAATGCATTCGTTCATTGGTTTGTAGCAACAGCGCCAACGCATGAATTGTCCTCCCATATTCAATAATAAACACACGTATAAACACTCATTAATTGGCTGGAAACATATTTATATATATAGGACTGCAGAGCTAGGGAAAATGTTGGTAGCACCAGCATGCCGGCTGGCTGCAATTATAGCTTGCATGTTATTCTTCAGCGAGTGTGAGATACAATTTGCACTAAACGACAATATGTAAAACCATACATTATTATTATCAATGAATCTACTGTAAGTCTTTAGGGGGTAAATTTGTGAATGGTAACACCTGTCGTGGCTGCAGCAGTAACGTGAACCCATTCATGCAACATATATAGATAGATGAACATTGATTCTAACACATGCTATTCAGTACATGTATCATGAGCTCAAATATAAATCTTAGTCAATAACTCAATAGATATATCCACCTATACCGTTTCCGCAATTTGAGACTAATTTCGCTTTTTTTTTCGTACGGCTGATGTAGATTCAGAGCAAACAGCGACAATTTCACATCGAGGTGGTCAAGCCAGACAACCGCATCAGGAGCGGCAGAGTGCATCGCTGTTGATGTCTCCTTCATATTCGTGGATTGGGAATTGTGTCGTTATACGTTGTACGGTCTGTTCTGGATGATCACAGTCGCACACTGGAGAGTTTTTCACTTTTTATTTCTGCATCAGGCATCCGCGTCTGCTGTGGTTTGTATAGTGGATGCGATTTAGGGTGGACCATGAGCTATTGATGTCAGGTCATTAGACACAATGTCCGTTTGAAACTCTTCCAGAATGGCCCACAGAAGGAGATAGCACATAACTTCTTTTGAGATCCCTTCAATTGACCTGCGATCCACACATCAGTCAACCCAAAATGTTGAATTCCTCGGGCTGGAATTGTTCTCAATTTAGTGGAAAACAAATGTAATGTCAATGTTTGCTGCAATCCTTGGTGATTGTGCTGAGATCAACCCAGAGCTGCTTGCCATCCCTTGAATTCCCTCGTATCGACACTTTCCTACCGGCTTTCCAATAAAGATGTTCTCCATATGATACACTTTAATTGTTTTTATTTTATTCTTAGAGCTACGATTGCCAGCAATTGTGAAGACCATCATCAGCTTGCTAGACTTGAAGGTATGGTTTAAGCATGGCTGGCTGCCTGGATTTCAAACCCAGGATCTCAGAAGTCCTCTGACCGCTGAGCGTACCATACAAGTCAGCTCCCAATTTTCATCAAATCCATAACACAAAACTTTGAGAAACACAGTACCGCACTGTATCCAATTCTGTTGATGGATTGTTTTGGTATCCCCAATGATGATGTGGAGATGTCTTTTTGGTGGTATAAACTATTGTCGTGCATATGTACGACGTCACAAAAAAAAGACTGTGGAGCGAACAACAACTGCTAATGTGTCCAATTCGGTTTGCATCTCGTCTTGCTAATGGCAAAGCAGCAGGGCACTGCAGGAGGTCTGGAAGCCACCAATTGTAGTCAAAGGAGCCGGTCATTTCCCTTTCTCCGCCTGGAGCACGGCCAGTAGTTCAATCCCCGCTGCTCATGAGAGCTGGATGCTCGTAAGATGGTTTTGGCAAGCTGCCATTACATTAACCATTCTTCATTTCCCATTTACCTCGAGCATTTCTTTTTTTTAAACCCAAGGGTTTTTCTTTTTACCTAGTCAGATTTTTTGTAGAGTGATTTTATTATCATATTTTGTACTTAATGGTTGACAGTTATTTAAAAACAAAAAAACAAAGGTAAAAGTGCAGGCCTGCAAATTGCTTTCTTGCATCACCGCTGACAGAAGCGTATCTCCTCCTCGAGGCGTGAGCTCAAGAGTAAATCATTTTCATGAGTTACACGTCATTCCTGTAACACAGCCGCAAGAGGAGCATGAGCACTGGTCTCGCTCAAGTGTCGGCACTCGCTCATCACTATTTAATATCTACACAAGTGACCTTCCATGTACATCAACTCGCAGAGTTCATATACGCAGATGAGATAGCCCTTGCAGCTCAGAGCACAACCCTCGAGAACATTGCCAGTGCTCTGACAGTTGGCCTAACTTTTTTGGAGGCATATTTCCATCCCTGGAGCCGGGCCGGATTGAGGTTCTTGTAGGCCCTAGGCACTTCTGTATCGTAGGCCTTCAGTGATAATCAACACCACGTAAGACTAGGCTCTAAGAAAAGCTGTCTCGAGTGTGGACCAATCAATTTCAAGGACAGTGCATACATTATCAAAGTTGTGTTTTTAATTTGCATTCCGACCGTAGGTATTGTGGTCAATGCAAACACGACTCCTTGTAAAAAAAGGTGTCAGTTTTGTTGCCAGATAAAAGGGTAAAAAACAATTATCACAACTTGGATTATTGTCAGCTCTTGTGATCACAGACGCATACATTCTGTCATCTATCTTACACCTCTACATAGTACAGCTTTTCATTGCCCGAGCTCTCTAGAGCCTACAGTTCCCCCTAGAGAGGGCAGTATATCCAGATGGCGACCTGCTGATCAGCAATCTGCTGTGAACCCACTTACACTGCTTGTGTGGACAGAGGCGGAGAGATCTAATACATCTTGATTTGAGGCTTTCGTGAATGCAGGAATCCATACTCTGTGGTTCTTTCGGTAAAGTCACGTGGTTAGAAATAAAATAAAACAAATCACGACGTTTCGATCGCAACACAAGCGGTCGTCATCAGGCAAAGGAGTCAGCCTCTAAAGGCAAACTGTTCATATGAACAGTTTGCCTTTAGAGGCTGATTTCATTTTATTTCTAACTACGTGACTTTACCGAAAGAACCAAAGAGTATGGATTTAATAAACTTGCAACCGTTTTCTCAACAACCGCGCAGGAAGATCGAATCGAGCCGGCGTCCTGGACCGCAAGCCCAACGTGATAACCGTTACACAGTGACGGCATCTCGTGCCAGTTTATGTTTGATGCAAATTGGACTTAACGTCATTATCAGCGGCGATCATTGAGTTAGCATGTCAACAATGCGGTTTCACCAACACGGTCATTATTCCATCAGTTTGCCCCCGCGTGTTGCACTCTGCATAGAATCGGGTGAGCCCTTTCGTGGCTCCCTAAGGTTGTTATGCACATGAGGCAGCTGGCGGTAATCAGCTTCTCATATCACCCGACTGGGTAAGATAAATGAAATGTCACTCCTGCAAAAAAGATAAATCTCATTATGGCAATTCTTGGATTTTTTTCCGAAAACGCTAACCACGTGCCAACACCTTGATCTCCCAGTTTCATGGTGCAAACTGCTAAAAAATTTAGATGTAAAAAAAAACTGCACATTTAAATGACCTAATATATTGTTTCATTACTATATAGATAGTGGCGAATTCACTAAACAATAAAATAATTACTGTCCATTGATCGCAGTGGTATTTAAGTAATGAAATGTGCTAATGGATGAACTGGATTTTCGCAAGTCAGTGTGTACGCCTAGTGGGCGGAACAGTATTAATATAACATGCTTGGATCACATTGGCTGTGAGAAAAAAAGAAAACACGTGTATTTGTTGTTTGCGAGTCACTAACACCAACATACATGGCCACATCACCGACATTCCACCAAGCTTATCCAATGTCAGAAGCTGAGCAGGTTCTGAAGTGACAATGCCAGAATGAGTGACCAAGATATAAAATAAACAGGTGTTATAGGCTTGAGCTGGGCTACGTCGACGGTAGTGCAGCAACACTCATCGTGATACTGCCACGTCCATGCTGTCCAACTCCACAAAACCCGCACTTGTCCAGCCTGGTGAGGCATGGTCAAATAACTCCCATGGCCCGCACGGCGTGGCGAGGCCCTCATCCAGCGGTGGCTTGACGAAGAGATTTGTACATTTGCGTGAACGAGTCCTGTCAGCGTCTCCCTGCTCCATTGGCAGCCCTGAACCAGTGGTGGAAAGGTTCACATTCTAGATTAGAAGCATTCGTGACTGCAAGGATTCATACTCTGAGATTTTTTTCGGTAAAGTCACGTAGGTAAAAAATTAAAAAATAAATTAAAATTAATAAAAGTAAAATACAAATTACGACGTTTCGGAGGCAACACATGCTTCCGTCTTCAGGTGGAACCGTCACAGCACGCTTGCTGTATGAAGTACAGCTGTATCAAGTACGGCAAGCGTGCTGTGACGGTTCCACCTGAAGACGGAAGCTTGTGTTGCCTCCGAAACGTCGTGATTTTTATTCTATTTCTATTTTACTTTTATTAATTTTAATTTTATTTTTTATTTTTTACCTACGTGACTTTACCGAAAAAACCTCAGAGTATAAGGTTCACATTGCTATGCCAGCAGCGAGCCCTGACCATGAAACAGCTGATAGCTCACAACGTGCTACTGATTTAATCGATGCCGGAGTGATGATGGGGCCGCGAAGATCCGCAACGACCGGGATATGTTTTTGAATTCACTGCCTTCTAAATACAAGCCGATCTCTCTCTCTCTCCATCCCCTGCGAACTGCAATGCAGCATGATAACTGCAATGACTTCGCCGCATATTTCAATGAAAATACTGAACTCATATCTTGACTTAAAGCTTTCGGGACTGCAGCAATTCATATTATTTGGGTCTTTCGGTGAAGTCACGTAGATAGGTTCAAAGAAAATAACAAAAAAATAACAAAAAAACTACGACGTTTCGATCGCAAGAAAAAAAGAATACTGAACGCATACTAGATGGGTCACCGCGGTGGCGAGATGTTGACTATCTCACCTGGTATACAGGAGATCGTACGTTTGATTCCGACCCTGACTACTGCTGCATATTTGGAGTTTGCATGTCTCTCTCTCTCTCTCCGTGTTGGCGAGGTTTTTTTTCCGGGTTCTCCGGTGTTTCCCTCCACATTTAGAAACATGGTTTTAGATTATGTGGCTGCTATACATTTCCACGTGACAAGCCACTTCGTTGAGCTATCATTTGTGGCCTGGTCGCTTCTGGAAAAGAGCTGTGCAAGTCAGTTGGCCTGACCTGCAAAAATAAAAATAAATGTTTACAGCTGTAATAGGTTAGGTTAAAACAATCGTAAAGGATGTAACGTAAATTATCACGTGACAGCCAACGGTTGTACCGAGGCTTTTGCGCGAAATAAAAATTCGTGACGTTGGAACAATTTGCAACAAGAGAAACAGAAACACATTCCTCTGGCGCTGCGGCAATGAGATGTATAAAACATCTAGGAGCACGATGATGTTACAGTCAGCCATGCACCCAGCCACTGAAATCATAGCAGTGCTGTGTTTGTGCTTCATAGCACCTACGATGATGATAATGATGTCCATGACGATGATGATGTCCTGATGTACGTGTCTGTACGCGCGCGTGTGCATTGCACTCATTCCAATAGCCTACCCATGCACAGATGAGAGAGATATATTACCTAGTTCCCGACATAACGATGCAAACACCATCGCGGTGCATACGCTACGTCCATTCCTTACCCCCCCTCCCCCTATTAACATCTGGCGCAGAACGAGGGCGCATGCGCGCGACCGGCGCCAGATCGCCCATGCAGGGAGGGGAAAATCGTCCGCAAAACACGCCCTGCTCTCTTCCTCTCTCTCTCCTCCTCCTCTTCCCTGTCCGCCACTCTCTCTCTCTCGCTCGCCTCTCTCCCTCGCTGGCGCACGCTCCCTCTCTCTCGGGGAGCCCCCAAAAATATAAAATTCGCTCCGTGGGTTGACCACACAGCTCCGGTCCGGCATCGGAGAGTCGCAAACGTTGCTCCGGGTACGCTGCTGCTGCTGCTGCTGCTGCGGTGGTGATCGTAGTGGTGGTGCGACGAGGGCAGCAAAGAACGAGCCGTGGTGGTCATACTTCTTGCCTCCTCCTCCTCGTCCTCCTCGAGTCTGGGTACTCGCAGTGCGCAACCGGACGAGCGCCGCCGGAGCGAATTGGTCGGGTAAGAGTGGGGCGAGACGCGTCCGAGGGTGATGATGATGGTGGTGGTGGTGGTGACGGTGGTGGTGGTGATGATGATTGATGATGGTGGTGGTGGTGATGATGATAGTGGTGATGACGGTGGTGGTGATGATGATGGTGATGGTGGTGATGATGATGATGGTGGTTATGATGATTCCATCGTGCCTCCGAGACGCGCGCGCAATGAGCAGCACTCGTTCAACGCAGGAGCCAACATTCGCGCAGGGACGTGTGTGCATGCATACACACATACATGTATAGATAAACGTGTATGTATAGATACACATATGTATACATGTGTGGACATGTATGTGTGATACTCGTATGCATATACATACATATGAGCATACGCACACATGCATAGATATACACATGAATACATGCATTGTTTGTGTACATATGTATAGGCAAACATGTATGATTGTATACATGTATGTGTGCGTGCACGGTTTTACACCGCCCTCCTTCGCCTTTTTTTCTATGTTATCATATGCAAAAGGCTGGAATGCACGTCCGTATCGGTACGTGTGGTTTGTGACAGTGTGGTGTCTGTGTCTGTGTGTCTATAGGTGTGTGTGTGTCTTTGTATGTGGGTGTGTGTGGTGCAGTGTTAAAAAATCGCCACTAGGGAGACAAATAGGGCCGGGCGTGGTGCTGGCCACCGACCCCCTCGTATGCCGTGCCAGCATTCATAGGTGCTCGCTAATAGCACTTGCCCCAACAGTCCGTTAAGGCTGCACGGAGCATCTTTGCCTTTTGTTTGATCGCGGTTAGCTCAGCGCTCTTCAGCACCCCCGGCCCTGGACAGCGCTTGCTCGAATGTTAAAGCACTCGCCATTGTTCGCAAGCAGAATACCACCGGCACCATCATCATCGCCATCACCATCATCACGATCAGCATCACCTTCTTCATCACCATCACGTGCGCCGAGATGGTGGGGATTACTCTCTGCAGGGATTACTCCGCAAAGTGATTGCTGACTACGTTGGATTAGTGGTTGATGGCGTAGCGCCCATCGCCCCTTGTTTCGTGTCGTAGTGTTATCGGTACACACAATTCAAAGCGATGTTTTGGGGCAATGACCCTTCCTCATAGCACACATTCTCTGGCACCTTTTTCAGAGCACACATTTGTTATGGTTTTTTGTTGTTGTTGTTAATTGTGCTGGTGCACCACCGCCGTCGTAGCAACATCACCGCCGCATGTTTAGTGTATTTGCATCACCTCGATAGACACACACACGTACAATGTTGCAGATTCTAGCTCGCTATACGAAACAATTGTACTAATTTTTAGATCGTGCGAGATGTTGCGTCTCCTTAAGAAAGAGATCGGGAGGGAGGGAGGAATCTTGCGCCCTTTCGTGGTGGTGGTCGGATGAAGGCATTAGAGCCTTCCTATTTGGTGCGCTTGTTTGTTCGACAGCCATGCGCAATTGTAGTCACTGAGCAGCACAAAGCAATTGCCTTATCAGGCATTGGCAGGGTGGTGGTGGTCGGTGTAGGTTCCCCTCCCCCACTCCTCCACGCCCCCCCCCCCCTCCACTCCCCCACCTCTTTTCTTTTCATCACGTTGAGCGCTTGTAAATAAAACCGCTGATGCGCAGAGGGCTGTCCGATGTGAATTATGAACTCGTGACAGGACCAATGTCCGCATCCCATTCTCATCCTCCACCTCATTGTGCGCGTGTTTTTTTTACGCTGTTGCCTGCTCACGAGCGGTGGACGCTTTAATTAAATTAGCCCACTGCACCTTGCCAGGGGTTTAAAATAGAAACGTCCTTTAAACGGCAGAATTTTCCGTGAGTTGTTTCGACCGATGAAGGTCGGATGGCCTGCATTGCACGGACGAACACAGTCCCAATTTACTCGAACGAATTTTGTCACGCAGAATGCCACTACGGGGGGGGGGGGAGAAAAAAAGAAGAAAAACAACATCGCCTTAAAGACGAATTCATGTTCATGACGGTCCCTGCTTCGTTGGAATATTTGGCCAATTCCATGAATGAGAGTTTTGGCTTCGCGTGGAAAGAAACCCGAAGTAACCGCGGAGAGAGAAAAACAATCCACGCGTATTGCAGGGGATAGCACTCAAATCCCGGCGCCAGACAGACGCAAATTCACAAGGCAGAGCCGACCCAAACTACACCTGGACTGAGACCTTTGCCACACTGCCCTCTCCTGGGCCGCTTGCAGCCCCAGGTCCCGCGCCTACAACACCTGGATATGCGCTCCATCTAAAGCGCTCGCCACTGCAGCCAGGATGCAACCCTCCTTCTTCAGCGATCGAGATCCGGCGAAATTGGGCGTAGGGGGCGAGGGGGCGCGTGATGTGTTTATTGATTTTTTTTGTCTGCATTCCCCCATTTTGGTTTATTTATTTAGTTTGTGCCATACAAGTAGGCATACATAATTCAGACGTTCACTTTGCGCCACGTAATCGAATGGGCGTGTCCTTGCGTTGGGGGGGGGGGCAATGTATGTCAATCTCCGAGTTAAATTTACTTAACATTTTGCATTCCTCTTCCTTGATTGTCATTAACACCATTTGTAGCGGAGATCATTTTAAATGAGTTCGACACCCCCTGGCTCTGTCTCCCCCACTCCCCTTCTTGCCGTGTGCGTCTCGTGCGAGCGTTATTAGTATGCGATTCTTACCCCCCCCCATCCCCCACGATAGTTGTTCAAAATTTAAGCAGGAACCACTGGCAAAACATTACGCTGAGTGCGTTCAAAAGGAACGCATTGCATTCGGAAAGCAATCATATCCCTTAGCCAGCTCATTACAGAAAATACTTCTGTAAGACACATTTGCTGATGGTTGGGGGGGGGGCAATGATTATAATGTTTTTTTAATAATATTTTTTTATTTTTTTTATTTTACTTTATAAATTTTTTTTTTTTTACCTACATGACTTTACCGAAAAAACCTAAGAATATGATTATAATGCGTTTGACTATGATGACCTTTTAATAAGAGCTCACAACTGGGGTTCCATTTGATTGTTCAGAGCACCCCACGAATAACAAATTAGTGTTGTCTCCACCACCACCACCACCAACCACCATCACCAACCACCACCACCACCAACCACCACCACCACCACCACCAACCACCACCACCAACAACAACCACCACCACCAACCACCACCACCAACAACAACCACGCCTCGATGTAATTTCTCCCAGCTCTCACTTCCAGCATTCAATGCCCTTGTTCAGTATTCAAGTTGTGCGCCACGGTGTGTACATCCAATTTGAGCATGTCAGTGATTTTCTGATATTTCTAATAATGAATGCTCCGTTTGCTGCGAAACTATCATCATCATCAGCCATGATCAATTCATCATCAGCAGCAGCAGCCGTGGGCAATCGATTATGATCACTATCATCAGCAGCCACAACCACGTTCAATCCACTGTTTTACTTTAAAATGAATTGTAAATGCATTATATTTACCGTTAGAACGATACAACGAAGCTTCCAGAAGCGTGCCTTGTATTTTGCGTGCAATGCAAAGTCAATTGATATTTATTTGTATTTTACATCAAACATTTAGCTTCTCTCTCTTTCTGGAAGAAATAAAGACAACCACGTGTGTATGTGCGTGCGTGTGTACGTATTACGTACATCGCTGAGCTGCGTTTCTCGTTTCAAAAGTGAGTGCACGGTCTTTGGCCACAGTGGGTTCGGGTTTTTGTTCACAAAAATAATTTCCTTTTCCAAATCACATGGCGTGTTTACCTGGGCAATGAATTGTTATCGTCTCTTTGTGTTGTGCAGCTTGCCTGTCCACTCGTCGAATTTCCTGGCCTATCACAGCAATAATTGTAATAACGTGTTACATAACAGTGCCGCATACATCTTTTTTTCTTCATTTTCTCGAAGAAAACACCAAAAAAAAAAACACCGCACACATCTTTGAAAACGAAACGTCTCGTGCATTTTTGCGCAGATTTTGTACGTGTAGATTTTTTTTTTATGAACAGCGAGGGCTGCGAAAAAGGTTTCAGCTCTCGCAGCATGAGAGAGGGGCATCGCGCGCGCTGCGTCCGCTTTGTGGGATCTGCGGGGACTGTGCGCGCACGCGCGCGTGTGTGTGTGGGGAGCGGTGGTGCAGCGGTTAGCGCAGTGTAGCGGTTAGCGCGCCACACTCCGAATCTGGTGACCCGAGTTCGATTCCCGCTCGCGGCAAACATCAGTGACGATTATTTTAACCGGTCCTGGGCCTCCCATAGGTCGCCACAATTGAGTACTCGGCACCGTGTGTAAACATCACCACTGGAGAGACAAAGGCGGCCGGGCGTGGTGTTGGCCACCCACCCCCTCGTGTGCCGTGCCGGCCTTCATAGGTGCTCGCTAACAGCCCCTGCCCCTACAGCTTGTTGCAGGCTATACGGGGGATCTTTGTCTTTGTGTATGTCGAACTTCTTTCGCACCGTACGTAGCCAACCGCGCCAATCGGAGGTGCCATTCGGAAGCAACATAAATTAGGTCCTCTGCTCCTTGGTGCTTACGTGGTCAGAGGAATAGTTGTGTAAGGCGGTTAAACGCTGCTTACATTTGCTTCCATGCAGCTGCGAGAGGGCGCGTGTCCTAAATGGTAACGCAGTGCGCTGATGAATCACGTCTCCACCACCACCACCCCTACCACCCCTACCGCCGCCGCTTCAATTTTCTTTTACACGTGAATGAGGAATTCTACCGCGATATTTTGTTTATCACCATTACCATATTCCTCGGTGGTCTCTCAAAAAAAATGCAACTGCTGCACCGGCACCGAGCCTATGAATGACATTTCAAATAACGGTTGTGTGTGCTTCGCTTTTCCGCCAGTTGCTATTGCTGTCAATTTTTATTTATTCATTATTATTTATATTATTATTATTATTTCCCCCCCCCCCCCACTAAAAGGGCCAGGTGGAGCTAAACGCGTGCTGCAGCGCTCGCTGCGAGAACGGAGAGCGGTGCTCTCGCGGTAAAATGCATCGACGCACATTGACGGTGGGAGGGGGTGAGGGGGTAGCGAGTGTGGCTGTGGACGGCGCGACCCTGCGGGTGTGCCCTGCGTAGCTGTTCGAGGCGAGCGACGGAGCGGCA
Source organism: Lampetra fluviatilis (assembly GCF_964198595.1). Lineage (NCBI taxonomy): Eukaryota > Metazoa > Chordata > Hyperoartia > Petromyzontiformes > Petromyzontidae > Lampetra > Lampetra fluviatilis. The sequence continues at coordinate 12,346,867 of NC_136285.1, read as the reverse complement.
GCCCCGAGGAGAGAAACGTGGCCGAGGGAGTGTCCACGACAAATATGGAGCGCGTTGTATTGCATTTGTTGCACGTACGCATGCACGTACGTAGCCAACCGTACTAATCGGAGGTGCGGGGGGGGGAAGAGAATGAACTAAGCACATCAATCAGTTTTAAAGAAATTAGTTCGTAAATCTAGATGATGATTTACGAGTGAATACCTCCAGTGGCTTCCTAATATTGGATTGAAGGAAGAGCGTTCCAGACGGCCGCGGAAGCGCATCTGAAAGCGCGCGATGCAGCGACCGTCTTTGTTCGAGGTTAGCCAAAAGGCCGCTACTGCAAGGATGGTCGGAGTTTGCGTGATGGTTTATGCAGATTTGACGAGATCAGCAAGGTGAGCTGTGGTTCATTTGTGGCAAGCACTGCGCGTGTAATGAGTGCGACCTTCTCGAGGTTGACGGGGGTAGCGTGTGGCTGTAGAGTGCGCGACGCTGCGGTGCAGCCAAAGGAGAGAACGTGGCCGAGGGAGTGTCCACGACAAATATGGAGTGGAATGTAGATTTTTTAAGGGTCTCTATATGAATCTAAGAGTATATGTGTGAGTTTATTGGTTCTATGTGAATCGATGGATCTATTTTGTGAGTCTATGGGTATCTTTGGGATTTTACGGAGGTCTATGTAAGTCTACGGATCTCTCTGTGTGTCTATGGGTTCTAAATGGATCTTTTGGAAATCGTTGGGTATCGATTAGCACGGTTGGCTATGTACGGTGCAAAATAAGTTAATATAAATACGTACATGGGAGTCGATGCATCTCTGAAACCTCTATGCAAGTCTATGAGTGCATGTGTATTCTCCTCTGACTATGGCAGATGCTATATAATAATGCAAATGATAGAGAAATGGACATCTTCATCAAGCATGGTGCATGACTGATGATGAAAATAACAATGCAATGCAATATATTTACACACGACCGACAAAGATCCCCAACGTACCCATGCAGACTGTTGGGGCAGTGGCTATTAGCGAGTAGCAGCTATGAAGGCCGGCACGGCATATGGAGGGGTGGGTGGCCAACATCACACCTTTGTCTCCCCAGTGCTGATGTATTTACACACCACACCAGGGACTCATTTAAGGGTAAGTCGACCTAGCGGAGGCCCGGGACCGGTTCAGATAATCGTCGCCCATGCACGCACATGCACACGCACGCACATGCACACGCACGCACATGCACGCACAAGCACAATCACGGCCAGGCTGGCATGGCTCTGGCACCGAGCATCGCGGTCCCCCGCTGTCGCCACGCTCTCGAGTCTAGACGGGAGTATGTCATCTGATCACCGCTTGCGCTCATGGAGACGCGACCATGCGCGTGCGGTCGCGAAGCGGCGAATCCGACACCGCCCTGCGCCGTACAGCCAGTGCACTAAGCAGCCGGTACGCTGCACGTCGGGTGCATTGAGAACAGCCAGTGTGCTGCACCAGTAATTTATTTTTCCACAAACCCCCACCGCCCACCAGAGCCCCAAACTAAAATTAAATTACGTTTAAGCAGCGCTTCATTTTCAGCCGGAACGGTTCGGAATGCTGATTCCTGTCATTGTCTTGAGGGCGAATTAAAACGATAATTTGCCTCTTATTTGATATTGCATGCCGCGCCGGGAGGTCGACTCACACCGGCGACCTCTGAACTGGGGCAAGTCCGGTGTGGCCGCTGACCGTGACAGCAGGACAACATCCACCCAAGATCACACCCTGGGTGCAACCCCTGCATGGGCAAGAGGGAATCAAAATTGGCAGTGAAATTAATGAACGCGTGCCATGGTGCAGCTCTGTGTCGGCTGAACGCAGGCCGGGCTCAGGGTGTTTAGTCTCACGAACACCACACTGGGGAATTTAACACCCATTTACATTTATATCGCTTAAATGCAAATGGGTCGTAAATCCACGTAACTCCCGATTGCCAGAATTTACCATTGTTGTACAATCGCCTGATGATGCTGGTTCGTGTAACCACCAGCACAAATGGCAATACCGTGTGCGTTTGCTCTCCAACGTACAACCGGTGTGGTGCTGAAGTAGTCAAACAAAACAATGTGCACGTTTCCTTCACGACGCGAGAAACCTTACCCACTACTGGCTGTTGTCGGGTGAAGGTGGGTTTACGACACGTTTATAATTTACGCGATCTCACTCAACAAAAAAACAAGAACTTTCAACACGAATGCCACACTGGGATATCGCTTGGACCGACGTGAAGAACGCCTCATTGTGCAATGTTTGTGTTGAGATGGCTCAGCGTGGCGGATGAATGGTGCACAGTTGAAAATCGAATTTGTCATGCTCGGGGGGCACCGCGTAGACTCTGTTTGCCAGTTATATCAGGATTTGGCATTTTTGTATTATTAGTAGTATTTAGGGGTGTGATACTGTGGGTTGTAAAAACGAGTAGGATTCTGATTCAGCCGTCCTTGTGTTGATAACAGCCGCGATCGCTTTGGGTGCAGCGGTGGCGCAGTGACTCACTTGCCGCTCTGTGAACTCGGCGACCCGAGTTTGATTCCTGACCACGGCTAACATCGGTAGCGAGTGATATCTGAACCAGTCCCGGGCACACCCCAACCTTCCTTTGTCCAACCTGTGCAAACCAGCATGGTGAAGTATGGTCAAACAACGATAGCAAAGGCATGGTAAAGCAAACCCCATAACTGACACAGCATGGGGATGCCTTCATTCAGCATCCCCGAATTAGCACGGTTGGCTACGTACGGTGCGAAAGAAGTCCTACATACATTCACAAAGAGCTGTGAATAATTATGTTTTAAACGACTGTAACCTATGTATTCATTGCAGTGCATTTTACTGAAAATCAATAAATGAATGGAACAACATTTGAAAATTAATCAACCATTGAGGACAAATTTACACAAACCGTTCCATGACAAGGAAGAATTAACACACCCATCGATTAATTGCAAATAAAACATGCTGTTGACGCGACGTGCGGTGGTATAGTCCGTTATAGATCGGATGTTTTTAGACATCCGCTGGGTGATTTCTCTGACACACAACACACGGCTACTGCCCAAGATACGCACAGAGTATTGCTTTTCATTAGAGCCCTTGGGAATTCGTAACGGATGGAGAACCAACACGCGTGCGTGGGTGGATGCTCTGCAAACGTTGTCAAGAATGAGTCTCGTCAGATCGCAGAGGCTGAGCAGGTTTGAGCCTGGCTATCACTTGGCTGGGAGCCTGGGGATATCAGGTGTTATAGGCTTGGAAACATTCGGTGGCTAGGAGTTGGCAGTGCAGCAGTGAATTATTGTTATTATTGTTATTACGGAGGCCTTTAAATACTGAGGTGTGTTGTAGGCTTGGGGTGTGAGGTGGCAGAAGATGGAATTATGGGCATTTAAATCCATCTGTGCGGAGTTTTGAATGTTGTCATCCTCCTCAAAGGCATGGGGTTTTCTCTGGGAGCCCCCACGTGACAAACGCTCACGATTGAGATTGCCCGAGCATCCCATTTCAGGGCCCTCCTGAAAGAAGTGCCTTGAGACTCGGTGAGGGTTTCTCGGGGGTAAAATGACCAGGTCTGCTATTCGAAATCAGCAGCCACATTGTAGCCACCAGAGGTGTGGACTCGAGTCATGTGACTTGGACTCGAGTCAGACTCGAGTCATGAATTTGATGACTTGCGACTCGACTTGGACTTGCATAACAATGACTTTGTCCCACCTCTGAGATGTGGACTCGAGTCATGTGACTTGGACTCGAGTCAGACTCGAGTCATGAATTTGATGACTTGCGACTCGACTTGGACTTGCATAACAATGACTTTGTCCCACCTCTGAGATGTGGACTCGAGTCATGTGACTTGGACTCGAGTCAGACTCGAGTCATGAATTTGATGACTTGCGACTCGACTTGGACTTGCATAACAATGACTTTGTCCCACCTATGAGATGTGGACTCGAGTCATGTGACTTGGACTCGAGTCAGACTCGAGTCATGAATTTGATGACTTGCGACTCGACTTGGACTTGCATAACAATGACTTTGTCCCACCTATGAGATGTGGACTCGAGTCATGTGACTTGGACTCGAGTCAGACTCGAGTCATGAATTTGATGACTTGCGACTCGACTTGGACTTGCATAACAATGACTTTGTCCCACCTATGAGGTGTGGACTCGAGTCATGTGACTTGGACTCGAGTCAGACTCGAGTCATGAATTTGATGACTTGCGACTCGACTTGGACTTGCATAACAATGACTTTGTCCCACCTATGAGATGTGGACTCGAGTCATGTGACTTGGACTCGAGTCAGACTCGAGTCATGAATTTGATGACTTGCGACTCGACTTGGACTTGCATAACAATGACTTTGTCCCACCTCTGAGATGTGGACTCGAGTCATGTGACTTGGACTCGAGTCAGACTCGAGTCATGAATTTGATGACTTGCGACTCGACTTGGACTTGCATAACAATGACTTTGTCCCACCTCTGGACTAGCCACCACGCGATGCGCATCCAACCCAAACCACTGCCCGAATACACCGCGCGACAGAATTATTATCTTACAAACTCCTTAATGAAACATACCAAAATGTAATAACCCATTTGACAAGCTGTATAATTCGTGATACGTCACTTTGCGCATTTCCTAAATTATATATATCTTCCTTACAGAAAGTTTTTTTTTTAAACGTTATTAACATTTAAATTGGCAATAATACGTGGGGACAAATGTAACGTTAAATCACGACGTGCAGTGGGCACGACATATCTAAATCAAACCAAAACACCACTTGGATTTGCAACGTTAGCGTCAAATTTCCACCGCAGCTCCAGACGCCGTATCGAGTGGATTTCATCGCAGGGAGCGTGGGGGCATCCATCTGCCAGGCGACGGTGCAAGCCCCACGCTTGCCTGTTCGCACCAATGTTGTCACGGGAAGGGCCCTCCGCTGCGGAGCCCTTCTTAGGGATAATTTGGCCTACTCTTCAACGCCGGCCAGACGTCTCGGACGCGGTGGGAGCGCTCACACGTTACGCACGTATGCATGTACGTACGTTGAACTTCTTTCGCACCGTACGTACGTAGCCAACCGTGCGCATCGGAGGTGCGGAGCAAGTACAAAGCAAGCCGATCGGCAAACCGTGGCGTAACCCGTTTAAGCTGCTGGGTGGACAGACGTGGGGGAGAGATGATAAATAAATAAAACCATGCACCGCTGTATAAATGGTGCGCGCATTTGAACGAAGACATGGATCGGAGACACGGACATTGTCCAAGGGAAATGTAACTTAATCCGAAAAAATGTGCAAAGAAGCTTTGGAGTGGTGCGTGCCTGCAACTCCGCTGAGAGAGAGAGAGAGGAAGAGAGAGATCACGTGGATGGGAGATCAAACGTGCGTTGCAGAGACATCGCGTCGACTCATAAGTGCAGTCGTTAGAGACGTCGCTACAAGGGTGGGGGTGGGGGGTTCTCGCGGGTGGTCGAGGCCACGCCAGAGAGGTCGTCCGCCCTAGAGATGGCGTGACGAGATCCGCTCGATTGCGAGACCTCCATGGAGTGCCGTCCCGTGAGAATGTGGGAGAAGTGGCAAAGAAGCATGGGTATAGGCCTTCAGCGAGGACTGGATGATGACGGCTTTGTGTAAGGTACCAGAGAGTCATTGGTTCCGTTGGACAAACCGCTCAGAATCGGAATCAGAATCAGAATATTGTTGTTATGTAGTGGAGGAATCCGATGAGCTATAAAGTTCTTTATTTCACAGATGTTCAGTCGGGGTGGGTCAGAACGTTAGAACAACAAACAATACACAAACACCAAAGGGGTGCAACGTATAGGACAGATAAACAAATAACTTAAAATATTTTTTTTATAAAAATAAAATCAAACAGTTTTTATATTCTTTGGTTATTTCGGTAAAGTCGTGTAGATATAAAAAAGAATAATACAAATAAAAACCACAACGTTTTGTCCGCAACACAAGCGGTCGAATTATTATTTTTCTATCTACGTGACTTTACCGAAATAACCAAAGAATATAAAACCTGCAGTCACGAAAGTTTTAAGTCAAAATAAAGCCCACTGAGTCATACCACTCAGCCCCTTACAGGCCCTGTCACTATGGGGCGAACAGTAGTCAGTTGACAAAGGGCATGTGTGAAAAATAGTTTTTTTTTATTTTTGACACGTGCACGATAACTCTGTGCCCGCCATGCTCGCTCTGGCGTAGGTTTCTCGAGGCAAAGCGAGACATTGAAAATCGCTCCCGCCCCCCCCCCCCCGCGTTCGACGAAACCCCACCTGGGCTCAGCACCGCGACGTGAAGAATGCACGTCTCGGGTTCCCGTCGCGAGCGGGCGCACGAGCGCACGAGGGAGTGAGCGGGTGAGGGTGTGAGGGAGGGAGGGAGCGAGCAAGTGAGGGAGGGAGGGAGTGAAGGAGGTAGTGAGCGAGTGAGCGGGTGAGGGAGTGAGGGAGTGAGCGAGCGAGTTAGGGAGTGAGCGGGTGAGGGAGTGAGCGAGCGAGTGAACGGGTGAGCGAGTGAGGAAGTGAAGGAGGAAGTGAGCGAGTGAGTGAGCGGGCGAGCGAGTGAGCGAGGGAGCGGGCGAGCGAGTGAGCGAGTGAATGAGTGAGGGAGCGGGCGAGTGAGGGAGCGAGCGAGGGAGCGAGCGAGTGAGGGAGTGAAGGAGGGAGCGAGCAATTGAGGGAGGGAGTGAAAGGAGGGAGTGAGCGAGTGAGTGAGCGAGTGAGCAAACAAAAGTGAAGGGGCTTGTGATGGCGATGGTAATGATGATGATGATGGTGACGATGTTAATAATAATAAATACATATTGATTAAGGGTTGCAAATACAAATTAAGGATGCACACAAAAAGCCATCCCCTATTGAATGTCTTACGGAAATAATAGGCTGCTGCGAATTAATTACGATCACTCCTTCGTTAAAGTGGCATTGTCAGTATGCGCCCCGCTTCCTCTCGTTCCGCTTTTATATGCATATTGATTCCATTGGCGGTTGTGCCAATAATGACTGCAGCTGGGTAGTAATGGCCTCTTAAATACCTCGCTAATGTATATATGTTTCAAGTTTTTTAAACGACAAAAGATTTTAATTTAGATCAATACAGGCGCACATTTTTCATGATGCCTGCCACGAAACGCTTGTCCATTTATGCTCGTAGATATACATTATCTTCAAACGCAGCTTTTCGTTTTCATGATTCTCACATGAGCCGTGGTTACGAAACGCCTTCTCGTTAGTCCACCAGACCGCTGCCTTTGAACAGCTGGATTTGAATGTCTCTGTAGCGTCTCGGTCAGGCATTGCTCGCAATTACACTGACAGACAGACAGAGAGATCACATGAATTGATCATAGCACGAGCGTGTGTGAGACCCCTTGTTGTCTGTTTAAAAAAAAACGCATTGGGGCTTGGGCATGACATGTGGCGACCAGGGACGATAGCCGAGCGTTATCACATTCGCCACTTGCTGGGGAAACATTGGCAGTTCAAATCCAGTAGGCCGCCCTGGTTATGACTGCGGGTGCATTAACCGTAATAAAACGTACCGTATGGCCCAAATTGCGGGATACTTTTTCAAATTGGGACCACGACGGCAGCGCACGATGGCCTCTCTCTTTGCGAAAGACGTCACGGGATTTTTAACGTCCACCGTAAAGCGGGCGAACGGCGAATACACTCGCAGCATTAATCGGGGCGGCCCGCTGGAATCGAACCGTGAAACCTCTGCAACAAGCGACGAACGCGCAACCATTGGGCCCTGTTGTATCCGCCTTTAAGTGAACAATGGCTCCTTCGCCCCGCTGCCAAGTTGCAATCCGATACGAGCTGCTGACGCCACAAACGCGTGGGGTGGTGGGGCTGTGGCGAGGCAAATGCTGTCGAAATTAACGTTCAATTGATCACGCGATTTGCGCGATTCAATCAGACGCACCCCATACCGGCACACTCCCCAGGTGAACTGCTCAGTGCTAAGACACGTGCAGCCATAACCGAGGGGGTGGTGGCGTGTCGGATTCGCACCGTGAACCTCTGAAACAAGCTGCGGTGGTGGTGGTGATGGTGGCACAAAGGGCTGTGCGGTGCCACATGGCCCCGCGCCTCCAGTTTGTTGTTTCGAGCGGCGCTTTGTGTTTCGCTGAGACCTCATGGGCCCTCTCGCTTTTGTACCCATCGGATTTGCCACCGGATTATATCGCCCCCCCCCTCACTCGCCACTCCCTCCCCCAACCGTTGCGTGGTGGTTGCCCGGGCGTTGTAAAAGTGGGGAGATTGTTTTTTATTTTTGTCGGGAGCTACGATTATGGAGTAGACGGGAGGGAGAGACGCAGTGGGGTTGTGTGTGGGTTTTTTTTTTCTGAGGCTGCCAAAGATGGGAACAGAAAATGTTCTAATGCGATGGGTAATCGCGAAAGAAGCTGGTTACAACGATCCCTGATCGGCTTAACTTGCAGTTTAACTTCATTAGCGAGTGTTTTTTTTTCGTGTTGAAACAGAAACAAAATTTGCGACAGTAAACGATCCGGTATAATAATGGTTCTTAGATCCATTAAAAAAGAACATTAAATGCGGAAATGGGAGCGAGATGTATGCTTGGGTCGCGAGACCACGAGAGATGGTGACGTCATGGGGAGGTCATTAAATTCGCAGTGGATTGATCACGGCTGGTGACGACATCACATTTAACCCCCTCTATTCACGACCGAAACAAGGAATTCTCCACAATTCTGGCTGCCGCCTGATGAGGCCGGTTACTATTACCGGCGAAACGTCGCGGAACTTGAAGTGTAAATGTTGTGGGTTTACTCTCCAACACACCGGTTAGTGCTGAACTGGCAACGAATTGGCAGGTTTTGTTCACGTGACAAACCTTATAATTGGATTGTGTCGGATGGTGGCGGGTTTAACGACACATTTATATTTATGCGATCTAACCACCCCCCGACCAAAAATAAACCCTTATGGATGATGATGATGATGATGATTGTCCACCGTTTTTTTCCAACTTGATAAGTTCAGTGCCAATTGCAAACGATGACGTCAGTGGGAAAATGTCTCATCGATGAAGACTCATCGTCTGCTTGCTATGCATGAGAAGTCTCACTGGTAAAAATAAAATGCTAGCATAGCCCCCCCCCAGCCCCTCTCCCCCAACTTGTCTTGAGGAACCGTACAAATTCACCGCGTGAATTCAGACTCAGGATCTTTATTTCGACGGCAGGAGGAGGAATCCGATGGGCTATGAAGCTCTATTTTTTCGCGGATGCCCAGTAGGGGCACAGCGTCAGCGAGTTACAGCAACAAACGATACAAAAAAAACACGTTTGGAGTGCAAAATAGAGAAACAGGTGAGCAAGTCACTAAAAATAAAAAAAGAATGCAAGTACAAATTTCACGACACTTAATGCACGCTTGGTCAAGGCAGCAAAACAACAACAGCGGCAGTCCCAGACCACACCAAGACAACACGCGGTCCCTCAATAGAATGGCGCATTGAAATAAAACTATCGATGATACAGGGGCAAAGGATCAAAGTTACACATTCGCAAATGTGGTTGTAACATATGGGGCAGAGCGGTGACACAATGGTGTCCACACTGTGGCTATGGGCCCGTTGGGCACAGTTAACATCAGTGGCAAAGTGACATTCAAACCGGACCTGGGGCTCCCGATCCTTTTCGCCTATCGGCACCAACGACTAGCCCGTCGAAGCGTGGCCGAACAAACACCCACGATCGACGCGGTGTGTGGGGAAGGCTTTCGTTCAAAAGTTGTCCATCACGTGAATACGATGGACAATCTTCCGTGTAATCAAGCCGGGGATAGGTGCAATTTGCCTCAAGTCCAAACTTGAACTGGGCAGCGTGAAGCAGAGATAATGAATTCGATCGTTGCCTGCGGCACTTGAAGGTGGCAGCTCATGTATCGGGTTCGTATCCACGTTCGGGATTTACATGTTGTGAAATATAACGCTGAGTGCTTAAATGCCCTGCCAGATTTGCTTGCACATGCGAATAAGCATTGCGTGATGTAATGTTTGACAAATTTGTATATTGCCGGATGCTTTATCGGCTTGGCCGCAACGTTGATGCATTTTTGTTGCTATCAATTTTCTTATACCGAGTGCGTAATTCATTTACTGCTGCAAAATATCAAGACAGCAAATCTTCAGTTTTTGTATGCAGCCTACACAGCGTGCGTGCGTACATCCACGCACCCGCGCTTGCATATTATTGCGCATTCGTTCTTTTGCAGGGCGTGTATGAGAGATGAGCAGTGTCCGTCTGCGGCGATACATCTGACCGTCCATTTCACCCAACAAGAACAGACGTTGTATTTTTTCCGCCGTCAGACGAAATAATTGGAAGCTGGGTCCGGTGTGGGGTGGGCCACAGTGTGGAGAGATCCCACCTTTAGCCAAGCGTCTGGCCAGCCATGTGCAAGGGAAGATAAAAATACCCTCTTGATTGTCGGGGCTCTCAAAAATACCCTGTAGATTGTCAGGGCACTCACGAATACCCTCTAGATTGGAGGGGCTCTCGAGGGTCTCCTCCAGGGGAAGCCCTTCTGCCAGTAGTACTGTGAGCAAGCAATTGCAGGGCTGCACCTTTACCCACACTGCCGCCAGAATTCCTCCGATAGGCACGTGGATGGTGTCGCGCGACCTTTCTCCCCCAACACGTGACCCAATGTATCATTCAAATTGACGATGTTTCCACTTTCCGCTGTGATACAGTGATAATTGAGCCCGAGAAAAATAGAAATTTCCAGAATTTCTTGGCTATTCTGATCGTAGAATTCCCGAGAAGCCATCCTGCCGCTTGTCCATCTCGCGCAATTTGCGACGTTATCCTCTGTTGGCCTCGCTGAAAAATCGGATTCGTTTTGAGAGGACCCTGCACTCACCTGCGCCTACAGAATCCGTCATCTCTGAGCCAATCTTGAAAATTCTCCAAGGGCATCGCTTAATTTTTTTTTTCTGCCAGCAGGGAAACTATTAATTTCGGGACCAGCAATATTCAGGGTGCTTCAAAAAAAACGTTAACATTTCGGAGAATTTGCAACAATACCACGAGGAAATGTGCCTCCGGCCTCTGGAGATCACCTGGAGAAGATTCCTGGCACGTGTTGACAATGATGGCGAACAAGTGGAGACTCTTCGACTTTTTGAAGCTATTAACATTAATATGTTATCATGTTACACAGTGTATTATCCTTTGGTTCTTTTGGAAAACTCACGTAGAAAGAATTTTTTTTTTATAAATGTAATAATTTATTTTTCTACGTGACTTTACCGAAAGAACCAAATAATAATTCCTGCAGTCACAAAAGCTCCAATTCAAGTGTATTATCCGTTCTCTTTCCTTTAATAACGATGGTCCCATATAAGTTTTAACATTTTTTGAAGCACCCTGGATATTTCTATTTATATCGCTCTCTGCATCGCAATTACGAACGCCAATCTACAATTCTGGAGGCGAATTAGAGCGAAAGCTGTACTCTGGAACAACATGATAATTTTGACTTTCGAATATTTTCAGTTTTGCTTATTTTGTCCCACAGTTGACACGAGAGTAAAACTGTCGATAAGTATATCAGTAAAGACATTAGTGTCATTCACCTAAATTATCAGCACACACCACCTTTATTAGTTATACATAGTGCACGCGTGCATGGCCTGGGATATTTTGTGTCATCAAACACTCCATCCTCAACTACCCACGAGTGATGGAGCTGCAGTGGTGCGAATGGAGGAGTTCCTATACCTGGCCACTGTGCTCATGACCAGTTCCGATTTGACAGCGGGTGTCTCACTCTGAATCAGCTGAGTGGCATTACCTCATCATCGACTGCGTAACGCGGTGTGGAAGCTACCTGGTCTGTCGCTCCATGGAAAGCTCTCGAGTCTTCTGGGCCACAGTTAATGCCCGGTATTCTCCATGCTTGCAAAATCTGGAGCCCTTTAAAGGAACATCTGCGCCGATTTGAAACATGCAGGTTGGCCTGCCTACTGATCTATCCTCGGCTTAATCGGGCCGCATTATGCGAGGTCACAGCTTCTTTAAACATCTGGACACTTTCCCATCGGTGAGCTCCTCTGGCAGGTGACGCTGTGTTGGTTAAGTCATGTAGCCCGCATGCCCAGCCACCGCATTGCCCAAGCAGCTTCTGTTCGGCCTGATAGAGGGGACTAACTCAGTGCAGTACTGGGTCCAGAAGAGATGGGTTGATGCAGTGCAGGAGGATGTGGAGCTGAGTGGACTTCCTGCTGAATGGTACTCAGCGGTGTCGTGAAGGACGCGACTAGAAATTTGGAAGTGGTCACCCCTCCAACAACAGTGGAGGGGGGAGGAGTGACATTTACAACAGCAAGCAGAGTTCCAAGTAGATAAAACACAGCCAGTTGGCACCGTTGGGAGCCAAGGTGTTGCATCATCCAGTCATCTCAGTAAGTCAACTCATGACACCTGGGGCCTGACCCATGACCTCCTGTCAGCGACTCTCCATTTTGGCCTTCATAGGTGCTCGCTAATAGCATTTCCCCAATGCTATATGGGAATGTTTGTTTTGTGTATGTGGGTCTTGGGCCTCCCCAAGGTCAACTCGGTCATAAACGAGCACTGTACCCGGTGCAGTGTGCTGACTTCGGCATTGGGAAGACAAGGATTGTCATGCGTGGTCCTGACCAAACTTGCTAGTCACAGGTGCGTTGTGTTCACCTTCATATGTGCTCGCTAACAGCACTATAATAAACACATATATATGATTCACTTTGTGTGTGCATTATACACATTCCTGCGGAGGGAGCTGGTAGGAACGTTGGGTTGCTCGGTTAATGGCCAGGGTCAACGGCGGCGTGGTGTATTCCGCAAATATGCCCGACTGTGAGGGCGGGCACAAGCCGGCGTGAGTAGGTTAAACGTTGAGTTTTATAAGGGCACCACGGGGTGACCAGCCCCTCCCCACCTAGCCCCACCCCTCCCACCCCCCACCCAGCCCCACCCTCCCCACCCAGACCCCCACCCAGCCCCTCCCCACCTTCCCCACCCAGCCCCTCCCCACCACCCCCACCCTCTCCTCCCCACCCAGCCCCACCCTCCCCACCAAGCCCCTCCCCACCCTCCCCACCCAGCCCCTCCCTCCCCACCCAGCCCCTCCCTGCACGACGGACGGACACAATAATCCCCTGTGGGCTGGTGTAACCAGGAGGTTCCTACCAGTATTATGTGTATTGTGTATGCATATGTGCATGGATGGAAGATGAGGTATTTTGATATTCTCTTCCATGCTGGCCAGTCACCTTGGAAGAGTTGGGAGTGCCCACACTTTATCCCGACCGCACGCGACTTCACCGTGGACGAACTGTGATGTAACCCATTCGCATTGCGGGGTGGACAGAGGCCCGCAATGGCGACCTCTAGATTGCAAGTCCAGTGTGCTGGTAACCACCAATGTGGCAGCATCCTTTCTTTAATCATAGTAACAGCAAAAAAAAAATCTGAGATGAAAGAAGCAGAAAATATGACAGCGTTTCTTCTGACTCGCTTTCATCTTCATAGTGGACTCAGAATAGCCCAAAGCAAATAAGGAAATGGATAGGGAGCTTTATTTTTGTATCCCTAGGTTTTTGTAAATGTGTGTGTGTGTGTGCGAATTGAATGTTGATGTCGCAGTTACATTTCAAAAGCGCATCCTCTGCTCATGTGGTATGCCAACAATATCCCGTCCGATTTAATCATTGATTTGTGTGAAGATGTATCGTTCATGGCATTTCCGCCGTGTTTACGAATTAAATTGAAGTGAATTGTGTCGGTCGTAATATTTTTTTTATAATATATTTAGACATTCGGAAGAACACACAGATCGATGCAAATTATGAGTGTTCTATCCGGGCTCGAAAGCTGAAATTTGTCACGAATATTGTATGCGTATTGCTGGGAAAATTAAATTAAATGAAAATAAAACATTTATGAAGAACGTGGGTGCCCAAAAATGATGACACAGTAATTCGTTGATTTCACACGGAGCGGGGTCAGGCAAAAATCCTACATCGCTTTTAAGTCTCGTGCTAGACACGTTCAAATAATGAGCCCCCTCATCATCATCATCATCCCCGTGGAGTGTGACGATGAATTCAATATGAAACAAGGCGAAACTCGCTGTTGGTTGCTCGCCTGGAATAAAATGGTACGAGCTCAAATTTGTCAAAGATGTCCAACTACCCGTGCCCGATCTGGGCACGAACTTCCATCACGTTGATGCGCTGACGCGTCTCCGTTGCTTCATTAAATCCTTGTTGTTCACAATGTTGCGGGCATGTGTGCGCAACAAATGTTTTAGGGCGGCGTATCAACTCTTCGGTGAAACCGAGATGAATTCACCCCGGGTGATGTGCAGCCTGTGGATGCTGGGAAGTCGAGACGTGGCGTCGAGACAGAGATACGGAGAGAGAGAGAGAGTCACGGGCGAGAACGAGAGTTGCCAAAGCACTGACCCTGTCCACCGGTGATTTAATTAAGGGCTGAAACACGGTTCGTGGATGACGGCCGTCTGGAGAGCACTCCCCCCTGGACAGGCCCAAGGCTTGACAACCCCCGATGATGATGACGACGCCGCCGTTGCGATGGCGTGTTTGTGTGCTTGCGTTCGTGCGAGTGGGTATTGCTGGGGAATCGCTGACTTTTTGCGGACAACCATCCGTGATGGAATCGTTGCGATATGGTCATGAGCACTGCTTGTATTTTGTTGTTTTTAAAATAATTAACGATTGAGGCGTTAGGGTGGTGGCTCAGAAGTCAGAACGCGGCGCCGCTACTGTTGAGTCCAGACAGCTGCTTGAGATCGAACCGGGTTTTCTCAAGTGTGGTGTATGTATGTTGAACTTCTTTCGCACTGTACGTAGCCAACCGTGATAATCGGAGGTGCGGCCATCGTGAGTTTATGGTCTTGGCCTGGCCACCAATGGCTGCACATCACAAAAACCATCAAATTTAATTTGGTGCTGAACCGAATTTAGTTTATTTTATTGTGGAATACTGTATGTGGGTGACTCTCATACAACAAACGCACGAAGCTCAACGCTACAATAATGGAACATCCCAGTGCAGGATCCTCCTGAAGATAAAGAGCTTAAAGACTTAGTGAGGCTTTCCTGAATAAACAAAGGGTGCCATTGTTATCATTATAATTACAAATGTAGGCATTCAAGGTTGTAAGAATATGCAGGGCCAAATTACCACAGGGCTTTCGGGGCTAGAGCAACATGGCCTTGGATTTTGATGTCCCAAATGTACAGTAAATACATTGCGCTGTTTAATTATGAAAACGCAATTCTGGAGCTCTTTGATAACTCCTGTAGGTAATTCGGTCATTTTAATGCCATGGCATCACTGCGTCGTTCCAACATTAAAATGCAACTACTTCTGTTCGTGTTTAACCTGAGACTCAGCTCTACAATGCGCACGTAGCATTTAAAAATCCGATCCGCAGTAACCGAGTTGAATGACGACAGAGTTGTTTCGCATCGTGCTTGGGGGGTCGGGTAAACAAAATTAAGGAGCTGAGTAAAGAGAGAGCCCCCCCCCTCCCCCCACCACATATTTATAGCAAACTTAAACCGGGTCCCGGTCTCAGCCAGCATGGTTAACACTGACAGAAAATAATCGAGTGAATTAAGCTTCAACCATGTGACGGGAGGGGCTCCTCTATTGAATATACAATGAGCCCCCCCCCCCAAACTACAACAAGCCCCTGGCCCCCATCAAACGTAATCTGGACCTGAGCACATGGAAGAGCGGCTTTGGCCTTCTAATGTCAGGTGGTTGTAATCCCATCGCTAAGTCCTCGGCGTCTACCCCCGTGCAGGTGCACGTGTCGCATCAGCGTTCGGTCGGTACACCGTGCGTCATTACGCCTTGCCATGTGACTCTCTCTCTCTCTCTCTTGTCCCAGTAGTCACCTGCCCATGGTTGTAACCGCGGCGACCGGCGTTATTACAGGTGCGCGGTGAATGAAAACGAACATTTCCGTGACGCCGGCAGCCAAGGCGGGGGCCGCCCAACCCTCTCGCAAGAACCTCGCCCACTCATCGCGCATTTTTCAAAGCAACTTTCAGTTGACCTCCTCGCCGAACGACGACGGGTCACTCCCCCTCGGGGTCGAGCGAGTGTTAAATGAGTGGCGGCAGAGGAGCGAGGAAATCCGAGGCAACCAGTACAAGCATTACAATTCTAGCACACTTTGCGGACACAATGCAATAAATTCAAACTGCCGGTGGCTTTCTGCTTGTTACGATCGCGAAAGGAGGCGATGTTTCTATTCTAAACTAAACTTTAAGCTATTTATTTTACCAGGTAAGGCATACTGAGCTATGTAGCTCTTTGTTCAGAAGCGACCTGCCCACAAATGATAGCTGAACGAAGTGGCTTATCGCGTGAAAATATATAGCAGCCGAATACTCTAAATGCATGTTTCTAAATGTGGAGGGAAAGACCGGAGGCTCCAGAGAGAAATCGACGCATAACGCGCAAACTCCCAATATATACAACACCCATCAGGGTCGGGATCAAATCCAAGACCTCCTGCATACCAGGCGAGGTAGTTAACATCTCCTAGCCACCGTGGCGCCCTTTCACTTCGCCTTACCCTCGCTGCTCATGAAGATGACCACTTCAAGTGCCAGGAGAATGGGGGGCTCCGTCATGCCGTGACGGCCTTGATTTGTTACTGCAGACGACAAAGACAGATGCCTCTACCATCCAATAGGCCGTTGCTGGCGCCCACAAATCAAATAGCGGAGGTTATGCGGGAGAGGACTCTACCAGACCCAGACCTGGGAAGTCGATCAAGCGTGATTGGTTATTGAAATGAGTGTAGATGTTATACCCAAGTAAGAGTTTGTAAAAAAAAAAATGTGTTTTGTGTTGCAGTGTGCTGTTGTTGGGCGTCGTCGGTGCAATAGGGTCAAAGCTCTATATAAGACTGGAAGCAGGTGGATTGCTTCACTTATCTGGCAAATCGTCCAATGATACTGGATGTAATTACCAGCGAAACGTACTACTCAAATTGTAAATGCTGTGGATTTACTAATTGGCGTTTTGTTTACGTGACAAATCCCTTACTAATTGGCTGTGTCAGGTGGTGGAGGATTACGACACATTCATACTCACGCGATCTCACCCAACAACGTTTATTATGACTAATATTAGTCGCAAAAGCCTGCTAAGTGTTAAACGTCGTCATTTGTACGGTCTCGTTTACGTAACTTCTTGTTTTATTCTGCCTCGCGTCGATAATAATACTATTGTCCGTTACATTCGTCTACTGAATGTACCCCCCCCCCTCGCCCTTGTGTAGAATTGGCATGAGTTGTACGTGGTCGATTTTTGTTCCTTTCGCGTACACAACGCGACCCGCACGCGCCGCGAGCGCGCGGGTCGGTGTCGAGCGACGAACCGATGCCCTTGTTGGCGCGTCCAGCAAGAGGTCGCGAACTGACGGTCGAGCACCGACTGCTCCATGATTAACCCCCCCCCCCCATCGCACGACAAGTTCACTCAAAACAAGAATTTTAAAATCCCTCGATAGCGAGACATTCTCAACTCCGGTCTTCATAAACGCACCCCCCCCCCCCCATCACACGGCTACGGCACTCCGCAATTACCAGCCGTCGGATCCGCGCAGCGCGTGCCATGGCTATGAACCGAGTCGTGGTGCCGTGGCAGCTCTCCGCTGCGTCGTTTTTGTTTTTTTATTTTGCCGCTTTTCGTTCGGAGTGAACCGCCGGACGTCCTGCCGAGCGTTGCAACAGCGCACGTGGTGGTACAACAACCCCACTCCACCACGGCTACCCCACCCCACCACCCACGAAGAGAAGCCAGGAGGGCAAAAAAAGCACCACAAGATTGGTAATCACAACGAGGCGGACCTTGGAGGGTCGAGAGGGGGCAGGAGCCGACAAGTATTAGTCTGTAAAGGAGCATCGACTTTCGTGTCACCGCTCGTTAGCGTAACGGTGTCTTTAAAAGCGGCGCCAAAGGGCGTCCGAGCACGTGCCTCCGTCCTTGAACGTTCAGAGGGCGACAGCCCCCCCCCTGCCCCCCCACGACGACGCTCTTACGGCCCTCTTCTCAATCCACTGCTAAATTGGATGGCTGCGTGTGTGTGTGGGTGGGTGTGATTGGGTGGGCAGGAGAGGGCGGTGCAGCGACAAACAAAAACGAACAAACAACAACAAATCCGCGGTTGTGTTCACATCGTCGTCGTACGCGCCGCGTTCCCGTGTCTGCGCTGCCCAGCTCAGTCGCAGTCGCCGTTTGACCGCCGTGCCGCAAACCACGCAGGTCAGCCCCGTGTGGCGGGGTGGTGCGGGGTGCGCCTCGGCTGATGCTGACTGTTATCGGGGAATCGAACCTTGGGGTCGCCGTGGTTCATAGCGCAGTGCGCTAATCCACTGCGCCACCGCTCTGCCCCCCCCCCCCACCAACAACCCCCCCCCCCCAACTACCCCCCACCCGAGCCCTCTTGCCCTGCCGCATTTCGCGTGTAACCGGCCGGACTAAACAAATCACTTACCGCGGATATTGATCGCGGGGGGGCCCTTTGTGGTAGGCGGGAGCCGGAGCATCTGCATGCAGCCCTCGCTGCCGGCTTTCTTTTGCGGTTCCCCCTCGAACCCGTCCGCCCCCCCCCCCTTCCTCCCCCCCCACCCCCCACAGCTACCTTGCCGCTGCTTGTCGCGCGGGGATCCTGTGCGCATCCACCCGTGGTGCGTGCACGAGGCTCTCTGTGTGAGCCCCGACAGCGGTGTACGTGGACGGATTTCCAAGCCGGACGTGCCGTGTGCGGCTTTGATATATAAAAAAATGAAGGATGTTTGAAAGGCGGAACCATCCTTTTGTGCGCGGGCACTTGTATCAAATAATTAGGGGGGGGGGGGGTGGGGGGGGTTGTTGTTCCCGTGCTCAGCAAGGCGTAGTCGTCTTGTGGGGGAAGGAACGACGGTGCGGGCACGTCCCATGGTTTCAGACGTTAGTTGCGTGATCACGAAGTGGATTTTTCTTGGTTTTTTTTACTTGGGCAGAATCTGGTCCACTGGTTGAGACTGTAGCTTGTCCAGCCTTCTTGGGAAGCGACAGATGCTCGGAGAATGTCCACGGCGTACTCGGAATTACTGTAATTTTTTATCATCTGCGCTGGAATTGTGATTGCGCATTCGCTGTCGTGTGCACGACAAACCATGTACCTATTTCATACGTTCGCCACGTTTTCTGAAAGTGTAGATCATTACCGTCAAAGTGACACCCCATATGGTATTTTGGGATGAGATCAAATTATGTATCGGCAGGATGGCTCAAGTGGTAGAGCCAGGTTTGCGCGTTCAAATCCCGGTTGCTGCTTAACTCAGCCCATCATCCCTTCAGGGTCAATCAAATGAGTAACCATATGTGGGGAAGTCAAGAGTGCTTGACATATGGAGAGACTGGCCCCCGCCATAGGATTGTGGGATTTCCACCACTGGCTCGGCACATGAAGAGGAAATGAGCAACGTCTCAGGAGCTCATTCGAGCAGCAAATCACTTTGCCAGATAATGACCTCCACGTCTGTGTGTGTGTGTGTCTTGTGTGTTTTCTTGGGATGATTTTGATATGTTTTGGCTGACAATTCCTAAATCGTAGAACTGCCCACGTGTGCGTTTTCATGCAGGGCTGGGTGACTTCAATGAATGTGCTCACCGACTGAGCCCTGCCTACCTGAGCCAAGCCTGGCCTTCTGCTGATAATTTAATATTCCGTTAACGAGCACTCTGCTTGGCTGACACACGCGCGTGTGTCTGTGGGCCAGACAGGATAAGTTAAGATAAGTAAATAAATAAGGAACTAAATACAGGGTCGATTCTCTTCTTAGGGTACTCTTTAAATGCGTCGTTTACGTTTCTGGCATTGGGTCGTCCAAAGTGAAGGGGAATTACACATTTAAGACAAAGACGGCAACAGGCACACATTACTAAAAATATATATTTGAGTTGTAAATATGAAAACAAAGCCAATTCAATGTTTATCTGTGATAAATATTTCGAGGGAGCTGTGTCGCAGCGATTATCTTACTGCGCCATGAACCCGTGAGTTCAATTCATCAGCGGTGATATCAAAAAATACTCCTCGTACTTTCACTCCTTCCCTAGTTTGAACACCCCAATCTGATACGCATGGTGAAGTATGATCAAACAACCCCAATGACTGACGCAATGCAGTTGAGTGTGGGGGGGCAACTTTATCCAGTAGGCAGTGAGGAGTTTTACCGCGGCTGATGATGAAGAGGAGGACGATGATGACCATTGGAACCTCATTTGCCAGTGGCAAAATATGATAATTGGGTTTTTTTTACCAATTATCCACACCTAACCAATCAATTTCAAGGACAGTGCATACATTATCAGAGTTGTGTTTCTTTTTGCATTCCGACCGCAGGTATTGTTTTTCAATGCAAACATGACTCCTTGTAAAAAAAGGTGTCAGTTTTGTTGCCAGAAAAATGGGTAAAAAAACAATTATCCGATGATGATGATGATGATGTTTGGTCACTTCAGCAATGGTGTGTCTGGAGCCCTCCCCTGCCGTAGGAGAGCGGCATCATTGATAATTCACGCGGATCACTTCGCGAGGGCGCGATGGAGAGCCCGGCTGCTGACAGGGCAGTGTGGCACTTGTGCGCTCACGTTTCAAGTCAAGTTTATTGCGTTTCCACTTCGCTTGCGATGGCGCTGGCAAAAGCCGCTTTTGACGATTGCACGAGCGATCGTCCCGCTTGTCATTCAGGATCTAATATTGATTTGAAGTTTTCGTGACTGCAGGGATCCATACTCTTTGGTTCTTTCGGTAAAGTCACGTAGGTATAAAATAAAATAAATTAAATCACGACGCTTCGGGCGCAACACAAGCGTCCGTCATCAGGTGGGACAACCACAGCAAGAAACAATTGTTAAATAATTTAATTTTATACCTACGTGACTTTACCGAAAGAACCAAAGAGTAAGGATTTCAGGAATAAAAAAAAAACGTGCAAATTTAATATTAACCCCTAAATAAATGATTCAACAACGATATGCTGTGAAAAACAATAAAGACCGTGTTATTGTTTTACCTGTAATTACAGTCAGCGTTTGCTTTATGAAGTACACTTTTTAATTGTTAGGCAAATTGGAAAGGTTCTGTATGAGTTGACCTTTTTAAAAAAATAAATTGTTGACATTGATGTTCATAAGGGAACGCAGCAATCAACCGCTTTGGATGCACTTGTAGAAGCCACGTGGTGGTGGCTACGCACGTGGCCTGTTATCCAGCACTATCGAGGCGAGGGTTGGCGGATCACCACAACTCCCTTCCCGTGGCCGTCGATGTGCCATTCGCTGGCTCGCCAGGAGGATGAAGTAAAGCAAGTGGACTCATCGCCATCTCTTTCCATCTGTACGGGGATAGTGTTTGTTGCCCGTCACATTGCGTTGGTTTTCTCCACGTGCGCCGGTTTTCTCCCGCTTATTTGTGCAAACCGGACCGACTTGGTGAGTGCGAGCACACCCGAGGGTGGGTCGGTCCACTCGGGGGGAAAAAAATCCGCGGGTTAACGCGGAGCGCCGCGTTTCCGGCGGCGTTCACGAGCGAAGCGTCGCCGTGGGTTGTGCAGATCGATGGGGTTGAACGGGGTGACGAGAAATGCCGAACCTGAGATGGGATCGCAGGTGTAGCAACTCGGCCGCGCGTCGCCTCGGCCGTGCGAAGAATGTCACCCCGTTGTAAAAGCAAGGGGGATTATTTCTGGACTCGGCAATTAATGCAGATTATGTTGTCGGTGCGTGACGGCCTCACAATGGTGACACCTGCCCCCCCCGCCCTCGTTCTCTGCCGCCCCGCTCGTGGTGCCAATGAAAGCCCCCGGGGCTCACGTAATGGCGTTGGCGGAGCAGAAAATTTGCGCTCCCGTCGTCATCGAAGCAAAGTTGTCTTTGCTATCCGCAGCTGGGCATTCCGGTAATCACGTGATGGTCTGTGGTGCATGCATGTATGTTGAACGTCCCCGTACGTGGCCAACCGCGCTAATCGGAGGTGCGGGGGGAGAGACAACAACAACAACCGTCATTCGCCACTAAGTGGCGGTGACAACAACACTAAACACAGTTCTAAAGAAATGATAGTTCAATCTAGATTTTAAAAGTGCATAGCTCCAGTGGCTTCCTAACGCGGAAATGAATGTTGACGACGACAATGATGATGATGATGATGTGCAAGACACGAGCTGATGTAACGACACAGACCCCCCGCAGTGAAGACTCACCTCGCCCTGCTGGGCAGGAACCGAGGCGTGGCCCAGCTGGAGGGCGTTCGCGGAGGTTCGAAGGTTTGAGCCCCACGGCCGCCCTGGTTAATACTGCGGGCGCATTGACACATCTCCATGCCAGCGGTCGGTGGATCGCGTGGAGATTTTGTCTGAAATTGTATTAACTTGCTGGCTTGCGAGGTGGGGCCAGGGGATGGCTGAACCTATCTATGTGGATCGTTGAATGTAATTTCCTTGCATATGTGAGTTTCTTCTAGGCGTAGGAGGGGTTCCGTCCGATCCCATTGCAAATATCAAGGATTATCAAGATTCAGAGTTAAGATTAAATTATGGAAAAAAAAAATTCCCCACGAAGATGAATGGTAGGCACCCTGAATGGATGGAGGAGTTACATGAACCCAGTAATGTACAACTTGCACGGGAAAATATCGGAAAACAATCGATTCGTTACGAACGTGATTCAATGCACGCTTCGTGAGTTTGACAATCAATACCAATCGATGAATAAATAGATCCCTCCAGCTCTAATTATTCTCCGGGTTATCTTGGCGTTCCTTCCACTCTCCCCCTGCTCATTACTGTAATTGGCCAAACATCCCAATGCAGTGGTCCTCCCGGAACAAAATAGTGGAGACTCAGTGAGGCGTTCGTGGATAGAGAATAAGCAAAATTATGATGGGTTTCAGCCATTTTGTCAGGTCATCACTGGATGAAGGCCTCCCCACAAGCCATGTCGGTCAGGGTGAGATGTTTGACCATACTTCACCACGCTGGTCAGTGCAGGTTAGGTGGAGGCAGGGGGGTGAGTACCCCAGACTGGTTCATATGTTTAGTATAGATAAATAACGAACATTATTGTTCTATATTTTATTGATAATTGTTTTTTTACCCTTTTAACTGGCAACAAAACTGACACCTTTTTCTACAAGGAGTCATGTTTGCATGGACCACAATACCTGCAGTCATAATGCAAACAAACAACAACACCATGCGAGACGAGGCTCTAAAGAAAGCTGTCTCGGGTGTGGACCAACTTCAAGGACAGTGCATACATTATCAGAGTTGTGTTTTTTGTTTGCATTATGACTGCAGGTATTGTGGTCTATGCAAACATGACTCCTTATAAAAGAAAGGTGTCAGTTTTGTTGCCAGATAAAAGGGTAAACAACCAATTATCATATTTTTTACTGGCAAATGAGGTTCCAATGCTATATTTTATTGTAAAACTCCTGTCCCTTCATTTGATTCTGAACGCGTGCCACATTTTACTGCTGTTGCAAAGCGCTCTTTGCATCTAAATGGGAAAAATCCAAAACCTCTACAGAGGTCCGCGTCTGATTGTTTGCCTTGCGGACTCAGAACGGCAAAGAGGATGAAGACGAAATGCGTTTTCACATGGGTATACAGGCAGCGTCAGGACATTTATTTCCCATCCGTAAGAGAAGCAAAGCTCAAATCCCTCTCTCTTTGAATTTCTGATGTGCAAGGTGGGTCTCCGCTGTGTGAAGTCTCTCTGCTGGTATTCTCAGGTTTTTTCGGTAAAGTCACGTAGGTAAAAACATTAAAATTAATGAAAGTAAAATAAAACAAAACAAAAATAAAATTCACGACGTTTCGGAGGCAACACATGCAGCTAATTCGGCTGTGACGGTCCCACCTGATGACGGAGACTTGTGTTGCCTCCGAAACGTCGTGAATTTTATTTTGGTTTTGTTTTATTTTACTTTCATTAATTTTAATGTTTTTACCTACGTGACTTTACCGGAAAAAACCTGAGAATATGAATCATTGCAGTCACGAAAGCTTCAAATCTAGAATCTCTCTGCTGGCATGTGCGTGAAGATTGATGGTGGCGTGTACTTCGCTTTGATTGGAGCTGGCAGATGCCAGCTGATTGGAGTAGACCACTCGGATGAGCGGGGAGAGTAAAAAGTGCCATCTCCACCGCAGCCACACACTGCATAAATCACCCGCCCTCCAAATTCTATTTCATCTTTGGCATCAGAATGTGTCGCGCCTCCAAACGCCCTCTCCTTCAGTAATGAATACCCTGGGACTCATCTTCTGCTTGGTGATAATAAAAAAAATAACGGCAAAGAAGCAGCGCTGCAATTGCTTGCTCACGTCACTACTGGCGAAAGGGCCTCCACTACTAGAGGGAGTTGCGGAGAGCCCCCTCCTCCCCACCCCCTAGAGGGTATTTGGCCTACTCTTCCACGCTGGCCAGACAGTCTTGGAAGAGAAGGGAGGACTCGCACGTGACCCTGCCACCTGCTGCGACGAGCCGATTGACCAAGTGTGGTGAACAACATTCCCGATGCTGAGTAGACAGGGGATGGCGCACTTCATAAGGGTGCCCATCGTGTGTGGCGAACAGGAGGATACTTACAACGAAGACATTGCAAATTTAAATTATAATAACAGCAGCCAGCACCTTCAAACGTAAGAGAGTTGAACACTGAATAAAGCAATTATCTACCGTTTAACGGCGAGTGTTACGAACCACACCATGCTGATACAGATTCACAGGTTGTAAAAAAATATCTAATTAAATATATCTGCTGTGCTCAGTATCATAAAGAATCGCAATCTGAAATATGTAGTAGGCAGTCGGCAGTAGTGATGCACGCTATCACACGTGGTAGATCGCATGCATCAATACCGCCAGCTGCATACTACGTATCTCAGATTGGTATTCCTTGTGGTCAATTCATTGCGAAAGGTCAAACGGAAACGTGACGCGAAGCTAATGGTGCTCATTCTGACGAAGATCAAGTCCCAGTGTGAGGGATCACATCGGAGGTGCAGCGCTCATCACATGGGGCTGAGAAAATGATGATGTGTCAGCCTCATCAATTGTTATCATCTGTCACCACTTCAGCTTCCAAGAGAGGTGCAATAACAGTGCGAATTTGGATTTATTTCGAATTTTTGGGCTATTTCGATTTATTTTTTCTAATATTATGGGTTTCTTTTGAGATAGTGCCTGCCCACCCCACCCTCCCCCGATGATTATAGTCTATTATTTTATCCCGATTGAAAGTATTAAAGCTTCCAGTGCACCACCCTATGACAGAGACGACCTTTTCGAACGTTTGCACCCTCTCTCAAGATGCCGCCTGCAAGCGCCGAGAGCCAGAGCTCTCAAACCGCGTCATACCTCGTCGGCACGACGAGACCATTGCCTCGCCAACGACAACGAAACCCACAAGTCGGCCGCCACCTCGACAATGCGCATCTCCGCATCCAACTCAAGTCGCGCGATGCCCCCTCTTCTCTGGCATCGCCGTCAATCTCGCTCAGATGCTGAAGAAGTCGGAGTGCGTCGGGCATACGTTGAGCTTCTTTCGCACCGTACGTAGCCGACCGAGCTAATCGGAGATGCGGGGGGCGGGCGGGGGGGGGTGAAGGACAACAGACTAAAAACAACGCGGACGTCAACAATAAACACCTCATTCGAGATACAAACGTCGCACGCCACTTTGGCTTGGACATTTCCCCCGCTCGACGACGCCGGCGTAGCCATCAACGGCATCAGAAGAACATCAACAGCACGGCCCGATGCGCGCGTCTCCCCCGTGGATAGGCAATGTCCGACAGCAAACCCACAGCAGTGCGATTGTGGCCATGCAATCCCAAACAATGGACCATGCAGGAAACCAGTGGAGCCTCGCACTCCTTGAGCGGAGGAGGAATAACAACGCTGCACAAGCTCTCTCCTGAAGCCCTCTCGTGGCGAGCAGCAGAGCTCGACATACTGCCATCGTGCGCAACGATGGAATAGAAAAGGTTCAGTGAAAGAGGTGGAAAATGCGGAGGCCGGACACAAAACAAATCGGGTGCACATTTGGGTACCTGCGTCTTTCTTGTCGCGAGAGGCTGTCGCGAAGGTGCAATGTTTCGCTGATTAGCGCAGTCTGCTGTAGTTTCATGGTGGGCGGTAATGCCGCTACATATGCGGGCTTTACCCGATTCATTAATTCGGTGTCTAATTCGGTACGTTGTGACCTTGACGCCGAGACACACACGGCCTACGCTTCTTTTTCGAACGACGTCACGGGATCTTTGACGTCCGCTGTGAGGCAGGAGACGCGTATGTTATGGTTCGTGCAGCAGCAGCATTAACCAGGGTGGCCGCGGGATTCCAACCGTGAACGTCTCCAAGAGGCAGTAAACACGCCACAGAACGGGCCGTGTTCCCACCATAATAATTAAAAAAATTGCTGCATTTGAATCCAAGTCCTGCGACTTACAAAACCCACGCAACCGACTCGTCAGCCGATCGGGCGACACGTGTCACACATTCCGCACGCGGGCGTCGATGCTGTGGTTTTACTCGGCCGGGTGTCCTCCTGATGACGCTCGGGACACGATCCCCGCCCCCTTTGAGTGATGAATGCCAGCGGATCGGACGGCCGTAGTCGACTCGGCAGGCGTCGTTGCCCAAACTCGAACGGATGCCTTCGATTGCGTCGAATGATTTGTTGACGATTCATCGCGACTTTTTGTTTGTTTTGTTTTAATGGCCCCAATGTCAAGGGATTGCTACAGACGCTCGCGGGATATGTTTACTTGAAGAAAACACGTTCGGACCGCAAACTAATTAATCCGAGGAGGAAATAGCTCTCACGATGTTCTTCTCAGTGCGTTTAACTTAAATTAACTGGAGTGAGACAGAGAGAGTGAGAAGCGTTGCATAGAAACAGCCGTTTATAGAATGCCTTGGATATGAATGAAAGCAAAATGCTCGGGGTGCTCATGAACACTTCTAAACGTAGGGCTCAATTATTTCCCGATAACAGCACGGCTGTGTGTGCGTGTGTGTGTGCGTCCGTGTGTGTGAGCGCGTGTGTGTGTGCGTGTGTGTGCGTGTGTGCGCGTGTGCGAATGCGTGTGTGTGCGTGTGTGTGTGCGCGTGTTGGGGAGCGGTAGTGTAGCGGTTAGCGCGCTGCGCTATGAACCTGGCAACCCGAGTTCAATTCCCGCTCACGGCCAACACCAGTGACGATTATCTGAACCGGTCCCGGGCCTCCCCTAGCTCGACTCAGCCTCAAATGAGTACCTCGTGCGATGTGTAAACATCGTCACTGGGGAGACAAAGGCGGCCAGGCCGCCTTTGTCAGCTAATCTGGCTGTGACGGTCCCACCTGATGACGGAGACTTGTGTTGCCTCCGAAACGTCGTGAATTTTGTTTTTATTTTATTTTACTTTCTACGTGACTTTACCGAAAAAAGAAAACAAACCTAAGAAGGCGTGGTGTTGGCCACCCTTCCCCTTCGTGTGCCGTGCTGGCCTTCATAGGTGCTCGCTAACAGCACTTGCCTCTACAATATGTTAAGGCTATACGGGGGGTCTTTGTCTTTGTGTGTGAGTGTGCTCATCGCGGGCATTCTGCCTGTCAACGAAGCGCGTGGAGCAGACTCTTAAAATAAAATAGCGGCAATCAAAATGTCGCACTTGCGCGGTTTCCGGAACTCCACCGAGAGTGGAAATGGAAATTGTTTTCTGCTTTATTTCATTTTGCCACTGATGAGCGCTCCGTGGGAAAAGAAAGAAAAAAAAAGCGGAACTTGCGCGTCCATTTTCATTTGGATGAAAACGGAGTCCACTTATCTCATTTTACGATTCAAAAAGTCTTCCAGACGGGCTGAGGGCAGCGAATCACAGGCAGCAGAGGAGTCATACTCTTAGTTCTTTCGGTAAAGTCACGTAGGTAAAAAAATGAAATGAAAATTAATAAAAAATAAAATGATAAAATAAAAGCAGAGGAGTCGTAGAAGGTCTCGAACGTTGCTTTGCACCCGGGGTCAGGGAGTTCGGCAGCACGGATGTCAGGGAGGCGAGGAATTTCAGACGCGGCCACCAGCAAAGAAGGAGCGACCTCCCATTGAGTTGAGGTTGATTGTGAGTTCTGCCAGAAGGCCATTGTGGAACGTGGAGTGTGGTAAGAGTAACAGGGAGGAAGTGAGGCACTGTCGGAGTCCTGGTCTACAGCTATGAAGCGAGGTGCACACCTCCTGATTCATTCTCCTGCCTCACTCACCTCCAACCCACCCAATTTGTTCATCTGTCCCATCCAGTTATTGACTTGTCCATACACCCATTCACCGTTCAACCATTCATCGATAATCTCATCTAGCCACCTGTTTGTTCCACCACCCATTCATCTTTGTTTCCATCCATTTATTTGTCTATCCGTTTGTATACTCATCTCTATTCCTGTCCATCCTGCACCTATGATTAGCAGGGTTGGCTACGTACGCTGCATAGCAGTTCAAAACCCGTGCATACATGATGGTGCGTGGGATCTTGCAGGACTGCCATGCTTCGGTCTCATTCATGGGGTGCGGGCGAGAGAGTCTGACAGCAACATTCTGCATCAATTGGAGTTTTAAGCGATGTCTGTGATACAACAACTGCGTTGGCCATGCCTACACAAGTATGTCCGTGCGTTGAACCTCTTTCGCACCGTACGTAGCCAACCGCGCTAATCGGAGGTGCGCGGGAAGGAGAACAAACGAAACACACCCAGACGTTGTTCTTTGCGACGCCATAGAGCTGTGGTTCTTAACCTTTACTGCGAAGCAAGTTGTGCGTACGTTCCCGTGCTCAAGTTGTCTCTTCGATTATTTAGCTGCTAAAATAAAAATCTGGCCGTGTCTCGCAATCTCCCCTCCCTCAAAGGGCATCGCTCGCACCCCCAGGGGGTGCAGCGTGCACCCCAGGTTAAGAAGAAAAAGAGGAACAGGAGGAACAATTAAAAGACCCACCACTGGCAATAGAGAATTGTGTTGCAGTAGTCAGGGCGAGCGGTGATGATTGCACGAACGAGGGGTCGCCCCCCGGCAGACGGGGGCAAGGAAATTTCGCACGCGGGAGTTGTGGCGATGGTGGCGCGTCGGATGCGGGAGCAGTTTTGCTTGCGGGCAGGACACGGGGGCAGTGCCGTCGTTGGCACGCGGCGAGTGGCGACATGTCAACTCGCACATCGCCTCCGCGTATCGCCAGCATGAGCGTTCGCGTGTCGCCGCATTTGTCATCGTTCTTCCTCTAGAGCAGAGTGGCATCATCATCATTATTGTTCATCCTCCACTGCCGTCCCAGAGGGCTGATGACACCGCCCGCGTGCCCGCCCGCGCGGTTGCGCAAAAACGTTGAATCTGAAAATGCGGACGTTGTATTGTGTCTCGCCTTCCTTCCTCCACGACGTCGAAGAGACGAAATGCAACGAGGTACACATGTGTTAGGAGTTTCACGTGGCCAAGCACACGCGCAGTGATTCCCAGCACGCACACACCCACGCACCCACCCACCTACCCACGTCCACCCACCCACGCACGCACTCACGCATGCATGCACCCACCCACGCACGCACCCACGCCTACCCATCCATCTACCCACGCCCACCCACGCCCACCCACGCACGCACGCACTCACGCATGCATGACCCACGCATGCACCCACGCATGCACCCGCCCACCGACGCACCCACCCACGCACCCACACACGCACCCGCCCACGCACCCACACACTAAGGCATACACGCACCCACGCATCATTTGCACCGCAGAGCGAGCCCCGGCACACACTGCCTTGTGGCAATCCGGTGCGCACGGACGCACCTCCACGCCCTCAAGTCTGCGCCCTTCCCTTGACGGGCAAATGCAGGGCAGTGACGTCGACCTTATGAGCTTGCACCGCAGGCTTGACGACACGTGAAGGTCGTGCACTTCAATGCATGCACAATATTCATCCGCCTTATCCAGACCACCCCCTCAAAAGAACTGCTTGTGTGCCGACTCCAAAGAGTTGAGAAATCACGGCTCATCCCCAACAAACAGGCCGCGGCGAAACAAAGACAGAACCACCATCGGTTTCATCCTCGTGAGGACTCATCAGTAACCAAACATCCATAATAGTAACCGACCAGTCATCAATGTTCGCTGCTGCCACGTACCTCTGGGAGCCCCGTGAATGGAGAGGGCTTGTTGTACCTTGACACTTTGGGGACCTCCATTCGCGCAAGTCAAATCTGTTGTAATTTACGGATTCAAATGTATGGATGTTGAACTTCTTTCGCGCCGTATGTAGCCACCCGTGCTAATCGGAGATGCGGGGGAAGGACAGCAAACTATGTTGATTTGAAGCTTTCGTGACTGCAGTAATCCATAATCCAGCAGTGGAACTGCTGGATTATTTTTTTTCTGCCTGAGGACGACCGCTTGTGTTGCGATCGAAACGTCGTGATATATTATTATTATTTTTTTTCTACGTGACTTTACCGAAATAACCAAAGAGCATGACAACACACTAAACATAAAAGAGCAGTTCTATAGAAATGCGTTTTCAACCTATGCGAGTCTCTTGGTCTCTATGTGTGAGTAAGCCTCTGTATGAGTCTATGAGTCTCGATAAGTCTGTGGGTGTGTGTGAAGCTGAGTCTCTATGTGAGTGTGGGTGTCAACGTGAGTTTGTGGGTCTGAGTCTGTGGCTCACGATGCATATACGCTGAACTCCTTTCACACCGTACGTAGCCACGCGTGCCAATTGCAAAGCTCGGGCGAAGGACAACAAACTCGACACAGAAATGCAGCTTCCAAAAGAAACGAGTGATCGCAGGGCTTGAATTTTCGCCACGTGGCAGAGCCGTCGACGCGCTGGGTTCGTTGCGGCTCGAACGTCGCCGCGTGACCTCGTCCGTGTTGAAGGTCACCGGTAGCGCGCACGGCTCCATTGAGGTCCTTGTGAGCCCTCGGCACTTCTGTTTCGTCGGCCTTCGGTGATAACTTTCCTCCAGTTGGTACTGCCGCTGTCGCATGTCACTACCACCGCGGCTGTCACTCCGCTTGTTTCTCAGGCGTACTTCGTCCAGCCGCTGAACAGATGTCGTGACTGCTGGCACGTTCATTATTTAGTTTGTGGCCGAATTCGATGGCAGTGCGCTGTGGTGCCGCGGATAAGCAGATACATATATTCATTCATGCTATATAAATATATTCATTCAAGAAGATATCTTTGTTACATTTTTTAAAATCATACATACATACAAACAAAAACAAAAACGTGGTAAATTCTTTTGTAGGCCCTTTAGTTTCCCTAAGCCCTGGGCACAGTACCTATTAGATAATACGCCGAGGTCGCGCGCGTAATCTTTAGGCTCGATACGACAAACGAGAATTGAAAGCGAACGTGGCGGTGCCGCGGCCGCTATTCGATTTACGGGAAAGAGAGCTCCGGCGAGAGTCAATTTTTCACCGGCGAAGTCTTCATCACAGCTTATTGGCAGAATGGGGCTCTGATCGAGATATTTTTTTTCTTCAAATAGATCTTGCAGTCGGGGGGTTTTATGAATTCCACGTGAGGTCTGATTTGCCGAATCGATTTCTGGACTCGCGCCCACGCTACCTGGCTCCGTTGTGATTGATCCGGCAGCGGGGGCCCCCTATTTGGAAAACCCTGAAAATCCACTTCGGCTTCGGGCGTCGTGTAATGGCGTTTCCCACGTTCAGAGTATTGCGAGAGTAATTTCTCATATGACGGTGGGTAAATCAGCCAGAATTACAGGTCGACCGGCAGGCAGGCTTGCTCGGAAATAAATATAGAAAGCGTGCACTCACTCGGCCAGCCAAGTAATTCTCTAATGCATTTCACTTGTCAACTTTCATCTGATGTGCCCTTGATCTGTGAATGAGACATTGTGATCAAATTTATATTATCGTTTTTCTTTTTTTCTCCGCAACGACGCTACTTACTACGTCGTGTTATGCGTTATATAATTCTAGATTTGAAGCTTTCGTGACTGCAATGAATCATATTCTTAGGTTTTTTTCGGTAAAGTCACGTAGGTAAAACATCAAAATTTTTGTTTTATTTTATTTTCATTAATTTTGATGTTTTACCTACGTGACTTTACCGAAAAAACCTAAGAATACGTTATATAATTGTGTGTCGAACTATGAACCTATATCTTAAAGAGACGGTACTTGCCTATAACAAAGACAAAGACCCCCATATAGCCTTAACAAACTGTTGGGGCAAGTGCTGTTAGCGAGTACCTATGAAGGCCGGCACGACACTCGAGGCAGGTGCGTCACCAACACCACGCCCAGCCGCCTTTGTATCCCTAGTGGCGATATTTACACATCGCACCAGGTACTCAATTGAGACTGAGTCGACCTAGCGGAGGCCCAGGACCGGCTCATATAATCGTCACTGTTATGCCTGGCAGTTCACCGGCATTGACCGAAGCAGGCTTCAGTCTGCTTGCTAGATACCGTGTGATGAAACCGAGCCACAATTTTCTTGCGAGGAACCAATACTGCCGAATTTACGCACTGCCCTGAAGGGCGAGGGACCAATGGGTTGGGTCGAAACACCTGGAGGGATGGATATATGAAGGAGGCATATCGTGTGTTATTTTTTTCACAGCGACACTATTGATTATAATTTTTATATGATATGATATGTCCGAAATCACGAACGCTGATGGCAGGGAAGAAAAGGTGAAACGTAGCTCGAATACATTTGGAGGACATGTTCACTAAATCTTCACAAAGAAATGAAACACTTCAATCGCGCAATTATGCCCCAAGCATTCCTCAATTTAAAAAAAGGGGGCATCGGCGAATAAAACCGAACAGGAACTGAAACGCGTGGAGAGAAGAACTGAGAGGTTTATGTTTGGAGTTCGTGAGAGGCGGAAAAACGCACGGATCAGAGAACGAACAGCGTCGAGAAATCATATCAACAAAATTACATCTCTGGCACCTCCAATTAGCACGGCTGGCTACGTACGGTGCTAAAGAAGTTCCACATCCGTACAAAACTGAGCGGGCTTGGGCAGGATTTATCATGAAGGGACAGTGAACGAGGGCCATGGATAATGATGATGAAGTAGCAGCCAATGATGATGACAGCGATGTTATGTGCTGTATGTATGTTGAACTTCTTTCGCACCGTACGTAGCCAACCGTTCTTATCGGACAGCGATGAGACGAGTTGACGTGCTTGGGGAGCGAGATGGATGGTTGCGGCGCAAACACATGGGGGATTGGTGGCGGCGTCTTGTGGAAGGCCTTAATCCAGCAGTGGAGGGACTCACGGCTGCTGATGATAATGATGACGATGATTAATACACGCTTACATAGCGTCAAGCAGAATTAGACCTTTCAACTGAGCGAGATGATGCAAAAATACGGTTGATTGTGGTGCTGTGTTTACATCACGAATATAAAACCAATTGTCCCGTTTAAGTCATTTAAATGGGTGATCGGGGGGCTGGCAGTCGTCAGTGCTGCCTCCTTGAGCCTCTTGGGCCCTGATGCTTTTGCTTGCCTCGCGTGTGCCTCGCGGTCGCCACCACCACCACTACCCCCACCACCACCACCACTACCCCCACCACCACCACCACTACCCCCACCACCACCACCGACACCGACGGGTGCGATGTCATTGTGGCCGTGCAGGCCAGGGCCACCAGCTCCCCTGCGCGTGACATAACGTCACCCGACAAGGCGCCGAGGGTGACTTCCCCGTGGTAAGTAAATCACGTTAGGGAACCGCACGAGAGTTAACGAGTTGATAACAGACCCTAACCCCACCACCATGCCACCCAGAGACAGGGTGCCCCCCCACCCCTCCACTCCCCCACGTTAGTGTAGCAGGTAGCGTGCGGCGCTACGAACCCCGGCAACCCGAGTTCGATTACCCGCTCGCGGCGATCGCTGGTGACGATGATCTGAACCGGTCCTGGGCCTCCCCTAGGTCGACTCGGCCTCAAACAAGTACCTGGTGCGGTATGTAGTAAACATCGTCACTGGAGAGACAAAGGCGACCGGGCGTGGTGTTGGCCACCTACCCCCTCGTGTGCCGTGTCGGCCTTCATAAGTGCTGCTCGCTAACAGCACTTACCCCAACAGTCTGTCAAGGCTATACGGGGGATCTTTGTCTTTGGCCCCCATTACCCCCCACCCCCCAAGCCTGCACCCCCCCCACCCACCCCTTCCCAATATTTATGTGGTGCTCTGTGCAATGAAGCGTGGAGAGATGGCACGCTGAGACGGCAAGAGAGACACGTGGATGAGAGAATATTCACAAATTATTTACTGTTAAGAAGCGTAAGTGGCGCTGGC
Organism: Lampetra fluviatilis; assembly: GCF_964198595.1. Classification (NCBI taxonomy): domain Eukaryota; kingdom Metazoa; phylum Chordata; class Hyperoartia; order Petromyzontiformes; family Petromyzontidae; genus Lampetra; species Lampetra fluviatilis. The sequence continues at coordinate 12,312,362 of NC_136285.1, read as the reverse complement.
GAAGGGCACGTTTCTAGATGGCACGATGGCCCGGTGTCGAGACTAATGACGGATTGGCAGCCCAAGGATGGAACATGCGCGAGATGACATCCGCTGTGGGTTTGGAGCTATGATATCGGCCCCTGTGCAGGTGCTAAACGGATTGTGACATCGGAATATCATGAAGGATAGTGACGGTTTCCAGAGGCATTCATGCAGAAGTGGATAGATCTTGGCTTATGAAGGTTTATGATGCCCTGCCGAGGATTAATCATGGGTTGTCTCGTTTACATTGTAGCGACAAGATTGAACAAATATATCGGCAACATAATTAAATTAACAATAAGTTTCAGATGTTCGTCAATTCACTGCTGTATGGAATGACACGTGGGTCTCTCGAGGTGTCTGACCATACTTCTCCACGCTGGTAAGTGCGATTTGGTGGATGGGGAGCCCAGATCCAGTTCAGATGTTGCTCGCCGCTGATGTGAGCCATGGCGCACATCAGCGGCGTTCATGCACCACTCATGCCCCACTCTACTTCTCAGCGACATCAAACATCGACTGAATTTGAGCATCTCTATTGATTTCGAAAGAGTCGTTGTAGCCATGATGAAATCCACACTCATATAGCGTGGATGAGTCTGTCTAGATGACCAGGATTGTTGAACTCTTACAAAACCTCCGATCAGCACTGTTGGCTTCGTACGGTGCGAAAGAAGTTCAACATTAATACATACACAACAGTACTCACAGTGTGATCAATTTAATTCACGCTGGAATAATATAATGGCGATGGATGATGGTGATTGACAGATGTTAATTGATGTTTAAATATTATAATGATCATGACCATGACTGGGATGATGCGAATACTTAGGATGACGATGATTGAGATGATGATGATTGACATGCGATGATGATGATGATGACGATAGAGAGATGATGAACATGGCTGCTGATAACGACAGTTGCTTCCCATAGTGGGCGACATTTCAACCCAGTTGTTGGATCATTCACGTTCGAGCTCCCTCCATAGCAAACAAAAACATTATCGGTGTCACGGTTCGATGTTAACGCCCCACAATTCGACGTCGCAATGCGATCTTGTTCTTATAAGCTGCCGCCGCCACCATCCGATTCACAGCGCTTCATGCGCTCGAACCCAGATGACCGAGACTCAGGGGCGAGGAGGCTGACGCGTCAAACGCGACGGGGTTCATCTCCCGAGCGCAGACGCCCGAGAGAGCGGTAGCGCCACTGCCACGACCATTCACCGCGTCGTCGTGACAGCGTTGCTATTGATAATTGTTTTTTTACCCTTCTATCTGGCAACAAAACTGACACCTTTTTTACGAGGAGTCATGTTTGCATAAACCCTTTTGGCGTCATCTAGTCCAACCCATGTGAGACTAGGCTCTAAGGAAAGCTGTCTCGGGTGTGGACCAATCAACTTCAAGGACAGTGCATACATTATCATAGTTATGTTTTTTGCTTGCATTATGACTGCAGGTATTGTGGTCTATGCAAACATGACTCCTCGTAAAAAAGGTGTCAGTTTTGTTGCCAGATTAAAGGGTAAAAAACCAATTATCATATTTTTTACTGGCAAATGAGGTTCCAATGGAGCCTTGCTATTGTTAATATAACTGGCCTTGCGTTCAGGTGTCGAGTTCACATGTATCTCTCCTCGCCTGTCACGCGCTAATCCAGCAATGATTAGAAGTGCCTCAATGGATTAAACAGCCATTATTATGACGAAGGGTGAGGTAGGAGTGTCCAAGGAGGACAGGGGTGGCGATGCGACGGTTAGCGGCACTCCACTGAGGGTTGAACCCGGTGACCGAGTTCAATTCCTGGCCACGGCGAACGTCAGTGGTGAGTGAAATTCGAACTGATCCTGGGCAGCTCCTCGCCAACTCGCACTGACTAGCCAGCGTTATAAGTTGAAATTATAATCATTACAAGTAGTAGGGATGATTACTTTTGTTTATCCAGGGAAGCCTCACTGAGTCCCAAGAATATTTTGTTTCTGGAGTATCCAGTCTTAAGCTCTCGCAGTGAGCGAGACGATTGCGACATGTGTGTGTGTGGTTTTTTTTCTCCCAAATTGAGTAATTTAGCGGATAATCTTTTATAATTTGGCAAAAAAAACTATTTGAGCAGCCTTCATCCAGCGGCGGTTTGACAAAGAGCCGCTAATGAATTGTCGCTTCGCTCAGCGGTCGCCAAAATATGCTGACGTCGGTACAATTCGTACAATGCGAGGCCCTCGCTGTCTCGGGCAAATTGCAGGAATTGTTCGTGCAAGGTCTTGGGCATTGGCTTTTTGCCCATTGTTAGTTCGGAATAATTAGCCGATGATTGAAATGTGATTAGGTATTTTAAGTACAAAAAAATCCTTTCATTATTATGTTATTTGCATAGCCATGTTCTCAGCAACACAGCACTCGGATGCAGAAAGAGAATTAACAAAATGTAATAGTTTTTTTTATCTATAATAAAAAAAAACGTACATTTGTAGTTATTTGCTAATTTTCATTCAAATTGTGCTGTCAGTATTAAACCCTCATAGATCAGTGCAACGCTGCATGGTAGAGAATGGCCTGCGGAAGCAGATTTCACAGAGCTACTTCTGAGCAGTCGTACGCTCCTGCATCTAGGCTCTCCGCCTTCCCCAATCCACGCTGACCGGCCTGGTGAAGGATGCTCAACGAAACCCCACGACGCACACGGTATCGAGGATACCCTCATCCCCACAGTGGACCGACGAAAGTGTTGCACACCGGCATGTTGCTGCTACGTCTTGTATTCAGGGATGCTCATGTGGTATTCATAATGGGGAGGGGAACGTAGATTGTTTTTGTACGAGGGCCTTGGTCAAAAGAGAAATGCGAGTGTCCACTGCTGGATCGGAGCAAGCGTGCCACATGGCTTGTGTGTCGGACTGAAAGCCACTCAGTTTCCAATGTCCATCGAGCTCACATGCTGCATCTCATCTGAAGGGAAAAACGTTGATTTTGTCACACACAAAAAAAAAGTATTTCTCAGCTACTGCGACGTATTTAGTTTTGTTGTTGTCTTGTTTCTCATTTAAGGACGGCAAGTCCATTGCTGGATTCACACACAGCGCATCATCTAATTGATATGCATTTGGGGCATGCGTGTGGCAAGTTGAGATTGCCAAGCCTATCAGAGGTGTTGGCCGCTAACGAGCAAACACCAGCCGAAGCTGTCTGAAGTGCAAATGATCACCCAAGGATTCATAGTTTGTGATTGAGTGCAGCATTGTGTAAGGTAGCTCCATTTGCAGGAATAACAGGTGCTCTTCCTCTGTAAACCTGAAGCGCGTTCCTATTTTCAGTGATGTAAGATTCAGTGTGGAGGGGTACAGTGTGAGTACTACCACATCGTCCAAGATGTCTGGCCGATGTGGACGATTTATACCAGGGGTCGGCAACCAAAATAACAAGAAGAGCCATTTCTTTCCAATTCGGTACAAAATTCAGTATTTCAAGAGCCGCAATGCATCTATGTACATACGTACATATCGTCAAGAAGCAGCCCGTAAAGAGCCGCATGCGGCTCCGGAGCCGTAGGTTGCCGACCCCTGATTTAGACGAAGTACCCTCTCACGGGGCTGTCTACAGCTCTCTGCAACGTAGGTTTCGTCAGCATTGCCTTGAAGCAAGCAATTGCAGGGCTCCACCTTTACATTTACCGTTTGCCGAGAAGGTCTTCGTCATTTAAATTTCACGCATTAATCAAATTGCGCAGCCGTCCCCGGACACGTGAGTTCGGACTGCCCTGCAAAAATTTCCACGCCCATATCTCTCGTTTATCACATTATACCGACAATGAAACCAAAAATTACACTGTGGACAAAATATCATTAAAAAAACAAGTTGAAAATATATCGTCCTCATATATATATCATCATTCACATTATTTTTTTTGTATTACTTTTCCGTGCATAATTTTAGTTGCATTGGTTCAACACAAGTGTAGTGACTTACTCGGAGACGCTAAGACTTTGAGGCACTTCTTCTATTCAACGGAGCACCCTTTGCACAACACACACCCTACGCTGGTAGACACTCTTCTGTCGCCCGCTTGTACACAACTCTACGTGCTTTGCTATCCTATACACAACACGTGCCGTCCAACACCGACGGTGCTGAACCGAGACAGCCAACGACTATCTAGCAGCGCAATATCGAGTGAGGACGACAGCGACGATGGCGACGATCTTCAACATGCACGACGAGGATTGCACTCCAAACGACAGCCCCGAGCTCTCACTCAGGGCCCCCTTTTATGCTCCCAGCGTGGCTTGGCTCCGCCCCGGGCCACGCCCCCTTGCTAGAACCTACCAGTGGGTTCTCGGGCTTCCCCCACATGCCCCTTCTGTAACATTTTCCCCAGATATCACCTCTGGTGTATCACGTGACCTGCTGACGTCAGGGCTGCTGTAAGCTGCAGATCCCCTTCCCCGCCAGCAGCCAACGCTATGCTGCTACATTACTTAGTCTATGCCACTACACAAGTGTAAAGAAGCTCCTTCGAGACGTCCATTTTGTGTAAGTAGAATCTTTATTTCTAATGACCGTCCATAAATGACGTCACGCACCTGGGGGGGGGGCGGGGTCAGACATTTGTAACGATGTGTGACGAGCAGGGGTTGAGAAATGTGACGTCATATTAAATTGCGCAACTTTAAATAAATATAGACAACACGTTCTACTTAATGAAATATACGTTTTAATAAATGTTTTCTCCTACAACATCAGAGTGCAGCGCCACATTAAATACGCACTACAATGACAATAGTTTAAAGCGATTTGGAGAATGTTTTATTTTTTTGTGACGTCATATTTGAGGGGGGGGGGGTCTGACTTTTTGTGACGTCGTGTGACGAAGGGGGGGGGGGGTCAAAAATCGTCCAAAATCGCGTAATATCATTTATGGACGGTCCCTAAGGTCAACGTAGTTGGCTCTTAGTTCAGCGCTGTCAGCGTCAGACGGTTATCGTTGTGTTGTAGGCTAGCAACCAGTGTAGAGTTGCGTTGAAACGAGAGACAGAGCGTTGTGTGACAGCAGAGAGTATGTAACAGTATGCTCGGTATTTAATTAAAGAATTGCCTCCAAGAAGTTACGTCTCCAAGTCAGTTACTACACAAGCAAACTCTGGACCGGCTTTGACGCACCGTGTCTCGTCAGTGGCAAAGTTCAGACTTGCTTGAATCAGTGCCTGTGAGATGCCAGATGTTATTAGCTCTTTAAGACACGGGCCCGAATATATAACACGAAATTATCATGAAAGTCATTGTGGAGATCAATAAGTAACAAAATAAATAAGCGGATAATATATCGCCGTCATATATTTGTCCCTGCACGTATTCTTTTTATTGTTGAAATTGAGTTAAAAATAAATGTTCACTCGAGTTTATCCTATCCACATGGTGCCGGTGGTGGCTTTGATGTTGACAAAATAAATCCTGAGCCTAAAGCTTCTCAACTTTGATATTAAAGAGAGTGGCTGCTATTGATTGCATTGTTGTAAAGCCCCTATATAAGTGTTTGCTAATCGGTTTGCCTGTCTGGGCCGCGGAGAGCTGTTATTCTGACCGTCAATTCAGCAGGAACCATTTTGCCACCGCGGCTGAAAGACGGTATCTCCACAGTAGTAGCGATCGGCGAAAGAAAATCAAGCAAATGATTAGGTTTCCCTAAGTAGCTCAAGAGGCCCCAAATTCGTGAGAAAAAATCAGGGTGGAATCGAATATCAGCTCAATCCTAATCAACATAACAATCTCACGAATGCACGATGCCAATTAATCTGTCTCATTTCTATATAATTTACATATCTCTTTAATCTCACTAAATTTTATATTTATGTTTAAATTTCGATTTAAAGCTTTCGTGACTGCAGGGATTCATATTCTTGGTTCTTTCGGTAAAGTCACGTAGAATGGAAATAATAAAATAATAAAAATAAAACATAATAAAGTAAATTTGCTTCACTCCACTACATCGCTATCTTGTCTAAATCTCTTCTGCCATCTGACTAGGGATATCATTGTTTTTAAATATCAAAGGAGGCCTCCCAAATAAATTTCTGCTCAGGGCCCCCCTAACGTCGCTGCCAGTCTGCCTTGCAATGATGGGGTTAGGTGGCGCTGCGAGACTCGGGCCTAGTGGGAAAAGCTTTTATTGTTACTGAAAGAAAAAAAAGTTTAAATCCGCGGAAGTGGAATTCTATTGCAATTTAATTAAATCACCATGCGTCGCGAAACATCGGGAACGCTTTTTTTCCGCCCGAATGTTTCCCCGTCCTTTGAGCAGGTACCGTGTCCCATGTGGCACGCGGCCAGAAAACCAGCCAACCTTTTACTGGCTAGCGTAGCGCTCACAAAATACGGCAACTAATTTCAGCGCACATTTAAGTCAGAGTTCAAGACAACATCATTTTAACGCTACCTCTCTGACCTCTCTATTTATGTGCCCGAAAACATCACCTATTATAAGAAAAAAAAAATTCAGGCCACGTACTTTTTCCTTTTCTATGGGATTGTACACCACTGCCAATGCGATATAACCAAATAATTTGATTCAATTATCAGTGAAGGCACTTTAACCTAGTAAGATGATTTAACCGACTCGGAAAATTGAAGGGAGATTTTAACGTTAACAATTGTATTGTAATTATAAATTGTCTTGCTGTGACCGAGTGTGATTACCTGCAAATCAAATCACCGATTGAAGTGCTTCATCATCGTAACGGTTAGCAATAGAACGGCGCGCGCAACATTACACTGTGACGAACGAATCTCACAGGCGCACAAATGTTGATATTAATATTTTTAAATAGATTATTTGCAATTGCGTTTTTTCTCTGCTGTCCAATTTTTTCAGTGCATGTCCTCCCCCCCCCCATCCGTGTTTTTGTGCGCAGGGTCCGTGACAGCGATCGGCAGCGTGAGCTCCCCTCGTCTCTGACCATAATTCCCACAACCAACACATCTTCGTCTCCCGCTAATTGTCCTTGTCTCTCCCGCTAATTATCCCCGTCCCGAAAGGCAACAATTAGATATTTCGGACAAAGAGACTGCGAAGACCGCTCTCAAAAACAACAACCCCCTCCCCCCGCCGCAGACATACAATCACCCCGTTCTTTAAATATGCAAGACGTTCACAGTCGCTGCAAGTCCAAATTATTATAATTTAATGCTGGAATGTAAGAGCGACGCTATGCGATAAATAAATAAATATTGGATTTTTAACAAAAAACGCTTTATTGACATAACAAAAATCCGAGGAAAGTTTGTAGAATTATTCTGATGAAATAACTTTGACGAGCGTTGACGTGCCCTAAATATTCGGCGCCGGTCCCTTTGCAAATAAACTTGGAAGAAATCATTTCGTTTCTATATCCTTATTTTTTTCCTCTCGCCACCCTCCGACTAAACACATCCGAGTTCCTTTGAAGAGCGCGGGAGGCAATAAAGAGGCTTAACCATGAATTTCCTGAGAAGACGTCTATCCGACAGCAATTTCATGGCCAACCTGCCCAACGGCTACATGATGGACCTGCAGAGGCCAGACCCGGCACAGGCCCCGCCTCCCTCCGTGTCACCATCGGGGGGCCCGGCACAGCCAGGTGGCGGTGGCGGCAGCGGCGGCGGTGGCGGTAGCGGCGGCGGTGGCACCACCGGGGCCGGAGTGGGCCCTGCTGGATCTGCCGCTGCCACTTCAGGCGCGGCGCCCCCAGCGGCGTCCGTGTCGCCCGCAGCGCAGTCGCCCGCCACGCCGCAGCCAGGAGAGCAGCGCCGCCTGTCCCAGTCGTCCGGAGGTGAGATGAGATCCGACGCCCACGACGGTGCCGGATATATATCGATCGCAGTCGGCTATCGATTTGTCCAGAGTAAATGTGGCAGGTGGTGGCGGTGGGTGGGGAGGGGGCAAAGAAAGACGCTGCTCGCAGACTACCGTTGATAATGCCCTGGTGCACGATGCAAGTCACATTTCAAAAGCATGGGCGTGAGGCTTTATTGGGACGAGATGAAAGAAAAATCCGAGGAAGTATTTGTGGAATTATTGTGGTGAAAGAACTTTCACGGCAGGCAACATGCCCTACATAATCAGCGCCGTTCCCTTTGAAAACCAGTGAGCTAGCCACGAGTTTTGTTTGTATGTTGAAATTATTTCGCACCGTACGCCGGAGCCAACCGTGCTAATCGGAGTTTTATATATCGGTGCCAATTAACTGACACAGCTCGTGCCGATCTCAGCCTTTGCCTTGTTGTCAAAATTTGATTAGGGCCCAAAAAATTGTCTCTTTGTCCCATTGTGGCACATTTTATGCTGCTCGTTTGCGTTTTCTCAAAATTCAAACGTGGAATTCGCCACAAGTACGTGTGGTTAATGCAGACGTAATGCCTTGCAAACCAGGTATCTATTTGTTATGTGAACATCTTAACACCTCCTGTTGTATTTCCAGAAAGGGTTAAACCTATTCTTATGTTTCATCAGTTTGGATACTGGCAAAAAGGTCCCATAGATTTAAAAAAAAAATCACCCACACGCGAGACAGCCAGCATGCCCACAGCATCTTACACACACACACAGCGCTAAGTTCGTCAACCAATTATATAGAGGTATGATGCTTTCACCTTACCACAATAATAATAACAACAAAACAAAAGATTACAGAGTAGTTTTTTTCTTTCTCACTGACAGATGGGCGACTCGTCGCTGTAATCATCTCGGTTGCCAGCAGCCTCTTATCTCCGCGCCTGCAGCCCCCCCCCCCCGCTGGCATTTTTTTGGCACCACGTTGTTTTTTTTATTGTTTTGACCACTCGCCCTGAAATTTTAGACCTCAACATCGGCGGCATCTATCTTCCAAAACGCCAATAATGGGCATCAGTAAATGGAGGAGGGCCCCCCGCTGAGCGCTGGGCTGCCAACACTTGTCACGGCTCTAGGTGCGGTTTCTCTCACGGGAAGGCCGCACGCTCGAAGCGCAGAGCCCCACGCTCATTGTCGCCAACTGCCGTTGGCGGTGGATGCGGTGGAGGTGGAGGGGGGGCAAGGAGGGGCTATGGCGAGGGGGCGGGGCTATTCACCCCCAAGACAGACTGGTGGGAGCGGGGCATATAACAGATTGTGCCACTCCTCACTCAAAATACCTTTGGGACAGGGATCAGGAATAAGTAAAAAATAACGTTGTCAACTTTCTCAGTTTTTTTTTTTGACCGGACTCTCTAGGTTTTGTGACCTTGCTGCGCTGTATGCGTTCCATGCCTCCCGCAGGAAATTTGAATTTAATGTGCACGTTGTTAAATGTAAATGAGACTTGCTCTAACACATTACTGAGTATTACCAATTCAAAGATGTGGATGTTCTCCCACCTCTCCCAAGACATCTGGCCAGTGGAGCGGCTCCCTAAAGCTTCCTTCTCAGCAAGCAAAGTCTCGATTTCTCCATTGCTCTTGCCAGACCAATCTTAATGGCGCCATGGGCTGCAGCGCAGGATGATCAGCAGCAGTAAGTCGGCCGACTGGAAACCTGAAGTCAGCCCAGTCGGACTCGAGTCACCATGTTCACTGCAGGCTGCCTCGAGGAGGTTGCCTTTCCGCCGCTCGCTGAGCCCCTTGGCATCATCGCGATGAATAATATTCTGGTGCAAAGTGGAGTGATCGACACGCTCCGTGTCCCCCGTAACGTCCCACTGTTGAGCGACTCGACTTCTGCAGCAATGCGTCAAGATCTTCTCGGCTCAAGGGAGGGGGGTAGTCTTCTTTGCAGAGGTGTTAACTCAGCCGGGACAATTACATGCACAGCCATGCACGAATTCCCATCCCAGGCCACTAAATGAGCGGCTGTACAAGCTGCTACGCACGCCATAGAGCATTTAATAGTGTAGAGGGAGATTGTCCCGAGCCCGCTCTGCCAGAGACAACACTTTTCCCCGGCACACCACAGCAAGCGAGCAGAAAGTTCCACGAACGAATCTGATTTCAGCAAAGGTTTTATTGCTTTGAAGGAGTTTAAGTTGCCCCGCGTCCCCAAATCTGGTTTCGCACGCAGATGGACATTATTTCATGTCTGATGTCATCCAGATTAACTGATGCTGGCATGGGATTTTTTTTTCCTTATCTTTGTGCAAGCACAGCAAAGATATTTTTTATGCCAATAAGAGGGGGGTGAAAGCGAATGGAACGGCTTCTCCCGAGGTGATGTCATTTACAGAACATATTTTTAATTATTATTATTATATCGCGTAAATATAAATGTCATTAAACGGGCCACCACTCGAAACAGCCAATTAGTAATGTTTATTACGTAAAGAAAACATGACAATTAGTTACTACTTCAGCACACCGGTGTGTTGGAAAGTAAACCCACATTTTAAATTTGATTACAATGTTTCGCCGGTTATTACAACCAGCCTCATCAGGAGACAGCCAGAATTATGGATAATCCTTCCACCATCTAAAATTACTGGGGTACCTAGAGATGGAGGGAAGGATGGGCCAGGGAGAAGAGGTGGCGTCCCGAGTGAGGAGCAGAAACGAGAGAGGGAGGTGCTGCTCGCTGAATGTGGAGGGGAAATTTGTTCCATTGCAAGGGGGTGATTTGCCCGTGGAATTTTAAATATGTAAATTATGAAATCGGACGTTGTAAAAACTCTTGTTTAAAGGCATAAACACACTTTTTTGACGTAGCGAATCAACATAGTAGTCTCGTCTAGTGTTAGAACAGACTGACACTAATCATGTCATTGAAAACCCTTAATTTAGCTCCGTTAACGGCGAGTTTTAAGTTGAAATATATACGGACATTTTCAAGATGGCGGCTCCGATTTGATGGCGCAGAATCCATATTTTGGGTGCAGATCGATGTTGTGGATTGCACTTAGCGATCCAAACCATCTTAGACACGCTCCCTTTGACGTCCTAGTCCCATATGTGGACAAAGGCACGTCCACTTCGAAGTGTCCACTTTTATGTCTTGTCCGCTTTTATCGTTTGACAGCGCGTTGACAATGGGAGGGCAGGAGGGGGAGGGAAACTCCTTTGACTCTTGACTCGCTCGACTACTGTTTTGCTTGAATTACTGTTCATTGTCTGGAGGTAATTATCGACCTTTAGTGATTCAACTCAGAGGCTTGTGTCGAGTCCTCCCGGTCCAGGCATTCCTCGTTAAACGTTTCTAGTTTATTGACCGTGACCTTCTCAACCCCACTCAGGCATCTAATTTAAGGCGAGTGATGTAGGAACTTATCCTGGGCTCCCCTCCGCGTGGACCAGCTCATTGCAGCCCAGTGATGATCAACAAACACAACGCTTGAAGGCCTTCATCCAGCAGTGGATTGACAAGGGGCTGAACACTATTTTATCGATTTATTTACTTCATCTCGCTCAACCAACTAGTATGGCATCCTGTGATTGCCGGACGCAAGGCACACGTCTGTATTTCAATGAAAGAAAAATTGAGGGTCGGAGGAGATTGCAGAGACGGAGCCAACAGCGGCACTTGAGTGCTGGAATTGAAATTGTCACGATGGCGGCTGTGGCAATGTTTTTGTGGCGGCACGTCCCATGACTGTATGTAGCCCACCACGCTAATCAGTGCCGGATGAAGCTAGTGCGGGGCCTGTAGCATATGTTATGAAGGGGCCCTACATAAAAAAAACTCACGTAAATATTTAAACACACAATTTTTTTACTTGCATAGTAAAGTAATTGTATTTTTCATTTTGCTCTACAGCTAGATAATACGACAAACATTAAACACCCAGTCGTTCATAAAAGTTGAAGGCAGTATACAGTAATAGAGCAAGTGCAGAATCACTGAACCGGAATTGATAGCTTTAAAGCATTTAGCTCTGGGCTCTTGAAAGTGCGGGGCCCGTAGCATAAGCTACTTTTGCTACTGGGATAATCCGGCACTGGCGCTAATCGGAGGTGCGGGGGAAGGACAACAAACCAAACAGAGAAAGCAGTTCTATAGAAATGAGTTGTCAATCTAGATTTTAAAGTGCATTGCTCCAGTGGCTTCCTAATATTGGAAAAAAGAGCATTCCAGACGGCCGCAGAGGCTCATCTCAAAGTGCTGCGCGATGCAGTGACCATCTTTGTTCGACGGCCAGCCAATAGCCGCTGCGAGTTCGCGTTATGGTTTGTTATCCTTGACGAAATCAGCAAAATATTGTGGTTCATTTGCGGCAAGCATGTTGCGTGTAATGCGCGCGACCTTTTGTCGTATTCGTTGTGCATGTACATGGACCACGTGCGCGTGTCCGTGATGGGCTGCCCGCGTGCAGGCGGCGAGGCGAAGGCGGGTGGGGGCATCACGAGTGGCGCCAGCGGATTCCTAAGCTCCCTGTCCAACGCCGTGCGGCAGACGACGGCGGCAGCGGCGGGGCTGGTGGAGCAGACGGCCGGCAGCGTCTCCGGCAGTGCGGGGCGCAAGTCCAAGGTGCTGCTCGTGATCGACGATCAGCAGACCGACTGGTGAGTCCCTCCCTGCTCTCCCTCGCTCTCGCTCGCTCTCTCGCTTCTCTTCCTCGTGGTCCACCCTTTTTCTTCTTCTGTCATATGGCTGATGTTGATGCAGAGCAATAATCTTACAATTTCACATTCGGGTGGTCAAGCCAGATAACCACGTCAGGAGCAGCGGAGCGTGTCGCCGTGACGCGTGATTCGTATTTGTGGATCGAGCGTTGCGTCGATACACGTCGTATAGTACGTCTTGGATGACGACAGTGACACACTGGAGTGTTTTTAATATTCCATTTGTGCATCGGGTATCCGCATCTGCCATGGTTTGTGCGGATGCGGTTTAGGGTGAACCATGAACTTCGTTGAAGATCAAACCCAGAGATCTCCTGTCTTTCACAAGGATCCTCCAACTGAATATCCAAACATCCCGAATAAGCACCTTATTGAGGATCCAAATACTACCACCACCGCTACCACCCAGATCCTAGGAAGTTCACTGCCCCCCACCTCTACCCCACACAAGCAGTGGGCTGCATCAGATCGTATCCAAGTCATTAGAGATGGTGCCCGTGAGCTGCACATGGAGGTCCGAGTGTTTTTTGGGCCAATTTGGGCCATCCTGGACCGAGTACTGAGACATCATTGCCAAGTCGGCCGAGTGAGTGAGAGAAGGCTTAGGCTGAGAAGTGTTTCAATCCCTTGGGCTTAGCAAGGTAAGTCAAGCTCTCACTCGCGGCACTGCACTGTGGCACAGGGACAATGGTATGTACCGATTAATAGGTTGTATGGTGGACGCCCAGCCAAGCACTCACTGTTCAGGCTCAATCCTCTTTGGTTTGTCGAGATCTGATATAGATAAGGCGAATTCCAGGTGGCGCATTTACAAAGGCAATACATTTCATGCATTAGCAATTGGTTGCTTGTGAATCGTGTTAAATTTAGGCAAATTGTCGGACCGAGTGAGCAAGACAAAACAGGAAAGACCGAGAGAGATGGTAGAGACGGGGCAGATGAGATGGACAGGACAAACGAGACGTACGGTGCGGTTCTTGGGCATGTGCTCAATGGATTCTTTCATCGCAGGATCGCGAAAGATGGAAACGACTTGCAAAGGAGGCCTTCCATCCAGCAGTGGATTTGACCGTGGCTGCTGATGATGATGATGACCGTGGTGGTGATGATGGCCCCTTATCGCGCGTGTATACAATGACAACGGTGACGAGGTGTGCGCTTGTATGCATGTACGTTGAACTTCTTTCGCACCGTGTGCAGCCAACCGTGATAATCAGAGGTGCGGTGGAAGGACAGCAAAAAACTAAACACAAAAATCCGTCTTTTCTTTGTTTCAATACTCCTCGTGGCAAAACGCAGCAGCGGCAGCTCTCCCCTTGTTGTTGTTCGATCCGCTGGCCGCTGCAACCACATGCGGTGACCACGTCACCAACGGGACGATCGATGCTGTTGTAATTCACTGTTTCCAAAGTCGCGGTGGGAGGTGGGGCGGGGGAGAATTGAGCTCGACCACGTGCAGGGGGGGGTGGCTGTGATCCCAGACCGAGGATATTACTCGACCTGAACAGGTACCCGGCACGTCCTCAGTCATCCCGCGGACTTGACCTTTCCGGCCTCGCGACCCGTGAAGTGGATTTTGTTCTCTCCCGAATTTCTTACCCCCCCCCCATCCCCCGGCAGTGCACGCGCACGCGCACATGCGCATGCACTTCATCAGTGTCATTCACCGATACAAATGTGCTCTGTGGAAAGATAGGATAGGGCGTGAGGCACGCGTAGACCTTAAACCACGCACTCGTGCGCGCGCATGAGGTCGACGTGGTCGAAAGCTATGTTACGGTGCGTAATTACAGCAGGGATTTTGCCCAAAAATGTCGCCTATTCTGTATTCTGTTACATTTATGGGCGGAATGTTACGGACGAATGTATTGCGTTTGTTTTTGTTGTTCGAATGATCCGTCTCAGTTTATTGTACCTCGGAGGCGACAGGCCTACAGGTTGACCACGTAGGTTGTTTGGCTATGCTTCACCACGCTGGTCACGTGCGGCTTGGTGAAGGTGGCGTAGGAGTCGATATCAATCGCCACTGACGGTCGTTGTCCGTGGCCGGGCTCACAGCGCAGCGCTTTAACCGCTGCGCCACCGCTCCACCCCGCACCCGCTGAGTGTGTAATCGCGACCTGGCCACACTTGGTGGATCGACAAAGTGGTTTATCATCATCACGTGGACATTGATAGCAGCCAAATTACTCCGAAAGTACGTTGATTCTAAATGTGGAGGGGAAAACCGGTGGACCCGGAGTAAAATCCACACAGCTACGGGGAGAGAGACACGCAGACTCCAATTATACAGCAGGCGTCAGGGTCGGGATCGAACCCACGACCTCCTGTATACCAGGCGAAGAAGTTAACATCTCGCCACCGCGGCGCCCAATAATCATATCTTTTGGTTTATGGGGGTTGTGGTTTCCTATTTCAACTGCACTGTCGGAGGGATGTCACGAAATGAGGCAATTCCTATTCGGACCTCTCAAAGATGGTTTCATGTTTACTGTTTTTAATATTGACTTAATGTTCTTCATATAAAACCGTCGAGATAACCATAAACCTCTGCCTTACTCGGGAGCCCTGTGGGATATGGATGCAAGGGTGCAAGAAGCAGACGAAATTCATCCAAACAGCTTCATATGGTATCACTGTGAAAGTTAAAATAACACACTCTTACACATTTCTTGACATTAAAACTTCAGTTTAAAAAATCCAGCTCTCAGGATTAAACCAAAACTATTTTCATGTATTTGCCTGTCATGAATCGAACGTTTGTCTCGCAGCAGAGTTGGTGGAAAAGTGGAGTCTCAATTTTCTTTTTAAAAGGTCACTTACGCGGTTGTCAGAAGGAGTCACGGGATATTTCCCTCCATAAGCCATTCTCTGCCATGAGGCCATACACCTGAATGAACATTTTAAATAGGCAATAAAACACCGGGTGGTAAAACCTATTATTAGTTTTATTTCGATTTAAAGCTTTCGTGACTGCAGGGATTCATCTTCTTGGTTCTTTCGCTAAAGTCACGTAGAAGGGAAGTAATAAAATAATAAAAATAAAACATAATAAAACAATTCTCACGACGTTTCGGCCACAACGCAAGCAGCCGTCCTCAGGCTGCTTGCGTTGTGGCCGAAACGTCGTGAGAATTGTTTTATTATGTTTTATTTTTATTATTTCATTACTTCCCTTCTACGTGACTTTACCGAAAGAACCAAGAAGAACTATTATTAGTTTTCATACTCTGATACTGCCAAAAAAAAGGCCCCAGGATGTAGCTGCTCACTCCGAGCTATAAATGATCTGATACGTCAATTGTCTTCGTGCTGTTCGCCTTTTGGCGTTCTGTGGCCTGACACCGGTGAGACTAAGCCATAAAGAAGGCTGTCTCTGGTGTAGGCCGATCCGTTTCAAAGGCAATGACATATATTACCAGAGCATGTTTTGTTTGCATGTTCACCACAAGTAGGTGTGGTTTATGCAGACTTAATTCCTTGCAGAATATATCTCTATGGTGTTTGAACATCTTAACACCTGTTTTTTTTTCCAGAAAGGGTAAAACCTATTCTCATTTTTCATACTTTGAGAGTGGCAAAAAAGGCCCCATGATAGGTAATGCACCGCTCTGCACGAGCTCTGGAGAGATGAGATCTCTCACGACATGACGTCAAAAACAAATTAGAACAGAATTGGGTAACAGGCGACAATAAATACAATGATTAAACAATTCACGGGGCTGTAGAGTAGATGACTTTGTATTTCGCAAAGGATGACTATGCACTTAAATTCTAACTCAATTAATTAGCAAACGATCTGCACCCCACGGGAAGGAAATCTGTTTAGTCTGCGTCTGCTGTTTGTAACTTTTTTTTACGAATCATATTTAATATATATTAATAGTATTAATGCCGCGGGCTGATGTGGAGATTGCGCACATTAGCGAGTGTGAGTCATGTGTTGTGGCTGCGCGCTTTCCCCGACAGATCTAATCACTGTTTGCCCTTCATAAACAAACAGGCAAACGGGGCATGTTCACATCCTACGATGATCACAGTATCGGCGCACCCTTCGAAAGGATACTCTTTTTTGTGTTTCGTTGGACCCCCCTCATTGTGGCGTTTAGACCCCCTCATTGTGGCGTTGGACCCTCATTATCTCGATGGACCCTGGCTTGGCTATGCAGCTGGGACGATCATTACATTAAGTTTGAGTGATGGACTAAAAAAGAATAACTTGTGTGTGTGTCTGTGTGTCCTCGGGGAGTTTGCTCTGTATCCCACTACGCATCACCACACAGCACCTGACAATTGTAGTCCATACACATTTTGGCGATGATCGCTTTGTTTACCACCCGAAAAAGGCCTTTCGACATTTGCAGAGGTTTGCTGCTGTCAATGCCGGTGGGGGGGGGGGCTAATGAGGGCCCCCTTGCGAGAGTGACACTGAAGGCCACCGAATTGATCTGCACGCCCGAGCCACGTTGTGTGGTGGGCAATGTTCAGCGTGGGATCGCGGATTCAAAGAGTCTGACAGGGGGCCCGTGACGTGAACGCCCCTAGCTTTGACGCCCCCCACCCCCCTAGAAAAAAACACCCTCGTGACCTTAATGAGTGACACAACCTTCACGTAGAAGCGTATGGAAACACACCTATTGCGCAAACATTGCTCTTAGAAACGTGGGAGAATAAACCGCACGCGTTTACGATGAATAGATCACCTTGGATTCACCAGCATATGCGCAATGCAGCCCGATGAATGTGCCAATTTCGTTTGACAAGAATAACGCCCCGGTGGTGAATTCCCACCGACCGATGTGTTAACCGTGCGTGGAGAATGCTCGCTATTGCCACGTGCTCGTGGGAATTGGAGTGCAGGGCTGTGACAAAATCACCTTGAGTCTCGCCTGCAGCGTGCGTGGATCTCGGGAGCTTGGACGGATGAGCGTCCCGCATGCTGAGTCCAGGATCTGCGCGACGTGCTAGTCAGTGCACATGCATTCCTTTGGGCTGGACTTGTACGGTTCTGCTTTGGGATTGGGGGGTGACCATTGGTGCATCCCAGGTGTTGTAGGTGGGGGAGGGGATGTAAACCGTGAGACGGCCAGGAGATGGCAGTACAGTAATGGGCTCATTCCACCAGCATATTGACCCTCCAACACACCACCAACACGCCATTGTGCTGTACGGGGAACGAATTGGCATGTTCTGTTTACGTGACAAACCGTACTAATTGGCTGTGTCGGGTGGTGGCGGGTTTAACGACACATTCATATTTACGCGATCTAACCCCAACAAAACCCTCTATTATGGACTTCATTGGGTATGCCTTGTGGGCCGAATCTATGCGTCTGGAGCTTTTGGGTGTTACGTCCACGTGCAAGTGAGTTGTATATGTGTACTCTGCCTTCATTGCAGAGGCTTAACGTCAATAGAATTAATAATTGGTTCTTTACCCTTCTATCTGGCAACAAAACTGACACCTTTTTACAAGGAGTCATGTTTGCATAGACCACAATACCTGCAGTCATAATACAAACAAAAGAACATAACTCTGATAATGTGCACTGTCCTTAAAGTTGATTGATCCACACCCGAGACAGCTTTCCTTAGAGCCTAGTCTCATATGGGTTGGACCAGATGACGCCAAAAGGCGCACAACTCAGTTTTGTTGCCAGATAGAAGGGTAAAGAACCAATTATTATATTTTTACTGGCAAATGAGGTTCCCATAGTGTAGATGCTTGCCCCGAGCTCTCATACTCTGATGGTGCATTGTCTTTGAGTTGTGCGCCTTTTGGCGTCATCTGGTCCAACCCATATGAGACTAGGCTCTAAGGAAAGCTGTCTCGGGTGTGGATCAATCAACTTTAAGGACAGTGCACATTATCAGAGTTATGTTCTTTTGTTTGTATTATGACTGCAGGTATTGTGGTCTATGCAAACATGACTCCTTGTAAAAAGGTGTCAGTTTTGTTGCCAGATAGAAGGGTAAAGAACCAATTATTATATTTTTACTGGCAAATGAGGTTCCCATAGTGTCAATAGAATTGGTAAACGAACAAAAAAACATCATCATGCAGGACCCTCCTTGTAAACGTTTCCCGCTTCTCGAGACATATTCCCCTCCTCTGAGGGATGGCGGCGTCTTGGGGAGGCCTTCATCCAGCTGTGGATGGATCAAGGCTGACACTGATGATGATGATACACTTTACGGGTGAAACTAAACCTACCCTATGAATGCACGTTGGTTATCCTCCAGGAACATTAATCAACCTCGCGATTTGATGAATCGTCACGGGAGGAGGCCCTCATCCAGCGGTGGATTGACCGACGGGCTGGGCACACACGTCAACGTACCGATGTGGACCTAAGAGTTGTGTGGGTGCACTCGCAGGCCGTGGGACCACTGTGTGCATGAGAAACGATCGGGAGCAGGGTCCAGCTCCCCTCGATTGAAGGGGAAGGCAGGAGAGGCGTTGTGGGTGGGGTCGGGGGGACCTCTATCACAGCGATTCACCGCCAAGGAGGGCCGGAGAGAAGTTTCAGAATCGGAATCTTGATTTAGACTGCAGGTGGAGGAATCTAATGAGCGGTGAAGCCCTTTTTCACAGACGTCCAGGATGGGCGGGTCAGCAAGTTACAACGGCAAGCAATACAAGAAATGACGGAGGAGTGCAAAATAGAGGCAGTGGCAACGAGTCACTAAATATGAATAATAAATAAATGATCTATTCTAGAAGTCAGATTTATCAAGATTGGGCAAGGCAGCAAAAACAACAAGACGGCCCAAGGCCACGCCAAGATAACACAGAATGGCACATGAAACTATCGATACACGCAGGTAATTGTCACATTTGTCTGCATCCAGCACTAATCATCTGCTTCAGGTTCTTTTTTTTAAGGAAGATTTCTACGATGATGGTGCCGGGGCCCACCCTCCGAATCCCTCGAGCGCCAATCCGTGATCGGGAGGCCTGTCCACGTGGCAGCATCACACGCTACTCTTCCGCTGAAAAATGCGAGGGGTGCCGTATCGCAGCGTTAGCTTAATTACCACAGACCCCGCTGCGCTTATCACGGATTAATGCGGGCGCGGGCGATTGCCGTGTCGTTGTCGCTGACGCACGTGAGCGGCCTGGTGATCTGAACGCAGGGGAGCGTGGCTTAAGAGGCCCGGATGAAGGGTGGGTGGGTGGGTGGTGGAGGAAGGGCGGAGGAGCTGAGAGGTTTGGAGAAAAGAAGAAGAAAAAACTATAAGAAAAAATGTCCCAGAAATTTCTGAAACGCTCCATAATCAATGGCTGCACATGTACGCCCTGCGGCAGAGATGCGGAACGTTCCATTTATTTATTGTAGGGGTGCATTGTTTTGTTTGTTGCAGTTGTATTTTAATTTGGCAATTGCCGTACTACACCTCTGGCAGAGTCGGATTTTCGTATCACCGCCCCCCGGGACACCAGGACATAACAGACACCCCCTCCCTCGCTCCAACTCGGCAAGGTTAATGTTTGTCATTTGGAGAACGTTGTTGTTGGGTGACATGAAAACAGCCTAATAAAACATAAATTAACGAAGGTAGTATTAATTACATTGCTCACATTAAAATTAATTTTTAAAAATATATATATATTTTTTTCCATCGGCCCCTCTGGAGTTTTAGGCCCTGGAAAAATATCCCGATGATTACCATTCTACCGCGTAAAGTCCGGCGATAACCGCGGGGTACGCTGCTCATTATGACCCTGATCAAGGACGTCTAGTGAGGGGTGGAGTGGCTCACCCTGGCCATGCTAAAGCAGCGCAGCTTTTAGCTTCGGGCCTGTCTGTCTGTGTATGTAAGATGACAGCTCCCCGCTCATTGCCGGAGCGATGCACGCCTGTCACCAATGACCCGCCATGACCACACTCGGGTGATGTTGCTTGGGGTGGTGGCGAGAGGTCGTGGGTTCGATCCAGACCCTGACGCCTGTGTCATTTGGAGTTTGCGTGTGCTCCTCGTGGTCACGTGGATTTTTCTCTGGCTCCTCCGGTGTTTCCCTTCACATTTAGAATCCACGTGCGTTTAGAGTATTCGGCTGCTATAAATGTCCACGTGGTAAGCCAACTTTGTTGAGCTATCGTTTGTGGCCGGGTCGCTTCTGAAAAAGAGCTACAGAGCTCAGTGGGACTTACCTGGTAAAAAAATTAAGTTGGGTTTATCTTAATCTTGCCGTTTAACGAGCTCGGGCTGAGATTTTCAGATCGCGGGCCCAGTCACGTGGGTCAACGCGATGTCGAAACCAACTCGAGGACAAACAACCACCTTGAATTCAACGACTTCAAACCAGACCGATAAATGCATTTAATGTCCACGGCACGATGAGACGGCACTGCGCATTTAGAGATGTTTTAGCGCAGATATTTCGTTTCGTAAATGGAAATGTACATTACATTACAAGCGTGCCTCTCTTCTGATGCACAGTGCATGTTTCAAATTACCACACTGAGGTTGAGCAACAGCAGGGGCTGTCTATCGTTAGCGGTGGCTTTAATTGCGTGTATTTCATCAGCACAGATATATATAACAAAGCAACATCATGCAGTGGTGACTCAAAAAACTGCCGTACCCTATTTTCACATCTCTTTCATGATGCAAACGGTGCAGCGCAAATTGACCACCGCCTAAAATGAACCTTATGGCGGTACCCCGGGGTACCATAGTACCCCGGCTCTCGCATCATGTCCGTGATGCAGTCATTTTTGTCTGTTAATGGTCGGCGATGCAGCAATCGACTCATTTCGACGAGATGTACACGATGCACCGCTACGGTGCGTACGAGCCTTCAGGGTTTCAGCGCAATCGTCCTCGCTGTGTTTCGACATCGCGGAGTAGCACTGATGTCGGATTGATTGGTACCCCAGTCGCGGAGTGAAGTACACCCCTGGAAAAAAAAAGTGTCCCAGAAATAAAGTATTTAATTGCCTTGGCCATTTTGTATCATTTGGTACCCCGGGGTACCGCCAGGATCATTTAACGGGCAAGCTGGTCGAAAACCTTGAAACTAAACTAAAACGAAACAAATGTTTTCGTATTTTTCTAGGAAAGGCCCATTGAGCTATATAGATATATTTTTAGAAGCGATCTGGCCACAAATGACAGCTCAACGAAGTGGCTTATCACGTGGAAATGTTTAGCGGCAAAATGATCTCAATGCATTTTCTAAACGTGGAGGGAGACACCGGAGGACTCGGAGAAGAATCCATGCGAGCACGGGGAGAACAAGCAGTCTGAAAATATTGAGGCGTCAGGGTCGGAATCGAACCCACGGCTTCCATGTATACCTGGCGAGGTAGTTAACATCTCGTCACCAGGGCGCCGATGACGACGGCGGTTTAAAATTGGCCGAAACGCCGGGGTGGGCCCCGAACAGGCCGGCCGTATGCGAAACCTTCCCCACCCTGTTTACGCATTTGGGTGGACAGATGCCGATGCTTGCGGGCATTTGATTCCTTGCCGCTGCGTTATCAGTCCCTCCGACCTGGGCAGCCCCCCCCCATCTCATGCCACGCGTGCTCCCCCACCCCGAGCGACGATT
The DNA here is from genome assembly GCF_964198595.1 of Lampetra fluviatilis. Lineage (NCBI taxonomy): Eukaryota > Metazoa > Chordata > Hyperoartia > Petromyzontiformes > Petromyzontidae > Lampetra > Lampetra fluviatilis. The sequence goes on along the minus strand of NC_136285.1, from coordinate 12,290,243 downwards.
GGGCAGTCCGGTTCGACAGCAGGACCCTCCCATGTGGCCTGGGGAGGAGGAGGGGGGGGCTCAGATTGTACGCATTGTTTATTTATTTACTTACTTACACGGACCCACCACCGCCGCCGCTGTTGCCCGTGACTCATGCGCGCCTGGCGCCATTTCCGCAGCCTCTGAGGATGCCGAGCGGGTTGCGCAACTCGCTGCTGCGTTACGCGGGTCACGCGTCTCGTGCGCACACGTGGCAGGCGTGCGGCGACGGCACGCCGAGTCGCTTAACGCACGAGCGAGAGAGAGGGGGGGGGTGCAAACAGAAACTGAATTATTAATGGGACTTTTTTTTGCAGTATCCAAAATGATGAAGAAATAAGAATAGGTTTTTTTTTTAATCTTGACTTAAAGCTTTCGTCGCTGCAGGAATTTATATATGTATTGGGTCTTTCGGTGAAGTCACGTAGATAGGTTCAAAGAAATAACAAAAGACTCACATAATATGAATAGGTTTTTACCCTTTATGGCAAATAAAACAAGAGGTGTTGAGATGTTCACACACCAAACGGATACATTTTTGGCAAGGCATCACGTTACGACATTAACCACACACGGTACTTGTGGCAAAACATGCGAACAAACACTCTCCGATAACAATCAATGTCTGCATTATCGTGGAAACACACCAGAGACAACCTTTTTTCATGGCCTAGTCTCACCAGTGTTAGATCAGAGAACGCCTGAAGGCAAGCAGTACAAAGACAACGCAGGTATCAGAGCACTTATAGCTCGGGACGAGCAGTTGTTCAGAAACTCAATCGCCGTCGCTTGATTCACCTTCCGTTTGGCTCCGTCACGGAGATTAAAACGCGCGCTCGGCCTGTCGCGAAACGATGCCGTTCCATCGCTGGCAGGCTCCCACGGGGTCTGGGTGAGCTGGTGTGATGTGCCCTGATACCTGCTTTTATAGAAGGGGCGATATTGGCGCGTCGAATGAAGGTTGATTGATTGATGGGGGAAAACACTGAGGAAGAAAAGTCGTGCGTTTGCTGGAATTTTCTAGCAAACGCTTTGCAACGTGCTTTTGTCCCCGGCAGTATTCAATTAAGTGTATTGTATTCGTCACACGGATGGTTACGATTTGCCAGCTGCCCGGTTGTTGTGCAAGAGAGATGCGTAGTGATGCTACGAGCTACGGCAGCAGCGACAAAACTAAAACGTGAATATTGCAGAGAGCGAGTACTTCGTACTCAATGAATATTGCACAGCTGACACACGATGTATCTAACGGTCGCAAGTAAGCGATATATTTTATTTCGATTTAAAGCTTTCGTGACTGCAGGGATTCATCTTCTTGGTTATTTCGGTAAAGTCACGTAGAATGGAAATAATAAAATAATAAAAATAAAACATAATAAAATAATTCTCACGACGTTTCGGCCACAACGCAAGCAGTCGTCCTCAGGTGGACAGCAGGTATGTCGAGGAGACAGAGTCTAAATGTCTGAACAGAGTCTGAAATTTCAGACTCTGTCTCCTCGACAGACCTGCTCTCCACCTGATGACGGCTGCTTGCGTTGTGGCCGAAACGTCGTGAGAATTATTTTATTATGTTTTATTTTTATTATTTTATTATTTCCATTCTACGTGACTTCACCGAAAGAACCAAGAAGACGATATATTTTAGTTTAACAGTGACATAAACACACGAAGATAAAACGAAGAGGGATAATGACATTGCAAGCACCGCGACGAAGTTACGTCACGTGCACGTGACCTAGTGGCAAGGGCAGGAGAGGCTGAGAAGATGCTTCAACATCTTTTTGTGGCACCTTTTCGTGATATTTTTTTATAGTGCGATTTTTCCGGGTTTTGGGCAACAATTTATTACATTTGACCAATTTTCTCTCAAAGTAAGTCCGTAACAGCAACGCAACTTTACTCTAAGGTTTGATTCATGCTGGATCACGTTTGCGTGCTCCACCCTGTTACAGACACGTGGACAGATGGAGCTAATGGATGGTTCCAAACCATTCAAAGGTCAAGATAAAGTCTGACCCCCTGGGCTGTGGAAAGGGGATTGCTCTGGGTGAAGTGATGGACGAGCGGTGTGTTCTTGTTGTTCTGCAGGGCCAAGTTCTTCCGGGGCAAAAAGGTTCTCGGGGAGTACGACGTGAAGGTAGAACAGGTGAGTGGCAGATGCTGCAGGATTTTCTCCCGCACATGCATTCCATTCTCATCTGCCGTGGAGATATTTGGTTATAATTTTTTTGGGGGGGGGTTTTCTCTCCCAAATGTTTATGCCGTTTTTTTCTATTATCACCATCATGCCGTGAGACGAATGAATGCAAACTCATAATTGTCGCAGAGAAGTGCATCGTCCCACATGTCAGATAATTATCTAACGGAAGTAGCTTTTTCAGAACTCCTTTAGAGATCTCTGCAAGTAACCACCCCCTTCTCCACACACTGTGGGACCGCTACACTTTCTCGCACACCCTGCTATATAGACAGGCTCGTCTTACTGAAATGTTTAAATATCAGAGCTGAAATCAAATTCGCTGGCCAAACTTAACGTGATGACATTTATTTTGCAGTCAATGGTGACCTGCCTGTGACCATCATCTCACTGAGAACCCGCTCACTGGCAGAAAAACAGTTAGGCTAAAACCCAGATTATATTTATAGTCCGGATTCTCAGTGACCCCAGCTCAGCGCTCTGACCTCTAGGCCACCCGGCCAGCCAGCCACCTCATACTGTGGTGGTTTCACTTAAAAAAAACACCATTTAAAAAAACCACCAGACCCCTAACGTGGAAGCAATTTCGTTATTTCACAAGCAAGCGTCCAATTACGCTCGGCCGGCCTCCACTGACCTAGTGCACGAGTTCCTTATTTTTGTTTTTATTTGCCTCCGAAGCCCGCGTCGGATCTTATTGTGCACGCTCCATCGCACCGCCATTAGCGCCGATGCATCCGCCGCAAATGACATGCACACTGTACCCCTACAGCCGTGTGCATCGTTCCGCTGTCGGATGCAGCAACAGCAGCAGCAGCGGCGCCTCTTGCCGCTGCAAAACGCTGGCGGAGGAAACACAAATCAATGGAAACCTTTTTTTGCGTCCAAAAAAATTGATAAAACCTCAACATTGCAACCATAAATCTGGGGTTTGCTCGGCCACTCACGTTCAGGACATATCTGACGCCATTTAATTCGAGGCGAGACGCTGCCACTGCAGCGGTGTCAAGGTCGTCGTCCTCGCCTTGCGATCCAGAGGCCGGCGATTCCATTCGATCTCCTGGCGCGGCAGCTAAAACAACTGCGGCTACAGCAGGGTACACGGGAACACCGTAGCTCGCCGTACAGCAGCTCGCGTGCGGGTGGGGTAACGTGTGCGTTACCCTCACCTTCTGGCGAGAGCGTGGAAGACTACTTCCACTCTAGCGGACGCCCTTTACAATAAAACAATTTCTGTGGTCCGTGTGCTGCTGCCGCTGCCTGAATGTCAGCTGCTTATGAGGATGCTGTTAATATATTGTTTTCTTTACATTCCTCGTACGCGTCTCGATAATGAATTCAAAGCTTATTCCGTCACCCGCTTAGCAAACGCGCTTTGCAGTTGACCCGGGTGACCTTGGCAGGTCGTGGAATTTGATGTGCATTTTGATTTGTTTCAAAGTATCCAAAGATAGCTGTGCACCTTTATTAAACAGAACATTCCCGATCGGCGAATGTATGGCCGCGAAATACTCCTAATCATAATTCGCTACGTTCAGCCATTTGTTAATCCACCACAAGATGAAGGCCTCCCGCACGCCACACATCAAACCATACTTCACCACGCCGGTCAGTTCAGGAAGGTTGAAGGGAGGGTGTCACAGGAATCATCGACGATGCCGATGTCATATGGAGCAGTGGGAACATCTTCAAGAGCACACGACGTTGGGTTTGAGAGACGTGACAGTGGACCGATACGGAACGTCACTCGTCACTGATGCGATCCATGACCGGGCATCAAACTCATATTCCAAAAAATATATATATAATGGGGACATTGTAAGCCTCCAAAAATGGACGCCGTGCTCAACCTGAAATCATCTAAAACAGCCCTGCGGCTCTGCACTGCCGCCCCGGATGCACCAAACTTTGTCCCCCGCCCTTGCAAGACCATCGCAAGGCGGTGGCGCCAGCTGCTCGCGCTAGATACCGCTTTGACATTCGGCTCTCGGGCGAGGCAAACACTCTGCCACTCCAGCAAACGCCGCCGGAAGGTGGGGAATAGCGTCAAGCGATCGCTCACTCGCGCTCGGCGTGAAGTGGACGAGCGTGTCGCCCTGCGGTATTATTTGCGAGCGTCAAACTCATGGAGGGGGGGGGGGGTGCCCAGACAATGAGACGATGGCGCTGTGCGGTCAAGGGACCTACCGCTGATGGAGACCAAAGCGAGCGGGCACTCCTCTGGTGGAAATGAGCCCGAAGAAATTGACGCAAACACATTTTTTCTTTCGCCCCGTGCGAAGACGCGAGGCGCGCGGCGTTCGCGAAGGGGGACGAACGGCGCAATTCCCCCGGCCCTGTTTGAGCTGAAAATCCGGGTCACGGGTCACATCAGTGGCGGGTGTATGTCTTGAACCGGCCCTGGTTACTTCCCCTTTCCCAACGCTTCGTGTTTTAATCCCGGGGTTGTTGGTAAATTCGCAGGCTGCACATTTAATTTCCAATCGGCGATGTCATGGCAATCGCTTAGAAATGACCCACAAACGAGATGTGCTTGTCACATCTCGACTCCGCTGACCGGGTACTGGAGGGGTAATATTATTTGACCTGGCAGCGGCGGCGCTGTGTTTCTAATTTAATCGCGCTCAGTCTCTTCTGCCACCGTTGGGCACTCTCGCAGTGGCGGACGCGGTTGAAGTGCGTGTTCATAATAATGAGCAGGCCGCTAAAAAAATCTGCAAAGTCCCATTTGGCCCTCATTAAACCAAAGGTTCTCAACCCCCCCCCCCCCACTGCCTTACATCCTATCACAGGCGTCAGTTGCGAAGTTTCAGTTTTTAAAAGATATCTCACGGCACACTGTTTAAAAATCCCGTTCATCCCGCGATAAGGAAAAGGAATCCCTCCACGTGCGTTTGAACCCCGGTCCGGCCACCCGCTGCGCTATGAACCCGACAACACGAGTGTGATTCCCGCTCACGGCCAACACCAGTGACGATTACCTGAACCGGTCCGGGGCCTCCCCTAGGACGACTCAGCCTCAAATGAGTATCATGTGCGATGCGTCAACATCGCCACTCAGGAGACAGACAAAGGCGGCCAGGCAAGGTGCTGGCCTCCCACCCCCTCGTGTGCCCGTGCCGGCCTTCGTGGGTGCTGCTCGCTAACAGCACTTGCCCCAGCAGTTTGTTAAGGCGACACGGAGAGGAGGGGAGGGGTGGAGGATCGTTGTCTTTGTGTGTGTTCCGTCTCCCGTGCGACCAGGCCGAGTTCTCCGAGTTGAACCTGGCGGCCTATGTGGACGGGGGCTGCACCGTAGACATGCAGCTCTACCGCAGCGGCACCAAGGTCGTGAGGTAAGAGCGGGGCAGCGGAGGGCAGACTTTCACAGCCACACGCGCAACCCTTTTATCAACCCATTCGCACGTCATGAAGATGGGGCCATTGCCCGAAACGTCGCCCGTTATATATTTTGCATTCCGTAAGGCGGCAGTGTTATGTGCGTATGTAGAACTTCTTCTTTCGCACCGTACGTAGCCAACCGTGCTAATTGACGAATGGCCCATGTGCCTCATCAGAGTCAGGCCTTTCTGTTAAATGCTGCCGGGTAGTTCAGTGCCATGAACGTTACGTAAATCAGGTTATCTTTTCTGCTGCTACTGCTGCTGTTGCTGCTGTTGTCTGTTGTTATCAGCTGGCCAAGCTGCCCTTGGGAACGAGCGGTTTCGCTCGATGGGCTTCACCTGCAAAATAAATTTCTGGTTCTGAAACACATTTGACAACCAAAAAACTAACTAACCCACAAATTAAATTGTCTTTAAACATCTGGCACATCGTGGCCTCGTCGAGGATCTTTGATGTTTAAAACGGGCCTTTTGTTTACATTAAGGGGGTTTTGTATTTTCGTAAATGGGGAAGTTGCCTTCAATTTTGCGTGTTACCAGCAAACGACTTGCACAACAGTTCTCTTGCAACTCTCCGTCATATCATATTCCACTTCACTTTTTATGACACTGTTGCACAACTTCTTCTGCTCGCCACTGCGGTCTAAAGATTAGTGCATGTGACCCGCAATCCAGAACACCTCGGGTTTTAATATTTCTCAATTTCCAACAACACCGCCGGCGGCACCACCGCCACCACCACACGCTGCCTCTCTTTGTCTCGGATTGAAAGTGATTCACACAGGCTCCACAGCCTTAGGGGTGAGCGATCACGGTGTGGCTGCCCAGGTCACGAAGCTGCGAGGACTGAGCAGACTAATTGGTAAATGAGGTGGCTCTCGTCATGAGGACCGGGCGAAGAGAGGCTCGGAGTGCACTACCCCACTACCCAGCGCCTTGCTTTCAATGGTCACCAATTTTAATTGCTCACCCTGAGAGTCCCATTTTGCGACTGAGGTCAAGCATAGACACACTCATCAGAAGCCTTGATTTATCCACTGCTGGATGAAGACCCCCCCCCCACCCAAACCAATGCTATTGTTGCAGATCTTGCGATGTAGCAATCCACCTAGACCAGGGGTCGACAACCTGCGGCTCCAAGGCCGCGTGCGGCTCTTCAAGTGACTGCTTCGTGATGTGGGGAGTGGTAGTGGAAGTGTTAATGGTAAGGGCGCTGCGCTACGAACCCGGCGACCCGAGTTCGATTCCCGCTCACGGACAACACCGGTGACGATTATATCTGAACCGTTCCTAGGTCGACTCAGCCTCAAATAAGTGCCTGGTGCGGTGTGTGTATACATCGCCACTAGGGAGACAAAGGCAGCCGGTCCTCAGCCTGTTAAGGCTATACGGGGTATCTTTGTCTTTGTCTTGCTTTGTCACGTTGTCTATTAAGAGTCGCCGCCTCGTGTTCACCACGTGGTGCATTGCAGCTCTTGAAATATTGAGAAGTTTTTTTTTTTGCCGAATTCTAACAAAATTAATCTTTTACACCATTGGAACCTCATTTGCCAGTAAAAAAATATGATACTTGGTTTTTTACCCTTCTATCTGGCAACAAAACTGACACCTTTTTTTACAAGGAGTCATGTTTGCATAGACCACAATACCTGCAGTCATAATGCAAACAAAAAACACAACTCTGATAATGTGCACTGTCCTTGAAGTTGATTGGTCCACACCCGAGACAGCTTTCCTTAGAGCCTAGTCTCACATGGGTTGGACCAGATGACGCCAAAAGGCGCACAACTCAAAGACAAAGCACCATCAGAGTATGAGAGCTCGGGGTAAGCATTTACACCATTGGAACCTCATTTGCCAGTAAAAAATATGATAATTGGTGTTTTTACCCTTCTATCTGGCAACAAAACTGACACCTTTTTTACAAGGAGTCAGTTTTGTTGTCAGATAGAAGGGTAAAAAAACAATTATCAAAATGAATATTCTTGTTATTTTGGTTTGCCGACCTCTGACCTGGCTCCTGCACACGAGCTGACCACAACACTCCATCTCCACGTTGTTAGTTTTGACCATCGGTCATCATCCCTTTCTAGCAACATATCCTATCCAAGCCCACTTCATTTTCTTAATTTCAATATGATGTCTATAATCGGCATTCGTTATCTGCAGTGGAGTGAATTGTAGGGTTGCAATGATTTCTCCCCCTCATATTAGATTAATGGTCACTAATTAGGGTCGATTCAACATTATTATAATTATCATTCTTGTATGTATATATATATTTATATATTTATTTTTTAGGTTATATTGTGGCTGGACTGGTCATGTGGACCCATTACGAGCGACATTCACGATTCGAGAACCTTCGATTCTTAAACAGACACACAAGTCGACGCATTTATCACGAGTTTAGGTGTCAGTATTTATCAAATAACCTAGGATGGAATGCGCATTATAAATTTGAATTATTATTCGATCACACCCCTCGTATATGGTACATTTTTTATACCGTCTTTATGGCCTGGTTCTCCTCACGTGACCAGCCCTGTAGCATGACCTGGTTTAAAGAGGGGCGACTTACAAAATCTCAAGGAGGGGGTGGGGGGGAGCACGACACAGCCAGATCGTTAAAAAACGTTCAGCAAATGTAACAACGCGAAATGGAATGAGTACCAATAGAATCTGCGTTCGTCCATCGTGCATTCTGCACACACTTTCACACACTGTGTGTACGGGGAAGGGTGGACGAAAGTTCACCACCGGTGTTGAGCATTATATCAAACAATCTCATGATGCGTTGCCGTGAGGGATTATGGGTAAAATAATATTTATGCATATCTCTGTTTTGTCTCTCCACCTGCATGTAAAAAAATATTTTTTTATTGAGTCAGCCTATTGGCTTTCCAGAACAATACTATCCAGAAAAATTTGCCTGAGCAAATTTTGGACCGGTTTGAACCATCTGGGTCTCACCAGCAGGCAGGTTCGTTAAACACATTCTGCAGATGTTTTTTGGCAAGAGCTCACCCATCGAAACTATGGGCCCCTATTCAATACAAAAAGCAATATTGTATACAAACTCATGAATAACACCCCATTATATATTAAATCCTTACAAAATGTACACGCGAAAACACGGGAATTGAGAACTGAAACGCATTCGGGTCGAACGCGTCTGTGGTCGTGTTTGCGCGTCCAGGTCGCTGAAGCCAGACTTTGTGCTCGTCCGTCAGCCGGCCTACAGCATGGCGGGCAGCCAAGACTACCGCAGCATCGTCATCGGCCTCCAGTACGGTGGCGTGCCCACCCTCAACTCCCTGCACTCCGTCTACAACTTCTGCAGCAAGCCCTGGGTGGTGAGCTGGCCGCGCACGCCTGCATGTGACCGGCCGCCCGCCGACCCTCCAGGGATCTCTCACTGATCGCAAAGATTTCCGACAGATGCCGAATCCCGTGCCCTACATCGCGCTGCGACTCTCCAAATAAAATTAACGCTGAGCCGCTCGCTGCGTTCCGAGATTCGGCGGTCGAGCGGGAACCCGCGCCCTGCATCCTGCAGACGTCGCAGCGCGACTCACGACCTCCTCTTGATACCAAGATCCAGGATGGTCATCGTGTCTATGTGCCGCTTCTCGGTGGCAGCCCCAACAGTCTGGAACGATATCCCTCTGCACATTCGCAGCATCACCTCAATCGCCTCCTTCAAGAGAGACTTAAAAACTCACCTCTACAATCACGCTTTCGAGCGACTCTGAGCTTGGCTCCGCGCCTCTGAGTTGCGGCCACTACGTCTACAAATTTGCGCGCGTTATAAATTTAACTATTATTATTATAACAACACACGATGGGAAGCATTTACAGGGCGCGCGTCGTTTTTTCTGTCTCCCTCGTTTTCATTGCAGTTCTCCCAGCTGATTCGTATCCAGAAGAGCCTCGGTGCAGAGAAGTTCCCCCTCATCGAGCAGACGTACTTCCCCAACCACCGTGAGATGGTGAGTGTCGCCTCCTGCCGTGAAGGCCAAAGATGACGAACTTGTGGTGTCCGCCACTCCGCAGGCGGGGGAGTTGATCGGCACCGATTGTACGCTGGTGTCGCGGTTGATGAGTGAGGAGCCAGTAGCCTCATGGGGAAGTAAGTGAGCAAAACTCAGTTTTGCACATATTTTTTGGGGTCTTTCGGTAAAGTCACATAGATTGGTTCATTTTCAGATTTTTTTAACCTACCTATGTGACTTCACCGAAAGACCCCAAAATTTGTTTTATTCCTGCAGTCACGAAAGCTTTAAGTCAGTTGTATATATAGCGCCATTGACAACAAGGACTCACAGCGCTTTACAACACAATTTCAGTAAAAAAAACCTTTACATTAAAACTAAGAGGAAAACAACCCCTACACAGAGGGATATACAAGAGAAAATGAACGTGTTTTCAGATGAGCCTTAAAAACCTGGACGGACAGAAGGTCCCTAACGAACTGGGGCAAGGCAAACCACAAGCGAGGTGCCTGAACGCTCCATCACACACTGCCGGAGAATATCGGAAGCAGGCAGTGGCGTTACTGTGCGCTCCGTGGTTCGATGTTGCCGACCTCCACTGTAGGCTGCTTTTAAGAGTCCACCCGCTGCTGGATAAAGGCCTCACCTTCAAACTTAATTTGGAGCTTTCGTGACTGCGGGAATTATTCTTTGGTTCTTTCGGTAAAGTCACGTATAAAGATAAAATAAAAAAAATGCTAGTATTTAATTTAATTTATTATTTTATCTTTATACGTGACTTTACCGAAAGAACCAAAGAATAAGGCCTCACCTTGCCATTTCAGTCATGGGGGCTGTTCGTACGTATGCTTGTTGAACTTCTTTCGCACCCTACGTAGCCAACCGTGCTAATCGGAGGCGTGAAAGTTTGTTGACGCTTGTCCGCGCTGACGAGTCTGCGTTAGCGAAGGCAGGGGCCCGGGTTACCCGAGGGGATATCACTCGCCACCGATGGTAGCCGCGTCCGGGTAACCTCACTCAGATTGCAGGGTTCGTGGCGTGGCTTGATAACCGCTGCACCACCGCTCCACCCCACTGTCATATCCAAAGCACAGCGGCAAGTAAGAATTCTTTCACAACCTCTAAAATACTGGTAGGGGGCGGGAGGCTGTTGGGAGTGTTTTTTGTAATATCCATATGTGCGTTTTTTTGACGTGCAGATACATGATACTTTTGAAAAGTGAAAACGCGAATGGGGTGAAGTAATAGGCAAGTTTCAAGTTTCATTTATTAGGTATAGCCCTGTGAGCCATTCGGCTCTTGAATCGGGTGCAACCGCAACAAACAAAAAAAAACAAAAACATGAACAAGAAAACATCAGACACGGGAGTGAAGTTTGTCGAACGTGGCAGTGACGTCCGCATCGGCATTCTGCTCGCGTGTGAGGCCTCTCGAAAGAAAGAGCGTGAAAGAAGATGTGTTTTTGTTTTCGTGCTCCCTGAGAGCAATTTTAAACTTCGTCGCCCAAGAAGGCATAGCACTGGCTCGATAACACTCGCACACATTCGAATGTATAAAGGCCTCGAGCGAGGAACACGGGGAAATAAGACAAACATCTCCGCTTTAACTACGTTAGCCCGGGTCTGCCTTCTCAAAAAGGCTCATCCATCGACTCGGAGCGCAGCGATTCGCCTTCTCCCAGCGGTTCGGCGAATCGACGACGCGAGTCAACAATTGTTTCCTTTCCCCATCGTGTGTGGTTTTTTTTATTTGTGTGCCTTGCATGGAACTGTTTTGTTCGCTCACGTTAGCCGATAAGTGTTGCATCGGCACAGCAGGGTCAAGGTGCGGCCCTGAAATGTCTTGCTCGCCGCCGGCAGAAGGACCTCCGCTTCGAGGGAGCTCTGAGAAGGGCCACTCTCCCGCGCTGGGCAGATGTCTCGGTAGATGTGGCAGTAGCCACATTTTGCAAAATGTGGTGGTGTGCCCCGCTTACCCTGCTGGGTGGACTAGCAGAGGTGGTTGGAGGGGGTTTAAATAAACTTCCACCGTTGTTTCAAATACATAAAGATAATATAAAGTAAATGTAAATAAATGCGGACTTGATGCGTTGCAAAAGGTAGCTATTTGGCGTTTGAACATCTTAACACCTGTTTTGTTGCCAGAAAGGGTAAAAATATTATTGCTTTTAATCATTTTTGATACTGGCAATTAATGGTCCCATAGATATAAATATATCATTGGCAACGTATTAAGGCCCTTCTTTATAGGACAGGGGTATTTGTCTGAAACGTCACCGTTAATTTTGTTGTTGTTGTTTATTGTGCTTGTTCACCACTGCCGTTGCAGCGGCACCGGATGATCCGGTCAAATAAGGATCGTTTAGTTTATGTTACTATATGTAGTGTAGTCGCAATGTGTTTGCCTTCAAGATTGTTCAATTTAAATTGACGCTTACAAGATGAGTGCAACAGAGCAGCGGTAAACCAAACAGTCATCACACCATGAAAGATGCTCGTGTACATTTTATTTGTTATTTTAAAAGACAGAAAGACGTCCACAAGAGATTGAATCCATCACGTCGCCTTACCGCCCCCCTCCGTCCTTGAAAACTGTTCGTTTGGCACCACGTCAGCTCGGTGCACGAGGTATCTCTCTCTCTCTCGCTGTGCACAACCTGAGCATCGCCGTCTCTAGCTGGCAGACAACTTGTCAGAGGCACCAGCGCTGAGCTCCCACGCAACGTTCGTTGTTTTAAAAGCATCGTTTTCTTAACATCTATATTTTATCATTGTCTCAGATTAGTCGATCAAAAAAACGTGTGGGATTTCTGCCAATTCTCAAGTCTGCGCATTGTGTTCAGTCGTTCTGTTAGTCTGGCGCCACCGCAGTGACCAGATGTCATCTCCCAAGCCTGGTACGCCGGAGGTCGCGGGTTTGATGTCGGACCCTGACGATGCCTGCCGTTGTGTATTTGGAGTCTGCGTGTCCATTCTGCCCCGTGGTGGTCGCTTGGATTGTACTACGGGTCCTCCAGCTTTGCCGCTAACCATATTTAGAATCGACACACGCGAGGATTATTGAGCTACTACTATAAATCCTCAATCAGGATGACGATACAAGCCGCTTGGATGGCTCTCAAGTGTGGCCAGGTCGTTTCTGAAGAAGAGTTAATAGCTCAGCGGGCTTCATCTGGTCAAATAAAATAGTTGAGTTTCGTTGACCAAATATGTTAAAAATATCGCTGACTCTTAGTTATTAAACATTGGTATGCGTGGTACATGCTTCCCCAACCCCCCAATATTTTCAAGTCAGCCAATCGGTGAACTTTTATCTCGACATATATATCCCAATAACCATATTTGGTCCCCCTAAATGCACTGCTGTCTCCAATAACAATAATGTACGTAAATTTGTCTCGTCACAGTCGGCCGTGCTTAAGTCTATGGGCCATCGTCGATTCATCTTTTTTTTGGCCACTGATTTCGCGAACGAAAAATTGATCTCGGCCAAGTTTCTCAGGTGTGACAAACATTCCAGTGAAATAGACGGACGTATTAACTATTCTTTGTCGATCGTTGGGTTATGCCTGTCACCGGGGGCGACACACTCGCACACAATCATAGCTGACGACTTGGGCTTTCCACGTAACACCTCGCCGCGTGGCAGAGTGGAGGGGGGGGGGGATATTTATACTCTCGACTGGCAAGCTGTCTCTCCCCAGAAAAAAAAATGCCTATTTTTATGAAAGCGTGACATTTATGCGAAAAGCTCAGAGAAATCGTTGTTTTTCTTTCCACTTTAAATCCCGGGGATCACGCGCGCTGGCTGAGTCTCGATAGCAACACTGGCTGCTACCGAGGCGATGATTACTGTTGACCCCAGGTGAGGAACCAATACTTCTTGTTTGCCCTCTGTGTCTTACCCACAATTATTTGGGTTCTGCGATGAAAACATCAATGCAGGGCGGCAGGCTTGAACTAGGTTAGGTTCGGTTTTTGTTTCTTACAAAAGCTGTGCTGTAACCCGACGTTGCAAAATAAATGGCCATCTTTGCCTGCCGCCCTAGGGAGGACATATTTGGCGAAGGGTGACGCATGACTTGAACGCTCGCCCACACAAGTCCAAACAGCCAGCACAGAGTCGCGTGTACGTGCACACTGTGCGCTCGTGTGCCCTGTGCAGTTGTCATCGCGGCGGCCACAGCGGAGCATCCAATCCCGTCCCGTCAGAGTAATCGCCGCGGCTACGCTTGCCACCTCTGATGTACAAAACACCGGGCCATATAATGGAAAGAAAAATATTTCACAACAGCAGAAGCGGGGAGAGCTGCATTTGCATGCATCGTTTTGAGTGATGTGTTAACACCCGACTGATATAAAAAAAAAAGAAATCTCCCGGAAACACTTATACATTTCCCAAGATAGCTGCCTCAACATTGTTGTTACGTTTTTGACAAGAGGATGATCCTGGAAAAACCAGGACAGGTGCCAACCCGAGATAGGTCGTGGGGTCAGTGCCCGGCGAGTGGCACCGGCAGTGGAGTTGCTCAGCTGGCTGTGCCGTTCCTTTACTGAGAGGACCAGAGGACATTTGAAGAGATCTCAGTTGTAGCTTTGTGACATCAACTGCCGCGGGCCACTCTCGAGCAGTGGGGCAATGCACTGCTTTGCGAGACACCCCGAGTGGATTATTTATCTGAAGACATGACGGCGACAGCACGATCGAGACACAATTGGTGAAAACCTTAAATCTCTCGACTTGAAATCAAATCGCCCAGCATGCACTCGATGTGGCCAAATCTCGGAAGCCAAGCACAGTTGAGTCTGGTTAGTACTTTGATGGGAGACTGCCTGCCTTGGAACAGTAGATGCTGTCGGCTCGCGCTGCGAGTCCGCTGCCTCTGATCCGCGACGGCACAGAACGGAAAGGAAACATAGCGATCGCCCGCGAGAGACTATGGCAGCAGCTGGCGATGGCGATTCCGATGGGCGGGGGCGGCGCAGCTTCCCGCAGTCAGAGGCCTCCCCCACCCACTCTCCTCACTCGCTCTCCTCGGAACCGTCGCAAGCGTTTAGCAGCAGGCGACCGCACGAGGTGAGATGCGCGGTCACCGTGCAAGCCCCCACCCCCCACCCCCCACCACCGCATTACTACTGCAGCCGCTGCTGTGGCACGGGCTTGTTGAGTGGCTCGGCGGAGCCGCTGCCGTTGATCTTGCTCCACAGGCAGCCGTCACCCTCCGGCGCTGGCAGGCAGGCCTGGGACTTGGCCTGAGGCCCCCAGCGCCGGGCACCCTGGTAGGTGGACGAGTCGGTCCAGGCGCACTCGCGCGCCTCCGTGGGCTCGCACGGCTTTTGGTTGCATGTGGAAATCTGGTCGCACGTGCGGAAGAGAGAGGCGTCTTGGTGGTGAAACGCGTCGCTGGAAGGGACGATGGTCGAGGCTAATGATGTAGTGGCGGCCAAAGGAGGAACACGTGAACGAGAGGATGCCCGCCGCAAAGACGGAGCCATGAAATCAGCTCACGTGTAGGAGCTTGATGGATTGTTGAGAGATGGCAGTGGCTTGGCGGAGGCCATCCACCGTGCAGCGGATAGATCAGGGCTGATGACGATCATGATGATGATTGTAGCTTTTACTATAGCATCTTAAGTCTCATGTACGGTGCGAAACAAGTTCAACATGCACCAGACACCGTGCATATTACCAAAGTCTGTACATTTGGTCTCGGCCTGGTCATCTGCCATCCGCTAGCCTTTTGTCTGCATGATGGGCTTTCCACACAACCAGCCCAAGGGCAGCAGGAGTAGTTGAGGACAGCAGGGGAGACAGAAGATAGGAGAGGCGGACACAGAAGTTGGCAGGCCTAGATGGCAACCGGCGAGAGTTGGCATGGCAACGTACCACGATGAATGGGGGGATGGAGAGGTGAACGCTGGAAAGCACAAGGGGCGTGTGGCCCAAAAGGCCAATGAGGGTGGATAATGGGTGAGCTCATAGGAGATTATAAATGTGTGTACGTTGAACTGCTTTCGCACCGTACGTAGCCAACCGGGCTAATCGGAGGTGCGGCATCACCAAATAATTTGTCGTAGGCATCAGTGGAATATATATAAATAAGCCTGACGACACCTGCCATTAGCTCGTAGAGGACGCCTCACCTGGCACGTGCAGCCGGAGCTGTAGATGTCGGAGAAGCCGGATTTTTGGCCGTTGGAGAGCGTGTTCCAGGGGCGGATGAAGTTGCACAGGGTCACGTAGATCATCCCGGACCAGATGCGTCCTGCCAGCAGCGATGGTGGGGAACGGGAGCCAATGATGAATAGCCAAGCAGTTAGCGGTGTGCCTGAATACACTGTCGGCTTTACGTGTACACGTACAGCTCTTTTTGTGACACATCTCAACACAGTCTTAAGAAATTGAAACTTGGCCTCCTGAAGACTCAAGATCCTGAAACTCAATCTCTTGAAGCTAAAATCTCAAAATCCTGAGACCTGGTCTCCTCGAGTCTCAAGATCTAGAGGCCCAGTGCAGCAATGCATTTTGCTGCACTGCTCGATGCTGCCGACCGCATAGCGCAGGCCACCTACGGAAACCCTGGCATGCACGGTGGTCACTCATCCCAAACAAGCGCTTTCCGGCTCGAGCTTTTGCCTCGGGCTCCCGAGATCTGCCGTGCTGAGACCGTGGGCGCATTTCACGGGTTTTGCTCACTGCTCTGGCCATACTCACGGCGAGTAAAGTCTCGCGCTGCTGTCAACCCGGGGGGGGAGAGGGGGGACGGGTATTCCTACTAGCCTCACCTGTCAAAATGTAGTGGCGTTTGTGCGGCTGGATGTCGAGAGCACAGCTTGGCTCTCCGGCGGGCGAGTAGATGTAGCCCGTTCGCGTCAGCTCCTCTTGGCCTTTGAACGTCTGCGGCAAAGCAAACAAAACAATTCAATGATACGTGAGCGTGAAGCTCCTGATGTCACCGGCTCCGCCGGTTGTTTTCCCGATTCGCCGCACCTTTTTTTTGCGTTTCCCCGTGTTGTCTGTCACGCGAATGTTGCAACCGCGGTCGGGGAAATTCGAATTGGCGCGCGTGCGCCGCGCGGCTCAAGTATTGTGATCGCTTGCGACAAGCGGGCCCTCTGACGAAACGACGCGACCTCATCGCTCCCACGTCGCGAATCTCGCGTCGTGTTTGTGTATATATATACATGTCGGTGATCGCCGCGCGCAGCCGACGTACCTTGATGACGTTCACTTTGTACCGGGTCAGCTGCGCCATGGAGCTCTCATTGTCGCCGTGGCTGACTGCCATCATTTCCGTCGTCCTTTCAAGCAGTTGCACCTTCATGGCTGCAAAGAAATTCACAACAATTCAGCGCGTGAGTGAAACACTTTTATTAGACTATTTCTATTTCATTTTAATATTTATTTATTTTTACTACGCCACGCACAGCAGAATGGGAGAGTGATTTAGAAGTCGCGAGCTATTTTGTGTTAGCGGCGAGTCAAGGAGCCGCCCCGGGAAATTCTAAAACAATCTGCCGCACGGAGGAGAGCAATCAGCCAACGCAATCAGCAGGCTGTACGGGGCCCGCTCGCAGTAATTGGTCTCTTGTCACGAGTGGCAGTGCCTCGTTACTCTACGACATTCCCAAAATTGGTGCAAAACCATCGCCAGGGACGGGAGGAACCTCTCCGATGCGTTTTCGGCGCCGTACTGCGCGTGCCCTTCTGCAAGGGGGTGGGAGCTTGTTCAGTAACAGAACGACGGTGCAGCTCGTGCTCTTGTATGGTTGAAGGTGAACACGAGGCTGCTCCGTTGTTCCGTTACTGAAGAAGCTCCCAGCGCGCGGAGAGAAACATCGGGGCCAATCAATCCTAACGACTCGGTACTACCAAAACGTGGGCCGGAGAGCCACCACAAAAGTCACGTAGGTAAAAATTTTATTTAATAAAAGTGAAATAAAAATCACGACGAATTTTAATTTTTTACCTACGTGACTTTACCGAAAAAACCTAAGAATATGAATCCTTGCAGTCACGAAAGCTTCAAATCTAGAAGCCACCACAAAAACCGACGCGTCAAGAAGAATAATACTAATAATAAACTCAGCATTGGCGGACGATGGATTTTTTCGACCAAATTTTTTTTTTTTACAAAGTGAAGACTCTTACCAACATCTGAGCCGCAGAAGGCTTGCTGTGGGTGTGGATCCCCGGCGCAGGAGCAAGCCTGGGACAGCGCGCACAGCCACCCAGACAACGCCACTGTCGCGACAGCCAAGGGCAGCACGACTGAATTTCGCGAAGGCAGCATTGTCGTGTCTCGTCAGCTGGAATGTCGTCGGTCTCCTGGAGGCTCTTTCTGATTGTCACACGAGCGACGCTGCTGCCAGTGGCTGTTTGAAGGCTGCCTCGCTGGCATTTATATCGGAGGGGAATGTTGTTGTTTGGGTTTTTTTTCGTTGCGCCACGCCCTTCATGAGTGTCCTAAGCCACAGAACGAGGAAGTGGCAGTGAGTCGTGACGGAATGCGATAAGCGAGTGATGCAGCACTCGGTCGTCCGAACACCGTTATTTCCCAGAAATTATATTCGTGACCTGTCCGTATAAGTATGCTCGTCGCGTGAGAATATTATTTACCAGTTTCCTGCACGTAATTGCCTTATTAGTTAATTTATTAAGTTTACATGGGTGATTTTCTTCAGACCCAACGCGATGTTGCCTGCCAATACTCGCGTGTGGGTGTCTTGCGAAATGGAAGCAGTTTTGGTAACTGTGAACAAGAATTGAAACGTCTAAGCCAGCCCTGTATTGCTTAATTTCAATGTATAATGAACGCAATGGCAGTACACCATTCGCCAAATCAAAACCAAGGTACTTTATTCGCATGCAACGATGTCACGATGAGTCTGAAGATATTCTGTCACTTGGGGAGCTTTGGCGCAGTTGTTGGTGCACTGCGCTATGACACCCGGCAAAACTATGAGCTTAATTTCTGGCCATGGCTAGCATCAGCGGCGAGTGATGTCAAAATCGGTCTTTTTTACGTGGGGGTGGACATCCAAGTGTATCTGGCAAAACTCAGACACAGTAGGAGTCAACACTAAAGCACCGTACAGATAGGTTAATGGCTAAAACACTAACCACAGTGCTCATGCATGCATGGTTCGTGTCTCATGCTCATGATGTGCTGGACTTCAAATGATTGCGAGTGTTTGCCACCATTCTCTCTTTTTGTGTGTTCACCAATGTTTTAGCTCTTGACATTAGCACCTTCATCAGCCCTCATCTACCTACTGCTGAATGAAGTCCTCCCCCATGTCATCACCATCTCCCCCAGCGTCTGATCCCCATCGACCATTGAGCGAAGGCCTCCACAAGGCCTCGTCAAGCTGCCATCATCTCACAGTCTCGTGACGTGACAATCTACCGAGCTCCCTGCACACAAGCTCATTTTATCGCTCCATTGCCACAGTGGATGCCCTCTCATGCCGGTTCCCTCCTGTAGCTGCCGATCAGTCATTAGTCCTGACCACCGGTCTTCATCCCTTCTTTACTTTCAGCTCGCTAACGTGTACCTGTGCAGCCATTTTTATTTTGTCAATGAACTGCTGGGGGAGAGCTTCCCTGCTACGCATTGTGGGCCCTGAGGGATATTTAACCATACCTCACCACGAACTGGTGAAGGTACAGGGAGGTGGGGGGGCATGGGAGTGCAGAACAACAATGGGATTGTGGTGCACTGCCCTCTACTTTCTGCAATGCCTACTACACCTGTGTCTCGCCCGTGGTGGTCATTGATCACCCATTCAAGTCCTCGACAGGCTCAAACCTACCTAGCCTCCGAGATATTGACGAGATCGGGAGCACTGTGGCTGATTTGTTCATAGGCTCGTGCTTATGCTACGGTTGAGATAATTTAACGACCTGGCCTGGTATGCAGGAGGTCGTGGGTTCAATCCCGACCCTGACGCCTGTATATTGGGGATTTGCATGTTCTCCCTGTGTTCATGTGGATTTTTCTCTGGGTCCTCCGGTTTTTCCCTCCACATTTAGAAACATGCGTTTAAAGTATTTGGTCTCTATAATTGTCTACATGACAAGCCAATGTGGCCTGGTCAATTCTGAAAAAAGAGCTATAAAGCTCAGAGGGCCTTACGATGTAAAAATGGTAGTTTACTCATATAATAGGCTGTAATTATCGGAGCTGACCTCGCCCCACCTACAGATTATTTATAGGTCCCTTGCTCATTTCGGTACGTGCCATAATGCATCGTTATGCCTTAGCAGTGAAAATACCAGGGTCAAGGTTCACAGGTTCGTTCGATCAACACTTGCATTTGATTAATTCCGCGTAGCTCTTACATTGCATTTCCGTGCGCCGTACGTGCAGCGGTGAGCTTATTTTGCCGGGATGGTGGCCCGGCCCCGGCAGGATGTGCGTTTGCCGCAGAGGCTCGTGGTTCGACTCCGGCAGGCCACCCTGGTTAATACTGCGGGTGCGTTAATAGTAGTAATAATAATAAGTTCCGTCTGCTTCACAGTTGCCGTTAAATATCCCACGACGCCATTCGAGAAAGAGTGGGTCATGGCCCGCCAGTGTTGTGGTCCACGTTTTGCCAAATTTAGAAAAATTACACCGGAAAATTGCCCAATTGGGAATTACACGTGTCGGCAATCATTGCCCCCTACCCGCAGATCAATGCCCACTTGTAGGCCGGCGCTGCGTTCAACGCGTGCTGCACAGGGACAGCCGCCACTGGGGGGGGTGGGGGGGTCCCCTTCTAATGGTTCAGATGAGACATGATGTAAAGTGGTTTTGAGTTGCAGAGGCATTTAAGTGCCGTATAATGCAAATGATTATTCTGAGGTTATAGCGCGGATCGAGAGGATTTTTTTTCTTTCCTCCCAAAAAACATGCAGCCGCATCTACGTCGCTGGGGTATGCTGCCGTGGTGTTGCGGTCAGCACACTGCACGTGCGACCCACAGGTCACCGGTTCGACCTCCCGCCGTGGCAGTTGAAAGAATGAAGCGTGTTCCTTCGATCCCCCTGCCTCTGTCCACCGAGCAGTAGAATCCAAATCAGCCTCTTCTTTGAGACTCGAGGAATCTGATGATCTCTGAATCTCTCTTTCACAGATGTCCAGTAAAAACTGAAATTGGTGCGCCACAGTAGAAATGGGTAGGCCACAGTTAATCCATCGGCAGGTCATGTGTGGTTGGATAAAGTGTGGGTACTCTCAACTCTTCCCAAATGTCTGACTCACATAGATAAGGTGGCCAAACACCCTCAAGAGGGGCTACCTAGAGCTCCCTCTCGTGGAGTCCCGTCCACCAGCCGTAAAGTTAGCAAGAAATTGTAGGGCTGCACTTTAACCTTTCTGTCATCATCACCCATTGCCAATCCACTGCTGGATGAAGGCCTCTCAACCTCATCGCAATCCTTCATGACCCAGAATTGCAGCCACATCAGTCACATCAATCATCACATCAATCACGTCAATCACGTCAATCACATCAATCGGGAGGGTGGCGATCGCCCCGTGACCTTTGACCCGAGAAGGATCGCGTACGCAAATTCTCGGAATGATTCTGCGTGGGCGGCACGGTGGTTGAACCCTGCGGTCAAACAAAGTGAAATAAGGACCTCATTTCGTTTTGTTCTCGCAGTTATTAATCAATAAGTGAACGCGTTGTTAAGGCATTCGTGACGAAGCGTGCGAGGGCGGCACCAACAGGATGTGGTAGCTCCTGCACACGGGCCTTTCGCAAGCGAGTTTCTTGGCAAGTTCACGGAGACACTTACAATAACAAAATATAGATATAGTACGATTTGCGAGCTCATTGAATTCTCATCACCAGTTGTACACACAGGAAGTCGGTGCTGCCCGGTCAACGTCGAACGTCGGCCCGACGTTGAGTCAACGGTTTCAACCGCATTCCAACGTTGGCCCGACTTTGGATGTTTACCAGGTGTTGACGTCAAACCGCAGCTTGGAGCATCTTTAATCCACTTGCAAACTCTGCCTTCAAAGAGTTGAACCGCCCGTAACATTGAGGAGCCACTAATTAAGAGTGATCAGAAAACAAGAATAATGCATTAGGCGTGTTATTTATTTTCTATGGTTTTTCACGATTTTATTAACATTGTTCTAGCCGCCAATACGTCACGAGACAAAGTGTCCATTTAAGAACTCTTTCGCTCATTCAGAGCAGTGCAAATTCTCCACATCAGAGAACTGCCCACAGAAGGGTAGATCCCATGCCAGGCGAGGGAGTTAACATCTCGCCACCGCATCGCATCAATGTTCAAGTGGAAAGCCCTTCTGTTGGCAATCGTATCACGTCAGCACTCGCTGGCAACGCAGCGAAGCAAGCTTGTTTCATTTTCTGACAAAGCCGGGCTTAAAGCTGTCTCCGTAAACAAAAGAGGGTAAGAAATGGAATTAATGAAATGTCAGATCATGAATGAGCAGGTTGCTCTAATCCTCCCGCCTCTTATCCACGCTGAAGTATAAATAGGGACACTGCAGTGAGTCGACCGGCAGGTTGTATGCGATGGGGCAAAGGGTGGGGGGGACTCCTCGCCCCTCTTCCAAGACGCCAAGCCAGCGTGGAAGATTCGGGAAAATAAACCCTCTGGAGGGGCTCCCTCGAGGCCCCCTAGAGGCCCCCTAGAAGCCCTTCTGCCAGCAGTGATGTGAGCAAGACGTTGCAGATCTCACTGCCCTCATCAACTTTCGTTACAGAACATTTATTTTATTTCACATCAATGAATGTTCGTGCAGTTTTTTTTCATCTCCTGCCATGCGGTTCTTTTTTCCCCGATTTCCAATTTTTTTTTATTTTTTTATTCTGCTTTCATGATGTTGGTGACCCCCACCGAGGGCACTCTTGCAAATGAGACTCTCCTTGACCACTCCGTCGAATTCTCACCCGCTCAGACACCTCGAGCTACTTCACCCATACGGACTTGTTTTTCTAACCAGATTGCGAACAGCCGAATAAAAGTTGTTGTTGCGGTCGTTTTTTTGTTTGTTTTGGGGCGGGCCGCGCGCGCACACTCGCCCGTGCAGCGCGCGCACACTCGCCCGTGCAGCGCGCGCACACTCGCCCGTGCAGCGCGCGCACACTCGCCCGTGCAGCGCGCGCACACTCGCCCGTGCAGCGCGCGCACACTCGCCCGTGCAGCGCGCGCACACTCGCCCGTGCAGCGCGCGCACACTCGCCCGTGCAGCGCGCGCACACTCGCCCGTGCAGCGCGCGCACACTCGCCCGTGCAGCGCGCGCACACTCGCACGTGCAGCGCGCACACTCGCCCGTGCAGCGCGCGCGTGCTCGTGACGGGTTCACGTTCCCTCCGTACGCGGCCATGCCCAGCCAGCGGTTTGTTTTTTTTTCCTCCCCAGCAAAATGTTGTTTTGTGTTCGCGTGCCGCGGGAATTAACCCCTCGGAGCGACGGTGACGATGCAAACCACAAAAAAACAAACAGCCCGGAAGGGTGGGAGGGGAGGAGTGGTGGTGGCGGCGGCACGGCGCACTTCAAGTTTTCGAAAGTTATGAAAGCGAGGGGTGGAGGGGGGATGGAGGGTAGGGGTGGAGGGAGGGACCCCCTTTTGCGTCAGCAGTGCTTAAAGCGATTGAGCAAAGGGGGTAAGGGACAAAGCCGGGGTCGTGGGGTCAAGGGCCTGGACGCTCGGCGTTGCGCACCCGCAGGAATTTTCCACGATGTGACGTCCCCCCCCCCCCCCGCGTGAATTTGATCCGAAGCGGCAGCTTCCGTGTGATCGGAGTGACGGTGGCGCACGTCCGGCTAGTCCGGCGATGATGTTCTGGACCCTGTCTCATCGTGAGCAGCCATGGTCGAACCACTGCGACGGAAACGCCCCGAGCGTGTCGGGAAGGTTAGCCGCGGCCCCCGTACTGCGTAAAACGGGGTCCCAGAGGTGGCTCTGTGATATCCACTTCCTCGGGACATTCTCCAGCACGGATGTGCGCACTGCTGCGAGGGAGTTCTGAATGGATCTACGTCTCGTGACGTATGCGCAGATTGTGCAATCGTTCGGGAGAGGGGAAAAAAGCAGAGCGCGACAACAACGAGATAAAAGAAACCAGACGTGGTTCAGGGGCCTGTCAAACAAGACGGCAATGAAATTTACTTTCGGACATCACTGCGAGGCAATCCGCTGTCATCGATTGCGTCGAAGCACAAAGCAGCCGTTTGTAGGCAGTTGAATTTAATTAACTGTTCAGCATCCAATTTATGTGGGCATTATTGAGTTTATGTCCAGCCTATGATGTATTTTCTCAATATATATGAGGGTTTAGCACTCACAACCAGGAGGATAGGTAGGTATTTTATTTGTCCCGAACCGATTATAGTTCGTGTCTTCAAACTTTTTTATTTATGTCCAGGCTCAAGATGCCAATGGACCGCACTGGGTAGTGAAATAGAGGATAATCTTATAATTATCAACATCCTTGCAATGATGAATGCATTCACAAGCCCCCCCCCCCCCCCGCCAGAGACAACTTTCTTTTGAGCCTAGTCTAAAAACGGTGTTAGACCACAAGTATTGTTGTTAATGCAGACATAATTCCTTGTAAAAGGTTTCAGTTTGGTGTTTAAACATCTCCACATGTGTTGTTGCCAGAAAAAAGTGGAAAACCTATTCTCATATTTTGGTACTGGCAAAGAAGGTCCCATGATGAATATACATTATTTATTTTATTTTATTTCTACGTAACTTTACCGAAAGATCCAAAGAGTAATTCCTGCAGTCACGAAAGCTTCAAATCAAGTATGAATATACATTTTAGGCCTATTTTTGTGACCAATGCATACCTGCGACACATACATTCGTGTGACACGTGCATTCAATGTGGTTCATTCATTTATTATTAAGCTTGTAGCTGAACTCGCGGGGGAAAGCTTGAGTGAAGCAAATGCTCGCTCGGCATGCAACCCGACCCGGGGAACAGCGCACTCAGATCATGGGGTGGCCGAGGACAATGTTGCGCGTCGAATTGACAGCAAGCGGTCGAGTGAATTTTTATATCCACACTACGATAGCGAAACGTGGGCAAGAAAGCCCTCGAAGTTTCCCACAGTTCAGGACGCCTGCTCTAAGCACTGACGAGGATGCCGGGCCTTTTCGATCGCTGCACTTTTGCTCCGCCTGTGACACTAACGGTCGCTCCACGTGATGTTTTGCTTGCGGCTGTTTTCTCACTCAGTTGACGACGCCGACATTTCCGGTCGTGGTGAAGATCGGGCACGCGCACGCCGGCGTGGGCAAGGTGGGTGTGACCACGCGGTTGCGGCACGCTCTCCAACACCAGGACGCCTACGACACCTTTAGGCCCAGAACCGGCCCTAGACCTTTGGGGGCCCTATGCAAAATTTGGTTGGAGGCCCCTTTGATGTATGATTTTTTTCACCCACTAGCTAGCAGTGACTCTAGGGGGCCCTCTGCTGGCCACGGGGCCCTTTGCAATTGCAAGGGTCGCTTAGTGGCTGGGCCGGCTCTGTTTAGGCCCCACGGTGGCTAGGAGATGTTAACTGCCACGCCTGGTCTACAGGAGGTCGTGGGTTCAATCCCGATCCTTGACGCCTGCTGTATATTTGTAGTTTGCGTGTTTCTCTCCCCGTGCTCGCGTGGATTTTTCTCCGGGTCCTCCGGTTTTTCCCTCCACATTTTGAATCAACATCATGCGTTTAGAGTATTTGGCTGCTATTCATTTCCACATGATAAGCCACTTTGTTGAGCTATCATTTATGGCCAGGTCGCTTCTGAAAAAGAACGATATAGCTCAGTCGGCTTTACGTGATGAAATAATAAAAATAGTTTAACTCCGCGGCGGTCCAAACAAATATTGGTTGCCCCCAAATATATATTTTTTCTCTAGCCAATGTTTGCTCCCACCAGGGAAGATTTGTTCCCATCTACGTAATTATTATTCCATTTTATTTTAGACTTACGCGCACAAAAAGGTTACTTTGTCACGAAAAGTTTAAGTGGGTAAACTTGTTTTTCTAGGATATGGAACATGACGATTTTACGCCGAGGAACAAATGATCTAGATGATCATTTTTCTATACACTATTTTACAATGGAAAATGGTACGGTTAATGTTGGTAGGAATGATTATCCCAAGGAACCACAATATTCAGGAATATTGAGAGAGAGAAATAAATCAGTTGCCCAACTGGATAAATCCTATTACTACTCCTCCGTGTGGACAACTGGGATGGAAATAACCAATCAAATCACTGACAGAGGTCTCATGACGGTCTAAGGTTGTGTGGCTCATTACATCAAACATTGCTCATCAAACACTTTCCAACAAACTCTGATTCCATTGGCTAGATAGAACTCCGTCACTGTATGCCATCGCCTTCTCAGTTTGCCATCGCTGCTCACAGTCAAAAGCACTGCCCATGACAATTTTTGGGGAAATGCAGATTGCCCCATAAAGTCCCAAAAGGTGTCGTGGCATTTACATCCTTGTCATACACAGACTCACACATCCAACCGCGACACGGTAACACGGGTGACAACACATTCGTGGCGATGTGTTCGCAAAGGTTGCGAGGCAGCACGGTTTGTCTTGCCAACTCGCCGCGGTGCCACTGCAGTGTGACGCACGCCACCTCTGCCTCGGTTTTGAAATCACAGCTGAGTTGCGGGTTAAGGATGTGACGCGGTAAGTAAGGAAGGCGTCGACCGCGTGCACGGCGTGGTTTAGAAAACTCAAGGCTGATTGGGACATTGTGTAGGGGTCGTGGCCTTCTTCCTTGCATCTGCTTGTGACGCATCGAGGTTAGACGTGATGAGCCATGAGTGGTGATGACACGGGAAAGTGGGGGGGGCATGACTTGATGCAGCATGATGCAGTAAGGCTCGTCACAGTTTTACAAGGGACTGATAATTGAAATTAAACGTGGGCACTGAAGCTCGCCTAATATTCAGCCCCTTTGCCAAACCACTGCTCCACTGAGGCCTCCCTGCCTCGTGTCCGGTCATGTGGGTTTTATATTTTTACCATACTTCACCACGCTGGTCTTCTTCCGTATGGCTGATACAGAGTAACAACTACACCTTCACATTCAGGTGGTCGAGCAAGATAACCGCGTCAGGGGCAGCGGAGTGCATCGCCGTTGATGTCTCCTCCGTGTTTGTGGATCGGGAATTGCGTCGTCGTTATACGTTGTACGGCCTCTGTTCTGGATGACCGCAGGCGCACACTGCTGGAGAGTGTTATATTTTACACCTGGTCAGTTTAAGTCATTGAAAGAGGTGCCCCAGATTTAATCATGAAATAATAATAATAACTGATTCCTCAATTACTTTTAAATCGTAAAATCAGGGAATATGACAGCTAATTAAATTGTCATGACCTGAGAAAGGATTTGAGCTAAAAACAGAGGCTGAGAATTCATTTCAACGTTCATTATATTTCAGGACTACCGTGTTTCATGTCGCAATAGCTTAAATATGTGAGAATGGACACGTATTTTTTAAATCATAGTCATTCATGTCTGAGTTGAACAATAGTGAAATCGGAAAAATCCAGAGATGTTTAGAGAAAGATTGTACAAAATCTATAGAAATATGGAGAGATATCAGATAAAATCCAGAGCTTTTTTAAGCAAAAATCGGAGGGTGGAGAAATCTTGTAAAATCTTGAAAATCCAGAAATCTTAAAATCCAGAAATCCAAAATCCAGAAATCTTGAAAATCCAGAGCACTCTTCAGAAAAAATCGGAGGGGCAGGGTAGAAATCTTGCTAAACTGACAGAATTAACGCAGTGAATAAAATGCTGAAAAATCTGGAAAAACCCAAATCCCAACCGGCTCCAAGTGCCTGTCGCATGCTGCAGAGTTACAGATCCACTTGTGGGGAAGTTGCTTTGAGAGTGACAATGAAGCGACGTGTTATGTAAGCGAGTGGTTTGAGGGGTGACACTAAGCAGCACTTCTCCTCTGCATGCATAACAACCATTAAGACAAGTCCTGCCCTTCAGGTGGGCATTCAAAGCAGCCACTCGTGATGCAAATCCGAGGGGTGGCAAACGTCATTTTATCTCAGCGTTTTACAGACGAACGCAGAATGGATTATAACTGGAGGATTACTAATTACACTCCACCGATTTCTGCGTTTGCCCGTGGCGCATTGGGGATTGAGGGCCTCAATTAATTATTTGGCAACTCGGGGTTTGTGCCACCCACGCTATGCCCGCCGGTCTGACCGTCGGCCACAGCGTGGCTTACGAGTCAACTGGTATCACATTACAGCTCCTCCTTCTCACATTTCTCCTCCTCGTCCTCCTCCCCCCTCCTCCTGTCACTCGGCACGCGCTCAAGGTGAAGGTGGACAACCACTACGACTTCCAGGACGTGGCGAGCGTCGTGGCGCTCACCAAGACGTACGCCACCGTGGAGCCGTACGTCGACTCCAAATACGACATCCGCATCCAGAAGATCGGCGCCAACTACAAGGCCTACATGTGAGGGCAATCCAAAGGCTCGCGTATCCGTACACACGAGGGGTGGGGAACCTGCGACCCGTGGGCCCCGCATGCCCATTGCAATGTCACCGTTGAGAATGTTGTTGGAACCGTTGGATCAGGGTTAGGCCAACATTGATTGGCAGCAGCCTATCGCTCAGCGTCATCAATCGTCATCAATGTAATCGTCTATCTGTCCCCCAGGAGAACCTCCATATCAGGAAACTGGAAGGCGAACACGGGCTCTGCCATGCTGGAACAAATTGCAATGACAGACAGGTGAGTGGTCACAAAGTGGCATTGAAAAGGGGTGGGGGGGACCTTCTAATTAAAAAATATCCTACACCCCCTCGGCCACACGAGGTCACATTCTAAGGATCGGTCGCTTAAAGATTAACGCTTGTTTTAATGAAGCCAGGAGAGGAAATTGTACAGCTCAAAATTAGCTTTTTTTTATCCCACTTGTGCTAGCGGCGTCATATTATGAGCCCAAATAAAAAAAAAAAACATTATAAACTCTCAAAGAGCAGGGAACCCCTCTGTGTTGGAGAAGAAGCCCACGGAAGCAGATATCACAGAACTACTTCTGAGACCCCTTCAAGTGACCTTTCACCCCCACCCCCAAACTCTAGAGGGCACACTTTCCTACCCTCCAACGACACAGACAAAAGTCAAGTGCGGAAACAAAATTTAATGCGGCATTTATTTGACAATCATCAGGTGCCCAGGCCGAGACCATCAACCCACGGCTCTTGAGAAATTGGTTCAATCCCCGATGGCTGCCTGGATTTGAACCCAGGATCTCAGTGGTACCAGCACAGCTCCATGACCTCTAAACCACACGGCGACCTCCACGAAGCGTATTCTTTAATCGCATGAAAATGAGCTTTGAGTGATATTGTTGTATATGTGTATACTGTACACAATTGATACTTTCGTTAAAAAAAAAGATGAACACCAGATGAGAATTTGATGCTTAAAACGGTGGCAGCTGTTCCTGTATTTATTGCGCTGTGACCGTGGGAGGCATCACTAATTTACAAGGCGAACGGATAAATAACATTGGGGTGTGGGGGTGTGGGGGTGTGGGGGTGTGGGGGTGAGGGGTAGCCGGTGGGGAGGTGGGAGGACAATCGGGTGGAGGGTGGGGGGCTGAAGGAGTGCTCAACAAAAATGCTTTCCGAATGTAAGCTTCGTTTCGGTTATGGATTACCATCCCAGATTAGATTAATGATAATCTCTCCCTTGGACACGGATAATTTTAAAATTGATTTATCGTATGAGCTGAAGACCTCAGATCTCCTTTTTCTTCTCCCACCCCCCACCGCCATCTCCCCCCCCCTCCCCCCGGGTTGCTTGTGCCACTGAAACCAGTTTTGGTCGTGCGTTGCCAAGCGGGAATAAATGTGAATTTTGTAGCACCGAAAATAATTGCTTCGGCGACCTGTTTTCCAAAATAAGCCGCTTGTATAATGCAACCTGGATTTACAAAACAATCTAAAAGCCACCCCATCTCAAGATGCTGTGCTATAAAGGGGGTGGATGCATACAGATGAGGACTTGGAATAGAGGAGAATTTTTTTGGAGGCTGCAGGCCAGAGAATGGAAGGTTTCCATGGCTTATTTTCAGCCGAGTTTGTCTGGGCCGGCAACTCAATGAAAAATATTTATGCATCCTGAACACCAGGATGGCTACGACTAGTGACGTGAATACGACTCCAGTCATCCAGTACCCTGGAAAATATTCAGTGATAATTTCGATTTAAAGCTTTTGTGACTGCAAGGATTAATATTCTTGGTTCTTTCGGTAAAGTTACGTATAAGGGAAATAATAAAATAAAAATAAAATAAAACAATAAAATAAAAATAAATGTTTTATTTTTATTATTTTTATTATTTCCCTTCTACGTGACTTTACCGAAATAACCAAGAATATTCAGTGAGATATTAAGCCCCAAAGGAGATGATGGTCACATCTCGGGTTCCCACCTGTCCTGATTTTTCCCGAATCCTCCCCTATGTCTTGGGAGATCTGCGAGTCTACCCAGGGCATTAAGAATCCCGGTTTGTTGTCAGTTACGTAACAATACACCACGCAACACAACACGTTTAAATGCACGTGCTCCCCTCTTCCGACATTGTGAGATCTTCTTCTGCCCATGATATGTTCCCGTTTTTTTGTTGTTGTTGTTGTTGTATCTCAGAGGTGGCAACCCTCGTCACAACAGTGTCAGCAAAAGATGGTAAAATCCACCGTTCCCAAATGGGTCCCTGCCAAAAGAGGCAACGTTTGTGCGCGTTTCAACGCCCCTGTATTTCACCTCCTGGTGACACACAGAGAGAGAGGGGATATTTTCCCTTGCTCTGCTTTGGCATCGCTGACCGGCCCCAATCACTGTCCCTTGGATCCACATCTGCACCCCCCACCCCCATCCAGGTACCGAATGTGGATCGACACTTGCGCTGAGCTGTTCGGCGGCCTCGATGTCTGCGGCGTGAAGGCGGTGCACGGCAAGGACGGTCGTGACTACATCATCGAGGTGTCGACCTCTCCCATTATTCTCATTTTTATTTTTTTAACTCTCTTTTTTGTTTTGTTTTAAACTGCTCGTTGTTCTGTTTAGTTTGTTCGTCCTTCCCCCGCACCACTGATTTGCATGGTTGGTTACGTACGGTGTGAAAGAAGTTCAACGTACATCCGCTACCCTTCCCCTCCCCTCCATCACTGTCATTGCGTCGCTCGAAAAGCGGTTAAACCCGTTGCGTCACTTCCTCCGAATCAAATGAGAGTTCAGCACGTAATAATAATAATGTACATTGTACACACCACCTTCGTCGTTCCACTGCTGGATGAGAGTTTGCCGTGGGTATTTTTATTATTATTATTTAACCATTTTATACCATGGAAATGAGTGCGGGTTGGTTAATACAGATAACATAGACAGGGGAGGATAGTGCAATACAACAATGGATTTCGCTGCACTGCTCTGTGCTGCCAACAACATAGCCCTACAGCAGCCTACAGCAACCAGTTTTATGGAAGGTGGTCGCCCAACCACGCACTATCCAGGCTCAAAATTCTGCTTAGCTTCTGACTTCCATCCATATGATTCTGTCAAAAGAAAAGGAAACAATAATAATAATACTGTGGTGCCATTTATTTCCCCATGGAAAGCCGAAACCGAATCTCACGACCTAAATTCAGACGGGTCCCAATTAATGGGTATTTACTCTTTGGCTCTTTCGGTAAAGTCACGTATAAAGAGAAATTAATAAATTAAATAATAGCATGCGACGTTTCGATTACAACACAAGCAGTCATCATCAGGTATAAATGAAAGAGAAAACAAACCTAGTATACTTAGAAATATAATGCAATACAGCACAGAGAGTCGGCTAACATAACAGTCCACACCCCACCTGGTTGATTACGTTCTTCCAGAGATTGCTAAATTTGAGAGAGAGATCAAACACAGAACCGGAGACATGTAGGCATATAAGCAGAGAGAGATAACACAGAGACACATAGAGAGAGACACACACATAGGCACACAGAGAAACCACACCTCTGTGTCGAGGCCTTAAATAGAGAGGGGGACAGAGAGAGAGGTGGGGGGGTAGAGAAATTGGCATGCAATCGAAACGTTGTATGCTATTATTTAATTCATTATTTTCTCTTTATACGTGACTTTACCGAAAGAACCAAAGAGTAATTCCTGCAGTCACGAAAGCTCCAAATTAAGTTTCATGGGTATTTAGTTTGATGAGGGAGGCAACTGGAGGACCCTGCAGGAAAAACCCACCACGCGTCCGCCAGAGGTCGCAACCGGGTTACCCGATACCCGTACCCTACCCGATACCCGGCTACCTGTACCTGGCCGGGTACGGGTACCCGTTTGCGACCCTGGTGCGGCCGGGTACGGGTAAGAAATCAAAACCCGTTTGCGACCTCTGGCGTCCGCACGCATAGATTCAGTCCACCGCTGTATCGTCATCTCCTGTCCCCCGTCACAGCCTAACGCTACAGCAGCACCCGTGGCATTCCCAGGCAGTCTCCTATCAAAGCATTAACCAGGCTCAAGCGCTGCTTCGCATCCAAGATCCAAAGAAGTCAGGCTAATTCAGGGTGATGTCATCGTAGGGCCCATTTGTACTTTGTAAAAATAATATTTTAAAAGGGCACGTCTTTGCATTCAAACAAGTTACCGTCGAGTTTTTTTTTCTCACACACACCAAACGTGATATTGGAAAGGAGATGCAAGTGTTTTTTGTAAAAAAAAAATCAAAGTGAAAAATCAAAGAGTGTTATAACAACTCCATTGGCAGTCGTTCACAGGCGCGCGTGTAAACAAAAAATGTCCACACGGGTGATTAACACTGCCATGCTGTTACAAGGCAGTGTTAATTCATGTTTACTCACAAGTAGATTTACAATCACACGTGGCCCATTTACAGCCCTGAGCCAGTGGTGGAAATTCCACTTTCCTATGCCGGGGTCCTGGTTTTTCATAGGACAACCACTGTTGGCTTCTCACAATGTCGTGCTCATTTGACAAACCGTGGGGAGAGGTGACAGGAGGGCTGAGTCGACTCACAACCACGATTTTAATTCCTACCGATCACAGCTTGAAATTAGTGTCTAAGTGGGGCGGCACGGGGAGTACAGTGGTAACATTTGTGCCTTATAGCAAGACGGGCTCGGTTCGATTCCCGACCTGGGCGCCTTTCTGTGTGGAGTTTGTGTGCTTCTTCCCCTGTGCTGCAGCGTGTGAGTGCGAGTGGCGTTTGTATACTCCCCGCTATAAACTATTTTTAAATCCTTTATATTAAGTTCACTTGCTTGCTTGCTTAGGACCGTGCAAATCTTTCGGTCGTTTTTTAACCCACTTCCCGTGATCCAATCGAGCTGACATTTTCCTCACAGACTCGTTGTGCGTGACAATTAATGTTCGTGAAAATTTTTTTCCAAAGTTTTACACTTTTTAGGACAAAAATATTATATTTAATTACCAATTGCTTAATGCTGCCATGCAATCATCTGACCCATAGGTGGCAGCCATCTCAAGCCAGAGGACGAGAGGACTCTAGCCGCCACGCATATAAAGGATTTATAGTGAAAAACTTTGTTTTTACGGGTTATACTTGTTATTTTACCAGGTAAGGCCCATTGAGCTCTAGCGCTCTTTTTCAATAAGCGATCTGGCCAGAAATGATAGCTCAACGAAGTGGCTTATCATGTGCAAATGTATTGCATCCTAATACTCTAAACGCACGTTTATAAATGTGGAAGGAAAAATCGGAGGACCCAGAGAAATATCCACCACCCGACCACGGGGAGAGAGACATCCAAACTCCAAATATACAGCAGCAGGCGTCAGAGATCGGATCAAACCCACGACCTCCTGCATACCAGGCGAGGTAGCTAACATCTCGCCACCGTGGCGCCCTTATCCTGCATGGGGTTTTTTCCGAGTTCTCCGATTTCATCCCATAGCTAAAATAAAAACCTATACAACGTCCACTGGTATTGGCCAAACGTCCCAAACGCTGAAACATTACCTGTAACTTACCCATTTGGGATTAGACGCAGCAGCAACATGATAAATATGAAGTAAGTACAAAAAATCAACTTGCATCTCTAAACAAACGAAGTGATGATACTTGTAAATCAGAGAAGAAATATCTTGTGAAGCGTACCACATTATAAATATATATATAAGTACAGCTGACTCATTTTGTATGAGGCTGGGTGGTGCATACCATAAACGCACATGAATTTGAGCTCTGTATAATTAATATTGATAATTATCATGAATTAACCTATGCAATTATTGTATCATCCAACGACGAGCCCTCTGAATTCCCCCGCTCCATCTGGCAGCCGGCGCCTCCTGCACCGATGACTGTGATGGTACCCCCCCCCCCCTCCCACTACGTGGGTGACAAGATAATGGACTCTTCCATGCCGCTGCTCCGCACGCATCGTTGACACCTGTCCCTTATCCCCCCCCCCCCCCACGTGGGTGACAAGATAATGGACTCCTCCATGCCGTTGCTCGGGGAGCATCAGGACGAGGATCGCGCGCTCATCGTGGATCTGGTGGTCGCACGCATGAACCAAGTTCTGCCGCGCACACCTGCGCCGTCCCCACAGGTTCGTCGGGAGAGGGGGGGCACGGGGGGCACACGGGAGACACGATGAGGCTTAGTGGCACTGCCGAGATCCGGGGTACAAATCCAGGTATCGGCAAGAATCAGAATATGTATTTATGCAGGAGGAATCGGATGAGCTATAAAGCTCTTGATTTGAAGCTTTTGTGACTGCAGGAATCCATACTCTTTGGTTCTTTCGGTAAAGTCACGTAGGTAGAAAATTAATAGATCACGATGTTTCGATCGCAACACAAGCAATCGTCATCAGGTGAGACTTTACCGGAAGAACCATCGAGTATCAAGCTCTTTTTCCATAGATGTCCAGTAGGGGTGGGTCAGAACGTTACAAAAACACGATAGGAGCGCAAAGTGTAGTAAAGGTAAACAAATCATTTAAAAAATATATACAAATAAAACTCAACTATTTTTTATCTTACCAGGTAAGGTCCACTGAGCTTCTTAAGTCTTGACTTAAAGCTTTTGTGACTGCAGGAATTCAGATTCTTTGGGTCTTTGGGTAAAGTCACGTAGATAGGTTCAAAGAAACTTACAAAAAACACGAGCGGTCACCTCTTCCCCCACAAGCCACCTGGTCTGATGACGACCACTTGTGTTGCGATCGAAACGTCGTAGCTTTTTGTTGTTTTCTTTGAACCTATCTACGTGACTTTACCGAAAGACCCAAAGAATGTCCGCTTCTTTTTTAGAAGCGACCTGGCTCACAAATGAGAGCTCAACAAAGTGGCCAATCAAGAAGAAATTTATAGCAGCAAAACAATTTAAATAACCTAAATGCACGTTTCTAAACGTGGAGGGGCAAAAAACGGAGGACCCCGGAGAAAACCCCACGCGACCACGGGGAGAGAGAGACGCATGGAAACTCCAAATATGCAGGCGTCAGGGTTGATTAACCCAGGCCCTCTAACATCGTGAGTTGGGGGTGTCAGCCCGGTAACCGATGATTGCACAACGGAGCATCGTATTGAGCGGTGGTTGGCTGGGTACAGAGGTCAGATTGCCGAGGTGACACCGCTAAGAAGCCGAGGTTCAAATCCAGGTTTCAGCCGCCCGTGATTTAAACCGGGTTCTCAAGGCCGGTAAGTTGATTGTCTCATCCAAGTCACCAATTCCAACTCTGTGGTCACACACAACGGATCTCCCTCATAAAATAGCCGGGGAACTGGCAAAACAAGAATCAACCTTTTAAATAATCAATACATTAACATTTTGCGAATTTTATATATTCTGTTTGATGTACGAGGTAGTTAAACTGTAAAACATGTAATTGATTCACTGCTCAAGTGCTCACGAAGCAGTGCTCATGTTTGTCAATGGTCTTGACCCAGTTGGAGAATAGCGATCGATTCTAGAGCTCATTGTACAGTTTTGAAATCACGCGTATATCCATCAATATCTTTTAATTTGTACATGTTGTATGTAATGGGGTCACGTGACCCCTGCAGCCACTTAGTGGCCTGCGACTTTCATCACAATGTAAAAAAAAATGCATTCAATTTAATCGTGAACTTTAATTACGATAAATCATCAAATTGCCAGTAACGGGGTGGGGTAACCAATAATTGCACCTCCATGAGCCAGTGGTGGGAATTCCACATTCCTGTCTGTTTGACTCATCATCGTCATCCGTGAATCATTCTTGTAAACCAGCTTACGGCTGAATGTTTCTTACGGCCGCATCAAAAATATAGCAGCAGCAGCAGCCCTAATCCATCCACTGCTGAATGAAGGCCTCCCCAAGGCTTTTCCATCTCCCACGGCCTCGCCAAGCAACTAAGCGCCTGCACACGAGCTGATTCCATCACTGTGTGGAGTCTTTGAGCGCGAGACTGCAACGTGTCGTTATTTTTTCCTCTGCCACCCTCAACTCAAGCCTGGGCAGCAGAGGGGAGGGCAGCCGTCCCCAGGGCAGCAGCGGAGCAGCCCGACACCAAGTCCCCAGCCGGGGCAGGCGGCTGGCGCCCAGGCCCGTCCACCACCTCAAGGTGAGGCCTCCGGCCACCTCCCCCCAACCCTTCTCCATCTGTCCTTCTGTATGTACGCTAAACTTCTTTCGCACCGTACGTAGCCAGCCCTGCTAATCGGAGGTGCGGGGGAAGGACAACAAACTAAACACAAAACGCAGCTGTAAACTAATGAGATTTCAATCTTAAATGATTTAAAGGTGCACAGCTCCAGGGGCTCCTAATATCGGAAGAGCATTCCAGACGGCCGCAAAAGCGCATCCGAATGTGCACGAACCACTGACCTTCTTTGTTCGATGGATAGCCAAATGGTTTGCTTTCAGTGGCGTAGCTATCAAGTGCACAGGTGGTGCAATTCTACTCCCCCCCCCGGCCGTGCTGTAACACCACATAACTACTTCTGGAGTCACCTCAATATCCTTAATTCGGTTTAACACGTAGTAGGCTTTCGCGACCAATATCATCCATAAGAGAGGTTTTTTGGGTTAGATCGCGTAAATATATAAATGTGTCGTTAAACCCGCCACCACCCGACACAGCCAACTAGTAAGGTTTCATATTCTTAGGTTTTTTCGGTAAAGTCACGTAGGTAAAACATCAAAATTAATAAAAATAAAATAAAATAAACATCACGACGTTTCGGAGGCAACACAAGTCTCCGTCATCAGGTGGGACCGTCACAGCCAGATTAGCTGCATCAACTGAGGCAATGATTCAAGATGTAATCCCTTAAAAGCGAGTTGAGGGGGGAGGAGAGGGGGGGGGGAGCTCATCAGAATGTGGTAGCCAATGAATGGAACGTATCGGGAGGGAGGGGGGCGGGGCCAAAAGGGTGGGCGACGGCGTGGAAGCGATTGTGCGCAAGCGACAAACTGCTGCACACGCCAACGCATTGGACAGAGAGGGGGGAGGGGGAGGCCTGATACACATGATAGAAAAGAACGAAAATGCCCATGTTTATACCAATGCTGGCTGAACAATGAAGAGATTACTGTTAAACACTGGGGATGTTAACACTCGGTAAAGTAAAGTAAAATAGTGCCTGTCAGATAAGATGGTCCAAAAAAGTGTAATTAAGTCTTTTTTGCGTGGTTAATAACATCTTTCCAATGATTACTAAGTTTGTACCCATCATCACGGTTGAAATTATGTCTGTGTTTGTATATTTGTATGGCTTCGTGTACAAACCTTTGATGGTAGCCAGGAGGTTTGCAGAGAACCTTGGTCTCGGAAAAGACAATTTCATGAGAGCCCACCGAGTTGTAGCAATGATCAGCAACGGCCGAAGAATCAGTTCTGCCGTGTTTCAGATCTGACTTGTGCTCGCGGACACGATCAGCAACATGACGTTTCGTTTCTCCAATGTAGCAATCACCACAAATGCAACTCAATTTGTAGACTCCAGGATACTGTAAGTCAGGAACGACATCCTTCACAGATGGAATCAGATCACGGATTTTATGCACTGTACTGAATCGGACTTGGATCTTATGTTTGTTTAGAATTTTGGAGATCTTTTTGGTCAGGTTTGTCACGTAAACAGAACGTGCCAATTCGTCACTAGTATAGCACACTGGTGTGTTGGAGAGCCAAGCCACAACATTTACAATCTGAGTACGACGTTTCGCCAGGAATTACAACCAGCTTCATCAGGCGAAAGCCAGATTTGTGGAGAAATCAACCTGCTTCGTTCCTTATGCCCCAGGGCCTATGCCAACCAAGGCCACACCGCTGCTTTCCACCCCAGCACTCATCCCCCACTCCCCTTCTCAGCTCCTTGTCCCCGCGTGCTCACATTAATCACAATCATCATCGTTCATGATCAATCCAATGATGGATGAAAACCTCGCCAAGCCGTCACCATTTTGCACGATCCTACGGTGTAATTAATAACCTATAGCACCCACACGCGAATTTGATTGCATTGCTCCATCTCTTCAACCGCATTCATACTCTTAGTCAGGTTCTGGAAAAGACATATGAAGTTAAATTACCATTGTGCCTGGCCTTTGTAGACTATGAAACAAATATTGACACCCACTTTCCCCTAACAATTATTTACAACCGCACTGATATTACCTGAATAAGTACCAAAATACATATTCAATGGGAAGTAAGACAAGAGAGTTATTTAAGTGCTGCCCTCTACTGCATGGGCCAGAGGTCACCTGAAGGAATCTCAGAGGTCGCTCTGCAACATCGGCTTCAGTGGGCCTTTGTCTAACAAGATGGCTTGCTATTCCGTGCAGGAGTTCCGAAAGGATCGTTATTTTCTTGACGTGATGCCAAAAGCATTGGTGAAAATTAACAAATAGAGAGAGACGTATACATATTTAAATTCTGCGTGAGGCCACTGTCATCACGCCTTGGCTGTCAAACGTTCTCACCTGGCCTAGATGGACTGAAGCTTCCAGTGGTTATCTCTTGAGCTAAGAGGATGTGAGCCCTCTCTCGCCAACAGCTTACCCTGGGGATTAATTTAGTTGTTTCCGCCTCGGCTCGCCGACACTCTGCCGTGCGTCAATAGCACGCTGCACGTGTAAATTAGAGCCACAAAGTCACTCGGGACATCCGCTGCTGCAATTGGCCCCCGGGGGGAACGCAAGCGGCAAAGATCCGCGCACGGCGGAGTTCACGCTACATCTTTTTTACATTTTTATTTTTTTACGCCTCTTTACCCGTCAAAAGCCACACCGAGTCTCAAGACATTTTCAGGAGGATCCTGCCAAAGTCTTCGCAGCCGGGGTGGGGCGGCTACGTTGCTACCTACCGCGTAGTGATCCCAATGGAGTAATTTGCGGGTAATGTTTCTGTTCAGCATTGGGATGGTTGGCCAACTGCAGTCACATTGTTATGGGGACTTTCGTTTAGCTATGGGAGGAAAGCCAGAAAATCCCGTGCGGAACAGGGAGAAAACGTGTAAACTCTGCTACAGGCAAGGCTCCCGATTCACGAATCGAATTCACGCCCCTTCTTGATGTGATGCACACATATTACCACTGCCCCCCCACCCTGCCGCCCTCCTCTCCCGCCCTCACGCCCTGCAATTGAGGGCAAATGTTGTCCAAAGCCAGTCCGAGCATGCCACCATGTGGTTAACCCCTATAAGTGCATTTATCTATCGACGAGTAACACGATACGTGTACCCGAATGAGGCTCGCCTTTGGCAGCTCTCTGTTCGTCGACAATCGATTTATGGACAAAGGCTGCTTCGGTTTGTTTGACCATACTTCACCACTCTGATCAGTGCGTGTTGGTGAAGGGGTGGGGTGGGGGGCAGGGGTGGGGTGGCCAGGACATGTTGAAACAAAAGCCAATTCAAACGCTTATGCTGATGTGTCGAGAGTCATCAGACGGCAATGCAGGCTGTCAGAATCAGAATCTTTATTCATACCGGAGGAATCCGATGAACTATAAAGCTCTTTTTCACAGATGTCCAGTAGGGGCGGGTCAGAAAGTTTTAACAACAAACTAAAAAAACACGATAGGAGTTCAAAGTATAGGAAAGGGAAGCAAATCACACATTTTTTTGACATTTTTTATGTTACCAAGTAAAGCCCACTGACCAGGGGCGGTTTCTTCATTAGGGCGATTGGGCGACGCACCGCCAACGTCATTCAACCACAGTGACGGCTAGCATAGGCTAGCCGTCACTGTGCCTCTGGATATAGTCCAATCAGCGTCATGCTACGTTCTGTGGAGTACCGCCTCTTTTTGGGCGATTTCACTCCGGCTGAGAATCGCCCCGAGTGGTCCCATAGACTTACATTCAAAGATGTTTTTTTTCGAACGGGGGGCGCTGCAATGCATTCTCTATGGCTTCCGGGAGGGCTCGCACTAACGTGCTTACGTCATCATACGTGCTTACGTCATCATACGTAAGCACGTTTCATCCAACAACATAATTTGTCGCCACCTAGTGGAATCTTTAATAAAAGAAACTTGAGTGGATTGTATTAATAGTGAGTATAGAAACAAACAAGATGTATTGTAAGAGTCACTTTATTTTTCATTAATATTAAAGAAGTGAAGTTGCCTTTACATGCTTAAGCTGTTAATTTATCCATTGCATGGGTGGACCTTATCCTTATCAATCATCCAGACATTTGCCCCCCCTGAGAGATTTTGCAGGAGCCGCCACTGCCACTGACCTATTGGTGTCCTCGTTGAGCAAAAATTTGTGAGAACCAGGTCGCTTCTGAACAAGAGCTACAAAACTCAGCGTGCCTCACTTGGTTCAAGAAAAATTGTGGCATCTTTTTTTTAGTTCACATGCCGACCGTACATCGCCACCGCCGCCGCCTCTCCCTCGACACGTTCTCACCAAAACGATCGCTGCGTGCACTGCCCCCCCCGCCCCCCCGCGTATTTGTGTCACCACAGGAGGCGGCCCTCAGCAGGGCGCCGGGGCCCAACCTCAGCGACCCGGGGCCCCTCCGCTGGTGCAGCAGCAGCAGCAGCAGAGGATGGGCCCTCCTGGCCAGTCCTCCCAGGGGGGGCCGACCCCGGCGGGGGGCGGGCAACCCAACCAGCCGCCGCGTCCCGGGGTGACCCCCCTCCAGCACGGAGGCGGTGGGGGTCCTCGGCCCGGCGGCAGCGGCGGAGGAGGGGGGATGGTGGGGCCCCAAACGCAGCAGCCGCCGCGGTCGAGCGGAACGTCGCAGGCCCCGTCGGGGCAGCAGGGCCAGCCGGCGAGGCAGGGGCAGCCGGCGCCGCCGCAGAGGCAGTCGAGTCAGCAGCCCGCGGCGCCGCCGCATCCGCACCTCAAGTGAGCGCGCCCTGCTTAGCGCTCGACGCCCATCGTCGTTTGCCGCCGCTTCTCTCTCTCTCGCGCCCGCGCTGTGTCTCTCTGTGTGTGTGTCGCATGCCGCCCCCGTGCGAGTGAGCGCCGCCGTGCCGTGCCATTGGTGTTGTGTACGCGGCGATGCACAGATTCGTCCGATGCGATTACAGTGCCCTGAGTGGACCGATAGTGTTGTTTGGGGGGGGGGGGCTGGAGGGTGTGGGGGACCCCACCTCCCCCCCACCCCCCCCACCCCCCTACCTCCCCCCCACCCCCGACCCTCACTCTGCTAAAGGCTCAGCCCCCCTGCTTCATTCCTTTGGTAAAGTGAAACATATCTTGGTGCAATAATTGAACACCAGTGGCGACGCAGCGGTGGCATGCCCGCAGCCTTTCCTGTGGCGAAAGCAGGCCGTGTCGTTCGCTACTCAATTCGATTCACAGTCAACATTTGTTAACTTCGTTTGACGTTGACCGTGATGGACCCCCCCCCCCCGCCTCACCCCCCCACGACTGAGCTTTTGAATGCCGCCTCCCCTTTAAAGAAAGCCAACGCATCAGGGCTGACCCTCACTAAGAGACCGTTACATCGTGCCGGACTGCCCTTGGCTAAGATTTTACGATGTATGTATTTGTTTGATAGGGCTTTTAATGGCTTTGTGTGTTTCTAGTGAGTCGAGATCACGATTTGATTGGGGAGAACTTAGCGAGAGATTAATACGGAGAGCCACTGTGTAAGTGTAATGTTGCGGTACAACAAAACGACCCCAGACAATGACACCACAGAACTACTTCTGAGGTCACGTCGATCCTTCATTCTCTAAATTCAGCGTTTTGCCTCGTGTCCATCACCTGATAGTGTGTATCGTGCTTCCTCTCTGAGCTAGACTGGGGCCAAGTTATCTGCCAGGGCAAACATGATGGGGGTTTTTCGATCGATGGCCAGGCTGTGAGCACAATCTCACAATACATGAGAACCCGGCCCAACAACTCTGGGCACCTGGATTAGTACTTTGCCTCTTAACGTTGATGGCTCATTGCACTTAAATTCTCAGTGGTTCTCAACTGGAAGTCCGCAGACCCCTGGGGCTGCCTGGAAATGTCCCAGGGTTTACGTGAGGTGATTTATAAATGTGAAATTAAATCGTGTATGCGAGTCATTGGTGAATAATCATGTTTGAATCTGCCAATATAAAATAACTACGATAACATTTAAATCTATATGGTAACATAGAACGATATAAAAGACATGTATAAACTCATTGATCGTAA
The DNA here is from genome assembly GCF_964198595.1 of Lampetra fluviatilis. Classification (NCBI taxonomy): domain Eukaryota; kingdom Metazoa; phylum Chordata; class Hyperoartia; order Petromyzontiformes; family Petromyzontidae; genus Lampetra; species Lampetra fluviatilis. Next base: position 12,247,961 of record NC_136285.1, on the reverse strand, counting down.
ACAATGTAGTTTCCAAGATTTACCAGCGAGCCCAAACAAATTCCCTCACGCATGCAGAGGGTCCGTTGAATTGTATTTTTTTATCCGCTTGCAGTTACTTGCTAGTCCGAATACACCTCACGAAATGGACAGTTGGTAAAAATATATATTTAGGTTCATTATTCATACATTCGTTTCTCAGAAACATGTTGGGGTCAGGCGAGGGGGGTGCTTAGTTGAAACAAAATTGAACAAGGGGTGGTTCAGTAGCCAAGAAAGGTTGAGAACCAACTGCCCCAAGTCATACAGATCATTCCTGCCAGAGCAGCGAAGTGTGGCCTTTATCAAGGGGTTCAGAATTTTGAACGATGCAATGAACTTATGCTGTTGTTGTGTTTTGAGATGCGCGATTATGGGGGGAAGAATGGCTTGTATTCTGCATTTGTTATCGTGCTGTGGTTTTGTTTGCTTGTCAAATCAATTGCCACGTTGTTTACTGGATACCGTCTTAGCTTCCGTAATGCATGTGCCGATTGCAGTGGATGTTGTGCACGTGTGTTTGTTGATTTCTCTTCTTTTCCCTTAAATGTCTTGTTTTTCCTTCACTCACTTTTAGAAAGTTTTAGCTGGAAATATTACTCAACAAGGTAATGAACCGGTGCTCATGAATTAAACAGCATTTCAGAGAAATCTCGTTTACCAAAAAAAAAATGTGCAACCGTTGTATTACCATTACTCGAAAAAAATCTAAATTTCAAAAAATAATCTACAACTTACACCCTCTCAACTCCACCGTACCTCGTGTTTTTTTTATATATATTTTATCTCACCCACCTCCTCCTCCCCACCCCTCCCCTCCCCCCACCCAAAACCTTTTGGCAGCAAATCTCAGTCACTGACAAACACGTTTAACATCCCCGAGCCCTCCCTGTCGCGCGGCTCGGCGCCCGGAACGGAAGACCAGGCCAAGGCAGAGACCATCCGGAACCTTCGCAAGTCCTTCGTCAGCCTCTTTTCTGACTGATCGCTGCCTCCGACGCAACCGCCGCAACCGCCAATCACTTCTTCCAACAAGCCATGCAGCGAGCACCCAAGAAAGTCCGCCACCGCGTGCATCTGCGGCGGCGACTCGGCAGGCGGCGGTGGGGGCATCGCTTACCGGTTGGGAGGGGAGGCTTTTGCTTTCACGCTGTTTTAAAAAAAATATTACCATAACGAATATGCTAAAAGATTGTCGTAGATATCCCCCCCTCCCCCCCCCCCCCGTTCAACGTCGTTGCTGCTGACCGCTACGAGTCAAGGCCCCTCTGCTTGGCTAAATGTAGTCACGTAAAAAATATATAGAGAGAGCGAGCATAGCTAAATAAAATACACGCATATTTACACGCTTGTATGAAACGGTAGCGTTTTTTTCGAGAGTGACGTTTGAGTTGAAAATCCGACACCCTGTAATTGTGTTTGTGCTCGATGTTCAAGCTGACGCGGTTCTGTAATTGTGTACGTTTGGCACGATGTGTGTGTGTGTTGCTTGCACCCTTTGGTCCCTACGCACCCTGGCATGTTGGCAATAACGGCGTGTTTGTGATGTCTCGTATTTTTTACCTCCGCTAACGAGGAATGAGTAATTCGCACCGACGGCAGCGCTGCCCGAGAAAATGACATGTTTCCGAGTGAAAATAAAAAAGTGCGCGAATCGTGTTGCAACCCCAAACCTGTTTGCGGGCCCCGCTCGCGTTCTAAATGTATTTTTGTTGGACGTCTTAAATGTTTCGCGCGTATTGTTTTGCGGTGCTCTGCTGCCCTCTGCGGGCATCTCGATGGCAGGTTTCGCATGCCGAGTAGATTCACCTTCAAAGTCAAAGACAAGTCCATCTGCTATCTGAATCCTTCATTTAACAATGGCAAGTTCGTCCACGGGCCCATTCCAAATATTTTACTTGTCGGTACCAACTGACTTATACCAACGTCTTTATGTACCCAATCAAGTCAAAAGCCAAAGTGAGTTCCTGTTTAAATGAGAAGAGGCGGTTGCTCATTTCCCATTTCAAGTGATGGAACATCCACATTCCTGTGGTGGGGATAAGTATATCCATAAAAAAGACACTGTTGACTTCCGCACAAAGTGGTACTGATTTTATCAACATTGGAGGCATGATGAGCCAACCCCCAACCATAAAAGTGGCATTTAATAAGAACTAGAAACCGCGTGAACTTTGGATATGACTGTCCGTCCTTCCATTCCTCCCAGGCAACCACCAAAACGTTTAAACGCATACAGAGCCCTGTCTTTATGCAGCTTTCTCTGGCCTCCTCTGCACTGCATATCCCAATTCATCTCGATGTCTTGCTCTGTTTCTCTCTTTCTCCTCTATTTTCTGTCCCGACTTCTACCTCTCCTTCCATATTCCTCTCCTCCCTCCACTGCCTCTCAACCACTTCCCTCCCGCTACCGCTTTCCACGTGCGTCTCTCTTTCTCTCACCTCTCACCCTCGCTATTCATTTTGCCAACGCTCCTTTCACGCCTCAACCTGTCTTGCCTCTCCCTAAATATCCCTTCCACTGCCGGTTGCTTTCCGCTTTCCCTCTTTGCTCTTTCTTCTCCACTCCATGCCCCTGCCCCTCTCCTTTCAGCTCCTCTCCGTTTCGACCTCCCTCCTCTATCTCCATCCCCCCCCCCCTCCTCACCACCACGTGCGCCATGCATGCAGACAGGAATCCAGGCAGGCAGGACGCCAGCCAGAACACTTTTTTTCCCCCCGCCATAGATAGTGATGATGTAATCACGTAGTCTCACGTTCATTTGCCGTTCACACAAATCGGTCGCCCCAAACGTTTGCCACCACCTGTGGTGCCGAATTCTGATCTGGCCCAGCGGATGACGATGACGTAGCAAGGACTCGCGGCCAATTTGTTGAAGAGGAATTGCTGCCGCGCACGCGCGTGACCTGAAGTGGTATCGACGCGTTCCGCCGCGATTGCACGAGCTCGTTTGCTTGCCCCGGAGGGCGAAAAGTCGACGGTTGGTCGCAAAGGCACACAGAGAGTCCACCCGTTGTTAGTACGGCATTTGTTTCCTGCTGCGTGTCGGTGTGTTTTCGCGTGAGGCATGTGTTTCGCGTTGTGTTTTCGTGTGTTTTCGTGTTGGTGATGCACTTGGGTCCATGTTGCGTATCGGTGAGTTCTGTGTAAGTATAAGGCATTTGTGTATGAGTGTTGCATTGTCTCCGCAATGTGGTGAAAGCGTTCACCGTGCACCATTCAATATTTCTCCTGCACGGTATCCATGCCGCAGCCTGCACACCACCCACTGCCCCACCCCCTTCCCTGGAAATCAGGGGGCAGCGTGACCCATGCGTTCAGAACTGCTGGGCTCATCCTGTCTTCGAAGTTTGCCGGAGATTGTAAGATTTCCCCCCGGCCTTGAATGTTTTCGTCTTATGCATACGTGAATGTAACCCCACGGTGACTTTTTTTCACGATTGTCGCTCACCGACGTCGCTCCCTAACTTCGCCGCCGTGACCCCGCCGGGTCACCACCCCTAACCTGACCCCCCCCCGCCCCCCGCGGCGCGACGTTCCGTTCTATGCAGGGCGTTCTCTCCTCGCTTGTCGTTTTGACCGTTGCCGTTCGGCGATTCCGCGTCGGACGAATTCGTCCGCTCTCCCACGAGGCGTTCGGCGTCCCCCCCACCCCCTCCCCGCCCGTTCGCCGAAATCAGGAATCCTCCTGTCGTGGTTTTCGCGAAACGTCGGAATGACCGCGAGTCTCGTGCGGGCTCCCCCCCCCCCCTCTGGCCCCCCATTGCCGAGTCGACCTTTCCGTGTCATTCAGGGCGACTTTTAGCCGTTGGATTGGGGGGAGGGATTTAGAAAGTCGTAATTTTGAATTGCTGTGCTAATGACGACGTGCTGTTTCGCGTGTTGTTGCGTCTTTTACCTCGTGTGGTGTACACTCGGCGTGACTCCGCTGTTGCATGGAGAAAGCGGAAAACCTGTGGGCGTATTACCGTAGTGTGGATTTTTACCATGATGTGTCTACCAACAGATGCCCCCCCGCCCCGCTCGGCAAACCTTTAATTTTTAATTCTGATAGTGGCCCACCTCCCCGTGTGTTACCTCTGCGGCTGGCTTTCTGGTCCCTGGTTTGTTTTGTTTGTTTTTTTGGGGTCGCGTGACAGTCCCAAGTGCTGCAGTGCTTTTTTCGCCGGATCGGTGGTGAGATTTCAGAGGCCGCATTGCTCGCTTCAGCAGAGCCACCCGTGGCTGCCGGGTGGCGGCGAGGAGGCAAATGGCGCAAATGAAGCCCCGGATCTCGCACTCAAAAAAGGGCCCCGCGAACCAATGGGGGGGGGGGGGCGGGGGGGGGGCTGACCGGCCCCCCCCCCATGTGTCAATTTTGCTCGGGAGTCTCGGGGTGATCGTTGCATATTCAGTGCATTCGTAGCTTCTACCGTACGTGTTTTAAATAGCTATAAGACATCAATTTAACAACAAAAAATGCGTCTTAATTTACGCCGAATTATATGAGAGTATATACATTACAATAGTGTATTTAGTGATACATATCTATAACATGTTGGTTCAGAGATCACATATACTACGTGAAACGTTGACCTTAGTGGATACAATTAATCGGTGGTTCTTTGCCAAATGCAATTGAAATTAAATATTCACGTTACACATATATACTGTACCGTGTGACATCACACACAGACGGGTGTAGTGTTTGCATTTTGAATGTCTGCAGTGTATTTAGTTGGGATAGACACCCACAATTTAATTCTAGATTTGAAGCTTTCGTGACTGCAAGGATTCATATTCTTAGGTTTTTTCGGTAAAGTCACGTAGGTAAAACATCAAAATTAATGCCTCCGAAACGTCGTGATTTTTGTTTTATTTTATTTATTTTTATTAATTTTGATGTTTTACCTACGTGACTTTACCGAAAAAACCTAAGAATATGACCCCCCAATTTAGCATATATTATCTCACGTCACACTTTCATGCTCAATGTAGCTTTTATACATCCATTCGTTCTCACATTGATATCTTGTAGAGGTGCAGTGACGCCTCGATTCAGCGATTGATATTGAATCTCTTCGCTAATGTGCATTGAATCACGTGTATGTATGTTGAACTTCTTTCGCACCGTACGTAGCCAACCGTGTTAAACGGAGGTGCGAGGAAAGGACAACAAACTAAACAGAAGAAGCAATTCAGAAGGAATTCGTTTTCAAGGATGACATGCTTCAATAAGGATGACGTGCTTTCCGAGTCATATACCCTGCGCGGCAGCGGATTACTGCAGGCTGTGTGATTACATCGCGGGCATTGGCTGTACTTCTATGCGCCCACGTCTGCTGTGCTGTGCTCATCACCTGCAACCCATCCGCACTGACCTAGTATGGCGAAGCACGCTCAAATAAACCCCCACGACCTGCACGGCGTGGGGAGGCCCTCATCCAGCAGTGGATCAGATTTAAAAAAAGTCTGGATGCGTGATTCCTTGCCGTCAATTGTGGCCGCGTAATTCGTCACAACGCTGGGAAAGCGATCGATCGTTGAGTCGCATTCATCGAATTGCCCTTAACGAAGGCGAATCGTTGCACCCTTATTACGATGCGTATGCCAACTCGCCCAGCGGGTCACAGGGCGCTCGCTCTCATCCTCCGCACTGCTGCTGCTGCTGCTCTCCCAGCGAGCAAACGTTGACGTCAGCGAGCGCTTCATTATCACACCGCGGTTGCATATTGTTTGTGTCTAGTCGTGGTTAAATATTGAAAACTTGAAAGTGAATCGTATGATGTGGTCTCCCACCTCCCTCACCCCCCCCGAAGTGTTTCTGTGATGCCTCTCCTTCACCATGAATTGTAACCAACAGATGGCTTCTCAGTCTGTGCCGTACAAAGGTCTGCCTCGTCCCAAACGTCGCCCGCAGTGCTTATGATTGAATGATCGTTCGCACTTGTGTATTTAAATATAGACAGAATCATAATATTTACCTTCTGGGCGCACGGTGCAGAGTCAGCGGATAGCGGTGTGAGTGGCACAACTGGAAGTGACACCTGTGAAACGTGTAAGTTGCTGGGTCAAGGTTTGCTTGGTCCGGGCCTATACTGTGATGTCTCCCTCCTCTTGCGTGTTTCCCTGCCCTCACCCGAACCGTCACAGAACCCCCTTCTACCCTCACGGTGTTCTCAATTGATTTTGCAAAGTGTCTTTAAGACGCGATTGCATTTTCTTTTCTGCCATTTCCATTGAAATTGTTGTCATTTTATCAATGACGTAAAACATGTATGAAGTTATTTTGGTGAGGCATCATGTCACAGGTTAATGTTCCTGATTCATGTATACCACTGATTGATTGTATAAGAGGAACCCCGGTATAATAGACCGACAGTGAGGATTCAGGGATGATGGTAATGCCACCTAATTTCTTGTGTCTTTCTGTTTTCTAATATGTTTGCTCTTTTTCCGGGAGAGTTGCATTCATGTCAGTGCTTTGCGAGCCAATGCAAAAATGTTATTGTGTAAGAGCCAGATGTTTGAGGCTGACTGACAGGAGAGGCCGTGACCTATTCGGGTTTTCCAGCATAGTTTATTTAAATTGTACTGATTTGTTTCACGTTATCCTTGATGTGTTAAATCAAGAATGCCCGTTGTTGCAACGAAACACCGCCACTACAGTAACTTAAGAATCTCAGCACCATTAATTTTGCACGGGGAAAAAAAATCTGGCCTTTTGCGTTGACTATTTTTAGCCGTTGACTGTCAATTATATTCTCTGACGCACATATGAAGAAGAAAAAATCGAGCTTTTGAAAGGATGTGTTAACTTTCATGTGTGATTTTTTTTGTGTGTTCAATTCATTAAATATTTCATACCTGATTCGACCGGTATTACGAAGGAAGCCTGCAAAAGTGATGAGCGACCATTGTCGCAAATGAAAGGGGATTTGTTCATTCGGCGATGCCATCGGTGTAGATGATACGTCAACCATGAGGCATTGGTTCTTTCTGCTTGGGCATAATATTGCAACCCTTGCCACCGAGCATGAGAGGTGCAAGCCATGACAACCAAATAATAAAAGTGCGCTGTAAGTAAAGCGCCGCACTTTTGCCAAATGCGCTCTGAACATAATTATCGCTGTGCCCAACTGCTATACGGGTGTGAGATGTTTAAGCCGAATGTGACATTGTGTGCGGAGGAGATATGCGCCGAGGTTTCCGGCGGTGATATCGCGAGGTCGATATGTCATGGTGAAATTTCAGGGCAGTTGTTTGCAGAAATTGTCACCAGCAATTAATTTTCTTTGAGCAACTATGGCAAACCTGGTATACGGCAATGGCGTAGAGTGACGGAATTCTGTCTAGACAGTCAAAACAAAGTTCGTTGAATGGTGTGTTTGACGAGCGATGATTGGTCTCCAGGGCCACACAGTCTTGGTGAGTAACGTGAACTGCCTGTGGTCTGATTGGAAGTTGATTTTACAGTTGCCCACTAGGGGGTGCAGAAACCTGATTTATCCATATTTGTGGGAAAAAACTTGATTTTTTTCATAATCATATATACAAGTGGTGTGGCAACAATTTCTCGCGACGATCGCTGTCGAGAATTGCCCTAAAATGTCCAGCCTGCATCGTGGCTTTAAAAGGATTCGACCAAAGCGGGGCAGGACACCTGGGAAAACGCTGCAATGTAGTTACATCGTTTAAACCAACTGTGTCTACCAACCCAACCAATGTCGCGGGTCTTCTTCGAGTGACCATTTGGTGTCAAGTCCGTACTGCGCTGTGCAAAATGTACAAAACAAATAATGAAGTTTGCGGTACCCTACGATTGCTCCCACGCGCAGGCATCGCATCGTTGGTCCATCGCCGACATGCGTTTTACCTGTGTGGCGTGTAAAACCGTGTCCGCTGGATCTTGATCGTGTGAGAACCCCACGGTCGCCTATAGAAGTCCTCGCATTGATCCTGCGTAACTGTGCGTTGTACAGCGACTACTGGGACGGACGCAAAGAGCGTGCATGTATGTATCTGTGTGTTTTGCTGAACCTCTGAGCTTGATTCTCCCGGCCGTGCCCATGTGCTGCGAATTGGTGTCTGTGCGTTTGCTTCGTAAATCAGTAGTCACGAGATCCCCGCGTAAGACCAGTGTTGGCTTGTGCAAGCTTCGTGGAGGCCACTAGTTGTTACTATTCAACCTACATTCACCTGGCATCCTTCCCGCACCTCTCTCTTGTCTCGGTGGAGATGATAACACTATGTAACACCATTTTTGTTCCTGGGTAGTAAGTGTTATTTCGTAATTGCTTATGCCCAAAAGGTATAGAAAATGGAAATTGTTCCGCACAAACTTTGCTTTTGTGACCAGGACAGTGATATTTAGAAATTTACCTATTTTTAACGAGAAAACGGGCAAATGTGTGTCTTTTCGTTAACATAAAATTGTTTCATAAGGCCCAATTAGATGTGCAGTGGTGGCATCAGCACCTTCTGAGGTCCACCAGTGGCTCCCACTTGACGCTGTTCCTCCCCACAGAAAACTCGGTCCACTGTGGCCAGTCCCGCCTGTGGTAGTGCGCCTTGGTGTCTAAATCTTTTGAAGTAATTTTTGTATTACTTTAGTATAAATACATGTTCATTTTGATTAATATGTAGTTTTTTTCTCACTTTACGTGAACGAAAAGACACAAATTATCCAACATTCTTGGTTATTTCTTACCGAAAGAACCAAGAATATTAATTCCTGCAGTCATGAAAGTTTTAAGTCAAAATTCTCCCGTTTTCTCATTGAAAATAGGCACATTTCAAAATCTCACTGTCCTGTTCACAAAAGCAAAGTTTGTGGGGAATAATAGCCATTTTTTGTATTTTTGAGGCGTAAGCAATTACGAAATAATACTTACTATCCAGGAACCAAAACATTTTTACAGTGTAATCATACGTAGTGGCTCTTTGTACAGAATCCATGCAAACTTATCACTGAGTAATTGTAGATTAGATTTTCTTCGTGTCTGTGTAAATCCTGTTTCCGTTTGCCGATATAGTTTTTCAGTTTATTTTTTAGAAACGCCCCCTCCCGTAACCGCTTCTGGAGTAAGAAAAGAACAGTTGTGAATTTCGCTGCTATAAAAGTAGATGTCTGAAATAAGCATTTTTTTTAAGTGCAAAAATTTGTGCAATTTTTGGTGGGACTGTGCGTTGTGTATAATTTGCTGGGTGATCATTATCGTGGCATTATACATGTCTATAACAATAAAAAAAGCATATCAAAATGTATTGTATTCCGTAGCACTTGTTCACTGATGTTTGTTATTCGCTCCTATTTTGCTTTCTCACTTTCATTTATAAAACACAACAATGCACAAGACACGGCGCACTTGTAATATCTTGGTTATGCGATCGTAGACTGGACTATGCTATGGACTCCGTGACCCGTGTTCGATTGCCAGCATACAGCCAACATCAGCGGTGGGCGATTCGTGAACCGGTCATAGTGCTCACCCTCCACCATTCTAGTGCACGTCAGCATCACCAAAGAATTTGACATGGGGAGGCCTTCACCCCAGTAGTGGGCTGACAAAGCGCTACAAGTTATGCATGAATTGTTTAATTTGAGAAGCTCTTATTTAAAGCTGGCTTAAAGGGGTATTCTAAATGTTACCATAAATAAAGCTACATTTAAATGGGGAAAAAAATATACAATATGCAGCCCGTTGTCAATTCACTGCTGGATAAAGGCCTCCCCACGCCTTATCATTCATCAGAGTGTATTGACAATTTTAGATGTTACCATTGATATTCGCTGTGGCTGGGAATTGAACTCGGGTTGCCACGTTCAAAGTGCAGGCTGCTAACTTACTGCACCGCCGGTCCACCGAGGCAACACATTGCAGTTCCCTAACTTCACTATATTATTTTGGAAGTTATATTACAAGAATAGCAAGTAATGTTGTACTTATCTCATGGTTTTATCATGCATGGAAAGTTGAACAGGGGATCCAAATTGTGCCATCATCTTCTCTGACCCATATGTTCGAAATGGGCCATAATACCCATCCAAATAAGCCACCGTTTAATATTCTAGTTGTATATCCATGGATTTATAAATCATGAAAAATTGTTAATTTTGCCATGGTAAAATAAACATGAGGATTTGAACCAATGGCTCAATGTTTAGCGTGCTGGGCTCTGAGCCTGGTGCCCTGGGTTCAATTCCTGGCCAAAGCTGACATCAGTTCGAGTGAGATCCGAACCGGTCCTGGGCCCCACCGCCCACACTGACCATCGTGGTGAAATATGGTCAAACAACTTCGGATGACAAAACACGGCGCAGTGGATTAGGATAGGATTTAAAATCTAATATTTAAAATACATCAGTAAAAAAACATGTGCGGCCAATTTGTCTGTCTCCAATCAATCAGTAAGGTCGAATATAACTGATTGCCGAATGCCGCTCAATATGCAGCCCACTTGCACATTCTTACTGCAGTAATTTAATTGTTCCCGTTTACAATTACCATTCCTCAATAATAATATTTCAGATGTTGCCGTGGTGTAATGGTTTAGCCCACTGGACTTGTCATCCAGAAGTCGCCGGTTTGATATCTCACCACAGCAGTTAAACGATGGACACATTTATTAAATCCCCCGGCCTCTGTCAACCCAGCGGCCTCAATGGGTTCATCACAGCCAATCGGCAGGTCGCGCGCGTCTGGTGGTGTAAAGTGTGGCTACAGCTGTCTCTTTCAAGACGTCTGGCCAACGTGGCAGAAGATGCCACAATACCCTGTGGTTGAGATCCTTTTGCAAGCAGTGGCGAGATTAAGCACTTGCAGGGCTGCACTTTTACTTTGTAATAATACTATAATGCACTCAGGAAAGCCTCCACACAGCTCCTTTAGAATTACGGTATTGCACATATGTAAGGATAACGAAGTCCTCACAAATTATCATCTTCTGTCATGCTATTTCCCCTGCTGGATAAAGACCTTCACAAATATTCACCATCCCTCACAGCCCTGTGATACAACAACCGCCATTCGCCACTAAGTGGTGGTGACGTCGCCACTGCGCTTGTGCCAGGCTATGTGCACTTTAAGGCCACCTTAAAGTTTCGAACGCCCACTGGCAGGTCACAGAACAGACCCAGGTGCCATGGGTTGACGGACTGAGATGACTGGCCGATGCACCACCTGGTGCCCTCTACTGTGCAGCAACCCACCTACTACCTGCACCGGAGCCGATTTCATTGCTGCATCTTCAGGGTGAATGCACCCTCATTCTTGTTTCTCTCCCTTGGTCGCCACTCCGTTGTTAGGCTTGATGAGCGTCCTTTTTACCACGTCCTGACCAAGCCCCACTTGAAAATGTAAACTTCTCCGAACCCTACTTGCTATGCTGCCCCCCCCCCCCCCATACAGGGGCATCCCTTTTCACTACCATTGGCTACCTCGAGCAAGGTGGCGGCTCCATCTCTCCGTGATCCACCAACCCCATTTCCCAACTGTCCGTGCCATGGAACACACAAAGGTCATATCTGTTAAAAAATAAAAATTCAAATATAAATTGTGTTGCTCTTGAGACACGTTGGTGAAGAAAGGAAATGTTTGTTTTTAAGTGGATGTGAAACTCTTGGTCTTACGCAATCAGTCCCAGTGACCCAGCACCCCAGTAAAACATGCCAACGTTGGGCTAAACGTTGACCCAACGTTGGCATGTTTACTGGACACTGTGTCTTTCCAAATATACTAATTAGCATCCTTTCACGCGCCTGATGATTGCTAAACGTACAACAACCAGCGCACGATGTTTCATTTGAATTGCTCCCCTCTGTCGCATGGAACACAGACGTGCACACATACACCTCCGACAACAACAAACGTCGACCGAGTTATTTCGAAATGTTATCAATATGTTAAATTTGTTTTAAATAATAAAACGTCCCTTTTAAATATGTGAATTGGTCATGTCCCTAAATATTGAACCAATGAAGACACCACCATCATCATCATCATTGATATTTCCGTTCAGACTTTAGTCTATAATTATCGATGTTTTCAATAAGAAAAACAACCTATCGAATGCACACCTGTCAACCCCTTACCAGTGCTGCCTAACTTATTACAGACCAATTCAGACCTTGTTTGTCATCCCGTGCCCTTATAAATCTCAACGTTCATCCCACAACGTCCAATCACAACAGAAAAACACAACACAAATAGACCAAAAAAAACCTAAGTTTTTTTGCCCGTATTGAAACGGCTGTACGCCGTATGGACCTGAAAACTCAATTTCCCTATACAAGAATACGGGGTAAACCATATGGGTTGACAGGTATGCGAGTGTTCGCTATTGATTCACACGGTCAAGATCGCTGCTGCTGTTTGTCTTTCGATGTCCCATCCCCTACTCCAGGTTGATGAGGCGACACCACCGGGTTTTTCAGGTGAAATTTGGTGGCGGTGGCTCAATCATCACAATCACCGTCATCGTCACTATCGCCACCAACAACCCAGAAACGAATTTCTGCAGCAGTAGGCGCGTGCAGGCCGTCTACGCAGACTCCCAAGAAAAACCGGTCCGGTGGGAGACCGGGACGCGGACAGTGGCAGCAGCAGCAGCAGCGTCATCGCCATTATCATCATCAACACACGCAGGCGTTGCTTAATGCGTGTGTCTAATTGCCGGTCATGAAGTGTCAATGTACTTAACAATGGCCCTGCACTAATACAGACAAGGGGTGCCTCTCCACAATCAGTTGAGCAATCGGAATCAGCGAGGGGTGGGGGGTGTAGTAGGGGTGAGGTTGGATGTGTGTATGTGTAAAGGGGAGTGTCTGAAAGTGGTGGCTATGATGCCCAAGAGACGCGCAGTCACTTGATTAACCTAGAGGCAATTCATTTACCAATCTTGACTTACAACAGCAGCAGCAGCAGCGTATGTCGTTGTCGCGGTGTTTACACAAAGACGTGATAATATTACGTAACGAGTGTGGGACCATTTACGTATTTAAGCGGGTGGATGGAGTGCCCCATTCATTGTCTTTTGAAGTCATCCCGATGGAGGTATGATACAGTTGTTACCGAGCGCTGTTGGGACTTTTGCTGAAACACAATTTACATTTCGATTCATGCCCATAATAATGAATAAACCATGCCGTCACCATAATGATATGCAAATAGTTCTCCCGGTTATTTGATGGGGGTAATGATATGGGTTTTTACGTATGGACTCTCAATTTGTGTACCATACAGTAGAATTGTCTTATGTTCGTATACTTCACCATGTTTTACATTTCTTGATAATATTTTGTTTATTAAAGTACCCTATTGCCACACGTTTTTCGTATTATATATGTTTTATTTAATTGCTGTGACCATGATAATGGTTGTTATACAATGTTATCACCATCATAGGTATACACATTGATGGTATATTATCATACATTAATATTGCGCCTTTAACCAAGACGCTGCCTAGTGAACTAACGTATGGTACAAGAGGGTTTGGCGAGATGAAACTGAATGAGTGGATGGGATTTGTGTGTGTGTGTGTGTAAAATGTGGTGGTGACGAAGCGTGGAAGAAACGAAGGTGGGCGAATGACTTGATGGGTGACCACGGGGAGATGGGGACCGGGAAGGAGTTTGTGCGAGGTGGAGAGTAACAAGGGGAAAAGGAAGAGCGGGCAATTGAGAATAAGTGGGTTTTAAGAGCGGAGCGGCGGAGGGTCGTGAGAGGGGGTGATTGATTGTTTAACGTGCAAGGGAGGTGTGTTCCAGCGAAGAGAGGTGAGACCCTGTGCGCACGACAGGAGGAGGAGGAGGAACCTAAAGAGAGGGCAAAGATTTAGAACGCAGAGCGCAGGGCAGGAACGTAAAGTGAGATGAGATAAGAGCGGCAGGGAGTAGCCATGCCGTGGAGAGATGTATTGTAAAATAAGATCCGTATTACCACTCGTAATGTACGTGTAATCATCATCACTTTTATCAGTTAGCTATGTAAGAACGCATGGATAAACAACTGCAATGTATATTTAACATTGTCTTTTTTACTATCTGATTTTTTTTAAGGTGTCCTTATTATAACCTCGCATTTTATTCCTGCAACTTTAAATGAAACGACAATTGTCATCTTGTTATATAAATGTCTTTATTACAGTTCACCACTGGCATCATGAACTCCCCACTCCTAAAACAGCATGTGCCACCGTCGGCAAAGTAATACTAATGATATGATATCTGTATTCATTACAGGCTTACAAAGCTACTATCATTATTGCACTACACTTATCATTAAAGTCGTGTTTAAATGTATTCAATATAAGCACATATCATCAATATCACTCGTACAAGTGTTATTCACCGTTTCATCTTTTGTTCTGTAATTATACTTTACAACCTCGCATTGTTACCGCCATCGTTATTAAAGTTAAAGTTTCATCGATACAGTATTACTATCTTGATTTGAAGCTTTCGTGACTGCAGGAATCCATATTCTTTGGTTCTTTCGGTAAAGTCACGTAGGTATAAAATAAATCTCGACGTTTCGGGCGCAACACAAGCATCCGTCATCAGGTGGGAAAGCATGGTCTGCTGCTGAGGCCGACTGTTTAAACACGTTCCTTCGGAGTGGGCAGGTAGGAACTTGGTTGGACAGCGCTTTCGTGCACGACAGACAGACAGACAAATAATCCCTGGTGGGCAGTGTGGAACCTGTGCCTAACTGTATAAGTGTAGTGTGTAGGTTAAACGTTGAGTTTTATAGGGGCACCACGGGGTGACCAGCCCCTCCCCTCCCCTCCCCATATGCACGACAGACAAATAAAACATGGTGAGCATTGTGGAACCTGTTGTTCCTACCTGTAAAAGGTTTTATACAATGCCATCCTTATTAAAGTTAACGTTTAATCATCGATACAGTATTACTATGTTAATACCACGTATCTCATTGTCAAGCTCACAAAGTAATATTCTTATTTACTACTGATGTACATCACACCGGACGTGTTCATAAACATCATCATAACGTTATGAAATGCATGCCTTGCAAAATAACCACATATATTTCCTGCTACTCTTGTTACGATACAATGCCAGTCTTACCATAGAGTAATTATCATTACTGTCCGTATAATTTGTAAATTTCGCAGTGCTACAAAAATTTAACGATGATCAAAACTGGTGGTGTTGTCATTATCACGTTTTAAAATAAAATAAAAATCCTCTAGCACGACGCAACTACTGCCACGCTCATTATAATACGTTACAAGTTTCACCATCCATAAGAAGTTTTTGGGTTAAATCGCGTAAATATATAAATGTGTCGTTAAAACCCGCCACCACCCTACACGGCCAACTAGTAAGGTTTGTCACGTAAACAGAACGTGGCCAATTCGTCACTAGTACAGGACACCGGTTTGTTGGGGAGCCATGCCACAAAATTTACAAACGGAGTACGACGTTTCGCCAGTTATTGCAACTAGCTTCATCAGGCGACGGCCCGATTTGTGCAGAAGTCTGCGTAGATGTGTTGACCACCCTTCTGCGCTCTTGCGAAAGCCTACGTGTTAAAGTGTCACCATATTTATCATCAGTATTTTAATAATCTCAAGCGCAGTCCAAACATTAATATACTTTAATTCAAACTGCAGGTATCAACGGCAATAAAACTCAACACATTGATCAACAACACTGCCCCAAAAAGTAAAAATGTGCAATAGGTGATGTTTCGGGCTGTGGCCTTTTCCCAGGAAAATTACAGGTATTGTCATTATCACCGTTTATCATCTTGACTGACGGTATAATGGCATTGTATTATAACGTGACATCACCAACCAAATACTACACATACATGCAATTAAAGTCTAAATGCATTCCCCTCTTTTTTAAAGAGCATGAAAACGATACATTACTACTGTTGTAAGTTGACATAGTCATCATGATCGTTATATAATAATAACAATATTAAATTTTTGTTATCGCAATTTTAAATCTGAGCATCTCCATGAAGTCTGTGTGCAAGCGAGCAAACAAAAGCGACACGTTCGGATGACGATATAAAAAAAAACACAAACACGATTTGAGCAGATTTAGGGATCCATGCAACAAACGCCCACAAGTGGCATCTGCGGCACCGAAAGCCACACAGATGGGGGTGGCGTATCGTGTTAAATGATCGATGCGAGAACGTCGCTCCCGAAATACCGCGTTAATGTGGTGACATTACACGATAAATGTATCACTCTCGCATGAAACAATGAGGGTGTTTCACCTAAGTAAAAAAAAAGGTAATTATTATTTTCATTAATAACTGTGTGGCCTGCGTCTGTGTACTTCTCCATTTAAAAGGTGTGCAGTGACCTGGGCGATCTGAGCCAGGTAGAAAAAAAGCCCCCCCTAGTCTCTGGTTCTTTCGGTAAAGTCCCGTAGGAATAAAATAAATGAAATCGCGACTAATTCTAGATTTGAAGCTTTCGTGACTGCAAGGATTCATATTCTTACAGCCACGACAGCTGTATCAAGCACTTGATACAGCTGTCGTGGCTGTGACGGTTCCACCTGAAGACGGAAGCTTGTGTTGCCTCCGAAACGTCGTGATTTTTATTTTATTTTACTTTTATTAATTTTAATGTTTCACCTACGTGACTTTACCGAAAAAACCTAAGAATATGAAATCGCGACGTTTCGGGCGCAACACAAGCGTTCGTCATCAGGAGGGACAACCACGGCAAAAAACAATTGCTGAAGTGGGCAAAAAAGATGGTTTCTTGCTGTGGTTGTCCCACCTGATGACGGACGCTTGTGTTGCGCCCGAAACGTCGTGATTTAATTTATTTTATTCCTACGTGAGTATGGATCCCTGCAGGCACGAAAACTTCAAATCTAGATTTAAGTCCCCCTAGATTGTTCCACTAGGTGGAGCATAAATGTGATCAAAGATCGGTTTAAGACGTAGGCGTTCGCGACCAATATTTTTCACAATAGGTGCTTCTGGGTTGAATCGCCTAAACATAAATGCGTCGTTAAACCCGCCACCACCTGACACCGACAAATTGATAAGGTTTGCCACGGAAACAAAACGTGCCAAGTTCGTTACTAGTTCAACACACCGGTTGTGAGTTGGAGAGTAACCTCACAGCATTTACAATTCGAGGACAACGTATCTCCGGTAATTGATATACTGGTAGATGATGCTGGTTGCAATTAAAACCGAAAAACCTCTATGCAATCAAAGATGTTGGACGCCCATGCAAAACTGAACATTAGAAAGACCCACTCGCTTTTTCCCCCCTCCTTACCTATTTCCTGTTCTCCTTGAGGATTTAAATCCAACTTTGTGGCGGTCAACTGCAATCCGGTGACGACTGAATCGTGGGTGGGAAATGCTTGCAATTGGAACAATGGGGCCTTTTGGTGCTTAAACTGCAGCCAACGTCGCGTGCGGAGGTCGATTTTTGGATTAAAGGTGGGGTAGGAGGAATTGTCAGCAGGTGTGGGAAATAAGAAGAGGAAGATTTCGCTCTAATTCGTGACAAGTTGACGTTTAAATTGGTATATGATCATTGGGTGCCACTTTTTTTTTTATTACAAAATGCCATTTTATAAGAAAACTAATTTGTATTTTCCGTGCCTTTTTTATCGGTCGTGTTCCTTTGTGACGTCCAATTTTATTTCTACAGTAAGACCAATACACCCATTTCATGAAGATTGCTACAATTTGTACGGTTGTCACTATTGCAACTTAATGCTTGGATACATTTCACATGTCTTCACACGTTCAGTTGACAAATATATCGCTGCTCTTCCACTTTACAGTTATGCAAGGGCACTTCTGGCCACGAGAGCTTTCTGCCATCTAGTGGCAACATCTGTAAATAGATCTTTATTGCAAACGATTTATCCAGGATCAAGCTCCGATTTTTTCCCCCAAATTGTACTGACATGTGCTTGCAGAATGTTTATTTTATGCATTGAAATGCCATCATTATAAGAATGTATTACGATAACAGCAAACTCCCCTTATGTGCCCACCTGTCACACATTACCTATGACGCATGCTCTTGAATTAATCCATTGACCTTCCGATTATCCGCACTTCAATTATTGTTATCCAACGTTGACCTGACTTGTATTGACCCAGAATTGACCTTGGAGATGCTGTGTAAATTTGTAATTTCTCCTTTTTCATCCGCACTCAAATGTGTCAAAGAGCAGCGACCTGGTGGAAAAATTCATCATATCCGTGCATATCGAGAATTGACTCTACATAGAACTATGTATACCTCTTATCCAGATTTCCTTACGGATTATAATGCACAGCCCTTTGTCGTTCCATTATTATTGGATGAAGCCCTCCCCCCCCCCCCCCCCCCAACAGTGCCGCTCAATAACAGTTGTTGATCCATATTTCACCATGCTGGTCTGTGCAGGTTGGTGAAGGGGGTGAGGTGTGGGAGGTTGTGGGGGGATGTTAGCCGTGGCCAGGAATCGCTCTCGGGGAAACCAGGTTTGTAGCAGAATGCACAAACCACTCTCACCCACCACTGTGCCACCCCTCAACGTGAATAGTACAGTATCATAAATTCGCCACAACTTACGGATTTGTCCCCCCCCCCACCTCTTCTGTGCAAATTTATACCCTTTAAAAAAAAAGTGAAGACGAGGGTCTAGAGATTGAATCTGAAATGTAATAATGTGTAGGAGATGTACATGAATATCATCGCCATCATAATGACCTCACGCTTTCCTTATCCTTATGATACTCACCACCACAACTCGTGTTGCACATGTATTAAATGTACCCCCCCCCCCTCCTTAGGAATCGCAGTACAATACATTTTATATTAACACTGCTACTGGTTTGCTTTGTGTCATCGGATGTCCGTACACGATGGCATCTTGAGTTGCAGCTTCATTTAGATGGGATGAGAATACAAGTTTTATATTTCAAGTGCATTCATCCAATGGGAGGTGGGGGGGGGAATAAACTTAAATATTACCGCTACCAGTCCATCTCTCTCAAATTTAGCATTCTCATGAAGAACGTAATCAACCAGGTAGGGCTTTGACTGGTATGTTATCCGACTCTCTGTTGTATTGCATTACATTTCTAAGTATACTAGATTTGTGTTTCTATTTCATTTATACCTGATGATGATTGCTTGTGTTGCAATCGAAACGTCGTATGCTAGTATTTAATTTATTATTTTCTCTTTATACGTGACTTTACCGAAAGAAACAAAGAGTAATTCCTGCAGTCACGAAAGCTCCAAATTAAGTATGTCCATTACTATTTTACTTGCATTAAAACACAAAATGATATTTGCAGTAATCTTGTTAATCCACTGCTGGATGATCTCCCCATGCCGTCCCAGTCCATCTGAGTTATTTGACCATGCTTTACCGATCATGCTGGTTGGTGCCACCTGGTGAATTTGGGACCCATTTTTAAAACACAGCATTGTTAGAATTACTCCGTAATTACAATAAAATGTCATTCTAAAAATCCTACTTTCAATCTAACACGCACGCACACCTTCTTTCCAGCTTCACGCAGGCTCTAAAGACCAAGTTCCCCCGTATAGCCTTAACAGACTGTTGGGGAAAGTGCTGTTAATGAGCACCTAATGAAGGCCGACACGGCACACGAGGAGGTGGGTGGCCAGCACCACGCCCAAGCCGCATTTGTCTTCCGAGGTGGCAATGTTTACACATTTAACCAGATACTCGTTTGAAGCCGAGTAGACCTAGGGGGAGGCCCAGGACCGGTTCAGATCTTTGTCGACGGTGTTGGCCGTGAGCGGCTGTCGGCGCAGTGCGCTAAACATTGTGCCACCCTCTCTCACACACACACACCATCATAATGGCACCGATGCTGTTGCATATGCATTAAATATTTGTCCCCTCTCGTTAAATATATTAATCTCGCAATACGCCAGTGCGATTTGACTGTCAGCACAATCGGTCATCGTCACCATCGTGTTACGCACGCTCCTAATTCAAACATCGTTCGCTCGCGCGCACACACCCACAGGTCAACTGATGCTGTTACACACGTATCACCTGTATACACTCGTTGAACATACTTTGCTATTGTATTATCGTAATCGGCCATGTTCTTTCCACTTCTAGGTGATCGCCCAGCATCATAACCCCCCCCCCCCCCCAGGGTACTTCGTTAACAACTCGAATCTCACTCCTCCACAACGGTGGTACCTGTCATTCCATCACCAGACTTGTCCTTCTGTTATTATCTCCCCAGCACACTCATTTGTATTGTTATACCATCTCTAATTTGCATGTGTTCTCTAATTCACGTGTCCCCGCCTCCTCCGTCTCGCTTGTCAGTTTAAATTCCACAAATATCCCTATGCTTTTCAGCTTTTGTATGTTGGACTTCTTTTGCACCGTACGTAGCCAACCGTGCTTATCGCAGGTGCCAGATCCATTTCTTTCCGATTCGTATATCACACCAGGTAATATGCACTGATTGAAAACTTTCTACCAAATTTTTTTTTTTAGATCCTTACCTGCCATTCAATAATTATTAGCTAAGATGTGCATCCTGTTTTTCCAGGTGTCTTTCCAACAATTGACTTTGTTTTGAACTTTTTGTATTACTTTTAATTTGCTCGTACCATATTTACATTTTGCCTTACTTTGCAGCCTTCTTTGCTTCCAAACATTCCCTGCAGTTAATTTTTTGTTTGCAACCTAGTAATGAGAAATTTAGGTGGTTAATACGTTGAGCATTTGATATTCATGCCTTGTTTTTCCTCCTCCAAACCTAGTCTTTAGAAAACATCTTCTTACGTCACAGTGGTGAGTGTATTTTCCAAAAATGTTAACATACAAACCATTGCCAAATAGTGTCACAATTCTTTATTTCAACAACTCCGCACATGCTACCATTCATTCCCTCAATTCATGCATTTGTGCATTCATTCATGCATCCATCCATTCGTGCATTTATTTATTACGTTCATCCATTAATGCATAACTTTATCCATTCGTGTGTTTTTTTACTGATACACATGGAGAGGCGGATACTGCAAGCACAGATACACATGGAGATTGGGGCACGGAAACGTGCAAGCACTCGCTTCTCTTCAAAGATCAACTCTCCACGGAAATGCGACTCTACTGATCCACGAAAGTCGTGGGTTAGCGGATTCTGGCCCTAAAGGCGTCCTCATATCTGCAGGTAATGAACTGGCCCCTTTCCCAGCATGCCACTATGCGTCATTAGTCCCTAATTATCCACGTTGGTTTGTGGATAAGCCGAGTTGCGTGGAAAATTCATCCTCTTATCTGCGGTCATCCATGATTGTTTTCATATTTTACTCTGCGGCTAAGAGGAGTAAAATCCATACCTGTCTACTCATATGGCATACAACTGTTTCAATACGGGCAAAAAAAATGTGTTTGTGTTTCTCCCTTGTGATGGGACTTTTTAGAATGAGCGTTGAGATTTATAAGGGCACGGGGTGACCAATAAGGTCTGAATTGGTCTGTAATAAGCTAGGGCACTGATAAGGGGTGGACTGGTATAAAAATCGCGGATGACCCCATTTATCGCTGCAGATAAGAGTTATGTACAGTGGTTTTGATTGACACTTTTCCAGTAAATTTACTGGAATCTAAGCATCATACCAAACTCAACACCTCTCACACCACTCTTACTGCGACACGACTATTACATGTTCCTCTTAAAATCCATCTTGTGTAACTCTCGTATCACCGTTCTTACTTTTCCAGTTCTGTGATTTTTATAAATATCACAATACATGCACATTCCTATTTGCGA
This sequence comes from Lampetra fluviatilis, assembly GCF_964198595.1. Classification (NCBI taxonomy): domain Eukaryota; kingdom Metazoa; phylum Chordata; class Hyperoartia; order Petromyzontiformes; family Petromyzontidae; genus Lampetra; species Lampetra fluviatilis. The sequence continues at coordinate 12,226,166 of NC_136285.1, read as the reverse complement.
CATCCACTACGATGCCACTTTGTGCTGCCACACATTGTAAATGAATCTTACTTTTTAATGTTAAACCCATCGTGTCACATGCGCATTCCCAATCCCAACAACTTTGTGCCATAGTGGTGAGATGTTAACTTCCTCGCCTGGTATTCAGAAGGTTGTAGGTTTGATCCCGACCCTGACGCCTGTATATTTGGAGTTTTCATGTTTCTCTTGCCGTGGTTGCGTGGATTTTTCTCCCGGTTTTTCCCTCCGTATAAAAACATGCGTTCGGCTATTTGGCTGCTCTGCATTTCCACACGATAAGCCACTTCTGTTGAGCTATCATTTGTGGCCAGGTAGCTTCTGAAAAAGAGCTAATATACCTCGGGTGGGCCTTACCTGGTGAAATAAAAGTTCTTAGTTAAGTTTTAACATCAGTCTGGTACAATATAACACCACTCTTACTACACGGGTATCAAATATGTTCGCTTCAAATTCAATCCTCGCATCTTCTGCTCGACTCACCACCAACACCATATTGATCATTTCACGGATACATTCCTCATCCGGACATCACCCTCCCACACAGACCACCACCGCGAATGTAACTTGTGGTGCCACCTACACATTGCATCCCATGACTGTACTTTTACATGTTATTGTAATAATACTTTAACAGTGCTGCAATGTCATTTACGGGCAGCGTGCACTCATGATGTCAACCACTCATTCCGAATCCCAACAGCACCACCACCAACATCACGTGTGCTGTCTCACACGCACAGACACACACGTACGCATTCCATTCCATTGCTATTAAACCACCACGGTCTCACTTTTAACAGTAATATTACTTTTTAAAGTCGTGTAATATCGTGGGCATCATTAATTTATAATGTAACACAAGCAGTCTTAATCTCAACTCCACAACCACCAACAAAACTTGAATTGCCACACACACTACATGCCATTACAATTTATACCACTGAAGTTTTACTTTTTCTCCTGGTGACGATTGCTTGTGTTGCAATCGAAACGTGATATTTTTTTGATTTTTTTATTCACTTTATTCTAATTTTTATTATTTTATTGTTCTAATCTACGTGACTTTACCGAAAGACCCAAAGAATATGAATTCCTGCAGTCACGAAAGTTTTAAGTCAAGATTTTAACAGTCCTACTGCTTACCAGAGGTGGGACAAAGTCATTGTTATGCAAGTCCAAGTCGAGTCGCAAGTCATCAAATTCATGACTCGAGTCTGACTCGAGTCCAAGTCACATGACTCGAGTCCACACCTCTGCTGCTTACTATTTACAGTGCTGTAATATCATCAAAAGCATCACAGTGATGATATAACACGTAGTTCTAATCCTAACAACATAACTCAACTACCACCCACACGTTACGTTCCATCGTCAATTAACCACTACTGTTTTACTTTTAACAATACTGATAAGATACTTTCGTGCTGATATTGCCATGGCCATTACGATGTTAAAACGCACGCCGTCCTAATCACAACATTAAGGACACACTCAGACAGGACCACCAACAACTAGCATCACCACGGTCTCTCTCTCTCTGCTACGACTCTCATCGCGTGTATTCCACCATCACAATGCCCCAGCATCATCACCAACATCACCACCACAATGCCACTGAACTCTGCTGCCACACGACATCTCTCCCATCACGTGAATTACACCCACCACACCACCACCAACACCACAATGCCACCTGAATTCTGCTGCCACACATCTCTCCCATCACGTGTATCACACCACCATCACCACCATCACCACAATGCCACAGCACCACAATGCCACTAAAACTCTGCTGCTACACGACATCTCTCCCCACGCGTGTATTCCCCCACCGCGTCACGCATTGACGTCACACTCGGAAGCCTGAACCCCTTCCTCGGCAGCAAGAGGCAGAGGCGGCAGCATCAGCAGCAGCCAGCGGCGGGCGGGCGGGAGGGAGAGAAGAAGGCAGGAGGAGGAGAAGGAGGCGGTCTCGGTGTCGGCCCAACCCCCCCCCCACCACCACACACACCGCCCGCCCGCTCCTCCCCACCAAGGCTCTGCCTCACAACCCTCCTGCCCCTACCCGCCACTCACACCGCGGCCATGGCGGCAGCCGAACATCGGCTGCCCAGTCCGGACGCCTTCTTGGGCCAGCCTTGGTCGAGCTGGATCGATGCCGCCAAGCTTCCGTCCACCGAGAGTGAGCGACGGCCGGTGGTTGTTGGTGGGCTTGGTGGTGGTGTTGGTAGTGTGGTTTTGGTTTCGTTGTTGGTTGTGGTGGTGGTGGTTGTTGATGTTGACGATGATGTTTGTGGGTCCCGTCGCCGCTTCTTTCACGGCAGCTCTCTCTGCCCGCCTCCTCCTCCTCCCCCATTCGCGGCCTAGGAAAAGCGGCACCAGCTGCGTGCCGGGCTCTCCTCCTAGCATCAGCAGCAGCAGCGTACAACATCGACCGAACCATCAACACACCATCACCGCCATCACCACCACCATCATCATCGTCATCTTTTTGAGGATGTTTCTCTGGGCCCCCTCCGAATGTTGTTTGGTTTTTTTTCGTGGGCCCCTTCAACGCTGCTGCTGCTGCTGAATGCGACGTTTATGTAATTTCCTTGTTATTTTTTTGCGCGCGTTTGTCTGTGTCCGTGTGTGTCCGTCCACTACCCCCCGTGTGTCCCCCGTGTGTGTGTGTCTCTCTCGTCGTACATGTGCCCGTCGCTTCCTTAATGGGTACACGTTGGGTGGTGGTGGGTTTTTTTTATATACACAACCATCGCTGTTGGTATCGGTGGCATCATCCCGATGTAAGAGAGAGGTGGTGTTTTTGAAAAAGCTGGGTTTTGGATGTCTGTCTGTCTAACCACACCACCACCATGTCCCTGTGCACATGGAAGCGTTTTGCTCTGCTCCCATGCATGCATGCTTGTTTTGTGTGTCTCGCCTCCTGATGTGTGCGTGTTGTTGAACATGTGTGCCCGTCCTGCCTTATTACATATTTTATTTTGTACCATGTCTATCTGTTCCTTGCCCCATGTCGCCTTGCGTGTCGCGTGTACTGTGTGTGTCTACTGTGTGTGTGTAATCTTGTCTGTTCTCTGCATCTTGACGCTGTCTTCCTTCTTACGGTCCTCATCCCCTATCCCGTGCAGCTTTTGGTTGTCATCTTGTGTGTGTGTCGTTATTTTGGACATTGTTACTTGCGATGGGCTGTCGGTCCTATGCACATTTAAACATGTCTCCCTCCCAAAGCTCTGCTTGTCAATTCAAGTACAAAAATACAGTATATATGTGTGTGTGTGTGCATCTTTCCATAGTGTGTTTTTTAGTAAAAAAAAATTATGGGTTTATTGTCTGGTCCCATTTTATTTTTTGCAACTTGGGCCTATCCTTGAGTGTTCATGTTCTTGTGTACAGTGTGTATCATCTGTGTGGTATTGATTACGTTCATGGTAACGTGTCTTGCCATTTTTTTACCAAATGTAGCTGTTGTGGTGTGTGATGTCCTCCTCTCCCCATGCATTCTTCTTTTCCTATCCCGCGTACATCATCGTGTTCCATCGGTGTGCATGTTTGTGTGTCTTTGTCCTAATGCACATGTAGTCTTCCTCTTCCTTGTAACTCTGCTTGTAATTTGCGTGTGGCTGTTAACGTCTCCTGTTTTTAAACATATGAACTTGGCCTATCATTCCTTTACATGCTCTCGCGTCCAGCGCACTGTATTTGTTTGCTCTAAGAACATTTTCGCGTGTCTCTCTCTCTCGTCTTGTCCCACGCAGCTTTGCTTGCCATGTTGTGTCTTGTTGCCTATGTGTTTGTGTGTCTATGTTAAACATTATCCATCTCTCTTACTGTCCAAGGAAGCATGGCCCATCACTAATGTGCATGTTCTTGTGTACAGTGTGTGTGTGTGTTAACGAACATTTTTGCATGGCCCTGTCATTGTCCCATGCAGGGTTTAGATGGTCATTAACATGGATATTATTGTGTAATATGTTGGCCCGTGTGTGTATCTTGCACGTGTGTGTACATTATGTTTAAATGTTTGACATTATGGGCCTGCCCTTTGTATAGTATTCACGTTATTAAGTACAGTGTATATGCGAGGTCTACACACACTTTAGCATGTCTTTCTTCCTGTACCTTGTGCTTTGGCCTGTCATTTGCATGAACACTCCTGGTGTATGAACTCTAACGCTGTTTTTTTGTGTCTGCTACCATGTGTTCATATAAAAATGTGTCTCGCCTCATGCCTCCCATCAGTTGGTACCTGCTGCACGTTCTGGGTGCATGTATTTCACAACGGTATGTGTATAATTTGAACACTCCTCTGTGGCAGATATTGTTCAAATGGTAGGGGTGCTCCAGTATTAAAGTTTTAGGTGCATGAGAATGTGCATATGCAAACATGACTATTCGAGATGTGTAATTCATGAAATGTATGTGTGTGTGTGCACTATTCGTCTTGCTTGCAGGGCTACTGTCGAGCGACAGCGTCAAGGATACGGGGAAAAATCGTGAAGTGATGAGACTCAACAGAGACGGTGCGGATCTGTTATTATACCATTGTGTTATTATATTGATGGTGTGTGTTGCAAGTTGTCTGCTTTGGTGCGTTTCATTTTTATGCAAAGTCAAGCGTTGGTTGCCGTCCTGCTGATCTTGTCCGCCGAGGCCAGAAGCAGGTCCTATGTGACCACAACATTTTGTATTCCTATTTGGGTAGCTAAAATGTGTCAATTTTACCCCCAGCATTTGGGATTGACGATTATGCATTCTCCCCTAGATACATTATCCCATTATCTGCCTCCAATTCAGAGTAGACTGCTGTGCTGACTCGCTCGCCTGTTGATTGCTCAACTTGTAAAGATGGACTACTTCTGACACCGCTGATGTGAAGCGTTGACTATATCACTGCTCCTAATGAAGCTCCATTGTGCAATGCCAATCCATTTTTAATGTTTTCCAGAGGGTGATGAACCCAGTAACTCCAGACATGCACCTCTGCTGCTTAGCATACTTCTAAGCTTCTGTTCAATTTTCTTTTTCAATGTCCATATTTCTTTATATTTTGGCAGCTGAGGTACACCGCTTAACTTTCTTCCGTAGGCACAGCGAAATGTTTATTTTAATTATTAAGCAAAGTTTTACAAAGCCTTTCAAACCTGCTCTCGCCAACATCTTTTGTATTTTTTGATCCTGTTCTACGATGCGCAGATATGATGGCATCATGATTGACCGTTCAGGAAAGTTGAGGAGGCTTGGGCAGGACACGTTGCCAGAAGAGATAATGGTCAAGACTAACGACGTAGTGCCAACCAAAGTAGGGAACGTTCCCCAAAAGGACAACCTCTGCTGAGGTGAAGAAATCAACTTTGTAGACTCTCTCGTAGATTCTTGCATCGTGAGATGATGATGGCTTGGAGAGGTATTGATCCAGCAGTAGATGCATCAATGGGTGATGACCATATGAAATAATTTGTAATGGAGTGAAGTTACAGCAAAGAATCTCGCAAGGGGTTTTTCCTAACGCTTTGCAAGAAATGTTTGCAGCATCTCGAGCCATACCTTGTGCTTTTATGCGTGTGTGCGATGGCTGCTCTTGCTGTGAGGCGAGACGGTGCTGATTTAACCATTGTTGCTTCTGTCCGTGCAGATATGCATATATTTGGTTGCTGCCCGGCGCAAGACGAGTTCTATTTGGTGATGTGCAATCAATGCAAGCAGAATATCAAACCACAAGCCTTCCAGTCCCACTGCGGTACGTAGCATCGTCGGTTGTTTGAACACCACCACAGCCCGTGCTTCTTGACTGCTGGCCTGCAGTAACATCTGGTAATCGAGCAGTATATATTTTTTATGAAGCCTGACTGCTGATGAGACCTTGAAGGGTGAAACTGGTCCAGCATTTGCTTGCTTAGGCAATGCTACTTGATAATATTAGTGTGAAAAGTTAACAGGCTGAACTACAGAATAATTTGTTTTATTTGTATATGGAGAGATGATTGAGTTCTGCCTTATTTACAGGAAGCGGAGTTTAATAATTTAGCAGTTTTTGTTTACAATCCTATTCATAGGGGGCAAGACCAATCCTTAAGTATTACATGTTTTAAGGTAATTTAAACTATTTAGTGATCGTGGTGAGTAGTCGTTTTCTTAATATTGAAAGACCAAAATTGTATGTCTTGCTCCAGTATTGCTTATCGCATCCTTTATATAAGTTTGGCGAGATCTCAATTTTGTAACCTGAAAGTCTCCCAAAAGAAGATCGGTCGTGAAAATGTTAGGTTTTTAAATGGCATAATGGTCAAAACTATGTAAAGTGAAACAAAAAATACCCCTTTATCAGTTCAATGTCTCCCCATGCCACTCATGGTAGGTTGTTTGACCATACTTCATCCATGCTGGTAATTGCGGCTTGGTAAAGGGGAAGGTCCCAGGACCTATTAAAATATTGTTTGCAGCTGATGTTGGCCATGCCTGAGAAATCAAATTCAGGTTGCCAGGTTCTTGGTGCGGTGCATTAACCAAAGTGCCACTGCTCCACCCCTAGAAAGCAGCAATATATTTGTCAATTGGAAACAATCTTCTCAACTGCCGCATGTGGTGTTTTGCAGAGAGGAGACATGGTCTACCCAGGAGATCTTCCACGTCGCCCTCTGCACAGTCTCACCTTCAGACTCTGCCAAAGAAACACAAATCGAGTGGCGGCGGAAGCAACAGTAGCAGCAGTCAGAGGGGGGCGGATGGAAGTGTACGGCATCCCAAACCACACAGGGATAAACCCGGAGACAGGTCTTCAGCCAACACGTCCTCCTCACAGGAAAGAACGGTCGGAAAATGGTAAGCACACTTGAGGCTGGTCGTGTTCCCCATCTTCAAATTCACGCTGAACTCTGATTTTGCAGCGCACACTCTCGTAATTGCGTGCAAAAGGCAGCTTTTGCTGGTCTTGCCATGTGCGAAGTGATTTAAATAAATGCATTGATGCAAATGTGTTTTTTCGGATTAAAAATGATAGATGTGGGCAGTTCAAAAAGAACTTGCTAATTTAAAATTAAACAAGATTTTGTGTACAGCTGTCAGTAGAAAAAATGTCCACTTTGTGATTGTGTTTTTTCAAGCGTGCAAGCATCCAGTCAAGAGCGGCTGACCAATCACACCAAGACGGAGAAGGGCCTGGGCCTGTCGAACTTGATATTCACCGCTTCGTCCATGTCCACATGTGGGAAGTCGGCGCCCTCGACCTCTCCGCAGAGGGCACCGTCGCCAACGGCGTCGGGACACAATCCCGCCTCACCGACCTCCAAAGCTCACTTATCTTCCGCGTGCTCGCGACACGGGCTGCTCTCCGCCGGCCTGTCCCACCCATCGCCGCAGCATAGGGCCGGCCTTGCCAACTCTTCCCCTCACCGCTCGTGCCAGTCGTCGTCGGGGCAGCACAGGTTGCACGGCGCGCACCCGCAGGTGTCGCCGCAGAAACTCTCTCACTGCTCCCCGCAGCACAAGCCGAATTCGCAGGGCCCAACATCGTCGGCCCAGCACAAAGCCCAGAGGCCCCTGCACCCATCCCCGCAGCAACAACAGCAACAGCAGCAGCAGCACAAAGCTGGCTTCAGCTCGGGCTTGTCGCAATCCCAGCACAAGAGTGATAAGAGCAGTGCGGCGGCGGCAGCGACGACAACAGGCTTGCAGCAGAAGCAGCCGCAGTCGTCCCCGCAGCACAAGGCGAGTGGCCACTCCGGTGCCGGCGCCCCCACGGGGAACGCTGCATCGCAGCCGAAGTCGTCGTCCGGCGGCTCCGGCTCTGCATCAACAGGACTGCTCAATTCGTCGCCGCAGCGGCCGCAGCACAAACCCGGGCTGCCCAAGTCGCAAGTGCCGACCCACTCCTCTCCACAGAAACTCCCTCATCCATCTCCGCAGCACAGCAAGCCCGTCCCGGGACTGTCGGCCTCCACTCGGCAGCCGGCTCAAGCAAAGGGCTCTGCCTCCTCCTCCGCCGCTGCTTCGCAAGCGCAAGCCGCATCGAGTTGCGCGGCGGGACAGCAACAGGCGTCCCCGCACGACCGGCACGTGCCCCCCTCGCCGGGCCACCCGCACAGGCCGAGCTCTGCCTCGCTGACCACTGCTCAGGAGTCTTCGAACTCTCTGGCAGCACACAAAGCGGACGGGATTCCGGCGGCCCAGGGTCACTCGCACGCGCCCGGTTCCACGGCAACGTCGGCCACGCCGGCGGCCCGCTCGCCAGAGCACAAGCCGCCCTCCGGCAGCAAGAGCGGCGCCCTGGAGCCGAGCCAGAAGGCGAATGGAACGAAGAAGATCTCCACGTACAAGCGGCTGCAAGGTGAGGCCCCCCCCCCCCCCTAGCCACCTTTTTATTTTAGGTGCTGACTTTTGGAATTTGTCAAAATACATTATGGGATGGTCTAGATTTTTATTTAGTACTTGAATCAGGTGTGGGGCAAAGTACTGTTAAATAACTAGACTTTTTTTGTTTATATAGTTATTTTGCTGCTTTATTCAAGAATTCTGACCGTGCATTTGCTCATTTTTTCTCTTTTGTACGTCAAAAGTTGAATTTTTAAAATATTTATATGGTATAGATATAATTGCTGTCATTGACTTATTGTTACAACAAAAATACAAAATAGATGTGTAAAACAGTTGCTATTTATGCAAGCTTGTTTCTGTTTTGTATATAATGCATAGCTTGACTCTATACTTAAGTTGCATTTTGAGGAGTTTTATTTTTTGTTTATTTAACAGATCGGGACTTTGATCCAAACAGCCATTGTGGCGTGTGGGATCCCCAGTCGGAGAGGCAATGCACACGCTCCCTGACCTGCAAGGTAGGCGGCTGCATCCCAAGTCAAACATTCCCCTCCGCGTAGCCGATTTTTAGTGCACCTAAAAGGTGCTTTCACTGGTAGATTGTCGACCTCCAGCTTTGAACGCAAGGCCGTGTGAAAGTGTCATGGGCCGTAGGTGTGTCCCCCCCCGTCCACCCGCTCCTCGTCCAGCTTAACGGTTTTGCAAAAATATAATTTATGTAGCTGATCTTAGAACAGGTGTTCCAGTCGATTTTTGCCTGTTATTTGTCTCTTCTCCACTTGGTGGTGGTGATGTTTAGTCATGGTTGGCCAAATAGTGAAATTGTTTATGAAATCCTTTCTCCTGGCTTTTATTACTTCTCGGATTTATTGCTGCCGCATCACATCTCTGTGACTCGGACAGCTTGGCTCACGAACTTCAGCCTTGACTTCCCACTCTCGCTTACAAAAGGGATTCTATTACCATCGCATCAAGTCTTTCCACTGGCTTCATAAGCATCTGCACGTCAAACTACATTTTCACCTCGTATTATCTTTAAAAAATTCTTTGTGACCCTGCTCGTTGCTCTGGTCAACGTCTTGAGATGCAGTTGCATTTTTAGACGCCATTTATAAATCCTGTCAGGTGGTAGGACAACAAATAGATTCTTAAATTAATCCTCTTTTGAGTGTTATTCTCTCATGTTTTGGTGCATTTGCTCCTGATATTCCAGTTTTTTGCGCATGAAGCCAAACACTCATTAATGGAACGGGCCAAACGTGTCCATGCAGGGACCCTCCTGAATCGATCGTGAGACTCGGTGAGGCATTCCTGGGTAAAATAAAAGGGTGTTATTATTTATTACTGGGATAAAGGAGGCTCGACTCCGATCGTGAGCAGCAAGACGACTCCATTTTTACGCAATCAAATGCAAAAACTATTACACCTGCCTGAAACGTAACAGTTATTGGAGCATATGTTCTTACAGGGGTTGCCGCAACACATCTGGGACCTCATTAAACCTAAATCTGTTTATAAAAGCCTCGGACCAAATCGCCAATAAATGCACCTCGCCTGGTCAAATTTCCTGAAGCCAAGCGAGCTTGGTTAGTACTTAATTTGGGAGACTAACCACTGAGCCAAAGTTCCCCCTCCACCCTTACTACAACTAATTTGTATAAATAACCACAGTCACTTAGGCAATTGAATGCCTTTAATTGTAAGCCCCACAAATCTTTAAATAGCAATTCAAAGATTACACCCCTGTTATTTAACGTTATTCATTGTTTTTCTTATTGGGTAATGTAAAATCGTACAATAAGTAATGTGACCCTGCATGACCATCAGCCGGCTTCCGTTGTTCGACAACGTGAACTTTCCAACCCTCAAATAAATTTCTTCTGATGCTGCAGTTGGGAATATTGCTTTATTATCGAACCCTTACCTCCCTTATGTCTGTTCTTCCTTCCCTATGGTTTGTTTTGCTTCTTATCTGTTTTACTATACATGGCCACGGCTGCCAAATGAGACTGGAACGCAACACCGGGTCGGGGGTTTTCCGCTTCGGCTAAATACCACCGGAAAACATTGGTCCAATAGTGTTTTTTAGTAAACACTTGTTTGTGTTTATTTATTACCATATACTGTACTCCAGATATGTAATCCTTTCTTTCCCGCACCCCCCCCCCACCCCCAGCAATTGCATCAATCGTGACTCCTTTTTAAACTTTATCACCATTATAGCGAAACCTGTGGCTGCATGTTTCTCATGAACCCATTAACAATATTAACGTCACCCCCCCCCACCCAATTCGATCAATGGTTGCAATTCGAAGCCGTTATTGCCTCGTGTTTTATGGTCTCCTTTATTGTTTTTCATGTTGTGAAAATTTACTCCGTTAACCTAGATGTACCAATACTACCATATAGTCCACATAAATGCATAAATAAACTCCTTAAAAAACGTTTTTTTTAAACAACGGTGTTATTAACAACTTCGTTTAACTCTCGATTCAGAAGTTTGTCAATGGCGCCTGAGACGCGCGGCGCCTGCGTTTTTGCGTGAACCGATTCCACAGTTTAGGGACCGCGGCGTTTTTGACCTACACAAAAATATGACTAAGCCGTCCATACAAAAATTGTAATTCCTTGAAATTAGGCAATTAATTGATTTTGATACAGGCATGCATTGTCTCCGCATCTGAGGTACATGTGCAAATTTTTTACTTGATTGGACAACAGGAAGTAGACTAACTTTTGATTACGCGATTTGACCACGACAAACACAAGTGAAGTTAAATCAATCCGTTTGAAAAAATTTTTTACAAACGGTTTAAATGTATGTATTGCAAGAGTCGCTGAATCAATGCATCGTTAAACCCACCCATGTTTTGTTCGTGCATTGTTGTTAGGACTTAATTCTCATACATGCCTAGTTTAGCATGCCGTCTTTCGACCAATATCATCCATAATGCAAGTTTTTTTTTGGGTTTGATTGCGTAAATGTATAAATGTGTCCGTTAAACCCGCCACCACCCGACACCGCCAATTAGGAAGGTTTGTCACGTAAACAGAACATGCCATAGCGTTACTAGTACAACACCGGTGTGTTTGAGAGCAAATTTGACAACATTTACAATCTATATTATGGATTTACATGCCTACTTTTAAGTTTTTTTGTCTTTTCTCCGACTGCTATCGGATATCCATGTTATGAGACCCAAGTTATATTGTGAACTTTTGCAGAGCATTGCAGACCCTTCATGTTACCAGAATAGCCCAAGCAAGTGGATGACGGAGCTACCTTGTTTTAAAATCTCCCAAGTGACTTCTAATCCACAGAGTCGGGTGCAGGAATTTTCGACCTACCCTGCCACAGAGTCCTGATCCATCGCATGACCGTAACATTCAAATGGTTAGATCTCAGAGCTGGCATTTTGGCACTCATTATTGACCAGGCTTAGACCATCAACTTCACAACCTGGGATCGAACCTAGGGTCTAAATGTGCCAGCTCGACACGGACTTCTTGGCTTCCTGTCCTCCAGCCTACTGTAAAGTGCCTTATTCTTCCTCGCCTTTAAAATCTGTCGAAGGTGAATCAACTGTTGCGGTGCCTTTATGTTCTTCCACTGCTACTTAAGAGCAAAAGCCATTTGTAGACGTGGCGATGCGTGATTTGTGTGTCGCGATGTAGACGCACTCTCTGAGCCAGCGACGGGCCGTGCCGGGGAGGAGGAAGCAGTTCGACACGCTGCTCGCCGAGCACCGGGCGCAGTCGCGGGAGCGCGAGCGTGAGAAGGAGCTGCAGCAGGCGCTGCGGGACTCCGCCGCCCAGCACGCGCCCCACAGGGCGGCGCAGACGCCCGCCTCCACCCTGTCTCCCGCACGCGCCAAGCCCAGCACCATCACCAGGTAGCCACGCTTGCGGTGCCCCCCCCCCCCCCCACCAGCTTCGATGCTGGGTGCACGTGTCTAGGTCCTCGGGTAAGTACTCCTGTAGGTTTTTACGGTTGTGCTGTAATTCTGTCTTGGGGTTCTACCACTTGTCGATCGGCGTGTCTGAGGTTAGGACCACGTGCTGGGAGGAATTCGGTTCCTGAAGGAACTCCCAGCAATTGGAGTCGTATATCGGACATGCCAAAGAATGTTGAGAGGATTGTAGGGTAAAAGGTGTGGATAAAGACTCTTTGAGAGAGCAAAAATTGGGAAGGTCTTCGATCACACAGGAGCTCCCCTCGTTCAAGTCCTTTATTTTGCTGTCTGTAGTACAGACGGCTGGAGAAAGAGAAATCCTAGACGATGGAGGCAGCAGAGAATGCATCTGCCATTTGAGCGAAGGTTAGCCGAGGACTTTGACAGGATACCTTTGTTGCTGGAGAGTAGAATTTAGATGACATTGGAGCAGTAGGTTGGATACGAGTCCGTGGAGGATCTTGAGGACTGACATTGATCTTGCAGTTGACATGGGCATGGATTGAGAGCAACTGAAGGCATCGGAGGATTGGAGTGAATGGTTTTCTTTTTTATTAGGTGTAGGTGACGTCTGGCAGAATCGTTTTGGGTCCCCCTTGACTTTGGAAGAGGCATTTTGGGAGGTTAACAGGAGGAGCGTTGCAGTGGTCCATTCGAGATTATGTAATGACGATGAAATGAGTGTCTTGATAGCGGATGCAAAGAAATGGACCGTGCAGGTGATGTTATGCAAAGTGGGGAGCGATGGGAAGTGACCCAAGGCTCATTCTATGCCGACCCTTAAACTGTTCGGGCACACTTTTTTTTTTTTTCCGGCTTCTCGTTCGCACCTTGACGACGTCTGCATGACCCCCGCAGTCCTTTATTGAGCATACTGTCCACAAATTGCTACTTGGTTTACCTCCCATTGATATATAAATCTGCTTTGAGAAAATGCCCCATTCCACAGACACGGGCACTGCTCAAGGTCACCATTGACATTCTTATGGGTTTGAAAGAGGTGGGTGGGGGGGGAGTTGGAGAAATTACTGCAGGAGTCGTCTTTGATTTGTTGGCAGTGTTTGACACTAGGCTACGGTGCGCTATCGCAAACGCTGAACTTACAAGTTGAGTAATACGGTTTTTGGTTTAAAAATTATCTTGCTGACCTCAATTTGTGCATTGGGGAAAACATCTGAATGCAACAGATTGTTATTTTTGTGGTGTACCACCCAGAGCTTTGTCCTTGGCTCTACACGAATTCGGTGTTTATTTAGTACGACAACGTGAAAGATCGGAATGTGCCCAATTTTGTCAGACCTTGCAGAGCCAAGCAGGTTTGAGCCTGGATAGCACTTGCATTAGTAACCACCGTGCAAAAAAAGAACTGATGGTAGATGGTGTAGAGGGCATTGCAGCAAAATCAATTCTTCTGTACTCTGCCCCCTCCCCCACTTTCACCAACCTGCACTCTTGAAGTATGGTCAAGTATAACCCGCAAGACTTGGAGGGAGACCCTCCTGCAGCAGTGGATTGACAAATGGCCTGTACATGCAAATATTTGTCGCTATTCACATTTTCTGTATTTACTTGTTGGTGCCAACTCATTCTTGACCAATATCACGTGAATGTCTGCACAGAGATATTTAACATTTGAAATCTCGATGGCTTGTGCGAAATAAAACGATGCTTGACATCTTTTGGGATTGTTACTGTAGTTGTCAGGTATTAATGTTCATACTTGGGACCATTGCTGGCAATTTTTCCTGCCATCCTTGGATCCAAATACCTTGGAATCTGACTTAATTTTGGCATTCCTTTCTAGGCTCTTAGTAATATTGTTAGTTTAACTTGTATACATCATGTTGCCAGACTATCTTGCTTGCTTGCTCCAAACTTATTACATAAATGATAACTCCTTGCTATTTTTGTCTGGACTCGAAATTGTTATTTGTTCGGGCTTCCAAACATACCCGCACCTTCAATCGGTGCAAAATTCAAGCATGAAACTTCTTTGCTCTGAGATTTATGCTGGTTACCTGTTGAATGTTGAGTACTGGATATTCCAAATAAGTAGCTGCTCCACAATTTAATAGACCTTCGCATTTGTCTGCCTTGCAGCCAAACATCCTTGCACATGCTCTTAATAAACTGCAAGCAGGGTTAATTTTGTGAATGTAATTATTGACAAATATTTGTTATCTTTTTATTTTTGTCAATGGTGGCTGAGGTGGATTAAAATCATCAAGGATACTGACTACTGCTACCCACAAGGTCTAAGCCTGCCTGATTTATGACGAAGTTCGCTAGTCTGACCATGAAGACGCACGTTAAGAATAATTCGGTAATACTATTAGAATCTAAAGAGCACGAAGTAAGGTCGACCATTTACTACAATAATGAGCCAAGAATGTCCTGTGTCCCTCGCATGACGTCACGCCATGTCGGCCAGCCCCCCTCATTAATAATCATGAGCCGGTGACGTCACTCCACATCGAACAGCCCCCCACATTAATAATCATGAAGGTGACGTCTTCCAAATGGACCCCCCCCTCCATTAATAATAATTAGCGACTGACGTCACTCCACATGGGGGGGCGAGGCGCCTCCTCCCCCTTCCTCGGCGTCAACTTACAACCCTCACTACAAAGGCAGAACTCTCGCGTCACGTGATCTCCGTAACGCTATTGAGACACATAAGTAAAAAGGACGTCATGATGAACAAGGGATTATAACCTTTAAATGAACCAAGTCTGTCACCGCGGCCTTACAAATTGCACACGAATTGATGCAATGAATATCACGTCAGGGTCTGCTTTTTGCTTGCAAGTTTCAGATTTACTGAAATACGCCCGTCCTGGTAAAAGACTAGTAATACTATAATTGGCTATAGTGTCTATAAAAAGATTTACCGAGTTGACTGATTGGCTGGCCTGATAATGCACCATTGTAATGACCAAGTGTGTACAAAACCGTTGACTGCTTTAGTCGACTAGACCAAGATAATTAACGGATTCTTCTGCACGTTTGAGAATTGACAAACTCCACGTTGTCGGCTAGGCCAACTGACCTGAAATTAAAATTTCCGGCAAACAACATCAGCAATCGCAGGTGCCTCGTGCCACCATCAACACTGGAGCGGACTTTTGGTATAATGGGGCTGAAGTTCTAGAAGGGTCCGCCTGACCCATAATTCGGTGCATTTACGAACTCGGAAGTATTCAAATTCTCTGGTCAGTGACTCGTGTGAATTATGACTAAATGGGCATCTACCGAATGTTTATTGTGACGTTGTATTTATTGGTATAGTTTTTTCTACTTGTTAGATTTTGTGGAAACTTAATTCGCATGTCGTCTTTTATAAGCATTTTATACGCACTTGGTGATGTAATGACATGTGAAGTACGGAAACATATTAAATGTTTATTTTATTTTTGTCAGCCCCTGCAGGGTGATGGGTTGATTCGGTCACCACCTGGGATTTTAACTTGCAGCCTTTTCTGGCTTGTGAACCATGTGCTATAACCATTGCACCTCCTTCCCCCACACATACATGGACACATTTGAATTAATCTTGTAACACGAACTTGATGCACACTGCAGTGACCACTGGGAATCTTGATGACCGTCGGCTGCCATACGCTTGAATCGTTTGTCATGGTGAGCCTTCTTGTTAAGAGTAAGCCCAAAAGGTTTTGTTTTGCAGCAAAAGGCGCTGTTGTGCTTGCCATCGGTTTTCCCATCATGCTTTTGGTGTCACGTGACCTCGCCTAATACTGCTTATGTATTGCACGTGGCCAACTGGAGAATTGTGGCCGTTTTAGTTTAGCTGGAAGCGGCACACCGACAACTGTATTACCGGTGTTATCCTTGCGATGAATCCTCAACTACAACATTTTGGTATTGGTGCCATTCTTTTTATGGCACAAGGATTTCCATGCAGTGCTTCATAGATGCGTGTGTTTTGCCAATAGGGGGCGATAACTTTACACTCAAGTGATCTGTACTGTTAACAAGGGTGATCACCTCTACTCTGCACCACCTAAACGCTGCAACAAAGTCAACGGTGCAAAATGGGCAACCACTCGGTCAGACTCGTGATTTCGTTCGGTTGAACCTTTTCCCACCCGCAGGCATTCGAACAGCCCGTCTTGCCCGGGCCCCCCGGAGCCGGCTCCAAGCCCACCGGGGTTCTCGGTGGACATCGGCAACCGAGTGTGGAGCGACGGAGAAGAGGAAGGGCCCAATGCGGAGCCGCCCGAGAAACTGGACTGCCAGTACTCGGGCAACCACCCTCGCCCGCACGGGGTAACGGCGCGAAACCACTAAGCGCGCACGCATGCACCGGTCCAATATGGCCATCCGGTTGTTGTGACCCGCAGTACCGCTCGCATTGACATATATTTTTTTCTGTGCAGCCAGCATGTGTTACCAGTCGGTTGCTTGCGTTGAAAGCAATGCAAACCTTTTCATTGGTAGCACGTGGGCCATGTTTTATTCACGGTCACATCCACAGATGTTTACGGGTTCACAACACCCACATAATGTCGTAACGTCTGGAGACGTGACATGACGTCACGTGGCCCACCAGCACATGCCACCTATGATTGTGGCAGTAAATATTGTTGGAGACGCCTGTGCATCGCAAATGTTGCAGTCTTGAATCCCTCCCCACCCCCCCCCCCCCCCCATCATACACACACACACACACCACTGTTTTGTTACTGTGGTCGCGTTTTAATGGCCACACTCTTCAAGGTCCTCCATGAACTCGCCCCTGCCTGACGCTCCGCTCCCTCATCTCTACCCCTCCTGTATGAACTCTCCTACCTCTCTTCTCATCTTGCTTTATTCTTCTTTATGATTCCTGATAGCTCTCACTTCTCATCTCTCTCTATTCCCCTCCATGCATTGTCCACTCCAGCAACGATGGCTTTTTGTCGAAGCCCACAGTCAACCCTTTGCTCAGTGGGAGGTCGCTCTATCTCCTCTGCTGCCTCCATAATCTGGAACGCCATTCTTCCCAGGTATCTGTGCTGTCAACCAACTGCTTCTGGTCAAGTCCAAGCTCAAGACATTCCCTTTTTTTCCAATGAATGTCTGCTTCTCTCCGAATAATAAATATGGCCACCGTTTCCTTGCACTCTCATGAGATGTGGTCACGTTTGTACGCCATGTAAATCCATATTTCATGATATTGTATTGCTCTGTGCGGCAGCACTGCACGCTTGGGAGCTGCTGGATTCCGTGTCCGCATAGTGCCGCGTCATCTGGATTATTTCTCCTTGTGCCGCAGTACTGCACGTTCGGGAGCCGGAGGCTGGACAGCAGGTTTTACGCGTATGACCGGAGGTGGGATCGTTGCAGAGGTGCACTCACCTCCATGACGGAGAGGCTCCTCAACGCCCAGCTGTGGCGGTCAGTTCTCTCACTGCTGTCCCGTTTTGCACTTATTCACACACCCAATCGGACAATGGACAACTGTGTCAATGGCATGGGCCATCTAATGTACAGGCGGTTCGACAGCATTGGGGCCCAGGTGCTGTGCAATACAGAGGTGCGGTGGGTAGACGGAACGGAAGGTAGGTGGGGACACAAGCACTAGCGTTTGGCTAGAGACATTGGCAATACTTGCTTTTGGGCATAGGCAATGCAGATGTTTGTGGAGGGTAGCAGATTTTGTTTGTTTGTTTTAGACTTGTGAAGCAGCAGTGTCCAGTTCTGCAGTCGGGGTGGCTGTGATTTGATAGGCGCGTTGTGTAAACTGCCCATGAGACACCTTGGCCTGCGTCGCTGGCCATGCGCGCTGGCATTGCACGTCATCGGCAGTCGGGGGACCCGGGGGGAGAGTGAGACGGTGGTAGAACACGGGGTCCCATTTCATTCCTTGTGCGAGGACCCATGCCAACTACGCTACTGGACCGTGTGTCCTTGTGCTCTTTCTAATGGTCTCTTGTTATGCTCTTCGCATATTGTAATCATCTGTACGAGGTCACTTAAAATATTTTCTCGGAAACCACATAACCCTGGCGCTTCAAATCGGCTGCGGTGAAATATGCCTACCCAATCGCACTATACTACAGATCTGTGGTTTTGGGGCAAAATTGGCAATGAAACTCTTCCAAGAAGTCATTTTACTTTTCAAAAAACGAATTAAAGTTTATGTTGCAGAATTGGCACAATTAATGCTTGTTCATTAATCCGACGTTCGGCTGTGCGGCTGGCTTGCATGTATCTTGGTTGCATTCTGTTGCACATCATCGCGGGTTAAACTGCAACTTCATTGCTTCTGTTTCACAATACGGAAGAAATTTGAACCGTTGATCATATCCCATGTTGTGAGGTTTGACTTTGGTTTAAAAAAAAAAACATATTTGAAAAAAATGTGCTTTACCCCAAATCTATTGCGATTGTGCCATCGGTGTTATGTCATTCGATGAAGTATCTAATTCGGATCTCTCCTGGCGTGGCGACCGATCCCCTTTTTGTGAGAGAGCAGCCCACGAATGTGGAGGTTTGCAGCTACCTCTCGTTCCTTTTTTAAATAGGCTTATGCTTCACACAGTAGAGGGCACACTGTCCGCCTTCCCATTGTCGCATGAGCGTCAATAGATCTGTTTTAATAAATCTGCACCTTTTTAAATTTTGCCAAATTTAAGTGCAGAAACCTGTTTAATTATGCCTTTTCTTTCGTGCAGTCAGTGGTGACCCTGGGGCAGAGATCTGTCAACTTGCTACACTTGAGAACCCAATTTAATTGCAGGTGGCAGAAGCCTGGCATTGCACCCAGGCTCCCCCTGTAGTGCCAGCTCAGCACCCTGACCTCTGAGCCACTTAAGCCACCTCCTCTTGATTAATTCTTATTTACACGCGTTGATACACTCTTTGGTTCTTTCCGTAAAGTCACCGTAGGTAGAAAAAAATAATAGATCGTGAAGTGTCGATCGCAACAACCAAGCGACCGTCTTCAGGTAAAAGAGTCTCATTCTTTCACCTGAAGACGGTCGCTTGTTGCAATCAACGTCGTGATCTATTATTATTTTTCTACCTACGTGACTTTACCGAAAGAACCAAAGAGCATGGATTCCTGCAGTCACGAAAGCTTCAAATCAAGATTGATATTTACACCTCCAGTTTTTATTGGCAAGTTAGACGTGTGGATTTGCTCGTTTATCTTTGCATGGCTGCCTTGTGTTTTATGTAATAAGACCAAATAGTTAAAGCACTTGTAGATAATGTACCTAGGATTTGTGTCATGGTCTGTCTGCTCTAAGCTCTTGAGCCAGATGGCCACTTCCCCATCTTAATGTCTTCCTTTCTCCTTCCAGGAAGATCCCTCCGGCGGCGGAATGCACCGTCTCGTCCCCCCCTCCTCCGGCGCTGGGCTGCATGCTGCCCTCGGCGGGCTTCCCACAGCTCTCTTTCCCCCCCACGTACTTGCCGTCTGTCGCGGGCCACGCGCCCATGCTGCTCAGTCCACCTCCGGCCTTCCTGAGTCCCACCGAGCCCACGTTCGTCGGCGGACCCCCGTCAGTTTCCGGCGTGCCGTTCCCCGTCGGCGCGCACGGCGCCACCTTCGGGTTCCTCGACCCCGCGCTGGGCACCGGCCTCAAGCCGCCCGCCGCCCACGCGCTGGCGCCGCCGCACTCCATCCCGGCGGCTGGCGGCGGCGCTCTGACGGGCCCCACGTCCCGGCCGACGAAGCACCGGCTCGGGAAGTCCGCAAAGCTCAAGGATGGCGGCGGTGGCGGCGGCGTGACCGAGAAGAAAGCGCGACACTCGTCGCCGTCGTGCTCGCCTGCCGAATCGCCGCGCCAACAACACTGTGCGGGGGCCGTCGGGCCGGGGGGCGGCAGCTCGACGAGCCTCTCCCCGGCCTCGCCGCCCTTCACCGGCCAGGGAGGCGGTGGTCACAGCACCAGCAATGGTGGTGGTAAGCCCGAGACGGCGGGCAGGACCGGGGTAGACTCGATTCGGCAGATGAGCGTGGTTGTAAGCAGCATCGACTCCTCCGCGGACGTGGCAGGAGCAACGGCGCCGCCAGCGCTGTCGGCCGCGAGTCACCACCAGCCAGAGGACCTGAGGCGGCCTTCGCGGGTGGCCAGGCCGCCGCCGCCCACACCGCACCACCAGGCGGAGGAAAACCGGCGGCGCTCGTCCCAGCCCCCGCCGAGCTGCTACGGGGAGGACGGGAGAAGGACCGGGCAACCCCCGCAGCAGCGAGTGGAAGAGCGCAGGAGGACGACGGCTCACTCTCCACCGCCTGCGCCTCCGCCGGCCACCGCCACCACCGCGCAGCCTGCGGAAGGGAGGAAACGGAAAGCGCCCAGCAGCCCCAAGCCGAGCAAGGCTTGCAAGTCGTCGAGCCTGAACAGCGTGCACGGCAAGAGCCCGTCAATCTCGGGGATGCCCAACAATAGCATTGTCCAGCAGGTGCGTTCTTCTGCCACTCGCGTTGGCCGCCGCGTGCCGTTGTAGCGCTTCGAGGCAGTGCGACATGGCCCTTGACAACTTGGTTTTATATTGCGACTCAATTAGGGTAGTTGATCGAAAAATCGGTTTTCGAAGTCGTGGAATCTATAATCGAATCCGGTGTAAAAAAAAATTGTACCAATTTTTTTTTTGTCCATTTGGAACGCGCGAATGGCCAAGCCGCAAGTGGGTTCCAGTGCGATTTGTGTCAGCCACGCCACGGGCATCAAACGGGGGCACCCAGTTGCAGGTGTCATCAGTCAGTCTTTGGTGTGATCCAACACAGACAAGCGCACGGTGCTGAACTTTTATTGTTAGACCTTTTTGTTATGTGCGGCACACGAATATAGTCATGTTTAATATATTTTTTTCAAGAGATTCTCAAGAGTGCTAATAAACCAAAATTAACCAACCTAGACTCTGCTCCTCCACCTAAGACTGTGGAAAATAGCGGGACATGCTTCACACTTGGTCAACTAATTACAACTCGCCATTATTAGCTGAAATTTAATTTACATTGCGATTGCAATCAATTTCGTCATGACTGATGCAATTCCAATGGTAATTAACCCCAATTGTGATGTGCATCGCAGGAAACATTGCAATGGGGAGTTTTTTTGTGGAGATGCAATTTCTTGTATGTATGAACTTCTTTCGCACCGTACGTAGTCAACCGTTCTAGTCGTAGATGTGGGGGTGTAAGGACAACAAACTGAACACACACACCAGTTCTAAACAATTAGTTTTCAATCCTTAGATTTGAAAGTGTATAGCTCCCAGGTGGCTTCCTAATATTGGAAGGAAGAACCTTGACTTGGAGAGGCGAGTCGACAGCATTGGATGACTTCAGGGAGGGAATATGGGGAGGTATGTAGCGTCAAAGGAACTAATCGACGGAGGGTTGCGTGAGAGCCTTGGTTGCAGTGGAAAGCACGTGTGGGAGGGCGAGTTGAGCGAAGAGCGGTAGGAGGAGACGCGTACGTGGTGGATTGTGAAAACTATGAAGGTCATCCGTTAGTCGACTCTACACTGCATTGAAAGCTTGTGGGAGGGAATGGAGGATTTGGGTGATTGTGGTCTCGTTTTCCAGCTGTGGATTGAAATCCTGGTGAGGTGACAAGGGAAAACCTAATTGCAACAGGAAAAAATGTGTGCAGGCCAGAAAACAGTTGTTTTTTTTACTCGCAAATGTGTGCACTGTGTAAAAGTAAAAAAGCTACCAGCCTTAAGTATTATGAAAGGCCACCAGTTCCCGACGAACTGCATTGTGGTCATGTGGGCAAGGAGTTTTGCGGCAGTGTTTTGGATTTCTAGGTTTTTTTGGGGAGGCCGTAGAGGAAAGTTGCAATTGGTCAAGTCGACCCTGGGATAGAGAAGGCATAGATGGAGAGTCTGCGATGGAAGGAGGCAAGAAAGTGGCAGGTGTGGAAGCAGTTGCAGATATGGAAATGTCTGCAAAGTTGAATGAGAACTTGGGGATTAATGACGACTCCCAAGATTGCACTCAACTCTGCCAAGGCTTTGGTTCCGTTTTGGTGATGTTTAGCTGGAGAAATTGTCGATCCGAGGATGAAACCACATTAAGATGGGTATGCAATTGGACTGAGGTTGGTAATATTGGAGTCGAACGCAGCCCGGTAGGTTAGGACATGGAGAAATAGGAGGTAAGAGAGATGCTTTGTCATTGGCCACAGGTAGGAGAGCAGTCTAGAGTAACCTCGGTGCAAGTCCGATTGTGCTCGTTCATGTAGACCATGGCGGTAGAGGTGTGGGTAAAACTTGGAGATGATGACCCATTTTTTTGGCCTTTTTTGGAACGCATTTTCAGTTTTGTTGATTTTTTTTAAAAATTAGGGTGGAATTAACTTTCCCATTCCGATGACGTCCTTGTAAGTCATCAGTTTTTCTTCAAATTCCATTCCCATGACGTACCTGTAGTCCCTCCCACACTGGAGGGTGTGTGGCACAGTTTGGCGACCGCTATCCTAGAGTGCGGTCGTGACGCTACAGTTCTGCGGTGAGTAAAATTTCCTTTAAAAAATGGCATGGTCATGCCTCTCCTAAATAACATTTACGCGGAAACCGCTTGCGTGTTCCGAGATTCGGCAGTGAACGGGATCCACCCTGCAACTTGCAGATGTCTCGGAACGGTTAAACGATTGATGGCATTAGTTTTGAAGACCAGAGGAGCTGTAACCCAGAAGACGAGATGGAGACATTGGACTAATCTGGTAGTGTATAGTACTTGATTGAATCGGCAGTATGCGGTTGGAGTTTGGTGGGAAGAGGATCAAGGATGACATTACTCTCGGCTTGGCTTGGAGATGACGCTTGTGCTTGTCATTTGCGGTGACTGCTGGTAGAAATGTCACGGCGATTGTGATGAGGTGGTAGCACGGGTGTCCGGAGAAACGAATGAGATGTGAACATCGGGAAAGGTTATTTTTGGTTTTCTAAATTCTGCAGCAATGGATTGTTTTGTGAGTTTTCACTTCAAACTAACTTTAAGCGTGCGTTCAAATTGGCTTAAGATTCAAATGATCTTATGAACTAGGCTATTGTGAATACAATATATCAATGAACTTTAATCATCCTGTCATTGTAATGAAACCATCCCAGAGCGCAGATCCCATTTGGCAGCTGTCTCTGTGTAGCACGAGGTGACTTAACACCGAGCTCGGCGAGGGCATTAGTTTGCCAGTAGGGGGGGGGGGGGTGATGATTGCTATGTGAGTAAGTTGTGGCTTTTTCAAAGAAAATATCTTGATTGAACCTGAGATTTACATTGTCCTAATTATATGGGGAAACTGGAGGAAACTCGTGAAAGAACAGGGGGAGAATGCACCAACTCAATACAAAGGCGCCCGACTTGGGAATCGATCCCAGGTTCTCACTTGTGCCCTGCCGCCCCCAACTCGAGCCACCTCCAAAGGTTGATGTGACAAAGCATGCTTGTTGCTACCTCCAATTTTCAATGGTTAGGCATGTGAAATCATTAATCCATTGGTCGATTTTATTAGCAAGTCTCATGATTTGTCTGACTCCTGCCTCTAATGACCGATTATTTCAATTCATGTATGTTGATTTTTAATTGGTTCATTTGACTCCTCCGGCCACTAGAGGCCATGCTACATTCGCCACTGGCAAAAATATATTTCATTTTTTAATCAAATTTATGGCAAGTTATCTCCATTTTGTGACCCAAGTTGAATCGCTGTAAACCTCCTAGTCAGCACGACCTAACATCTGGAAGTTTGTCCTAGTGTGTGGATTCAGCCTTCCATGCTTTCCTGGGGTCGATAAATCCGAGTGCCACTTTGTGAAAGGTCATTAGTTTTTTTTTGCTTTTGAAAACTTCCCCCATAATATGAATGTGGAATTTCCACATTTTGCCTCTGAGCTTTAGAACGATCAGCACCACTCCACACTGCCTCCTAAATTTTATTGGGAAGCCACCGACTGCACTAACTCGCAGTTTACGTTGAACAGGTTTTGAGTTGTGAATTGACCTTTCGGCAGTCGTGCGTGCAAACACACGACCTATGACCCCGTCCCCTGCAATGCTCCCGATCGGAAGCCGAGGAGGCTTGGCGCCTGGATAAGTGCACGTGCATCGGTGACCAATCTTACTCGCCAGGCAGTCGTAGGTGGCTCTGGGCTCTGCCACGTGGTATCCAGCAGAGGTCCCTGCAGCACAATACATTGTACTATACGTCTCTGCATCCACACATGCTCCTCTGCCCTTTTACCTACCCGCACAGACCAGCATGGTAGTCAAATTAGCTCCCATTACCCAGAGTGGATTGACAGGGGTTGTACTGTACATGTACGCGCGAGGGGAAATGGGTATGCATAGGCATACTTTATTTGGGTTTGCAAAGTGGTCTCAAGACTTAAGGGAATTTTAAGGCATCCCACAATGGAAAGTGGATTTTTTTTTTAGTTGGTGTCCACATAACAACGTTTGGGTTTATTTTGTATGTAGAGAGAGGCAGTCGTGGTCAAATGTAGTAGCCTCCTTTTAGAGAGGTGATGTAATCCCGTTTTCCATTTTCAATGCGACCTCTAATCATTTCGTACACACGCGATATCGATGCTTGTTACCGATATTAATCGGTGAGTAAATCTAAAGACATCTCTAATCCAAACGTAAGATACATTGTATTCATGAATCAATACAATTTTATTTTTATATAAAAGAAAAGTTAACTGAACGCCATGCATTGGCCTCCAAAATAGTGCTGGCAGATATGTGTGTGTGTGTTCCGTGGCCTCGAAACCTAATTAATATGTATTACTCGCCAAGAAAATGTGGTGGAATATTGGTGCAGTGATGTGAATCGCTGCACTATGAACCTGGTGATCTGAGTGATTCCTGACCACGGATGTCATTGGTTGCACGGCAGATGACATCTAAACTCATCCTGTATTCCACTACTCCCCCTTTCCCCAAACCACAATATCCAGCATGGTGACATATTGTCAAACAACCCCCACGTCAAGTGGGAAATGGATGCAAATTCAGAGGAAAGATACTTTGAAACCATCTTTCAGGCCAATTACAGCACCTTTTGATTTCAACCCACTGAAATTTGTGGGAGTGACATTCCAATCGCATAACTGGAATGTCATAAATATCCACTTAATTGTAACTTAAAAGCCTGTTTAATCATTGATGTTTCAGAGGGCACCCCGAGTAATTGTCTATACGGGCTGTTGAATATTTGGATTGCGTCTTTTTCTTTATTTCTGGTCTCTTTTTTTAAAGAGGTCCGTTGGCACAGATCGCAGCACTGAGCCTGTGTTTGAATCTGGATGTCGAAATGAATGATTTTTTTTTTACATTCTGAAGTGTAGCAGTCGTCTCAGCCCAGTCGCCAATGACTGCACGAAATACCTACTAAATTTAAAATTGGTTTTAACTTTATTTGCCCAAATTCCAGCTTTGACCATTAAAACTATTGGTTTAACTTGCCCATGGTATGCTTTTGTTGTAGCAGAGCAATGTGGAAAAGTGCTGCCCCCTAGCGTGGCTGGTGAAGGTCACTTGAGGGCATCCTTTAAAAGTAGTTGTGTGATATCTGCTTCCACGAGCTGCTCGCTTAATGCACAGGGCTGCGCGAGAGTTCCAAAACACCAATGACGTCTCCTGACGCGATCCTGATGGCACAATCGGGATGATAAAATACAAACGCCAGTTTTGTGCACAGTTTCATAGACTTTTAATTGGCTTGTTCTGAAAAAAGATCTACTGATAATGCTCTTTATAGAATGATTTTTAACTGCCGGGGTACATCTACAGAGTGGCAACATTTTTCAGTGGTTGCCGTTTGGTTCTCCTACAGTGGCAAACAAACTTTGCATGTTTGTTTTTTAAATACAATATGCTAAAGTGTGCTTGATATGGCATTCAATCTTGGGTGGGGGAGGGGGTAAATTACGCCTTCTGTAAGGCAGTCACCTGGCACATGTTGACGTTTGTCATGCCACCTTGCCATTGTTGGTAATCTCTCGCCTACGTTTTGGACATTGTTTATCAGGCCAAGGTCCATCGGTGAAGGGTACCGTGTGCCGGTTGGTCGTGTCACCGTGGAGGCCAGCGGCATTCGCCTGGGGGAGCGGCGGAGGGGCGCCTTCACATCATCCCGCCACCCCATCGGTGCCAGACAGGCGCTGCTGCCGACCCCCCTCCCCCCCCCCCCCCCCCCCCCTAACATCCTGGATTCAAATCGGACGGTACGAGAGAGACGGTGCCAGAAAGCCCGGCCGGCTAGCCCCCTCGGCCGGCCGTGCCACCGGCCAACTCGCCGCCTTCAGGGCATCCAAGCGGGGGGGGAGACTCTGGTCTCGGGCTCGTCAGGGGCTACAAACCAAACGTGTGAGACGCCTCCCACCCGAGCACTTTTGCTGTAAGAGGAAGGACTCGGAGGGGGGGGGGGGAGTGTCCGTGAACAATAAAGCAACAGTTCAGGAAGTGTTCCACTGGTTATGTGTCAATATCCGCTCTATGCAGATTCTGGTGAGACCGGTCCGACCCAAAACCGTAAGGGTGTCATGGGCTGGCCTCGAGGAGGGGATTGGTTTGGTGACGGCACGAAGGACTGATGGCGTCGCCGGGCGCGTGCGACGCTGTGCGGTTACGCCGTGATGCAGGATTGCGACGAAGATGGTGCAAGGGGGAGGAGGTTGCGCTACCGGTCGGTGGTATGCGTATGCAGTAAAGTCAAGCGAGGATAAGTAATGAAATCATAAAGGGTTGCTAACACAGCTGCCTCTAAAGTCTCAATGTGGAACAAATCATAGCCGTTAATGGTGCTGGCTGTTAGTACTGTTAGTGTCTCAACAGATTAGGTTTTTTTTTTTACAATAGATGCATTATTTTTGCATCCCTTAAATTTGAATTTAAATAATTTAATGGCAAGTGACCATTTTAAACCCTAATTTATACGCAATTGTGTTTGTCAAACGAAACTTAAGTACAGGGTTAGAAACATGAACTGCACTGCACAGTGTAATCATTTGTAATTAAATTTTTCCCACTTTAAATGTTGCTGAAATTTACAAATTAAGCAAAGTCCCCAAGTTGTAAAGACAATGAAATAAATACCTTCTCACGCTGAAATACAACAATGCCATTATTTATAACTTTCTAAAAACATTAACTACCTTTTTTAGAACAGCCCTTTTTTGATAAGTAAACATTTTGACGACTCCAAAACCCTGACGTTTTCAGTTTGGCGTTTGCAATAGGGGGTGGGAGGCAATGATGTTGGCGGACCCAGTGTCCGATTTTTTTTTGTGTGTGGTGGAGGCAACGTGGTGTTGGCAACTCTGAATGATACAGAGCGTTGGGTGTTTTTTTTTTCACTGTAGCTCTGTCCCGACCCACAAGACCTTGTTTTCCCGTAATCCCGAGCGACACTCTTGAGCTGAACGCAATCGCTTGTGGTGCTGAGGATGCTCTGTCACAAGTAAGAACAATAACGTGGACTGCTTTTGCTTACTGCTGGACCTAGTGTTTGATTTTTTTTGTTATGGGGGAAGGGAGAATAATTTAAAATCAGGACAAAACAACACACCCCTTTTTTCTAAGTTTCTACTTGGTAGAAACTCCTTCGGGGTTTTGTTACATTTTTCAAGAGAACACTAAGTACATATCTGCCAGAACACCAATGCCAAACTGTGACATCACTTTGTAGTGTTTATG
The DNA here is from genome assembly GCF_964198595.1 of Lampetra fluviatilis. Classification (NCBI taxonomy): domain Eukaryota; kingdom Metazoa; phylum Chordata; class Hyperoartia; order Petromyzontiformes; family Petromyzontidae; genus Lampetra; species Lampetra fluviatilis. The sequence goes on along the minus strand of NC_136285.1, from coordinate 12,198,221 downwards.
CTTTCATCAATCGAGCCTTAGCGTCACCTGGGATTGTGTCCAAAAAAAAGAAAATGACCTTCCACAAGTCACCGTTTAAACACTTACTCCGAGGTGGAAAATCGTCTGCCACAGGTGCACTTTTTTATTTTGAGTAGAGCAGCAGGTGACCATGGATTAATTTTTAAGTGCCATATAGGATTCCTCTTAAATCGCTGGTTAGCATCGCCGTCCAGTCCCAAATTTGCACAGGTTTAACAGCAGCAACACTTTGTTTATCACTACAAGAATAGACTACCGTGAGTGGTGTTTTTTTTTGACTGCGCTCCATTAACTTCTCTCATTCGCATGCACTCTACTCTGCCCTTAGTCACCGGACCCAGACACTCCCGATGTTGATGATGCCCGTTTAATCTGTCACTCCTGAGCTCGAATCATTTTAGTCCCACCCACTTGCCCGGTCACAATGTGGTGGTATTCCACCATCTACGCACCTCCGTTCTCCTGGAAGTCCTATGCACCTTTTGAAAACTGTGACGCCCATGATTTATACACATGCAAGGTGTTGATGGTGGTTATCAACTTCATGTATTTTTGTTTCTGTGATTTTTTTTAAGTGCACTTTTTCTAGAGATGCCATTGACTAACCAAAACCCAGAGCTGGCCAATTGCCACTGATAGAGAACATGACACAGTCAAAATAGGGCAGCTACCTACCCCATTCAAGTTGCAAACGCCACCCATAAACGACAAAGTTGTGTCTGGCAAAACGTGGATCAGAAGGTGACACTTTTTTTTGCTTGGGTTTTTCATTTCTCCGCCCTCTCGACTGGATTACAAATGGAGCAGGCATGCTGTGCAACTGCTTAAATAAACAAAAAACTAAAAAACAAAGTATTCGTTTAAAACATTTTATTTTTTGCTGAATACATTAGGAATACATTTCTTTCATCGTATGATGTAAATGTTTATAATTTAAGTGCACACGTTTGCGCAAACAGTGTAAAGAAAAAATATTTTTAAATGTATTTTTGCACAGAGGGTTAACGTCATGATTTTTAGAATTCAAACCATGAAGAATCCTTTGATATGCTTTTTTTCCTCTCTCCTTGTATTTTTTATTATTATTTATTATCGGATTATTTTTTTTGAAAAGCGAGATTATACAGTGGAAAGTTTACACCACTGGATGTATAGGAGGAGTTGTACTGCGCCTATCCCATCCATGGATCTGGAAACTGCCGCTCGCGTGGGCTCGGTGACGTGTGCTCGCTCGCCGCTAGGCTCAGCGCAGACACCAGCCATGGACTCAAAAAATAAAACAACGGTCCCTTAACTCAGCCATACATGGGTATATAGAATATACCTTGTCTGTTTTGTAATATAAATTAAAATTTAGGAAACTACCTTTTTATGTGTACATATAGCTGCATTTGAATTTGTAGAGAAACTAAATTTTGCCTACTTATAAGCACTATTTTAGCATTATCAGTTCTGTGCAAGTTTATGCCTTATTTAAATCATTGTGGCAGCGACCCATGACAACATGTACATACATATTAAAAAATTTGGGACTCTGCGGATACTGTACGTAAAGTGGAACATCCAAGCGGCAAATGCTTAAATAATTTTCAATGCTGACACTTTGACTTTTTTCGTAGTGCATGCTTTTTTTTTTGTCAAATGCAGAACAATGGGAATTTTTGGGGGGGAGGAGGGGAGGGATCTATTATTTTCCATTCGGTAAATCTGTACAAAAATTGGTGCGATTTTGTTATGCGCCACCTTCGCTCGTTACAGAGTCGGGTGTCCAAGATTGATAATCTCATTGTGATATTTTCAAAAAAAACGGACGACGGATTAGGGGGGTGCTCATGGGTTTTTCACAATCTGTGTTGTATACTGTAATGCTTTTTTGGAACGGACGAACAAACTGGCTATATTCCTTAATGTCATGGGTCATACTATTGACTGAAAATACAATTTTGAGCTGTGAGATGTACAATTTAATGTTTTTGTAATGACCTTCTGCAAATAAAATTTATATGCCTATTTATAACTGACGCTGTTTTTGTCTCGTGCATTGGCACCATGCGTTTATACACCGGCGTTTATTTACAGGTGTCTCTACATCACCCACATGTTTTGAAATACTTTTTTTTTTAACTCTGATTTTGGGGAAGGTGGGGAAGAAATGCCATCCAAGTATCAATCATGGGGGTTTGTTCGCTATACTTCACCATGCTAATCGGTGCACGGTGGGGACGGGATGAGGATGACGGGTCGAGAGAGATTTCTCGCCTCTCCTTGGCTTTGGCCAGGATTTGAACCGATTGTGAGGTCAATAGCCCAGTGCACGAACCACTACACCACCCCTTCACCCCATGCGTTTTTTGTTTTAAACATTTTACTCGCCTATTGCTTTTTCTTATTCAGACGTGAGCTGTGTAACTAAGTTGCATTGGTTGATTTTACGATTTTCACGTTACATTCTTTGACCTGCCCCCAAATTATTAAAGTTGATTATTTGTTTCACCTTCAGGCATTTGGTATGAGTTTGCATCTTTTAAAAAGTTGCAATGAAAAATAAGACTTTCACTTTCCAACTCTTTCATGATACTCCCATGTTATAAATAATGGGGGGGGGGGGGGGGGTTCGGATAAAATTAGTACCATTTTGTAAAATAAAGATTTTAGATTTTTTATCAACTACCAAATTTCTGATCTTAAATTAAAGTAAATATTTCCTCATGAGCTATCATTTTACCAAACCTTTTTTTCTTTCCGAGTACTAGAAGTGCAACTTTTAGTTTCTGCACATCTTTTAGGACTACATTTTCACGTCACTTTCACCACAGTTTATTGGCAACTGTTCATAATTACTTTGACTTTTAGATTTAAAATAATACCAATTGGAATGTCTTTTTTATGTTGTTTTTGAAAGTACTTTTTCTAACCGATGCAACATTTTCTTTCAATCAAATCTCAAACAATCGAAATTCCCAAACCATTTTAATGTAAATTACGTACCTAGAATTGTTGTTTAAAAAAACTATCATCCACCCACTTTAAAATAAAAGAATGGAATTCGTCCGAGAGGGAGGATTGCTCTCCTGTGAGATGATGGATCCATGTGATCGATGTTGCAGGTGCCTTGTGAATTTGTGCATCGTGGGAGCATGGCAGGTGGCAATTTGTTTCCATAACTTCATCCAGCAGTGGAATTAACTACCGCTGATTATGCCTTTTTTTTTGTATAAAATGCGTCCTTAAGATGAAACTGTCGCGTCTGCATTCATCCGCTTGCCAAAAACGTCTTGGTTTGTTCATCGAAGGTTGGTGTGTAATGTTTCTTCACCGTTTGCTGTAATCCATCTCGGGTGTAATCTAACCTTGTACTGGATTACTTACATTATTTACTTCGTTTGAAGGTGCAAATGTGGCTCCAATATCACATTTTTACCCAACCGACACTTTTTATCGAAGCGTGTTTGTGTTGCATACTTTTCCACGCGCGTGTGGTTTAATGCAGACTTTTTGATGCTTTGCGTAGTAGGTGTCTTTTTTGTTGTTTGAACATCTTAACACCTCCTGTAATGGGAAAAAAAAGCAATTTTTTTGTATCATTTGATAACAAGTCCCATAAATAAACCCGTAGCCTCGCTTTGCCACCACGAGGTGGCGTGCGCGTATCGCCGAGTCCCACGGGCAAATCCATTCGGACAACGGCCAGGGGGGTGGGAGGTAAGAGGAGTTTGCGAGCCAACGAGGCGCGTCCATTGCTCTAGGAGGTGAACGGTCACCATCCAGAATGCTAACAATTGAAATTCACTCGCTGCATGAGAGCCCCACCGCGCTGCGCGGCACGCGGGGGAGTTGTTTGGCCATACTTCACCACGCTGGTGAAGGTGGGCGACTGTTGTCGTTCGAGCGAAGAAATACCGGGCCAGTAATACCCCGATTTACATCTTCCCTCCCTCCTCCCCATTTGTACGTTGTTTCGCAAATACGTCGTCGCTTTATGATGAACGCGGCTACCGGGTTTGCGTCGCCTCAACACCCCACACACTCCCATCGCTGACGACATCGTCCTCCTCTCTCGTTATCCGACGCCTACTGCCCTACACTTTGGGTCTTTTTGTAAAGTCACGTAGATCGAAAAATATATATATTTTTTTAATCACGACGTTTCGATCGCAACACAAGCAAATATCATTTTTTTCACGTGAAAACAATTGCTTGTGTTGCGATCGAAACATAGTGATTTTTTTATTATTATTGTTCTATCTACGTGACTTTATACTTCCAGCGCGGCCTGGCTCCGCCCTGGCCGCGCCTCCCTTCTCGAACCCACGAGCAGGTTCCAGGGGCCTCCAGAGAGGGGCCCTCCATGACCCTTGTCCCAGTTCCTCCGCCCTGCCGACACACCCGCTCACATGCTCACCGGCGTGTGCACTGTCTTCTAGATTTGAAGTTTTCGTGACTGCAAGGATTCATACTCTTTGTTTTTTTCGGTAAAGTCACGTAGGTAAAACAAATTTAAATAAATTAAATCACGACGTTTCGGGCGCAACACAAGCATCCTTCTTCAGGTGGGGACAACTTAGCGAAAGCACACCGCTTCAGTGTGTCACTTTGTGTACACTGTCTGTCCACCACCGTTGCCGCTGCTGGTCGCTAGCCGGCGCTATAACACTACATCAGTTTGATTTTATGACCGTTGAAATTACTCGGAGGAAACGACAGATGTGGTCCTGGTTCTATTTTCTATCCTTGTGTGTGATGGCACGATGTTTGGGAGCTACATGCCAAAGCCGAGGTCCGTTTACCACGCCGAGAGGGCTTCAGAAGAAAATCTGAATCTGTATTTATACTGTAAGAATCCGATTAACTTTAAAGCTCTTTATTCACAGATGTCCAGTAGTTCGTGTAGTTCCGCTGCTGAAAAGTTGAAAGGAGCGCAAATTAACATCAGTAATTACAACTAGCATCATCAGGCGGACAGCCTACTGGCTAAATATCCAGATTGTAAATGTAGTGGATTTGCTCTCCAACACACCGGTGTGCTGTACTCGTAACGAATTGGCACGTTCTGTTTCCGTGACAAACCTTCCTAATTGGCTGTGTCGGGTGGTGGTGGGTTTAACGACACGTTTATATTTACCCGATCTAACCCCCCAAAAAAACTCTTATGGATGATATTGGTCGCGAAAGCCTACGTATTATACAGTGGTTTACTTTGGTGGTGCAGGTGGTAGTTCTGGTACTTGACGTTCGGCTACTGATTGTACTGCTGGTGGATGGATGGCTGCTGCTGCTCGTGCGTGAATGTGTGCTGCTGGTGAGTGGATGGGTGCTGCTGGTGGTGATGATGGGTTTATGGGTGCTTGTGGTAGTGGGTGGATGGGTGCTGCTGATGGTGGTGATGATGGGTGGATGGGTGCTTCTGCTGGTGGTGGTAAGTGGATGGGTACTGCTGATGGTGATGGATGGATGGGTGCTTCTGGTGGTGGTGAGTGGATGGGTGCTCCTGCTGCTGGTGGATGGCTGCTGCTGCAGGTGAGTGGATGGGTGCTTCTGGTGGTGGTGAGTGGATGGGTACTGTTGCTGCTGGTGGATGGGTGCTGCTGCAGGTGAGTGGATGGGTGCTGCTGGTGGTGATGGGTGGGTGGATGCTGCTGGTGGCGGGTGGATGGGTGCTAATAGCTGTGTAATGTGGAAGTAAGGGGATGGCGCATACATGAAGCTGCTGCCCTTTCTGGGTTCGTCAAGATGTGGCCATGGCAACTCTGCACAAAGGGCCGTTGTGCGGGGGCATCTCTGTGAATAATTCCCTCCCATTGTTCGACCCGCGGTGTCCGAGGCGCAAGTGCTTGCATAGCTCCGCACTGCCTCCCTTCCCCATCCCACATTCCCACTCCCACAGACACTGGCTCATGTCAGCCCATCAGCTCGCACGTGCCACCGACAAAGCTGCCACCAAAACTTCCCGGTTCCGCCGGGACAGCCCCAGCGGTTTCAGAAAGGCTGCCCACTCCGTAGCCCAGTGTCTTCGCTGAAGTAGTTTTTTTTTTGTTAAAGTTCAAGATTTTGTCCCCGGTTTTAAAATGTTCTGGCCATCATGGTTCGCGGACAAAGGGCGCATAGACCCGACCCATAGACAGGGCCTGAAGCTGTGGTTCTTAACCTGGGGTGCGAGATGCCCTTCCTGGGAGTACGAGACATGGCAAGATTTTTGTTCGAAGGTAAATCATCGAAACACATTAATCACGTCAACGTAAATATAACTACTTTGTTTTTCTTCAAACCTATGCATTTATACAGCTAATCTGGCTGTGACGGTCCCACCTGATGACGGAGACTTGTGTTGCCTCCGAAACGTCGTGATTTTTGTTTTTATTTTATTTTACTTTCTACGTGACTTTACCGAAAAAACCTAAGAAGATGATTCCTTGCAGTCACGAAAGCTTCAAATCTAGAATTTATGCATTTATTCTTCAAACCTATGCATTTATTCACATTATACATTTTATTTTTACGATTGAGAACCAAAGGGGTGCAAGGCTGCAGTAAAGGTTAAGAACCACTGACCTAACGGGGGAGTAGGTGAGGCTGACGTTAGAAAATAGCCAGGATTTTAAGGTCGCTCCACGTGTGCTCGGTGCTAGTGGTTGTGTGGGCGTGGCTATGAAAAGTAGGCGGGGCTGATTCGGGGAGAGGCGGTCAGGTCACGTGCGTCCTTAGTTGAACCGTGCACAAATGTGGTTTGCTCGCGAGCCAAGCAGTGGATGATCGAGAATTTTCAGTCGTCCGCTCATTTGCTGGCTGAGGTCGACTCAGCCTATCATCTCTCCGCGGTTGGCAAAGACGAACAACGCTGCTCTGTGGGACCTCAACAGAGATGAATCGCATGGGTACACTGGCCCCCGTCATAGGAATGTGGATTGGCACAATCCCACGACGAATTGGTGGTGGCGGCTCACCGCCACCAATACCAAGTTGCCTTCAAACAATATGCAATATATATGTAATTAAAAGTCTAAAATAATGCGGCACAGTTCTTCAATCAATAGTTCAGTACATTTTGTTGCCGTTTTAAAACGATTCTCTTCGAAATCCAACACATAGAATCAGTTCAAATATAATTTAATTCAATTAGTAACAAATAAAGTCGATACATTATACACGTGGGGTCATGGGATTCAGCCGCAATGAGGGCGGCGGGTGTGCAGGGTCGGGGGTAGGGGGAAGGAGCTCTGATGGGCCCGTGCACCACCCCCCCCCCCCCCCCCAGGTGAATCTTAATCGATCTTCAACAAATGTAACCCCCAGTCATTAATATCAAGCTCGCGGCGTCGTTCCACGGAGTTCGCTTTCAGCCTGGCGCTCCCGACGTCAAAATGACCACGATCGCAATCATCCGTCGGCCAAGTAATTCGCCTCCGTCCCGGCAGAGGAGAGGGTGGCGACTAAAGCCAAAACGCCAGACGGATTGCGACCCATTCATCCGGCACATGTGCAGATATACAAGCAATACCCACGTGCACGCAAAAAGACATGCACCCCCCCCCCAAATGTAACTTAAAACACTAATGGGGCAAGTGCTGTTTTGCGAGCACGTCACGCGGAGGGGCTGGGTGACCGACACCACGCCCGGCCGCCTTTGTCTCGCCAGTGGTGATTTGTACACAATGCACCATGTACTCATTTAAGGCCGAAACGACCTAGGAGAGGCCCGGGATCGGTTCAAATATCCGCCACTGTTACTGCTCGTGAGTGGGCATCGAACGTGGGTCGCCGGTTTTGTCGCACACCGACACCGACACACACCACACACACGCACGCGTCTGCGTGTCCACAGGTGTGTTTTTGTGTGTAGGACACACAGCCGTGTGGCCCAGTCGTGCACAGATTGGGGAACCCGCAAGACCGGCCAGGTGAGCCATCTCGATACGGGTCCCGGCGTCATCGCGCGGGACGGATCCGACTCTTACGCGCTCAAACTCTGGGTGAGATTTTACGGCGATTGTGGGAAGTGCCTCGGGACCGCAGAGTGTCCGCACACTCCTCCGTGTTCGACTCCGGGCTGTGGTGTGATCGGTGACGTGTGCAGGTGAAGGTGACGCGAGCAGGTGGATTGTAGAATTATCGCTGCAAAGCGCAGCCGCTGAGAAGGGAGATTGAAAAACAAACGGTGTGGGACGGCATGGAACTGTATAGGAGAAGCAAAGGTGGCATAGCTTCGTGCATACAACGCCTGGAGACCCTGCATCTGGAGCCTGGAGCCAGGACCCTGAACCTGGAGCCAGGACCCTGAACCCTGAACCTGGAGTCAGGGCCTGAACCTGGAGCCAGGACCCTGAACCTGGAGCCAGGACCCTGAACCTTGACCCTGAACCTGGAGCCAGGACCCTGAATCTTGACCCTGAACCTGGAGCCAGGACCCTGAATCTTGACTCTGAACCTGGAGCCAGGACCATGAACCTTGACCCTGGACCTAGAGCCAGGACCCTGAACCTTGACCCTGGACCTAGAGCCAGGACCCTGAACCCTGAACCTGGAGCCAGGACCCTGAACCCTGAACCTGGAGCCAGGACCCTGAACCTGGAGCCTGAACCTGGAGCCAGGACCCTGAACCTTGACCCTGAACCTGGAGCCTGGCTGGACCCTGCACCTGTATCCTGGGCCGTATACTTGGACTCTAGAGACCCTGCACCTGGAGCCTGCAGACCGAGCACCCGGAGCCGTCTCGGCGTGAGTTTCCGCCTCCCTGCGGCTGTCTTGTGTGGGATTCACGGTGAGTGGCGGCTTTGCGGCCGGGGTGTGATTGAGTGGGAGAGTCGGGTAGGAGGTGTTCAACTCGGTGTGGACTCGGAAAGACTTTAACCCCTTTTACTCACAGCCCAAAAGATGCGCTCTATGTATCCGCTGGAAAGCTCATTGAGTTTCAAGCTATACGTGATGCCAGTTTACGCCCAGTGAACTGCAAGTGGAGGTGTTACTGGGTATATGTTTACGTATGAGAAAGGCCTATGTATAGTAAAACGTAATACAATCGCACTAGAATACAATGGCACAAAAATCTGGATTTAATAAGTATACGTGCAAAAGCACCATCAGACAAACGTACATCCACATACATTGTGGTTCTTATCCAGTACTGGATAAGGGCCTCCCCGCTATGTGTGTTGAACTTCTTTCGCACCGTACGTAACCATGCTTCACCACGCTGATCCGTTCGGGTTGGCGAAGGCGGGGAGCATAGACGTATAATGATTTTGCCAAACCGCCCTTCGCTGCCCATCACAGTCCAAGCAGCCTATAACACCTGTCACCTACATGGTGGTCGTCCATCCAAGCAATAAGCAGGCTCAAAAATCCTGCTTAGCTCATGAGATCTGATGAGATGGGTTGATACGGTCGTATGGCGTTCCTCCGGCTGTGTACGTGATGATTCACGTTGCCTGGTAGCGTCACATCACCAGTGCCTATTTCCTGATTGTCGGGATTTGTCTCTGCTGATGTCCCAGGGACGCGAGCGGTCTCCTCGGCAGCAGCCTCGCTAATGAAATCCCCGCACACAGAGGGGGAGTGGTTGGTTCACGTCGCGAGTGAATCATTTATTTACCAAGAATAGGTTTAGCCTTTTCTTGCAATAAAACAGGTGTTAAGATGTTCAAACATCAAATAGAGACCTCTTGCGAGGCAGCAAGTCTGCATTAATGGCACGTACTCGAGGCAAAACGTGCAAACAAACGTGTTCTGAAATCTTGACTTAAAACTTTCGTGACTGCAGGAATTCATATTCTTTAGGTCTTTCGGTAAAGCCACGTAGATAGGTTCAATGAAATAACAAAAAACTACGACGTTTCGATCGCAACACAAGCGGTCGTCATCAGGATAATGATAATCAGGATGACGACCGCTGGTGTTGCGATCGAAACGTCGTAGTTTTTTGTTCTCTTTGTTGTTTCGTTGAACCTATCTACGTGACTTTACCGAAAGACCCAAAGAACACGCTCCGATTGTCATAGATGGCATCGTCTTGTAAACTGATTGGCTTACACCAGCGACAGACTTCTTGATTGTCTCGTCTCAACAGCGTCAGACCAGAGCACATCTATGGAATACCTTTTCTTATTACTTATTTATAACCAGACGAGGGGAGCAGTGGACGGACTCGGATGACCAAAGCCAGGGTTGATTTATTTCCACAGTCAGGCGACACGGGCGGGGACTCTCAAGTCAGACAGATGATGATAACAATATAAATAATGATTATTTAGATTTTGAAAGGCGCCCTTTAAAGGCGACGTTCGCAGTGAAATCCGCAGCACATCGCCCTGTGCTTAATGTGCGTGTTGTGGATATTTGGGCGGCGAACAGACACGTGGTGGCGAATCATTGCCACGGAAGCGAGGGAACACATGGGCAGGGCTTGTTGTGGCGTTACTTGTTCGGGGCAGAGGGGTGGCAGGGCTTGTTGTGGTGTTACTTGTTCGGGGCACAGGGATGGCGGGGCTTGTTGTGGTGTTACTTGTGCAGGGGCACAGGGATAGGAGGAAACAAATTGAAGCGGGAAAGGATGGTGATTTATAGAGCGTGTCACAGGCAGAGGAAGAGAGGGAAGAGATTAAACCTGGACTGGAGTAGGGGAAGGGTCTTTGGAGTGCAGTTCACTGATTTATCCAGAAAAGTCACTCTTTTTTCAGGAGTGTCTTGCATTGGACTTATATTTGAAGTGGTTTTCAGGCAGTTTTTGATGGGTGTTTATACGTGTGGATTGGAGACCGAAGCACCCGGAGAAAATGTTATCAGTCACATGTAATTTATTTTCTTCATATTTACACAACTGGATCGTTTGGCCACGTCTTGCTCCTTTTTAACCCTTTTAATGATTGCTGTTTGTACATATGTCCACAGTCCCTTTTGTCAATCCACTGCTGGATGAGTGCCTTGCAAATCTGTAAAAATCATGGGGGTTATTTGACCATACTTCACCACTGGTTATTGTTGTTGGTTTGGAGATATTGTACGGTTATGTTTTTCATAAATCTAATGTTTTGGTGGTATTTTGTTGTAAAACAATCAATTGGTGTGAAAACAGCAGTGGTTATGCACAATTTCAGCAATCCGACGCCTGCCCCTGTGGGTAAATGTTACTGTTTTACCATTTTTGTTCACTTTCAGAAGTAGATTTCACCGTAATTTTGCATAAAAGCATAAATACGTCTAAAAACCGGTTTAAACGCGTTTATTTGCAGAAAATGTACATTTGCAATGGGTATTCCCATAGAACAGCGCCCCCTAGTGGTAGAACAGCGCCCCCTAGTGGTAGAACAGCGCCCCCTAGTGGCCAAAAAGTTCTATTAGCGAAATGCTGAAAAATAATAAATTTCTTCCAGGTCACTCCCTATTTGGGTCCCCTTCACTGCTGGTCGAGGTCTCACTCAAGCTGGATCTTCATCTCCACCTGCACTTCGTACAGAGACATCACACATGGTTACCATCATCCACACCTGGGCCAAGTCACCACATTCCACAGCTTAGCTCCCATCTCCACGTGTTAAGTACGTTTCACATCATATTACACTCTCCACGTGTTAATACGTTTCAAATCATATTACACTTTCCACATTATAGACACTTGCCACATCGAATATTTCACCACTCACCTCTTAACCAGGATTCGAACCTTGCACCTTTCGCCTCGGAGGTTGCGTTGCATTTCCGTGAGCCACCGTGTTCTCGCACAAATGCATGGTGCTCCGTGTGGTGTAGTGATTGCACTGCGCTCAGGTGGCTGTGTAATGTGAACGCGATGACGTCATCGCGCGGGTTTAGATTACGCAATGACGTCATCGCGTATGTTTACAGTTGTGTAATGACGTCATAAAACAATTGCAAATACACCCAAAAATATATTGCCGGGATTTGAACCGGGTAGACAAAACTCGGGAGACATTCGTGCGAACCACTGCACCACAACGGCTTTCTGGGTGCTAAGGCCATCCTGGTGTTTAAATCAACAGCTGTTACATTGATACCTTGATATGTATTTTTTATGAATGAATAAAATTCGTATTTTAAAAATAACCGTTTCATTTGTGTTTTTAACGGTAAAAAAAATATATACAAAAAATAAAAAAAATAAAACCAAGTTGGCTTTGAACCCGCGACTGCATGACCCGCAGCCTCAACGTGCCCCGTGCTAAGCCACTGAGCCATGATGACGTCACGAGGCTCCACAGGGCTCTTGATGAAATCACCGCGCGAGCCTGGAAAACAAAAATTAGCGTGGTCAGATTTGAACCTTGGGTCAATCGGTTCTAAAGGCAGCCAGCCAAAATTTACCGATAGCCATTGGAGTGGTTTTTTTTGTAAACGTTATTTTTTATATACAATTCTTTTTTATGATTGGGATTTATAAAATATTTTCTTATACCAAATTGTTCTGCTTTTACACCGCACTCAGTTACTAACAAACGCATACTCGGGCTCCCACCCAGTTTAACTGATGCTCTGAATAAAGGTCATTGCCCGAAACGTCGCCTCTTGTATTTTTATTCCTATTCAGGGCACAGCGTTTAATACATTTGTAACGTTGACGTCATTACCTTGGTAGTGACGTCACTGCAATTGTTACTGCGCTGCTCGCAACGTGAGTCGTGCGTTTAGTTTGCGTGATGTCATCGCGCAATGTTAACGTCATGACGTAGAACGCGTGTGATTACATCATCGCGCAATGTTATTGTGATGACGTGGAACGCATGTGATTACATTATCGCGTAATGTTCGCAGCGTTATGGTGATGTAATGGTAATGTTGATATGATGCTAATGAACGGGAATGATATAATATGTTAATTCTATGTTAATGAAATGATAATTATGCGTTATGTTATGTTGATGTTCCGTTGGTGGTTACGTAACGTGTTAGCCGTTTCAGAGGCAGCTGCGTCCACCACGAGGGGATTGGTGGAAGGCCGTCAATGTTTCTGGTGGACATTATAACATTATATTCTTGGTTCTTTCGGTAAAGTCACGTAGAAGGGAAATAATACAATAATAAAAATATAAAACAATAAAAAAATATATTTCAAATATAAAACAATAAAAAATGTATATTTAAAATATACATTTTTTTAATTATTATTTTATTATTTCCCTTCTACGTGACTTGACCGAAAGAACCAAGGATATGAATCCCTGCAGTCAGGAAAGCTTTAAATCAAAATTTATAACATTGTTTTCAATATGGGACCTTCGTTTTTGTTTCATTGTTGTATTTTTTTCATGCACAATATATTAAATGTATTGTGTGGTGATGCTGCTGCTGCTGTGACGTTAACAATAACGCACCACTGGACACATTCGTCGAAGACACTGCCGCGATAACAGGAGAGATATTCAATACGTCGACGTTTCGGGCAATGGTCCTTCTTCATAGCACACCGTTTATTGACAAATGGGGTTGACGTCTTCTGTGTTAGGGTCACCGCGGTGGCGAGATGTTAACTCCTTCGCCGGCTACGCAGGAGGTCGTGGGTTGGATGCCGGACCTTGGTGGCCGTCCATAAATGACGTCACGCACCTAGGAGGGGTGGGGGTCAGACATTTGTGACGAGGGAGGGGGGGGTTTGAGAAATGTGACGTCACATCAAAATGCGCAACTTTAAATAAATATAGACAACACGTTCTACTTAATTAAATAGACTTTTGAATACATGTTTTCTCCTACAACATCAGAGTGCAGCGCCACATTAAATACGCACTACAATGACAATAGTTTAAAGCGATTTGAGGCATGTTTTATTTTTTTTCGAGGGGGGGCAGAGCTTTGTGACGTCATATTTGAGGGGGGGGTCTGACTTTTTGTGACGCTATGTACGGTGCGAAAGAAGTTCAGCATACATCCAGTACATCACGGCTGGATGAAAATTAAAGTCGATTGTATTCAGTGTCGCGTCGAAGAAAGGGCCTCTTGTGGCAGAGCCGGGCAGTCCACAACTGACGGATGCCGTTTGTTCACTCGGCCGCCGCGTGGAGAAGAAGAATGGGTCGCAAGGCTGAGACCACACGCGCCTGCCCGGTCGACGGAGACACGGGTCCCAAAGGCAACTTGCCGAGAATCACCGCGATCCCCAATACATTGTGCCAACATTTACAATACAATAAAAGACAACTGTGCAGCGATGAACAAATCAAGGCCATTCACCGGGGTGCTGCTAAATGTACGCAACGCAAGTGCAGCAACGTCTAATCAGCTGCCATGATCTGTCCACTTGCAGACGCCGTGTGATGCCGTTTCTGCATCTTTACGGCAGATTTCATTTTTCGCCTTCCCCTTTGTCTGCCATTCCATTGTTAGTCTCGACCAGCGGTCATCACCCCTTACAAGTGAAGCGTCCTACCCAGAGGTGTGGACTCGAGTCATGTGACTTGGACTCGAGTCAGACTCGAGTCATGAATTTGATGACTTGCGACTCGACTTGGACTTGCATAACAATGACTTTGTCCTACCTATGAGATGTGGACTCGAGTCATGTGACTTGGACTCGAGTCAGACTCGAGTCATGAATTTGATGACTTGCGACTCGACTTGGACTTGCATAACAATGACTTTGTCCCACCTATGAGATGTGGACTCGAGTCATGTGACTTGGACTCGAGTCAGACTCGAGTCATGAATTTGATGACTTGCGACTCGACTTGGACTTGCATAACAATGACTTTGTCCCACCTATGAGATGTGGACTCGAGTCATGTGACTTGGACTCGAGTCAGACTCGAGTCATGAATTTGATGACTTGCGACTCGACTTGGACTTGCATAACAATGACTTTGTCCCACCTATGAGATGTGGACTCGAGTCATGTGACTTGGACTCGAGTCAGACTCGAGTCATGAATTTGATGACTTGCGACTCGACTTGGACTTGCATAACAATGACTTTGTCCCACCTATGAGATGTGGACTCGAGTCATGTGACTTGGACTCGAGTCAGACTCGAGTCATGAATTTGATGACTTGCGACTCGACTTGGACTTGCATAACAATGACTTTGTCCCACCTCTGGTCCTACCCAAGCCCGCTTATTTATCTCAGATCAATATCATGACTCTAAATACGCATAAGAACATGCGTTACTCCCACACAGGATTCCTCAAGCACAGCGGATTATAAAAGGCACGTAAATGATTCATATATAAAATTATATCATAGTCATCCCTATAATAATATAGGCAAATAGTGGAGCTGATGTTTTGCACGCGAAATAAATGAATGCGATATGCAGACTGGATGACGAAAAAACCGAACAAAAGCATTGCAATCTCATTTATCCCACCTCCCAATAACCCCCCTCGCTCCATCACCTCCCTCCATCACCTCCCTGCATCACCTTCCTCCATCACCTCCCTGCATCACCTTCCTCCGTAATCTGCCTCTCTCAATCACCTCCCTCTCTCCAACACGTCCCTCTATGAATCACCTCCCTCGCCATCTTACCTCCTGTATCACTTCCCTCCTGTATCACCTCCCTCCTCCCATCACCTCCATCCCTTCACGACCTGCATCACCACCCTCCCTACTCCATCACCTCCCCACCCTCCCTCCCTTCATTAGCACTACCCTCTGTCAATTCCCTCCCGTCCTCCATTACCTCTCTTTCGCCGCCGCTCCCCTCCCTCCCTCCCCTCTCGGGGCAATGTTGGTTCTGCGAGCTCCTGCACACGAGCACATATTTCACTCGGTAAGGCGACGCGCTGGGGAGACCGGAGAGCTGCCGCTCGTTCCATTGTCCCACCCCCGCTTCTGATTAAATCTCACAGCCGTGGCTGCTCACAGCCACCAATCATCACCAGCAGCGGCAGCAGCAGTCATGGTCTATCCACTACTGGACGAAGGCCTGTTAAATCCGGAGTGAAAACTCATTTATTTTAGAACTATATTCTTAGGTTTTTTCAGTAAAGTCACGTAGGTAAAAAAAAAATTAATAAAAGTAAAATACTTACTTGATGCAGCAGTCGTGCTGTGACGGTTCCACCTGAAGACGAAAGCTTGTGTTGCCTCCGAAACGTCGTGATTTTTATTTTATTTTTTATTTTACTTTTATTAATTTAAACATTTTTACCTACGTGACTTTACCGAAAAAACCTAAGAATATGAATCCTTGCAGTCACGAAAGCTTCAAATCTAGAATATTTTAGAACTGTTTTTGTGTTTTGTGTGTTGTCCTTTCTCCGCACCTCCGATTAGCACGGATAGCTACGTACGGTGCGAAAGAAGTTCAACATACATCAGCAGCCATGATCTATCCACTACTGGACACCTTTGCAAGCCGTCACCATCGCTCAGCACGATTCTGCGAGGCAATAATCCGCATGCGGTAGTAATCGTTCTTGGTTGATCCAGGCTTCGGGCGACACGATCAATTGTTTAATTCGCGTCGGCGTCCGCTCGTGAGTGAATCGTAACGCCTTAATCGGGAGTCCAACCCGTGGCCCAATGTCTCGGAGGCTGCACTGACTGCGAATCTACTCGTCTGGTTCAATTGTCAACGAAGAGGACAGGCGACGTCCTTGAAAATTCTCCGCACATGTTTTGTGCGAATTACCGTCTTGTCTGCCTGTGGTGATGTCCGTCTATGTATGATAAGATACGCACGCAAAAAAAACGTTTCCCAAGTGTGGTGAGTTGATGATGGTCACCAATGACTGCACAAAAAAGGCACACAATTGCACGTCTGAAACTCTCAATTTTGGCCGTATTCCAGCTCATAAAAAAATGTGTTTGACTGCCATGCGACGAACTCTCTGAAGGAGGGTAAAGCTGCTGGGTTGGTCGTGGTCCACTGGCGCAAGGGGGAAAACTCAACACCGCGAATAATATTGCCCTAAAAGGAAAATATTATATATCGGAGGCATTTCGGGCAAATGTAAATGTCTCTGCTACGTATAAAGGTCATTGTCTAATGTCACCCATGTTATATCTCAACCCTGTCTGCCATCTCCGTCACCATCCCATTCAAAATAAAGTGCTGACCAGCGCGGTGAAGTATGGTCAAACAACTCCTATGACCGACAGCGTCGCGAAGCCTTTATCCGGCAATGAACTGAAAAGTGTTTTCTTTATTCTTAAAAATATGCTGAGTAGCAACGCGATTGTTCTACGTGGATGGAGGCTCAGTTAACCGACTGTCTTGCCATCTTGTTCAAACGTACATCAGTGGAGGTTCACTTAAGCGACTGTCTTGCCAGCTTGTTTAAACGTACATCAGTGGAGGTTCACTTAAGCGACTGTCTTGCCAGCTTGTTCAAACGTACATCAGTGGAGGTTCACTTAAGCGACTGTCATGCCAGCTTGTTTAAACGTACATCAGTGGAGGTTCAATTAAGCGACTGTCTTGCCAGCTTGTTTAAACGTACATCAGTGGAGGTTCACTTAAGCGACTGTCTTGCCAGCTTGTTTTAACGTACATCAGTGGAGGTTCACTTAAGCGACTGTCTTGCCAGCTTGTTCAAACGTACATCAGTGGAGGTTCACTTAAGCGACTGTCTTGCCAGCTTGTTTAAACGTACATCAGTGGAGGTTCACTTAAGCGACTGTCATGCCAGCTTGTTTAAACGTACATGGGTGGAGGTTCACTTACTGTCGGCTACCCGCTTGTTTCGATGAACACAGGCGAAAGCGCTGCTGCCGCTGCGTGCTGCTGCTGCTGCGTCTCGCCTATGCATTATGCATGGGGGCCGCAGCTGAAGTTCTTGCGGATCCATCACCGCGTGTGTGTGCGTGTGTGTATGCGTGCGTGTGTGCGTGTGTGTGTGTCCGCGGGGAGCTGTAATGTAGCGGGTAGCTGCGCTGCGCTACGAACCCCCGGCCACCCGAGTTCGATTCCCGCTCACGTCCAACACCGGTGACGATTATCTGAACCGGTGCTGGGCCGCCCCTAGGTCGACTCAGCCTCAAATGAGTTCCTGGTACGATGTGTAAACATCGCCGCTAGGGAGACAAAGGCGGCCGGGCGTGGTGTTGACCACCCACCTCCTCGTGTGCCGTGCCGGCATTCATAGCTGCTCGCTAACAGCACTTGCCCTTCAGTCTGTTAAGGCTATGCGGGGGATCTTTGTCTTTTGTGTCCGCGGACAATTAACCCCGTCCACGGCGCCTTATTATTATACGCGCGACCCTCCACTCATACAGCTCACGCGTGGACGCTCCGTCTAATGAATGGCTCCTTCATAGAACAGTGTCCCGTATGATAAATGAAGCTAACCCCGGTTATTAAGTTCAATCAATAGTGCCGGGTGCACTCATTGACGAGGCGCTCGACAACGCCGTGACAGGAGTGGTGGGGGGTGGGGGGAGGGGCCTCATCGCTCGGTCCGAACTTGGCCCCGTCGACTGCCATCACGCAGCTCCGGGTGCATGGGTGGATGGGTTGATGGGTGGATGGGTGGAGGGTGAATGGGTGGATGGATGGGTGGATGGGTGGGTGGATGGGTGGGTGGTGGGTGGATGGGTGGGTGGTGGGTGGATGGGTGGGTGGGTGATGGGTGGTGGGTGGGTGGATGGGTGGTGGGTGGATGGGTGGTGGGTGCATGGGTGGGTGGATGGGTGGTGGGTGGATGGGTGGGTGGGTGATGGGTGGTGGGTGGGTGGATGGGTGGGTGGGTGATGGGTGGTGGGTGGATGGGTGGGTGGTGGGTGGATGGGTGGGTGGGTGATGGGTGGTGGGTGGGTGGATGGGTTGATGGGTGGATGGGTGGTGGGTGCATGGGTGGATGGATGGGTGGATGGGTGGGTGGGTGATGGGTGGTGGGTGGATGGGTGGGTGGTGGGTGGATGGGTGGGTGGGTGATGGGTGGTGGGTGGGTGGATGGGTGGTGGGTGGATGGGTGGTGTGTGGATGGGTGGGTGGATGGGTGGTGGGTGGATGGGTGCATGGGTGGATGGGTGGATGGATGGGTGGGTGATGTGTGGTGGGTGGTGGATGGGTGGATGGATGGGTGGATGGGTGGTGGGTGCATGGGTGGTGGGTGCATGGGTGGATGGGTGGATGGGTGGATGGATGGGTGGATGGGTGGTGGGTGGATGGGTGGTGGGTGGATGGATGGATGGGTGGATGGATGGGTGCATGGGTGGATGGGTGGGTGGATGGATGCATGGGTGGATGAGTGGATGGATGGGTGGGTGGATGGGTGGGTGGATGGGTGGTGGGTGGATGGGTGGTGGGTGGATGGGTGGTGGGTGGATGGGTGGTGGGTGGATGGATGGGTGGGTGGATGGATGCATGGGTGGTGGGTGGATGGGTGATGGGTGGATGGGTGGTGGGTGGATGGATGGGTGGGTGGATGGATGGGTGGGTGGGTGGATGGGTGGTGGGTGGATGGATGGGTGGGTGGATGGGTGATGGGTGAGAGGTACCGGGAGAGATTTTCTCAAACCGCCGGGGTCTGTCCCGGCCACGTCCGCACGTTCTGTAGCTTTAACGCCCATCGCTGTCCATCGATCGCGTGCGGCGGTCAAGGTGGTGGTCCCGCTCACGGCTCAGCCTCAAATGAGTACCCGGTGCAATGTGCAGTAAACATCGCCACTCGGGGGACAAAGGCGGCCGGGCGTGGTGCCCTCATAGGTGCTCGCGAACAGCACCTTGCCTCAACCGTTTGGATGGTGGTTGAGTTGACAGTGGTGGTGGTTGGGGTGGATGGTGGTGGTCCTTCTGTTGTTGGTGAAGATCCTCGTGTTCATGGCACCAATTCCCGAGCCTCTGGCCGCCTTTGCCTCGACCCCCCCCCCTCCCCCCTGGTGGCCAAAGCTACGAGTTGGGGCCCCTTTTGACAACCACCATGGGATTTGCTTTCAACAACAGTGTAAAATAATGAATGATAAAGGTTTTTGGGTTAAGTATACATGTGTCGTAACCCAGCCAGTCAGGTTTGTCACGTAAACAACACGCGCCAATTACTTACTACCTCAGCCCACCGGTGTGTTGGAGGGTAAATCCACAAACATTTACAATTTGGAGTAAGAGAACAAAAAGCCACTCGAAACGCAGCTCCCCCCTACAACCGCGTCGAACGTTCGAGACCGCGAGCGCGCGCAAGAGGATCCGCGTCACGCGTCAGCCTCGCGGTGCGAGACGAAATCAAATACTGGGGGCAGCAGCGCCGCCTGAGCGGTTTGCCGCCCTGAGCTGACGATGTCGTCGCCACGTCGCGGCTTTTAATCGAGGGCGCCGTGGGCGCTGACACAAAGCGAAAACCACGGGGCCTCACCGGGGGGCGGGGTCGCGAAGGCACCTGCAACCCGACACCTCCCCACGCGACACAGATAACAATACGATGTGGATTATTCATAGCCATCAGATATCGCATGTGTGTTGCGCCTATTAAAAAGGACTGCACGGCACACGAGGGGGTTGGGTGGACAGCACCACGCCCGGCCGCCTTTGTCTCTCCCGTGGCGATGGTTAACACACCGCACCAGGTACTAATTTAAGGCTGAGTCGACCTAGGCGAGGCCCAGGACCGGTTCAGATAATCGTCACTGGTGTTGGCCGTGAGCGGGAATCGAACCCGGGTCGCCAGGTTCGTAGCGCAGCGCGCTAACCGCTACACTACCGCTCCCCACACATCGTATACAACGCACACACACTATACACACCCACACATGCCTGTCAGACACAGAGAGTGGTGTGCAGATTTAATTTGGTGTCGGTGTAAAATGAACTTCCGCGGCTGATGGGCGAGCCACGGTATTTGGCGAACGCGCTCTAACGAGGGGAACAAATTGCCTTGGAGAGGCTGAGCGGGGTATAAAGGTGTGGGTGAGGGTGAAGTTGGTTGGTTACAGCTCCGAATCTCATTCTGTGCGTAATGAGGCGGGAACAGCGTCTCCTCTGAGGACATACTGAACGGCGTCTGGGAGATCGAGAATTACTCTCGCAGAAGCGATCGTCATAATGCTAATTATTCAGTACTGTGCATGCAAAAAAGGTGATTTATAGGCAGCAAAAGGCACGATTGTGATCTCAGACATTGCATGCCTTGCGCGCCATGCAATGCTTAAATTCAGTCGGAATAATCCGTAACGCTGCACCGCGAATGAGTATTGCACGCCACGTCGATCTCGCCTTATTTCTATCCTAATGTTTACTTTTGCGGTCCTTACATAATTTTACGAATATAGTATACGGAACAATAATATGAGATTGTCATGAATAAATGTACCGTCAATTCTCGTGATCGTGCCTTACGCCAATCATCCCTACACCAAGGCAGCCTGGCAGTAAGCAGTATTCCGGAATAAAAATAATAATAATCGAGTGAGAAATGAATATTTGCTATCGCGTGGTATCACCACAATGCTGCCTGCATGCTGCGTGCATGTTGGGCACACATCGCGACCGACCTACACCAAGAGTAAACATTGCAGCCGTGCTATTTTACTCAGGGGCGGCAGCAGCAGCAGCAGCAGCAGGACACGTTTTACGTCGGTGGTCTGTCACAAGGCGATGTTAGCACATAGAGTGCTCAGTCGTGTGAGCCCACGGGAATCTGCAGTGCCTCGTGACTTACAAGAGAGCAGCAGGAATTGGTTTTGTCCGTTTGTGTCGTGGGCATGGCAGCTGTGCCATTGAAACCGGCTCATGACTTCGTGTTATCACGCCCCTCTCCTTCTCGCGGCCATAAATAGCTCAGTGATTCGCTCATAAAGCGATTATATATATGTGTATTATGTGCTCAACGGAATTTTAAATAGGCAAGCAATTTACGTGGCTTTGTCGTGCGACTACTCCATCGCGAGTGTGCTGTGCGTGTGTGTGTGACTCACAGTATAATTGTGATTATAATGAGCGGTGGCGTGGTTGTTAGTCGTAATCACGGAGAAATAAAGTATTCGTCACCAAACATCAATGATACGTGATCATTCATCGATCGATAATTCATCATCCGTCCAATATCGTTAATCGATCATCAATGATTGTCTCCGTTACTGCATACAAATTGTCAACGATGTATCATCATCATCGTCGTCATCATCATTGAATCACCAATCATTCAGCTCATTCAATTACCATTCGTCATCATCCAATAAACTGTCATTAGTCATCGTTATCATCAATAATGCGTCATCATTATCATCCATCAATCATAATTTATCAATCAAATAAAGAATGATCATCATTATTAAATAAACACTCATGCTTGTCATAATTTTTCATTATAACAATTTATCATATGTAATAATATTCCAATGCACCGTCAGAAATTCATCATCATAATCAATCGTCTGTCTGGCCAGCACGTGGAGCCAAAACGTGGGATACTGTGCCGAGTAAACACGCGGTAACAACCACGCAAACACATCTGAGAGCTGAACAGCAGCACAACCGCGAACACCAACACAGGAGCATCATTATAAGTTCATAATCACCAACATGGTTATCATCATCGGCATCATCATTACCGCAATTTGCTGGGACAGGGCCGCTTTCACAAGGCACCGACTCACCGGCCACCCATCAGCCCCCTCGAGTCTGGTTAGGATGTGAGCCGTGGGGGAAGGGTGGTGCGGGAAGAGTTCCCAGGTCACTTCTGCTATTGAATGGCATCATAGAGAATAATTAAAGAGGCTTGGCGTAACTTCATTAAGAGTGCTCGTTCTCTCTCATTAGTGCCACTCATTTATATTGTTGTTAACAAGAAGAAAGTGCCGTAATTGCCAGACCAGCCTGGATAGGACAATGCGCTAACTCAGCCTTCACCAAAGGTTGGAATGAACATGTTTCGCATCGCACGTAGCCAACCGTGCGAACCAGAAGTGCGGGGGAAGGACAACAAACTAACACACAAACAAGAGTTCTAAAGAAACGAGTTTTCAAACTGGATGATTTAAAAGTGCACAGCTCCAGTGGCTTCCTAATATCGGAAGGAAGAGCGTTCCAGACGGCCGCAGAAGCGCATCTGAAATCTGGCGATGCGGTGGCCGTCTTTGTTCGATGGCGAACCAAAGTCTGGTGCTGCGAGGATGATCGGAGTTCGCGTGATAGATGACTGCCGATGGTTCCATGACTCCAGACTCGGAACAACTCGGAACTGCTGAGTTTTCCCAACTCACACGTTCGTGTTTGCCATTCCTCACCGTTCCCATAAAACTTACAACAAAAAAACTAAATATGTTCGTGAACAACCCCTGCCTTAGAACAAATAGCATAGTGTATACTATGTGACATTTAGGGGTTTTAGGTAATGGCTATTCTTCACAGCACACAGAGAGGCCAAATGAGAGGCCAAATACAAATTAGTTCGTTGCGCGCTGCACTAGCCTGATGATTGCTAAACGTCACGTAAGGACGTGTATAGCAATCATCAGGTGCGTGCAGCGTGTGGCCAACGTCTCTTCTAGCGGCGTTTGCTGCCTAAACCCGTTAATTTTGTCTTCACGTTCAATGCCTCCGACCTGCGGTGCGTCCTCTAATCCGCGTGTTCCACTCGCCGTCTCTCGGTGTAATTCCAAGCGCCCATCTCTCTCCGCGCTTCCGTGCGCACTTGTCGGCTCCGTGAGGGCAGCAAATGTGAATTACGAGATAACAAATGTCAAAACATTTTGACAGTGGGCCCATGAACGCATTTGAGGCCGGCTCCACCTTGTCAAGACCCAGGAAAGGTGTAGATTCAAATTGTCGCGCATGACCAGGAATCCTAAACGAAACTATTTTTTATTATAGCAGGTAAGGCCTACCTACTGAGCTATAATATCCCTTTTCTAGAAGCGACCTGGTCACAAGTAATAGCTCAACGAAGTGGCTTATCAGCCAAGTCATCTAAACGCATGTTCCCCAATGTGGAGTGGAAAACCGGAGGACCCGGAGAAAAATCCACGCGACCACGGGGAGAGAGACACGCAAACTTAAAATGTCTCAGCAGGCGTCAGGGTCTGGATGGAACCCACGACCTCCTGCATACCAGGAGAGGTAGTTAACATCTCGCCACCGTGGCGCTCCAAACACAGGCCGAGTTCGTGACGCACTGCAAGTGGCATCTGACCCTGTTATGGTCTTCACTTAGGTCCACTCAACCTTAAGTTGACGGTCTTGGGCTGTGGATCCTCCTTGGGCTTTACCGACATGACAATGAGTTCTAGATTTGAAGCTTTCGTGACTGCAAGGATTCATATTCTTAGGTGTTTTCGGTGAAGTCACGTAGGTAGCTGTATCACTTGATACAGCAGTCGTGCTGTGACGGTTCCACCTGAAGACGGAAGCTTGTGTTGCCTCCGAAACGTCGTGATTTTTATTAAATTTTTATTTAACGTTTATCAATTTTAATTTTACGTGACTTTACCGAAAAAACCTAAGAATATGTGACAATGAGTGTCTGTTTCGGTGTTGTGAGCCGTCAGCAACGGGCAGACAAAGGCGGGCGGGCGTGCGGGCGTGGTTATGTCAGCATCAACCGCCCTCGAACATCTCGCTCACGGCACTCGCCACGACAGTCGAATGCGCGCTGCACCGTAGATATCGATTTGTCCTTGTGCGCGGGTAACGTTTAGGGAGGGTGGCTTTATTTATAGAGCAATTACGCAACATCTTGTTCAGGGCACACGATTCGAGTCTCCGTGTGTGCGTGTTCGTGGCTCTCTGCTTGACTGCGCGGGGAAGCAACAGAAGCGACACCGCCACTGCGAAGAATGCCTTTTGTGTGTGGGTGGATGTGTGAAGTGGATTGCGTGAGTGAGCGGGGAGCGGCGGTGCAGCGGTTAGCGCGCTGCGCTGTGAACCCAGGCGAACCGAGTTCGATTCCCGCTCGCGGCTAACATCGGTGACGAATATATAAAACCGGTCCTGGGCCTCATCTATGTCGACGCAGCCTCAAAGGAGTACCTGGTGTGGTGTGTAAACATCAGCACTGGGGAGACAAAGGCGGCCGGACGTGGGGCTTGTACACCTCATCCCTCGTGCGCCGTAACGGCCTTCGTCGGTGCTCGTTAACAGTACTTGCCCCAAAAGTTTGTCAAGGGCTATCCGGGGCATCTTTGCCTTTGGAAGGTGCAGATGAATTTGCCTTCTGTATATGTTTGGTATGCAGCCTTGCTGTGTATACTCTGCAAATGGCGCGTGAGAATTCGCCTCTCTTGGCGAAATTAAAATTGTTCGCGATTGTGAGAATGTGTTTCGATTCAATAACACTGATCAACAAAAACAAATTTCTGGCCTGGACTTTTGCAGCTGTTTTAGACTAATTTCAGGGTGCTGATTCCAAATCTGATCTCAGATTTGCTCTATCACATCTCATTTTTATGCTATCAGCATACCCCATTTTCATTGATTTTCCCCGAAATTAACTCTGTCACTTATGATTGCAAGTTGTTGCGAGTCAGTGACTGCTTTAGTGTTAAAATATGGTGCTGTATTTTTAGGATAGTGTGTTTATAATATCATTTTATGTAATATTTTATATCTCAAAAACCTGATGTGATAGTCAAAAAGTGATGCCAGATTTGGAATCAGCACCCCAAAATTACCTTAAAACCGTTGGAATACCTTATGCCAGAAAAAGTGTGTTGGCCAGTGTATAATTGACGCCTGTTCCCATTGCGGTTGAAATCGTGAATGCATGAACTCTGTCGGTCCGTCTGCGTGTCTCTACGGCCACGGTAACTCTCGTAAGGAAGATCCGATGTAAACAACATTTTATCGAAAAGCCGCGTTGCTATTGTGGCGTTTCTGCCCTGCAGAAAACCGGGCACATTGAGTCAAGGGTTACCCAAAATATGGCGATAAAAAATAAAGCCCACGGCGATAATGGCTTAAGCCTTTTCTGCCAAGGCAATGACGTCACACGCCATGCACCATGTGACGTCATTCAACAATGCAACGTGTTAAGGCCAATCTTGATTTGAATCTTGATTTGAAGCTTTCGTAACTGCAGGAATCCATACTCTTTGGTTCTTTCGGTAAAGTCACGTAGGTGTAAAATATGATGTATGTGCGTATGTGTTAAGGCCAATCAAAAACCTGTACTTACCGTTGCAAAATCCATTCGTGTGCATGCATTTTCTTCCTTATTTAACACTGTGGTGAACTTATATATACGTCACCAAAACCCATTACTTACACGATGTACAACAATGTATTGATACAAGCTTTGGCAATTATTGACATTATTAAATACAACAATGATAATGATGTACAATGTGCAGCCCTTTGCCAATCTAGAACTTTATCAAAAATAAAAAGGACTGCAAGCTGGAAATCCAGTTTATTAAGTGAGCTTGCACCACCACATGCTGTCAACACACACACACAGAGTGGGGTCCGTTAACTTTCGATGCGTTTTTAGTTTTACGGCGTTGCATGGGACATCTTAGCCTCGATGCGATATTACACCTCTCACATGTGCACGCACTTCAGCACCTTATTACAGACCAAGTCAGACCTCATTGGTCACCCCGTGCCCTTGTGAATCTCAACGTCCCTCCTACAAACTCCCATCACAAGGGAGAAACACAAACAAATAGACAAAACATGTTTGCCCATGTTGAAACGGTTGTACGCCGTTTGGACCTGAAAACTCAATTTACCTTTACAAGAATACTATAAGGGGCCGTCCATAAATGACGTCACGCTATTTTGGACGTTTTTTGCCCCCCCCCTCAAATATGACGTCACAAAGCTCTGCCCCCCCCCCCCCCAAATAAAACATGCTTCAAATAGCTTTAAACTATTGTCATTGTAGTGCGTATTTAATGTGGCGCTGCACTCTGATGTTGTAGGAGAAAACATTTATTAAAAAGTCTATTTAATTAAGTAGAACGTGTTGTCTATATTTATTTAAGGTTGAGCATTTTGATGTGACGTCACATTTCTCACCCCCCCCCCCTCGTCACACATCGTCACAAATGTCTGACACCCCCCCCCCCCCCAGGTGCGTGACGTCATTTATGGACGGCCCCTTATGTGTGGCCATGTCGCCTCCATGTGCGAGGAACGAGACGCGGGCGTGAACGTTGGACATGTGGGCTGGTGAGCTGCTGCTGCTTCTGCGTCGTGGTGGTGAGTTTAGCATCGGTGTCTGAGGATCTGCTACCGTGTGGTGGTGGTGTCGGATGAACACACGGACGGACAGGCAGACTCTTTCCCGGGCGGAGCAATACGTCGGCTGTCAGCTCTCTTCAAGCGCAGGACCATCACCACCAAACGCAGATCCTACCATGCACGGCTCAAGCGACCGTGATTTCACCATCGCGTGTTCATTGGCTGCTTCCAACAACATGCGCTTACCCCCCCTCCCCCAACAACATTTCCCCCATATTCAATCCACCTCCTCCTGCTCCCAACCCTACCCCAGCACACTCATCCCTCCTCCTCCTCATCCTCCTCCCTTCCTCCCCATTACCCCCCCACCACCACCCCTTACACCCTCTCCTCCTCCTCCCCTGACGCCCTCCATCAACCCCCACCATCACGATCACCACCACCGCCACCACAATCTCCCGCAAGCCCTGATGGGGGAGTAAGCGTAGAGACATCTGTGCGTGGACTGGGTTCGCCATTGTGTGCGCGTCGGGGAGCGGTGGCGTAGCGGCCAGAGCACTGCGCCACGAAACCCGACCACCCGGGTTCGATTCCCGCTCACGGCCAACAACGGTGACGATTATCCGAACCGGTCCAGGGTCTCCTCCCCTCGGTCGACTCAGCCTCAAACGCGTACCCGGTGCGGTGTGTAGTAAACATCGCTACTGGGGAGACAAAGGCGGTCGGGCGTGATTCTGGCCACCCCCCCCCCTTCGTGTACCGTCCGGGCCTCCAAAGGTGCTGCTCGCTAACAGCACTTGCACCAACAGCCTGTGAAGGCTACACGGGGGATCTTTGTAATTGTCTAGGCAAAGGAGGAGACGCGGAGAGAAGGAGGACGAGGGGTAGGGGGAGGTGGGGAGGCTAGGGGGGGGCTAGGGGAGGATAGGGGGGGGGGTATCGAGCAGGCAAGCGCACGCCTCTCTTCTTCAAAAGGACGCGGACTCAACGATTCTCCGACGCGCACTCCCGTGAGCGCGCTCACGTCGCCAACGTTGCACGGAACGACCGGGCGGGGAGGACTGCACGAAACCAACAAAAAAAGAGAGAACATATTCACAAAACAACATCACGCCTTATTTTATTTCGTTGAAACAGACGACGCGCGGTAAATAAATAACCGCTCCACAGCATCTGCCTGTAGCGGCAGCAGCGGCAGCAGCAGCAGCGGCGTGTTGACATCAACATCTCCTGCGATGATCGGAGCGGGCTCCGAGTCGCCTTACCCTGGCGCTTGCAGGGTCGCACCGCGGCGGCGATGATGATTACGACGACGACCACGACGATGATGATGATCTGGGCCGTGCTGGGGGTTGCTGCAGGAGCGCTCGTCGCTTTCCCGACGGCGCTGGGAGACGACGCGCCGCCTCCAGCACACAAAGAGTCGCTGCTCGAAGCCCGCGCTCTTTATGGCAGCGACGTTGATGAAGATGATGTTGTTGTTGTTGGTCATGGTGGTGGTGGTGGTGGCAACGACGACGACGGTGGTGTTGTTAGAGGAAGAGAAGCGACACGGGGGGAAGAGGCGAGCACCTTTGACGAGGATGGAGGAAGAAGAAGAGGAGGAGGTGGAGGTGGTGGTGGTGGCACGTTCAGGAATCTGCCGTCGGCCGTGCCTCCGTTTGTCCCGGCGAGGGCTTTCGAGGTTCGACGCAAACGACAGGCGGCGGGGAAGACGGTCAACGCCGAGAATGCTCGCTCACCAACACCACCACCAGCACCACCGTCACCACCACCACCATCAGCAGCAGCAGCAGCCGCAACGGCGGCGGAAGACGTGAACGCCCAAGCGGAGCAGACGGACGCAACCTCAATCCCGCACTCGCCACGTCCGGCGCTCGCTGATAACGGGACGGAGGTGGACACCGAGGTTGACCTCTCATCACCCGGACAGTCGTCCTCTTCATCATCATCATCGTCGTCGGATAACATCACAGAAGCGAGTGACCACTCGCCAAAGGTCATCACCCCGAAGGCGAAGAGCGCAAGCGGACGCGTGGAGAGAATCCCGCGGGCGAGGAATCCATTCAAGCCGGTGACGAGCGAGACGTACGGCGCCTACGCGATCCTCGCGTTCTCGCTGTTCCTCTTCGCCGTGGGCCTCGCCAGCAACCTCACCGTCATCTGCGTGGTGTGCAACAACCGCTACATGAAGAACGTCTCCAACTCGCTGCTGGCCAACATGGCCTTCTGGGATTTCCTGGTGATCTTCGTGTGCCTGCCACTCACGGCCGTTCACGAGCTGTCCAAGCGCTGGGTGCTGGGCGACTTCACGTGCAAGCTGGTGCCGTACCTCGAGGTGAGGCTCGCGAATCACCTGAACGCGTGTGCACGAATGCACGCGCGACAACAAAAAGGGGGGTAAAGGTGCAGGCCTTGCAATGTGGTCGCTCACATCACTGCTGTCGAAGGGGGATTCATGTTTTTGCTCTACTCATTGACTCTTCCACGCGTGGAAGAGGTGGGAGTTGCCCACGCTTCACCCCAATCACACGTGACCTACCGAGCGACAGTACTGTGGTGGACCCATTCATGTGTGTATGTGTATTTATATAGCGTGGACAGACGCGGAGAGATTGCATAGACTTCCCCCATTGTTTAAAATACCGCACCGGGAGATTGAATCGAACCGACGACCTCTGGGTTGTAATTATATGAATTGTGTTGAACTTCTTTCGCACTGCGCGAAGCCAAACGTGCTGATTCGAGTGCGCTAACCGATCACACCGGGGCAGAATTCGTCGTGCACATAAACTGTATTGTGCTTAAATACTGTTCGTGCGGAAAGACAAAAAAAAGCGAAGATCCCCCCTAGAGCCTGCACAGGCGGGTTCGGGCAAAGTGCAGCGTTAGGTAGGTACTGGGTAATATCCCGTGCAGTGCCTCAATGTGGAGGCAAGCACGCACGCTCAGCGAAATTTTGGTTTTGTTGGCATAGGTCAAACGTGGTTTGTGCATAGCTCATCGTCAACACCACACAGGTCCCTTGATCATTCCGGTCACAATGGATCTTTACTCGATTGTGTTACGACCTAAATTATTCAAGCAAGCGATGTGATTGACGGAACTGAGACACGCGCACGCGCGCAGATGGACACACGAGGTCTGTAGGTGCATCAATGCTGTAGGCGCCGCAGCCCACGCCTGTGATACCAGGGCTATGCGCTGCTGATGAGACCAAGGGAGCCGAAACCGGATCCAGGGTTGCCGGCTATACTTAAAGCGATTACAATTATTGATCCGTAAGCCCCGCAATTCCCGATGGACGACCCGCACCTTTATTAGTATTCATAAACATGATTCATCTCTTTGTTAATCTACTGCTGGATGAAGGCTTCCCCGCAATAAACATGCGTGTATACAATATACAGATAGGACTACTTGCACGTGTGTGTGTGTGTTATGCTGGCAAAGTAGGCGGCACAGATTGTGCATCGGCCAGTCATCTCAGTCAGTCAACCCATGGCATCTGAGTCAGTCCCGTGACATCCTGCCGGCGGGCGTTCGACACTTCACGTGGCCTTAACGTGCACATAGCCTGGCACGAGCGCCGTCACCGCCACTTAGTGGCGAACGGCGGTTGTTGTTGTTGTTTGTTTGTGTCCGGGCGTGGTTGCTGGCCACCCACGCCCTCGTGTTCCACGTCAGCCTTCATTGCTGTTCGCTAACAGCACTTGTCCACCAACAGTCTGTTAAAGGCTATATGGCGTGATGTCTGTGTCATGTGTGTGCGTGCACAATACAAGTACACGCACACACATGATCGTGGGTTCGGATTTGCCCAATTTTGGAGAGAAGCAAAAATAAATGACACCCCAAATGACGCGATTGGAATCTACATGGCGACCATCGCCCCACGGCTGCGAAAAGCTTGGCAGGGCCCTCCTGGAAAGTGGGCATGAGACTCGGCGAGGCTTTCCTGGGTAAACAAGCGTAATATTAATGATAGGAATCAAAGGATTACAACGGTAACGGAATCACAACGTGGGTCGCGGAACCGAAATCGTCACAATATTCAACGTGAGCATCATTCGGGATGTTTTTGAGGTTTCAGGGTGGTCTTACACAGCGGTGGCTGCCCACGCATTAAAGGCCGCGTCTAATTTGCCTGCAATTGATCGTGTGATTCCGTTACCTTTGAATTGCATTCCTCCCTCCCCACATAGGAAGATCCCACAGTACAGCCGGAATTCATTACAGACTAACAGGACTTGCCCATATATACACAGAAGACAAAGATACCCCGTATAGCCTTCACAAACTGTTAGCGAGCACCTATTAAGGACGGCACGGCACACGGAAGGGGTGGGTGGCCAGCACCACGCCCGGCCGCCTTTGTCTCCCTAGTGGCGATGTTTACACACCATACCAGGTACTCATTTCAGGCTGAATCGACCTAGGGGAGGCCCAGGATAATCGTCACTGGTGTTGGCCATGAGCGAGAATCAAAGCCGGGTCGATATATACACACATATACACACAGACCGGCCAGGGCTAACAATCAGTGGTGAATTAAATCTGAACCGGGTCCTGGACAACCCCTTCACCAACACCGTACTGACCAGCGCGGTGAAGTATGGTGAAATAACCCCCCCCCCACCTCCCCCCATGACCGACAGGGCGTGGGGGGAGGGGGCAGTGGATTGTTAAAGAGCTGCAAACTGCAAATGATTAAGATTGGATTCCCCCGTCCTTAAATCCTCGTGACCACCCACCACGCATTTGTCGTTGCGAGTACACCAACTAAACAACCTCCTTTCAAATATCAAATAACGCCCGTTACTGGACGCTACACGCGCCTGATGATGGGTAAACACTTCCCACGTGCGTAAAGCTGCCATGCCAATCCTCTCAAACCGCACTCCACGCACCCCACGCACCCACAATACCAACCAATATTCGCCATTCGCCACTCAGAGACGGTGATGTCGCCACGGCCCTCTGTGCCAGGCCGGGTGCACTTTGAGGCGATCACGTGGAGTGTTGAAGGCTCGCTGCTGGCAGGTCACGGGACAGACAGATGCAAAGATGATTGATCGACTGAGATGACTGGCTGATGCACCATCTGTACCACTCCGCCCCTACTTAATTTTATCCGCCCGGCGCTCCGCTCGTTGTTGTGAGCGTCTGCGCCTCCGTTCTTGTATGCATGTATGTTGAACCTATTTTTTGCACCGTACGTAGCCAACCGTAATAATCGGAGGTGCCCCCAAATGACCAGTAGCGTCCTCCACCCACCCACCCTCACCCATACCTACCCCATATACCCACGCAAACAGGTGGCCAGCCTGGGCATCACCACGTTCACGCTCGCCGCCCTCTGCCTCGACCGCTTCCACGCCGCCACCAACGTGCGCCTGCACTACGAGCAGACGGAGGGCTGCATCTCGCGTGGAGGCAAACTCGCCGTGGTGTGGCTGGGCGCCCTCGTGCTCTCCACACCCGAGCTGCTCATCCACGGCCTGGCGGGCAGGGACGGCGTGAACAGCAACAACAACAACAACCACCACCACCACTACCAGGACCACCAGAACACCCAGCAGCAGGGGGTGGCGGTGGCCGGAGGTGCTCCCACCGGCTCCTCGCTGCCGTACGACCGCTGCGAGATGCGAGTGCCACACGAGCTGCCGGACTTCCTGTACATGCTCTCGGCCACGTACCGCGCCGCGCGCCCGTGGTGGTTCTTCGGCTGCTACTTCTGCCTGCCCATCGCCTTCACCGTCACCTGCTCCGTCCTGACCGCGCGCAGGATGAAGGGAGCCGGGTATTGAACTCGGGTTTTCGTTGCTTGACGCACACGCGGGTTTACGGTGGTGAGGGGGGGGTGCTCTCGGTTGGGATGATGTTCTCCGGTTTTTTAGGACCCCTTTCCCTCCCCCATCTCCCCCAGGGGCTCGCTTTTGTGTTGGGGGGGAGGGGGTTGGAGGAAGGGTGGGGGGGGGGTCTCGGGACGGGGTTGAGATTGGAAGCAGCTGATGGCGTTGTGATGTTCTGTAGAGAGATGCCGAGCGTGCGCCGTGTGCTTCTTTGAATTCACACCGAGCTCAATCGTCCACGCGCGCAATCACTCGGATCTGTGCTGTTGGCGAGCACTTAAGGCCAGCAAGACACACGTATGCATGCATGCACGCACGCGCATACACACACGTATACAATTGCACGCACTGATAAGACACGCAGAATCCACATCAACGCACAAAGGCAGTGATCCCCCATAGAGCCTTTAACAGACTGTTGGGGCAAGTGCTGTTGGCGAGCACTTAAGGTGGGCACGGTGCCCTGTCGCCTTTGTCTTCCCATTGCTGGGTACTCATTTTAAGACTGAGTCGACCTAGGGGAGACCAATGACCGGTTCAAATATTCGTCGCCGTTATATCGGTCGTGAGTGGAAATCACCCACAACACACCCACAACAACAACAACAAAACAACCGCCGTTCGCCACTAAGCGGCGGTGACGTCGCCACGGCGACTGTGCCAGGCTAGGTGCACTTTGAGGCCATGTGAAGTGTCGAAAGCCTGCTGGCAGGAGTTCAAGGGGACAGACCCCAGGTGCCCATGGGTTGACCGACTGAGATGACTGGCAGATGCACCAACACACTCACATTCTGACCCATGTTTCCACTAAACACCATATGGTGCTCAGCCTTTTTACGCGGTAAAAAGAAAATCCGCATTCTTTCAGAAATATCCGTACGCCATGAAACAAGCAGAGTGTCTAATTTTTGTTTAACCTTATTTCAACTAAACTCTGGAAAATTCTTCCTTTTTTAACATGTTGGGTGTGTTTATTATTTTGTTAACGGGAACAGGGCTGCAATTGAAATGGATGTGCACTCGACTCTAACAGACGCAAAGAAAAATGTAAACACATCACTCGAGCACTATTTAACACAGCGCGCGAAGACAACAACGACTCAACCGTTTAATCAATAACAATGTGTGACCTTCAAAGGAAAATGATAAACAATGGACGACGTTTCGGGCAATGGCTCTACAGTACTTCATAGCACAATCACAGAACACAGATTTCAGTCTTACACGACGGGGCTTAATTTATCGCAGGATATTTTTCCAGGGATGCTGCTAAGGCTAGCTCGGAGTAGAAATTATTGGCGTAAGGCACTACCACTTAGAGCACAAAGCTCACATATGCGTGAAAACCCTCCATTATTGTACTGTACATTGCCTATATTCGTATAATCATATGAACAGGTTTATACAACAACAATTCATGGACTCACCGTTGTTTCTCATTGGCGACAAAATAAGACGAGATGGTTATGTGGACAAAATACATCGTGACAAGGTCAACAGTGACTGTACTATGGATAGACTCTTCCTCGCCATAGGAATGTGGAATGGCAGCAACCATTTTACTCAAAATCGATTATCGACAGGCGGCGATCACCAACACCGCAATGCTCGTTCGGGCAGGTAATCGCGATTCCTTCATGACCGTGATCGCTCTGAATTCCCGCTCGATCTCCGCGGCACTTCCGTGTGCTCCGATTATTTAAGGGCAGGGAATTTTAACGACGCCTCAGCCCCCGACCCTGGGATCAACAGCTGGGAAGCTTTCAATCCGTCTGGATGACAGCGCTCTCGGACTCCGTCGCTCCGATTGCCCCCGTGGGGTCGACCGCCAACAACAGCTTTTCGAAATCAACAGCGGCCCATCTGTTGTTATGGAGTAAATGAAATTAAGAAGCGTGGAAAGAGCCCAATGAATCGAGCACAACGTGTATATGTAGTAACTAGCAACGACACCCCCCCCCCTTGCCCAGTTAGTAGGCTTAGCCATGCCTTCTCTCGGCTTTAGCATCACACTCGCGATAATAATTTACGAACAAATTAAGTCTTCCATAATTTAGTCCTGCACAGCAGAGAGCAGTTCAGAAAAATGTCCACCATCATTGTACTGTGCGTCCGCATCTATGTCTTATGCCAACCCGCACTGACCAGCGTGGGGAAGTATGGTTGGAGTTGGGAGGCCTTTAGCCAACGGTGGATTGGCAAAAGGGTGTTTCTTTGTTTACTGTAGTAGTAATAATAATTTAAATGTATAAAGCACCCTTAAACAATAGTTCTCAGGGCGCAACTCTAGGTACCGTTCTTCGAAATATCCAGCAACAACTGTTCGTAGCCGAGGGCAATCAAAAGAAATGTTCACACAAATATCCGCATTTACTTTTTCAAAGTTAGCAAATGCTTAGACTCAGTGCCATTCAAACACTCCGGATATAAACCTTCACAGACCTAAATTGTGAACGAAAACAGAGTTTGCCCTGGAATATCAAATATTTTGGGTTGCATGCGTTTCGGTCAATACCGGGCAATGGACCCCACTCTGTACAACAAGTGCCTGAGTTGATTTCAGGTAAAGGCCCTTTGAATGTAAAAAAAACAAATCTCTCTTTGGATTGAGACCTGGCCAAGGCAGCAAGGACATTCCATGGGAAGGGAGGACTTACAGGGCCCACCCTTTACCCTTCTAGAGCACCACCATCATCATCATACAGTGATTAACATCACCCACCCCAGTATTGTGGTCAATGCAAACATGACTCCTTGTAAAAAAAGTGTCAGTTTTGTTGCCAGATTAAAGGGTAAAAAAACAATTATCATATTTTGCTACTGGAAAAGGAGGTTCCAATGGTGTAAATGCTTACCCCGAGCTCTCATACTCTGATGGTGCATTGTCTTTGAGTTGTGTGCCTTTTGGCGTCATCTGGTCCAACACCATGTGAGACTAGGCTCTAAGAAAAGCTGTCTCGGGTGAGGACCAATCAATTTCAAGGACAGTGCATACATTGTCAGAGTTGTGTTTTTTTGTTTGCATTCCGACCGCAGGTATTGTGGTCAATGCAAACATGACTCCTTGTAAATAAAAAAGGTGTCAGTTTTGTGGCCAGATAAAAGGGTAAAAAAACAATTATCATATTTTGCTACTGGCAAAGGAGGTTCCAATGGTATTATTGATCTGTTAATTAAATTATGCTATGGGTTCACGCAGTAGCGTACCTGGCGTGGGGCAGCCAGGGGGTGCCTTCGCCCCTACTGGTGGCCAAAGCTTCGAGTTGGGGCCACCTTGACAATCACTGTGAGAAATGTTTTCAACAACGGCGTTGTTGAAAACGGCGTTGTTGAAAACATTTCCGATTGCCGCACCCCCCGAGTCGATAATGTAGCAACTACGCCATTGGGTTGTCGTGACCCCCCCCCCGTCCCCCCATCACCAGCCACGAGAGGCCGCTACAATTCCACAATGTTCCAAAGAAAAAGGAATAATCGACCATTCAAACCGATGTGATGGCGCCCCTGTATGGCGAAAATTAATCGAACCGCGAAGGTTACCGTCGCGATTACATTCCGAAATAGAATGACATGGTAAAACATTATTTAGATTTGAAATAGAGTAGATAGTTAAAATCCAACAAATGTAAATCACGGGTCAAAATAAAATGTACGCACTCATCCATTGCGTTAACAGTAAAGAGCGGCACGTACCGTCTCGTTGCTGCGTGTGTTATACCCGTCAGCGGAATAACATCTCAATGACTAGACCACAATTATACTCGATTTCCATTTGACAAGGCGCCCTTCATCATAGATGCGAGAATGCTGTACGGTCCACAAAGTGCTCAATATTCATGGGTTTCTTGACAGTCTGAGCACAACTGCCACGGAATCGACGCAGCTCTCAAGGGATGAGTAAAACATACAGGGAGGGAGGGCTTCAGCTATCATCGAATACATTCTGGGTCAGTTTAACAACACGGAGTAGAATATGCAGAGGATATTGTGGGTCGCTAATAGCCCTGGACTGGACGGCACCAAATTGGTAAATCCACAGCCATAGCGAGAGGTGAACTGGACTTGGCGTGCTGCCGGACAGGGGAAATCATTTGCGGGTCCCCGACCCAAACAGACCCGGCTGCAATTAATTATCTGGTTTTAATGTACAGTAAACTACATCATGGGACCTCCTTTGCCAGTACCAAAATATACTAATAGGTTTTTTCCCCTTTTTTTTCTGGCAACAAAACTGACACCTTTTGCAAGGAATCATGCTTACATTAACCACAATACTTGCAGTCAAATGCAAACAAAAAACAATACTCTGATAATTTATGCATTGTCCTTGAAACTGATTGGTCCACACCAGAGACAGTTTTCTTTGGAGCCTAGTCTCATATGGTGTTCGACCAGATGACGCCAAAAGGTGCAGATGACGCCAAAAAAAGGGGAAAACCCCTATTAGTACAGTAAACTAATCGATATATGTTTATAATTTTACCAGGTAAGGCCACCTGAGCTATACAGCCGTTTTTCAGAAGCGACCTGGCCACAAATAATAGCTCAACGAAGTGGCTTATCACGTGGAAATGTAAAGCAGGCAGATACTCTAAACGCACGTTTCTAAATGTGGAGGTAAAAACCGGAGGACCCGGGAGAAAAATCCACACGACCACAGGGAGAGAGAGACACGCAGACTCCAAATATACAGCAGCACGCGTCAGGGTTGGGATGGAACCCACGACCTCCTGTATACCAGGCGAGGTAGTTAACATCTCCTAGCCACCGCGGCGCCCAGTACCTGGGCAGAAATGACAAATGTGTAATGACCAGTTACTTAATTACAGTCGACACAGTCAGGAACGCTTTTTTCCGAGCATTATTGATTTTGTCCACGGCACATATGAAGTCACCTCTGTCCTCATGACAATGACAACAACGGTCTTCTTCTTTCGTATGGAATTTTTGGGGATTGCAACAGATTGCAAATTGATGTCGAGATTTGATATCCAACGATGTTGAGTCCTCGGATCTAATTTCTATGCAAATTGTATACAATCGTTCTCAGCGCCCTGATAACGATTGTTTAAGGGCGCTTTATAAATTAAAATTATTATATTATACACCTATGCACGCATAGGATTATAGGAATATAGGGTACACAGACTTAGAATTGCCATCTAGTGGTAGTGCCTTACGCCAAATAATGTGTATGCCTCCGAGCCGGCCCAAGTAGATAGAATTCCATCAACATATCGATTGAGAGAATAAGAAAAAAAAGTCCTTGGTTACGAATCTCGGTTAGAAGCGGTGATCGAGCGAGCCAGTGGAAAATTAATCAAGGCTGCGTTGTCTCTTCCGCCGCTAGCGAGCCGAGCGAGGGATGGCAAACATTCTACAGAGCCTCCTGAACAAGGACCACAAGAGAGCCCATCGGCTGCCAAAGAAAGCTACGCAGGACAAGACAAACTGTGTCAAATATCACGGGCGCCGGCTGGCGAGGATTGCAGCTTATTGAGTAAGCTCTTAAGGAGTTTAAGGGCTAGGAGGGGTTTTTTTTGTTCTATCTGAGATGGGCCCTCTGTGTTGGGAGTTGCTTGTACGACGAGCCTATGCATGTGGGTGGTGTTGGTGGTGCAGTGGCACACGAGAGGGTGGGTGGCCAGAACCATGCCCGGCCGTCTTTGCCTCCCCAGTAGCGATGACTAGAGTATTTGCCAGCTGTAAATTTCCACGTGATTCGCTGAGCTATCATTGGTGATAGCCAGTTTGCTTCTGAAAAAGAGCGAAATAGCTCAGTGGGTCTTACCTTGTCAAATAAAAAAAAACAATTAGTTCGTGACGCACTTCTTGTGACATGCATGTACGCACGCTGACCTTCTTTCGCACCATACGTGGCCAACCGTGCCAATCGGGAGGTGCGGGGGAAGGACAACAAACTAACCGCGCGCAAACAAAAATCACCATTCCTCGTGACTCGATTCTTCCTTCCCTCCCCCCCCCACGCGCAGCGCCGCCGCTCACAACAAACCTCCGCCGGGCGAAGCGGGCCCCGCCACGTCTCTGACGCGCGGCAGCACCCGGCAGCAGCTGCGCCTCGAGCGGCAGATGAACTGCGCCGTCGTTGCCCTGGCCACCGCCTACGCCTGCTGCCTGGTGCCCGAGATCGTGTGCAGCATGGTGTGGGAATACGCCGGCGTCGGCGGCGGCGAGTCGCCGGCGCTCGACGTCCTGCACACCGTCGCCCAGTACCTGCTCTTCTCCAAGTCGTGCCTGGG
Source organism: Lampetra fluviatilis (assembly GCF_964198595.1). Classification (NCBI taxonomy): domain Eukaryota; kingdom Metazoa; phylum Chordata; class Hyperoartia; order Petromyzontiformes; family Petromyzontidae; genus Lampetra; species Lampetra fluviatilis. Next base: position 12,159,085 of record NC_136285.1, on the reverse strand, counting down.
CCCCGTGCTGCTGCTCGGCCTTTGCCGCGAGCTGGCGAGGGCGGCCCGCGCCTGCTGCTGCTGCTGCTGCCCCTGCCCGGAGACGGGGGGCGGCGAGGGTTCCGCCGAGATGCCCTCGTCGCCGGCTCCGCCCGGCGGCGGCGGCGGCGCGGTCGTGGCGCTCTCCCCGTGCGTGGTGACGGCGGCGAGCGACGAGAACGAGAACGAGCGGCCCGCCGGGGAGATGGAGCTGTTCACGTTCAGCACCGTGCAGCGCGAGCTCACCACCTTCTCCACCGCTTGAGTCGCCCCCAGGAGATCGTCGGGTGTGCAGGCCGTGCAACTGCACCCTTGTTGGTGGGCTGTGAAGATCGGTGGGGTGAGGGGGAGGAGGGATTGGGGGGGGGGTATTGTACGCGACGGGGGTCGACCACATTTCATTCCTTGCACCAGGGCCCATGCCAACCACGCTCCTACGCCCACTGAGCCTGTCTGCAGTGCCTGCGCAATTGGATCACGTAACACACCGCCTAGACACCAGCGATTCTAGGACAGAGTAAAGAAGGTGTGTGTGTGGGGGGGGGTTGGAGAGGGTAGTGTGAAGGGGGTGGCACTAAAAATTATTGGGGGTGGTGGCGGTAGTGGTGGTCACACGCACAGTCACATACTCACACCACTCATTGTAAAACTCCATAAAGCGGGAGATTGTTGTAGTTGTTGCTCGAGTCGACCTTGAAGGTGCATTATTATTTGTTTCTTTCGGTTAAGTCACGTCTAAAGATAAAATAATAAATTAAATTAAATAATAGAATACGACGTTTCGATTGCAACACAAGCAATCATCATCAGGTATAATGAAATAGCGACATAAAATCTAACCAGAAAACTATAGACAGACATATTAGCAGACAGATATCACCAAGATACATAGCGAGAGCAACACAGGTAACAGAGAGGGGTGATCGTCTCTGTGTGGTGGCCTTAAATAGACAGAGGGGGGGGGCGGAGGCAGCGAGAGGGAGGAGGGTTAGAGAAAAAATTAGCATATCAATGAGTGGTCAACAGACGTGGTGCTGTGAATGCGATGGCACGGCAAGCAAGCCTGAAAATCAGGAGAAGGACACACTAAAATTAAATAACCTAGTAAAATATCGAAATGTAATGTAATACAACACAGAGGGTCGGTCAATACACAATTAACGCATAGCCTGGTTGATTACGTATTTCAAAGATTGCTAAGTTAGAATTTAAGTGTGAACAATCTAAAGAGAGGACACAGGCAGAGAAAACAAGTCGCCAGAGAGAGAGAAAAAAGGAAGGTGCAGTTTGTGATGGCGTAGCTGCTGTGGCATCTGGCACGGAGGAAGGAAGTGATGGCAGGATACGGTGGCATTAACGACCACTTAGCGATGAACTCCGAGCGTCGCTGCATCCGCCCCGAGGACGAGTGACTCCCATTTAAAGGGGGGTAGCGAGGTGGGTGGGGGGGGCACGTTCTCTCATTCCAGTCCCCGACAGACTGACCGCTGCCAAGACGTCCCATCTGCCCCTTGTGTGCTCGTGTGCCATACAGCTCAAGGGGCGACCGTGCAATTCCTCACACCCACCGCTGGTGCACGGGACCTCCACTAGATGGAGCTCCAGAGAGCACCTCGAGGAGTGGTCTTTGGCCTACTCTTCCACGCTGGCCAGACGTCTTGGAAGTGGTGGGATTCGCCCACACTTTACCCCCACTCCACTCGACTTTACCGCGACGCGCACGCAGACTAACTAACTACGCTGCATCTTTCTCACATCACAGTGCCGTGGGTGTGGGACGGATGCAGAGAGAGGCCGTGTTGCAACGGACCGCATTGTTTTGTTTTGTTGGAAAAAAAAACGGTATCACTTTAGCCGTTGCGCAACTGCTAGGCACGAGTGCTCTCGGCAAACGCCATACGAAGGCGTATGGTGGTGTGGCCAGTATTACCCGTGCACGCTCCTCTCTCCATGATGTTGAGACAGATGCTCATTTCAGATTGAGTCTCAACTAAACTGAACTCGTTTTTTTGTTTTGCTAAGTAAGGCCCCAACTGAGCTTTGTAGCTCTTTTTCAGAAGCGACCAGGGCTCTCACAAATGATCGCTCCACAAAGTGGCTCCTCACGTGGACATTTATAGCAGCCAGATACTCTAATCCCCCGTGATGTTGATTCTAAACGTGCAGGGGAAAAAAAACGGAGGACCCGGAGCAAATTCCACGCGACCACGGGGCGAGAGACAACACAAACTCCAAATATACAGCAGCAGGCGTAATCATCGGGATCGAACCCACGAACCTCCCGCATACCGGGCGAGGTAGTCAACATCCCTCCCACGGCGGTGCCGCACGTACCGGGACGAGGTCTCTGAATGGCTGTGTCGAGTGTCCCCATGTGGACGAGATGCCCACTGAGGTCGGGTCGAGGCAGAAACACGAGGGGGTACAATCAGGGGCGGGCGGCTTAAGGGGCCGTCCATAAATGACGTCACGCACCTAGGGGGGGAGGGGGGTCAGACATTTGTGACGATGTGTGACGAGGGGGGGGGGGGGTTGAGAAATGTGACGTCACATCAAAATGCGCAAATTTAAATAAATATAGAATTGTTATAACAACACTAATTGTTATAACAACACTCCTACAACATCAGAGTGCATTAAATACGCACGACAATGACAATAGTTTAAAGCGATTTGAAGCATGTTTTATGGTTTTTGGGGGGGGGGGGGCAGAGCTCTGTGACGTCATATTTGAGGGGGGGTCTGACTTTTTGTGACGCCGTGTGACGAGGGGGGGGGGGGGGATCAAAAATAGTCCAAAATCACGTGACGTCATTTATGGACGGCCCCTGAGTTCTCGCTCGAAATATTCCGGGAAAGTTGGCCGCTCTGGCCGAACCTGAGGGGATAATCCCCGTCAATGCTCCACGTGTCGATCCCTACAATCGTGTGAAACGGGGGGGGGGGGAATGGGGGGAATGGGGGGCTCTTAACAATGAGGGCTCGCACAATAAGGCGAAACAGTTCACGGATTCAGAGCTCATGACGGTTGCGGCTGAACTGCAGCATTGCATTTGTAACCATGGCATCGATGCGTCGATGTTCTTACTAAATCCCCTTCGTCGCCGATGGGACGTAAGGCTACAACGGATGTCGAGCCCACGGTAGACGCATCGAATCACGGGAGCGAGATTCGACATTTCTCATTTCTCGTGTAACCGGAACGCTTCGAACCCCGCGGCCACGAGCGGCGGAACATTCACCGCGATGAAAGCGTAAAATAATCGAATCTTGAATCGAATCGGAACCTTTGGATTCGCAGAGTCGCTTTGGCGAGGGGTTAGTCGGTATCATCATCGAACAATCATCAGCCACGGACGACCCACTGCTGGATAAAAGCATGCCCCCCTTGGTTGCCACCACCCTCTCGCGACCCTGCCATGCAACCACCGACCCAGCGCGCGTCCACACATTTTTAATTTTCACGTTTCCCAAAAGCCAATACAGTACTTTAACAAAAATGATTACACTTAAAAATAAAACACTCCCACTACCGTATGATTCATATTCAGCAGAGTGCTGGATTTATATAATCCAACAATGCCACGATAAGAGTCAAGCTTACAAATGAATCGCGATGTGCGAATGACAGTGTCATGAAGTAATTACTACACCTTTCATCAAGACGGACGCACGGCTGCCACTTATTAAACGGTTCCAGCCTTGAATTTCCATTTAAATTAACTGAGCGTGCAGCCTCCGACTTGCAATCGCCGCCAATTATTCGTTTGTTATAAATATCCGTGCATTTGTGCGCAAGTTTGAAAGAAAAAGAAAAACGGCTGCCAAACACGAATGCCATATCTCACAGCCTCCGGAACACACAGCAGGTCACCACCACCAACCACGCCAGGTCCCCACCACCAACCAAACCAGGTCCCCACCACCAACCACGCCAGGTCCCCACCACCAACCAAACCAGGTCACCACCACCAACCACGCCAGGTCCCCACCACCAACCACGCCAGGTCACCACCACCAACCACACCAGGTCACCACCACCAACCACGCCAGGTCACCACCACCAACCACGCCAGGTCCCCACCACCACCAACCATGCCAGGTCACCACCACCAACCACGCCAGGACCCCACCACCAACCACGCAAGGACCCCACCACCAACCACGCCAGGTCACCACCAACAACCACGCCAGGTCACCACCACCACCAACCACACCAGGTCACCACCACCAACCACGCCAGGTCCACACCACCACCAATCACACCAGGTCACCACCACCAACCACACCACGTCACCTCCACCAACCACACCAGGTCACCACCACCAACCACACCAGGTCACCACCACCAACCACGCCAGGTCCACACCACCACCAACCACACCAGGTCACCTCCACCACCAACCACGCCAGGTCACCACCACCACCAACCACACCAGGTCCACACCACCACCAACCACGCCAGGTCACCTCCACCACCAACCACGCCAGGTCCACACAACCACCAACCACACCAGGTCCACACCACCACCAACCACACCAGGTCACCTCCACCACCAACCACGCCAGGTCACCACCACCACCAACCACACCAGGTCAACACCACCAACCACGCCAGGTCCACACCACCACCAAACACGCCAGGTCACCACCACCAACCACACCAGGTCCACACCACCACCAACCACACCAGGTCACCTCCACCACCAACCACGCCAGGTCCACACCACCACCAACCACGCCAGGTCACCACCACCAACCACACCAGGTCCACACCACCACCAACCACACCAGGTCACCTCCACCACCAACCACACCAGGTCCACACCACCACCAACCACACCAGGTCACCACCACCACCAACCACGCCAGGTCCACACCACCACCAACCACGCCAGGTCCACACCACCACCAACCACACCAGGTCACCACCACCACCAACCACGCCAGGTCCACACCACCACCAACCACGCCAGGTCACCACCACCAACCACACCAGGTCCACACCACCACCAACCACACCAGGTCACCTCCACCACCAACTACACCAGGTCCCCACCACCACCAACCACGCCAGGACCCCACCACCAACCACGCCAGGTCACCACCAACAACCACACCAGGTCCACACCACCACCAACCACACCAGGTCACCACCACCAACCACGCCAGGTCCACACCACCACCAACCACACCAGGTCCACACCACCACCAACCACACCAGGTCCACACCACCACCAACCACACCAGGTCCACACCACCACCAACCACACGTGGTCTATCGACTGCTGAGATCAGATGCTTCCTTCCTCACGCCATTGAACGTCAACTCGCGATCGTGCGACGGTCACGATCCACCTCGCAACCCCCGCCACCCCCTCCAACCCCGAGTAGGACCTCAACTCACAAACTCCCACTGCTCGCCGTCGCAGTGGTTCTCTTGGGGGCGCGTTTCCCTCCTTTTGGCTGCCATTCCGTCATCAGCCGTCGTCCACTGGCACTCGCAGTGGCTCTGGCCAAAGGCCACTTTAAACAACGGCCAATTCGCTGTCTCTGATCTTGCGGTTCTCCGCTAATCCTCACGCTCCACTTGCTGTCTGTGCTCTTCGGCGCAATCCTCGGCGTGCACGTCTTCCGTGCTTCTTTGTGCACTTTGCAGCTTTTCGATTTCGATTTGCTAATTTGGTCGTCACGGCAGGTCAAGAAGGCGCTGGTTTCGGCGGTGGGTGTTCGTGGAATATTTTGTGGCAAGCGGATCGGGGTATTTACTTTTTTTTTTTGCTTACACGTGGCTCTACAAAATGTGGCACGCACAGCACGGGTTGGGCAGGTGGAATGTCAAAACGATGAGACGCTAAAAAGCCACGACGCTGGCCCTGGTACGGCACATTTGAACGATACAACCCCTGACGAAGCAGTGCTGACGAATTAAAACCACCCCTCACTACCCCCCTACCCCCCTCCCCATTGACAAGCCGAGAAATACACGGTTATGAAATAAGAACACAAAGTCTGTTCACGTGGCGCAGAGTTGCCCAGTCACGACTGCGCGTGGCTTACGCGACGTTGAGTTGCTGAGAACGTTGAGTGACTGAGGTTGGAGAGGCCCGCCTCCCTGTAGTATTGGATTTCTACGGCGCAAATCTCTGGCTACAAACAACAACAAGCGCAGGCTCAGTACGGATGATAAGAGAACACCGTGTTCCAACCAAGTCACCCCAAGTGTGTGTGTTTTTATTAACCGTTTAAGAACTCAAAGAGACCAGGATGAGTCCCGTTTGCAAGAGTGACCTGGATCACCAACACCACCAGGTGAGAACTCGTGAGCAATGACACAACGTGCAGCAATGAGGGATATGAAAAGTCGAAGTAAAGACAACCCAAGTTGCAGGAGAAATCGTTAAATACCGCACCAACGTAAATCAACATTAAGGGTAAATACATATCCTGCAGTGCGCGTTGGCCTGGGGTAGATTACCCCTGAACTGTTCCAAGTACAATTAAAAGACGTTCAACATACATACAAGTGACAGGAATAGCCATACGTACCGTACCCATGTATCAGTCTCCATCGAAAACAGCCAACACACGGGGTACGCAACGAGTCAGTAGGGGGGCTGCCCGATTTCTCACTTGCAGCTCTGATCACCGCCGTGGGGAGGGGGGGGTCATAGCACGGTTGGCAACGTACGGCGCAAAAGAAGTTCAACATACATTCAATTCAGACGGTTCACTTGTTTTGCGAGGACGCTGCGAGTGATTACTATTGTCGCCATTATTATCATCATCGTTGTGTTTTGCTAATAGCGTTTCATGAGCACGATCCCCTTTGCGGTGAACTGGCGAGCGCTAAACAAAAATAATTTCTTGATACAAAGACAAAGATCCCCCGTATAGCCTTAACAGACTGGAGGGACAACTGCTGTTAGCGAGTAGCACATATGAAGGCCAGCGCGGCATACGAGGGGGTGGGTGGCCGACACCACGCCCAGGTTACTCATTTGAGGCTGAGTCGACCTAGGGGAGGCCCACGACGAGTTCAGATAACCGTCACCGGTGTTGGCCACGAGCTGGAATCGAACTCGGGAGGCCGGGTTCGTAGCACAGCGTGCTCATCGCTACACTACCGCTCCCCACTCACTCACATGCTGCTCCTCACACGCACACGCAACTACAAACATGCTTCTCCATACACACACGTGTCGTTCGGCACGATAGTCCGACGCTTCGCTCCACGCGCTGGGAGCTTCGCTTGAGTTCCCGCAGAAGGTCCCAGGTCGCGGCGCGTCGGGCATCACGCTGAACGAATAACGCGGTAACGACCCGATAAAAAAACGCCATCCGAGGAGTGTCTTCTCTGTAGCTCAAGTTGAAAAACAAACACACAAGAAACCTCAATCACCGCCGGTGACACCCAGCCACGAGCGCCGGTCGATTTGACAGGCAGGGGTTCATCCTCCGTACCATCCGACGGCCGTCGATAAACATTCCACTTAGGCCGGGACAGCTCTCGAACATTTGAGCATTCGCCCGGGAACTAAACAATCGACGGCCTTTTCCGACGGAAGAGGCGACCCGCTCCCTCGTCAAACAACAGTTTCCTAAGTGCCCCCGTCGCATTTGCCAGGAAGATGGGATTTTCAGGGTCATTCAGTCCTCCCCACCCCCTCCACCGCCGACAAAGAATTCGCCTGACGCTCGCGCGCATGAACTCCACGTAACGACACCGCTGATGTTTTGTCATTGACGATGTGAGCGAAGCGGCCGCGCCCTTTCGTCGTGCCCCCCTGGCGTGGTTCTTTCTCCGTGTCTCGTTTGTAGCCGGCATCGATGTCGTCCCCGTGTCGTGAGCGGTTAACCCTTTAGGCCGTAGTTCTCGTATTTGTGAATGGTTGCTAAAAAGAATTGTTTGACTATACCGCACGTTGTAACGTGACATGAATGCGTTGGGCGGATTTCTTTTTATTGTATCAGTGTCTGCGGATGGATATAGGTATTGGTATCGGTGTGTAATATTGAGTTCATCCAGGCGGACAAGCAGAGATCATTCGGTCTGGGATCAGTGGTTCAAATACCTGTGCTCCGCGGGCCGATGCTGTACGGTTCGTAAGGTCGTGGGAAGTGGTCCGTGAAACTGTTTTACACAAACGATGATTTAGAGTCGTTTTAATTCTGAAAATGTTGTTGAGGGCTCAGCGTGAATATATCAATGTGTCGTAAACCCACCTCCACCCGACGCAGCCAATTAGTACGTTTTGTCACGTCAAAAAAATGTGCCAATTACTTACTGCTTCAACACACCAGGTGTGCTGAAGCAGTAACTAATTGGCACGTTTTGTTCACGTGACATACCCTACTAATTGGCTGTGTCGGGTGGAGGTGGGTTTACGACACTTTTATATTTTTCACGTGATCTAACCCCCCCAAAAAAACCTTTATTATGGATAACATTGCTCGCGAAAGCCTACGCGTTAAATTTACAGCGAAAAAACTGCGGGGTACACGAATGTTGGACACCACTGGTCCTGAATATCAGAGCCGTCCCGAGGGTACACGGCGAATCTTGGGCGACCGCCCCGGGCCCCGCACTTTGGGGGGCCCCGCGTCAGATGTAATGCTTCTGGGTTAGTTTTAAGGCGTCGGGGAGGCCCACACGGTTGTTTTCCCCGAGCCCCCACCACCCACCCCTATGGACGGGCCTTGCTCTTGATGATACAACATTTTTATATATTTTTTCCGATGTGACCGGATTATTTTTAAGCGATACGGTTATTTGCATCTTTACTGGGACAATGTTTTTCGACCCATGAGCTACCAACATCGCCATCACTACTTTAACCGGGCGATTTTTTAAATACTTTTTTTTCTTCCGTGAACTACTCTATATACGATAGATTGATTTATATGTTTGATATATCACTCAGAATCAACACGAAGTACAGCAGATATTTTTAAAGTTTGTAAAAAGTTGTATTTTTTGTGAAAGTGCCGATAACAAGAGTTCACGTGTGTGTTTTTTGTATTTTAAAACACGGATAGTGGCATGATGACTAATGTGCTTTTTAGTGACGATTTCTAAATGTCTTTTGCTAAGGATACAATTTTGGATTTTTACTGGATGTTTATCTTACTCCTGTCTATTAAATGTATTTCTTTGGACGCCTGCCATTTGTTGCCCTATTCCATGACGATAGTATAATTGATGGCATGTATTACTGGTAGGAAACCACTGGTTCCACCAGCCCACAGGGGATTATTGTGTCCGTCCGTCCATCGTGCACGGAGGGGCTGGGTGGGGAGGGAGGGGCTGGGTGGGGAGGGGAAGGTGGGGAGGGGCTGGGTGGGGAGTGGGAGGGTGGGGCTGGGTGGGGAGGGAGGGGCTGGGTGGGGAGGGGAAGGTGGGGAGGGGCTGGGTGGGGAGTGGGAGGGTGGGGCTGGGTGGGGAGGGAGGGGCTGGGTGGGGAGGGGAAGGTGGGGAGGGGCTGGGTGGGGAGTGGGAGGGTGGGGCTGGGTGGGGAGGGAGGGGCTGGGTGGGGAGGGGAAGGTGGGGAGGGGCTGGGTGGGGAGTGGGAGGGTGGGGCTGGGTGGGGAGGGGCTGGTCACCCCGTGGTGCCCTTATAGAACTCAACGTTTAACCTACTCACGCCGGCTTGTGCCCGCCCTCACAGTCGGGCATATTTGCGGAATACACCACGCTGCCGTTGACCCTGGCCATTGACCGAGCAACCCAACGTTCCTACCAGCTCCGTCCACAGGAGGAATGTGTTTATCCGAAACAACTCACTGAGTCTCAGTGCTCTCTCTCCAGAGCATGTCGCATCGAGTGGATTACTACGACTACTACGATAGCACAGGGCTGCAGCGTGGGTCTAGATTTGAAGCTTTCATAACTGCAAGGATTCATATTCTTGGGTTTTTTCGGTAAAGTCACGTAGGTAAAAAATTAATAAAAGTTAAAAAAAAATTAAAATCACAGCACGCTTGCTGTATCAAGTAAATGAGTAAATATTTTTTATTCTATTTTACTTTTATTAATTTCAATTTTTTTACCTACGTGACTTTACCGAAAAAACCCAAGAATCTGCAGCGTGGGGGTTTGGCGCTTGTGCTGCGTCGCTATCCGGCGCGTGTGCAGGTTGTGCGGCGTCTATCGGCGCTCTGCTCCGACAGTTTGTGCTCCAAGTGAGAAGGTCCAATGCAGCAACGCGTGCTGCGAAACGTCGGACAACGTTCCGGTCAACAAGCCGACCACACCCGTGAGAGGAGGGCTCATGAGAGGTTTGTTTTTGATGTTTTAGCTTCGTAGTTACACATTGGAGGGGGGGATAAAAACAGGTCCACCAGGCATACGAGGAGCACTCAAAAGTGTCCGCACAGATGGGGTTCAGCGAACCCACGAACTCCCACCTGTGTGCCTGCCTCGCTGGGCTTGGAAAACCTCGCGACATCAACGTGACCCACCAACCCCTCTGTCGGCGCAATTACGGTCACGCACCAGCCCGCGACAATCACGTTAATTGACGGTAACGATCGACATCACAATGTATTATTACTACTACTACTATCGCCATCACCGTCACAATGCGCGCGACAACAACAACAACAAAAATGCCCGGGTCAGCGACATTACCGCTGTCTTCAAGCCGCTCGCACGACATCGTCCACAAGAATCACAAACAAAAAAATTGCGGTTACATAAGCCACAAAGAGGCATTCTTTTTGTAAATGCCGCGTGCCTCTGTGGCCAGAAACAAAGGCCCTCATTTCTCCCCCCCCCCCTCCCCCCGAACGCTGTCCGCACGCAGTAGAAGATCAACGCACGCACTGGTCGGCACGACCCCCCCCCCCCGCCCTCTTACACCCCCCCCCCTTCCTGTGAATGTGGCATTCACAGCGGGTGTCCCCATCTCTCCTGCCACCACCAGCATCACTACGGGACGTGCTCTGTATCTGAGAATTGGCGGTGGCCGGGGCCAATTCGGCTGGCTCCCTCTCCCCCTCTCTATCTGAGCTCAACACTAAGCCCCTTGTGAGCCCCCCCCCCCCCCCCCCGACTGCTATGTGCCTCGCATTCACCAAAGAACGCGCTCGCTGCAAACACGCATATTTGTGCCGGGAACGCTCGCTGGCCACGCGTCCCACGTCCGGCCGACGTCCATCCCGTGGCCGTTTTGTAAACGCTGCGGGTGGCTGGGAGATGTTAACTACCTCGCCTGGCATGCGGACAGTCGTGGTTTCAATCCCGACCCTGACGCCTGCTGTATATTTTGGAACTTGTGGGGTCTCTCTCTCCCCGTGGTTGCGTGGATTTTGCTGCGAATCCTCCGTTTTTTCCCTCCACGTGGTTAGAATCGACGTGCGTCGAGGGTATTCGGCTGCTATAGATTTCCACGTGACGGTAAGCCACTTCGTTGAACTTGCAATCGTGGCCTGATCACTTTCTAAAAAGAGCTATATAGCTCAGTGGGCCTTACCTGGTAAATAAAAATGAAACGGTTTAGTAACTGCTTTAGTTTAGTATACGATGTAACCAGCAGCGGCGTGGACGCACGATGGCTGTGAAAGATGCAGTGTAGCAAGTAGGGCTTCCTTTTCTCTTCTCACCCGCAACTGTGTTTTCTTCTTCTTAAAGTATCTCCTTATTGTGGTGAATGTAGCGGTCTCCTGTGACTTGCACGCGGCACGTGAACCCGTCACGTACAACACATGTACGTGTGGGTGTACATGTGTAAAGACAGTACAGGGGACTAGCGGTCACAGTGGGTAATGACAGGGGAATTAGCATGGGAAGAGACTAGGGGGCCACAGGGGGTAATGACGTGTTAAGGGACAGACAGGGGAACGATCTAAGGTCTACGAGAAGGATCGAGAATAGGGGCTGTAGCCAAGTGACAGAAGGGGGACAGGTGCGAATTAAGGATCGAGAGCCAGCGAGAGGGTTCGAGAGGTGGGTCAAGGGTCAAGGGATGGCCACGCTGGGGATAAAAGGGTTCGAGAGGAGAGGCTCGGGGCTGCTGCTGGAATCGGGGTCTTCACTGTCAAGTGAACGTCTCTTCAATAAAGAACCATCAAAAGGCAGTGGGCTCCTGGAGTCGTTACACATGTAGAGAACCGTTTCGCCAATCGGCCGCTGGATTATGGCCTCCCCAACGCAAGCCCGTGCAGGAGTCGTGAAGGATACTTGACCATGCTCAGCCGCGCGACGGTTAGCGAAGCTTCAATATTTCTCACTGCTACGAGCTCAGTCCGGCAAACAGAGTTCGATTGCTGAGCACGGCTAACGGCAGCGGCGAGTGTTACCTGTTAACAGCCTTGCCCCACTCCCCCCCCCCCCAACTTCAATAACTCGCACTAACCAGCGTGGTGAAGTATGGTCAAAAAATCCCCATTGCAGACACAGCGCGTCGGGAAGGACTTCATCCAGCAGTGAAATTGACAAAGGGCTGTAGCCACACATCGCATTTGTTAAAATGAGCACGCTGTTGTATCGGTGTATTACCTTCAGGGACCTTCAAGGAGCCAGATGTTACTGGCCAGAGCACTCCCTCTACGCCGTGTATGTAAATAGTAAATAGTCGGTTTTGATGTGGCGCACATTCCATTGCACCTCGCTCATCGGATTACAAGAGCACTTGCATCCAGGGCATCCGCCAAACCTCGTTATGAAAAAAAAAAATTGAAAGTCATACAAAGATCCCCCACGTATAGCCTGAACAAGACTGCTGGGGCAAGTGCTGTTGGCGAGCACATATGAAGGCCGGCACTGTGGCACACGAGGGGGTGGGTGGCCAGCACCACGCCCGGCCGCCTTTGTCTTCCCCCCTAATTTCGACGTTTTTACACACTGCACCAGGTACTCATTTGAGGCTGAGTCGACCAAGGAGGAGGCTCATCACCGGTGCAGATCGTCATGTTCTCTCCGTCGCCGTGTGGATTATTATCCGGGTCCTCTGGTTTTCCCATCCACATTTAGCAAGATGCGTTTAGAGCATTTGTCTGCCGTAACTTTACACTCGATAAGACACTTCGTTTATCTATCATTTGTGATAACCAGGTTGCTTCTGAAAAATATCTAAATAACTCAGTAGACCTTACCTGGTAAAAATAAAACAAAAAAGTGTGTTTGTTATTTCGATTTAAAGCTTTCGTGACTGCAGAGATTCATCTTCTTGGTTCTTTCGGTAAAGTCAGACGCTGTCTTTCCGACAGACCTGTTCTTCACCTGAGGACGGCTGCTTGCGTTGTGGCCGAAACGTCGTGAGAATTGTATTTTATTATATTTCATTTTTATTATTTTATTATTTCCCTTCTACGTGACTTTACCGAAAGAACCAAGAAGAAGTTTGTTTGGAAGTCTAACCCCTACGCTACTACCACCCTAAAAAGTCCACGCAGTGCCAACATAAACGTTCGCTAAGGCCCCCAAAAGCACAATAAAACCAAATGCAAAAGAGCTTCAAAGAGGAGACGGGGCATCGCTGGCCACTTTTCGCCGGCCCTCATTCAGAGGGGGACGAGCGAGAGAATTGCGGCTCAAGAGGGAGAGGAGAATTGAAGACGGACACGCACGAGGAAAAAAATGTTCAGAAGAAAACCGCCGCACAGAAGAGTTGGCAGGGGGACGCGGAAGAGGCTGCCAAAGAGTCAGAGGGCAACAGGCGGCGCATTTGCACTGAGGAATTTTGAACAGTAATATGTTATTATTAATTCATTATAATCTTACTTTAGTTTTTTCACCAATTGTTTCATATAGATATCACTTCCCCCCCCCTCCGATTGTGTTATTGGCGCAACGTAGCGAGACAACGCATCCGTGTTATATGTCTTACACAGCAGTGGATGTCACCCGTCGTGTCAGAGAGCGGCCCGCAGAACGGGATATCACAGAGCTATCTGTGAGATGCATTCCTTAAACGGATTAAAGTATATCTCTGGTCCACACACACAGACCGGAGAAACACTTTCCCACCCGCTCTGACACTGAGTAATTGTCTGCTGTGTCATAATCTAACCCCGATTTTGTTTATTCACAGAGCTGCAATGTAGCCAACTTGAATTGCAGAAAACGAAATTCTGTGGCGGGGGGGGGGGTTGTGTGCAGCGATTTTGGTGAGATCATCGACTCGCTGCAACTTAACCGCTCGAAAAAAAAACATGAAATGAGACTAAGCTCCATCATGTTGGTCTCTTAGCCTCTCACCTAGTGAAGTTTGATTACAGGCGACTGCCTGGCTCGGAACCCAGGATCTCAGCCTGACCGCCCTAGGGCTCTTGGCACATCCACCTTGAATTACTGGATTCAAATGAAGATACTGCACTGAATGAAACTAGTTATTTGGTGGTGGAAATGCCGCTGCTGCAACGGCAATTAACAACAACTTGACTCGTTTGTCAATAACAACACTGTAGCCATAAAATTAAAATAAATAAAACGTGACGTTTCAGGCAATAGCCCTTGTTCAGGGCACACAGCATAAGATGCCGCGAAGATGTCGCGTGTCCCATATCATGATGTGATACAAATATGCAAAAAAATTTGCTTTGATGATAACAAATAAAGACGGTCTTCACATTGTCCTTGAAACTGATTGGCCTAAATCACAGCTGCGGTTTCCTTTAGGGTCTCCTACGGTGCGAAACAAGTTCAACATACATACATCCGAGCCTCCATCAACAGTGAATTCTGTAACCATGTAAATATTATTTCCACGGCTGGTGACGCAGCCTACCCCACCTCCCCCTGTATTTTAATCGATGTGGGTGCGTGTTCTAAGTCGGTGTTGTGTGTGTGAGATCAGATTTGTATAACATTATTGGCACAGGGCACAACGCTTTGGGGTGCGTTTTAAAACTTTCTTCCCAGAGCGTCTTATAATGCGTGGGAATAGGATAACCGCTTGAACGAGTCCACGCATATGTTGTCATTTAGCGGTGGAATATTCCATTATTTGTTTTATACAGGGGGTGTCGGAGGATATTTTGCACAAATTCCCCTCGTCAACATCCGTGCAACACTCCGTCCTCCCCCCTCCTGTGCGTGTCGCTGCGGGAATGCTGCTGCCCCACTCTCGATTTTGTGGCACGCAGCTGTTTGTGTTTAAGGCCATTTACTCGAGCTTGCGGTAAAGGGGGTTGGATAATGGGATGCTGAGGCTCCGCTGTAATGGCGAAGCACACTGGACTCCCCAATAGCAAAAGGTCAACCGGTTCGATTCGATGTCCCGGTGTGGCAGTTTAAACGATCGAGCAAGATTCTTGAATTCCCAACCCCTCCCGCCCCACCCTCCCCGTCCCTTTCCCCGCGTCTGCCCCACACAGAAGTGTACATGGGGCTCACCGCAAGTGAGTCGATCTGTAGGTCACGTGTGATGGGGTAAAGTGTGGGAACTCCCAACCTCTCCCAAGACGTCTGGGCAGCGAGCGTGGAAGAGTAGGCCAAATTGCCTCTAGAGCAGTGTTCTTCACTAATTTTCAGAGGAGTGGGGTGGGGCACTTTCGCGGATGAGACATCATCAGTGTGAGGGCCGCCACACATTAGAAACCATTGGGTAATTGACAGCACGATGATGATGATGGGGGTATTTTCACAGCTGTGTATTGTGGGGGACCGCACGCCAGGGGCCACACTTAAGGCCACCGGGGGCTGCCAGGGGCCCATGGGCCTCGCAATGAAGCCTCCCTCTAGCAGAGGCCCTGCCGGCAGTCAGCAGTGGCGTGGGCAAGTGATAGCAGGGCTGAACCAATACCCGCTGTCAATGTGGGCGATGATCGGTGGATCGCGCAGGACGTTTTGTGAAACTGTCAGCCTCGATAGGCATTGCCAGATTGCCAGATGGCAGTCCAGTACGGTAAGTTAATTGGAACCATCTGCGTGGATATTTAAGTGTTATCCTCTCTCGTAAGCACGGTGGATTTTCTCGGGGGTATTACAGTTTCGCCTCCGACATGAAGCAAAACACCCAAGACTCAGAGAAGATAGTTTCTTTGATAAAAAAAAAACTGAACTTTTTTTTGTTATCAGACATCAACTGAAGGTTGTGTAAAAATGTACCAAAACGACTAACAATACCTCGGTGTAGTGTTAATATTATGCGAGGTGGCAGGTCAGCTGCTGGGGTTAAATCCAAGTTTCAGCCGCCTACGATTATCCAGGACTCTCAAAAGTGCAGTGAGTTGATGGTCTGACCCCGGTCAACAATGACTGCACACAAAAACACAATTTCACTTCTCAACATCAATTTGGCTATATTCCAGCAAACAAAAATAGAGTACAGATGTTTCATTATCATTCGACAAACTCTCTGTAACAGTCTTCTTGGTTCTTTCGGTAAAGTCACGTAGAAGGGAAATAATAAAATAATAAAAATAAAACATAATAAAATAATTCTCACGACGTTTCGGCCACAAGCACGCTTAAAATAGTATTGCCTTAAAAACATATATCAATATAATGGGCAACGTTTCGAGCAATGGTCCATCTTCGTAGCACATACAGTACATCATTCATGTTGAGTTTCACTGTAACAGGGAAGGTGGCAAAGTCACGCGAATGCATCTCAAGAGGTAGTTCTGTGGTAGCCACTTCCGCGGGACGTTCTCTCAATGCTCTTCGAGACAGATCACAATCTGTACGTTGTCCCCTGATGCGCCGTCGATAGCATAATTTGAATACATTTTGCTGACCGTGTATTTAAAAAAAAATGTCATTGTAAGGGGTAAGGTTCAGACACTTTGGGGCTCAGAGTACAGTGACATTAATTAATCTTTACGTCTTATTAATTTAAATAATTAAACGAAGCCTTCTCTGTCGCAACGGCCTGAAGCCAACAAAGACAAAGATCCCCTGCGTAGCCTTAACAGACTGTTAGGGCAAGTGCTTTTATCGAGCACCTATGAAGGCCGGCACAGCACTCGATCAGGTGGGTGTCCAGCACCACGCCCGGCCGCCTTTGTCTCCCCAGCGGCGATGATTTTTTACACACAATACCAAATACTCATTTGAGGCTGAGTCTACCTAGGGGAGGGCCTAGGAGCGATTCAGATAATTGTCACCGGTGGGTGGCCCGTGAGCGGGAATCGAACTCGGGTCGACCGGGTTCGTAGCGGCGTGCGCTCGCCACTACACTACCACGCCCCACACGCATACCAATCCCACCCATATTACTTTCATAAAACACAGTACAGTATACAAAGTTCCCCCGTGTAGCCTGCACAGTTTGCCGGGGCAAGTGCTGTTGGTGAGCCGGCACGGCGCAAGACGGAGTTGGCCAAGCACCACGCCCGGATCGCCTTTGTCTCTCCATCGCCTGATGGTTACACACCGCACCAGGTACTCAACCTATAAGAGGATCGGTTTATGTATTAGCCACTTTCTATTTGGTCGGGTAGGAACACTCGGGTTGCCGGGTTCGCAGTGCAGTGCTAAACCGCTGCATCATCCCTTTGTCACGCGTACATGCGGGGACTCGTCACCACGGCGCTTGTGCCAGGCTAGGTGCACCTTGAGGCCATCTGAAGTGTCGGAAGGCTCCCTGGCAGGTCACGGGACATGTGGTGCATCGGTCAGTCTTCTCAGTCAGTCAACCCATCGCACCTGGGTCTGTCCCGTGACATCCTTTCAGCGAGCACACGTACGCACAAAGACAAATGTCCCCCATACAGCCTTTAACCGACTGTTGGGGCAAGTGCTGTTAGCGAGCACCTATGAGGTCTGGGCACGGCACACAAGGGGTTGGGTGGCCAGCACCACTCTCGACCGCCTTTGCCTCCCCAGTGGCGATGTTTACACAACGCACCAGGTTACTCATTTCAAGCTGAGTCGACACGTAAACACAGACAAAGATTGCCCGGATAGTCTTGAACAGACTGTTGTGGGGACACATAAACACGCGCATTATAAACACAGAATTTCGCACAGCACGCGACTGTACAAACAGGATGGATTGCGTGTTACGGTCTGTGCGCGCGTGTGTTTGTGTATTTTTTTTTATATTTCGTGGGATTTTGCGGCGTTTCGGGTCGTGGGTTACGAATCGAGCCATCATCATTCCCCGCGTCAACACGCCATGCGTTCCCCTTAACACTATCGGCCACTCCTGGGATCCAGGAACTCTCGCAAGCTCAGCGGCTTGTCAAAGGATGGCTTCACGCGCGATGTTGAAATGTTTATACTATTTATATTTTAAAAAAAAAATCACGTGATACATAAGGCATAGGTTGCATCACAACCGTCTCGGGCTGCTGCCAATTTTCGCCGGTATCCGGCGACACTCGTGACAAGCGCACGTGTGCCAAGCGACGGTGTCTGTCAGCCACCGCCGCCGCGTCTTCAACTGTTCACGGCGTTCGTGAAGTCTCCATAGGCTACCTCTGGTGCTGGAACCCCCCTCCGTGCTGCTGCCTTCCACCTGCGATGAAGATATAAAGTCGCTCAACTGCAAAGGTAGTTCAATCTTGACGTAAAGCTTTCGTGACTGCAGGCATTCGTATTGGTTGGGTCTTGCGGTAAGGTCGCGTAGGTAGGTTCAAAGAAAATAACACGTTATGTAACATGTGTTTTTACATCTTGACTTAAAGCTTTCGTCACGACAGGAATTCATATTCTTTGGTTCCTTCGGTAAAGTCGCGTAGATAGGTTCAAAGAAAATAACGTATGTTATATTAATGTTACGTAACATGTTATTTTCTTTGAATATGCATAGGTAGTTGGTCGTGTGCGTGCGTGCGTGGGGAGTGGTGGTGTAGCGGTTAGCGCGCTGCGCCACGAAACCGGCTACCCAAGGTCGATTCCTGCTCACGGCCAATACCAGTGGCGATTACCTGAATCGGTTCTGGGCCTCCCCTAGGTCGACTCAGCCTTAAATGAATACCTGGCGCGGGGTGCAAACATGGCCACTAGGGTGACAAATGTGGTGTTGGCTACCCACCCCCTCGTGTGCCGTGCCAGCCTTCATAGGTGCTCGCTAACAGCACTTTCCCCAACAGTCTGGAAAGGCTATTTTATTTCTAGTCACATGTTCCTCTTTTCTGTCTCGCAGTGTAAAACTGTGCAATCATCAACGGCAAATTGCGTGGCGAGGCTTTCTTTTTTCCCAGGGAACTCTGGTTTCCTGCCACATGAAACCAACCATTAACGCAAGCGGCTATACATCCAATGCGGTAGAACCCTTTAAAAAAGGGGAGGGGGGGTCTTGAGACTCACTGAGTTATTTCCTACGGTAAATCATCATCGTCATCATCACCACCATCAAGCCATGGTCAATCCACTGCTGGATGAAGGCCTACCTACCCAAAGCAAATATGCCCGACTGTGAGGGGGGGCACAAGCCGGCGTGAGTAGGTTAAACGTTGAGTTTTATAAGGGCACCACGGGGTGAACAGCCCCACCCCTCCCACCCCCCACCCAGCCCCTCCCTGCACGACGGACACAATAATCCCCTGTGGGCTGGTGTAACCAGGAGGTTCCTACCAGTATAATAGTTGAAAATCGCAGTTCTTGGCTGCCACTTCGTAATAATCATTGACCGTGGGGCATTATCTCATCACGCGTCTGCTCTCTTTGCCTTTGCATTGGCTACCAGTCAGGTGTCGAGTGGACTAGACGATGCTGCTGTAGACCTACAGGGCTCTCAATGGGTTAGCCCCACGATATTTGAAGAAACGGATCAATTTTTTTTTATTTTACACGCTTTTACTTAACTCTGTCTGTTGTTTTTGTGTCGTATCCTCAAATCTTGTAACTCAATTTTAACCCACTGTGGTATCGACTGCAAACTTGGTATACTTATGTCATACTGATGACAATACTATATTCTACCATAAAAAAATAAACAAAATTATTTTTAAACATTCTTTTTTATATGTTATGGTTCGGCTTGGGTCTAATTGTCCACGCTCAACTGACGTTGGCTGTAAATCACCACGTCCCCTTACGTTATGGCAAGCTTCGGGGCCACTTCCTGGAGTCGTGGAGGTCTGCCATTACTAGCACGGTACATTTCATTAAAGCGTGTTTAAAAAAAGTTTTTTTTTAATATTACTTATTTATTAGACTCCAAAGGAGGGGCACCGAGATCTTCATATCGCCTTCTTCTCAGTACTCGAGGTCAAGGCTCCGTTCCTGGGGTGATCACCGCTTTGCCAGTGCAGCTCCCAGATTATGGAACGGCGCTTTGCCTTTGCGAATAAGACAGCGTCGTCCGAGTTGCGTGTGTCGTGAAAACTCGCCTCTTTAAATTGGCCCCGAGTGCTGGCCGTATACCCTGCAGATTCTATTTATTTCCTGCTTTCAAATCACACGACCCGTGGGATCTACTGATGAAATGCGCCCGACAGGTGTCAATGATTCTTTTCATGCTTTTTTTAATAGTCAAACTTATACTATTAACCCGTACGTTCTCTTATCCATGTGTCCCTGTTCGCGTAAATCTAAGCATACATCTACCCACGCTTATGATCGCACGTTTTGTTCCATTTTGTTTGTAAATGCCAATGTTTATGAACCACGTGTCATCATAGCCGGCAGAACTAAAAAAAAAACTGGCAATTGGCACGTTCAACATCGCTGTAGACTCGATCAAACGCCCCAATGCAGGACTCTCATGAAAAATAAACAGTCTTGGGACTCGGTGATGCTTTCCAGGGTAAATAATTGACATTATAACTACGAATGCTATTGTTATCGCTCGTATTTGAAATCAGGCGGGAACAGTCCAGAACGCCGTGGGAATCGAGGTTGCAATACCTTGGCTTGCCAGTAGAATGCAGTACAGAAAAGAGTGGTCTTCTTGGTTCTTTCGGTAAAGTTACGTAGAATAAAAATAATAAAATAATAAAAATAAACCAATTAAATAATTCTGACGACGTTTCGGCCACAACGCAAGCAGCCGTCCTCAGGTGATGAACAGGTCTGTCGAGACGACAGAGTTCTTCACCTGAGGACGGCTGCTTGCGTTGTGGCCGAAACGTCGTGAGAATTATTTTATTATGTTTTATTTTTATTATTTTATTATTTCTATTCTACGTGACTTTACCGAAAGAACCAAGAAGACGAATCCCTGCAGTCACGAAAGCTTTAAATCGAAAAAGAAAAGAGTGGCTTGATAAAGTTTGTACCTTTTGCACGGGATAGAGCGTTTCTCCCTCGCACGCGTGAGTTTTCTCTTTGGGTGCTCCCGTTTCCTACCACATGTATAATAAACACTCACTCATGGGCTGAAAACATCTTACACCCTATAGAGAGCTGCAGAGCATTTGTTATTGCCGGCTCAGTGGCTGGCAGCCATCCGGTTCCTGTCTGTGGTTGCCTACTCAGCGAGCATGAGATGCAATTTGCATGAACGTGCACGATATCAAATTAATCATTCGATTTTTGTTGTATGTTGGCCACGCCACATCGATCTCGCTCAACTGTTTTACTCACCACTCTTGTGTTGCCCTCGTAATTTTAGGGTACAGTTTTTGTTTAATAGGATTACAATATTATGGATAAGGGTACCCTTGTTACACCGCTGGTACTGGTAGCGCTAATCCCTCTATACGCCAAGTCAGCAAAGCTTTTCGCACAATGGCGAGTAAGATATGAAAGCCTGTTTGTGACCATTCACTGAACGGACGCGGCTGAATGAATAATTGTTGGTGACTCTTCCTGGCGTCGTGGCTACGTTTTCAGCTCAGAGGGTGCGTAAATCGATCCGGTTGGGGCCCCCTAATATTTGATCGCATCATTAGGTATTTGCACATACAAAAAAAATTGAAGTCGCGTTTTAAATCGGTGTCCGTTCTCTTCCACCCGTTGAAAACATATCTCATGGCGGTTGTCAAGGGGGCCCCCAAGTGGTGGCTTTGCCCACCGTGGGATGGGTGGGTGAGTGGCGTGTCCCACGCTCGTTACGCTATTGCGTTGGCCGGTGGCGCACTGGCCAATCCAACATGAAACACGCTTCGTCAACTTCTTGGTTCTTTCGGTAAAGTCAAGTAGAATGGAAATAATAAAATAATAAAAACAAAACATAATAAAATAATTCTCACGACGTTTCGGCCACAACGCAAGCAGCCGTCCTCAGGTGAAGAACAGGTCCGTCGAGAAGACAGAGACTGTCTTCTCGACGGAGAATTATTTTATTATGTTTTAATTGTATTATTTTATTATTTTCATTCTACGTGACTTTACCGAAAGAACCAAGAAGATGAATCCCTGCAGTCACGAAAGCTTTAAATCGAAATTTAACGCTTCGTCAATTTACACTGTGGCCTTGAAAGGTAAATGTTGTAATCGATGAGGTGGTTGGGCAATGGCCCTTCCCACTCTTTGCACAAATAGATAGAGAGAGAGAGAGGCCAGAAAGAGTGGATACGAGTTGGAGACTGGACTTGTTTATACCATGGGGCCTGATAAGAATGAAATGTTCACAAATATTTCCCCGTGAACAGTTTTTTTGAATTGGTTACGACACTATTGGTAAGCGTGTAAAAATAACAATAGTTTTTACACCTTCGTGGTAATAAAACTGGAGGTGTTAAGATGTTCAAACACCAAACAGGAACCTTTAGCAAAGAATCAAAGTCTGCATTAACCACACACAGCGTGTGTGGTGATCTTGCAAACAAACTTGGCAAGTGGCGATCGAGTTCCAGACGCAACCGCGGCTCAAGACCGCTCCCTCGTGAACGAGCGAGGAAGTAACACACACACAAAGATCACCACCACAACCACCACCTACTCCACCACCACCCCCCACACCACCACCACCCCCTCTCACACTACCACCACCCCCCACACCACCACCAGCCCCCACACCACCACCACCCTCCACACCACCACCACCCCCCACACCACCACCACCACCCCCCTCACACCACCACCACCACCCCCCTCACACCACCACCCCCAACCCCACCACCACCCCCCACACCACCACCACCCCCCACACCACCACCCCCCACACCACCACCACACCACCACCACCACCCTCCACCATACCACCACCACCCACACCACCACCACCACCCCCCACAACACCACCACCCCCCACCACCACCTCTCTCTCTCTCTGAATCTCACTCACACTCTCACTCTGAATCTCACTCTCTCTGAATCTCACTCTCACTCTGAATCTCACTCTCTCTGAATCTCACACTCTCTCTGACTCTCACTCACACTCTCTCTCTGAATCTCACTCTCTCTGAATCTCACACTCTCTCTCTGAATCTCACTCACACCCTCTCCCATGCATTCTCACTGGCTGCCTCGCAGCAACCCTCTGTTGCCCGCAACCTGACCCCACTGCCAGGCACAGCCACGTGCCCTGCCTGCCCTGGCAACCCCGGCACGACTGCCTCTCACTCCATGCACCAATGGGCAAATGTGGAGAAAACGCGGATGAAAGATTAGCATATCATTACTGGATGCCGGTCGATTATTTATTTAACTATCCTGTAAAACCTTTTTTTAGAACACACTGAAGTCATTTAGGCGTTGTGGTTTTTTTTGCATGCCAGCACTGTAAGCACGGCTTCGTTTCTCGCTTGATATTTTCTGAAACGCTGCTCGGCTGGCTTAGGAATAGGAAACATCAGCGTAAGGCACTACCACGAGACTACAGCCAAGGGTCGCTTTATTCACAATCACAGTCCTAAAGCGTTGTACCCTTGACTGTATTCCTCGTGCACGCCCTCGCTGCGGTATAATGGGGGAAACTGTAAGGCGAGGTGAAACGAATAAAAATGTATTCGTTTGGCACACACCACGGCGTTCCGGACTGATCCGGCTGAAATGAAAGCACAGACTCTGTTGATCAATTTCCACTGCTACTACAGTTTTCGGCAAAATTATATTTTTGCTAATTTAAAAAAATGGTAATCAGAACATATGTTTTTAAATGTAATTCTCATCAGGCCCCATGGTGTAAACGAGTGAGTCTCCAACTCTTAGAAACCCATCTCTCTGGCCTGTGTGCTATGAAGGAGGTCATTGCCCGAAACGTCAATTATTATATATGTTTTACCTTACCTGTAAAGTCGCAGTGTTATTGACGAACGCGTTCCGTTTCCTTGTTAATTCCATTTGTGCACCACTGCCAACGCAGCACCACTGAATATTTAATGTGCCACTCTTTGTATTGTGCTCGTAATCACTCACGGGGAGGGGTGGAGGGGTTGCTTCTTCCACTTTCTGCCGACTTAAGCGTCAAACGCTACGAGGGAGGAGTGTTGAGGGGAGGCATATTATGAGTAAAATAATAAATGAAATATTTATAAATACTTTGTTTAGAAACACGCTTTAATGAAATGTACTATCCGAGCTGACCCTCCCCCTGACCCCTTCCCCCAACGCCCCTCCCCTCCTTCCACATGCCCCGCCCCTGGGCGCGGCTCCCCGAGGCTTGCCGTGACGTAAGGGACCGCGGTGATTTACAGGCAACGTGAGTTGAGCGTGGGCAATTAGAGCCGTAAAAAATTTCTTTTTAAATATATACTTTTAAATTTTAATGATAAAATATAGTATTGTCATCAGTATGACACACCTATACCAAGTTTGCAGTCGATACGACATTGGGAAGACGGTTTAAATTGAGTTACAAGATTTGAGGATACGACAACAGACAGAGTGAGTGAAATAAAAGCGTGTAAAATGTTTAAAATATATTTTTAAATTTTAATGATAGAATATAGTATTGTCATCAGTATGACATAAGTATACCAAGTTTGCAGTCGATACCACATTGGGAAGTGGGTTAAAATTTGAGTTACAAGATTTGAGGATACAACAACGACAACAACAGACAGAGTGAGTTAAATAAAAGCGTGTAAAATAATAATAACAAAAGAATAGGTTTTACACGAACACCAAATAGAAACATCTTGCAAGGAGGAATCGAGTTACTGCATTACCCACACACACACACAGTACTTGATGGTGAACATGCAAACACAACATGCTCTGATTGTAATAGATGACATTGTTGTTTAAACTGGTTAGCCTACACCAGAGGCAGACTTATTTAAAGCTTAGTCTCACCACCAGTGTCACACCAGAGAACCCCAAAAGGCGAACAGCATAAAGACAATGCCACAATCAGAACATTTATAGCTCTGGGTGAGCAGCTACATCTATTTTTTTATTTAAAGCTTTCGTGACTGCAGGGATTCATATTCTTGGTTCTTTCGGTAAAGGCACGTAGAAGGGAAATTATAAAATAATAAAAATATAAAACAATACAAATTCTCACGACGTTTCGACTGCAACACAATCAATCATCATCAGGTGTGAAATCCACAGCAATAAAAAATGTTATTTAAACATTTTTATTTAAAAATTTTCTTGCTGTGGATTTCACACCTGATGATGATTGTGTTGCAGTCGAAACGTCGTGATAATTTATATTGTTTTATATTTTATTATTTCCCTTCTACGTCACTTTACCGAAAGAACCAAGAATATAGCTACATCTATGTTATATGATCAGAGCATGTTGTGTTTGTATGTCCACCGCAAGTACTCCATATGGTCAATGAAGTGACTTGATTCCTTGCAAGATCTTTCTATTTGGTGTTCGAATATCGTAACACCTCCTGTTTAATTGCCAGAAAGGGTAACGTCTATTCTTGTTTTTTTATACTTTGATACTGGCAAAAATGTCCAATTTTGTAGGCAAATTTCCTGGTTCGCTGATGACGCGTTTAAGACCAATCATTAAAACACTGCACCTCACAGTCGTAATTTTAGGTGGTTGGGGCCCAAAGTAAAATGTAAATATCAATCTGTTTGTGTTAAATGCAGTATTTACCTCCAATTCGTCTTTTTAGCCCTCCCTAGAGCATCACTCGATTTTACACGAGTGGCGATTGATTAGTGACGCTATGTGCATGGTTTAGAGCAAATGTATGCACGCACCAACCCACATCATCGTCAAATCATAGACATTGTCTCGGCTCATCATCTCGACGGGGTCGGTAACGTCAGCACAGCGACATTCTCAGTGGAAACCAGCGAGTGCTTGTCCTGCACAGTATCATAATGCTCGCTCACGTCATAGCAATGTGGAATTTCCACCACCTGCCAAGGGCTTTAAACAATAAATGAGCACTGCCTCTGCTCATTTGAGCAAGGGATACATTACTTGACAAATCCACATTCGCTAGCCCACGCGAATTACAATGCTGCGTGGTATTACAGCGTGCAACAAAGACAAAGATCCCCCCTGTAGACTTAACCGACTGTGGGGGCAAGTGCTGTTGGCGAGCACCTATTAAGGCCGGCACGACACACGAGGGGGTGGGTGGCAAGCACCACACCCGGCCGCTTTTGTCTCCAGAGGTACGATGTTTACACGTCGCATCAGATTTTTATTTGAGGCTGTGTCGACCTAGGGGAGGCCCAGGACCGGTTCAGATAATCGCCACCGGGGTGTTGGACCGTGAGCGGGAATCGAACTCGAGTGGCCAAGTTCGTAGCGCAGCGCGCCAACCGTTGCACCACCGCTCCATACACGCACACATAGACACTCACACATAGACACTTCACACACACACATAGACACTTCACACACACAGACACTCACAAACACACATAGACACTTACACACACACAGACACTCACACAGACACACATAGACACTTCACACACACATACACTCACACACACACACATAGACACACAGACACACACACAGACACTCGCACACTCACAGACACACAGACACTCACACACACACATAGACACTCACACATATACACTCACACATATACACTCACACACAGACTCATAGACACACACAGACGCTCACACACACAGACACTCACACACACATATACACTCTCACACACAGACACTCACATAGACACTTACACACATATACACTCACACACACAGACACTCACAGACACACACAGACACTCACACACACACAGACACTCACACACACAGACACTCACACACATATACACTCACACACACACAGACACGCACCATGCAGCCCACGCCATTTCCCTTCTCAGCTACAAACTGAGCTGGCTCGCTGTCTGGGGTCACAAATCCCCTTTGTCGCACACGCACGCGTCCCTGCAGTGCCGGATTATCCTAATAGCAAAAGTAGAATATGCTACGGGCCCCGCGCTAAATGCTTTCAGTGATTCTGCACTCTCGATTACTATAGTACTATATTGCCTTCAACTTTTATGAACGGATGGGTGTTTAAGGTTCGCGATTTGTCGTATTATCTGGCTGTATAGCGAAATGAAAAATACAATTACTTTACTATGCAAGTTAAAAATGCGTGTGTTTTAATATTTACGTGGATTTTAATTTATTTAGGGCCCCTTCATAACATGCGCTACAGGCCCCGCAACTAGCTTAGTCCCTGCTGTTCAGCAATGACGCAACGCCCGAATCCGCACGTCCAGACGACCACTGCGCTGTTGCTCCGACACACCATGCTGAGCACCTCTGGGAAGACGGCAATAATTTCCGTGCTTCTACCAGCAGAGGGCGACGCTGAGAGAGGCAGCGAAGGTCCTGGGGATAGTGTTTTAGTCATTGCATTGGGTGACCTTTCGTGCGGTTCCCCGACAAGACACAAAATAGTGAGAACACCCCATTGTGTGAAGGACACGGTGCTGGCGCGAGGTTGACCCGACCGGTGGCTTGGAGTGGGGTTCATCATAATGGCAGTGGCAGTCGGATCGCAGAGCTGAGATTACTCGGGTTCAATTCTGGGTTTCAACTCGCTGGGGATTCTAATGGATTCTCGAGTGTTCTGAGTTGATTGTCAGTTAGTCGTTATAATAATATAATAAGTTTTTTACCCTTTTATCTGGCAACAAAACTGACACCTTTTTTTACAAGGAGTCATGTTTGCATAGACCACAATACCTGCGGTCGGAACGCAAACAAAACACACAACTCTGATGATGTATGCACTGTCCTTGAAATTGATTGGTCCACACCCGAGACAGCTTTACTTAGAGCCTAGTCTCACATGGTGTTGGACCAGATGACGCAAAAAGGCGCACAACTCCAATTATCATATTTTGCTACTGGCAAATGAGGTTCCAATGGAGTTAGTCGTTACTTTGGCAATGCCAGCCTCGACCGCGAACCATTATCCTTCTTGCGGCATTTCCTGCCCGAGTCCACTTGTTATCCTTTAAAATCCTTATGATGTCCTCCCGTGTACGCGTTCCTCTTGTATGTTGAACTTCTTTCGCACCGTACGTAGCCAACCGTGGTATTCGTGGGTGCGGGGGAAGGACAACAAACTAAGTACAAAAATAAGTTAAAAAAAAATAGTTTTTGAACTAGATGATTTAAAAGTGCACATCTCCAGTGTCTTCCTAATATCCGAAGGAAGAGCGTTCCAGACGGCCGCAGAAGCGCATCTGAAAGCGCGCGACGCAGTGCCTCTCAGTGAAATTCCAAGCTTGCGACCTCCGCATGCTTCTTTGCGCACTTGTCGCCAAATACCAATAACAATGAGGGCAGCATTACACATCTCTTCTGCTTCTGCATTGATTGGAGGTGAGGGAGGTCACAAGAGGTCACATTTGAAAGCAAGGCCCAACCAGGTCGCTCACAAAGGAGACCACATTTAGCCCACCACGCTGACCCCTAGGACACCTACCGGAAACGCGATATTCCATCTCGACGGATCATCCAGGTGAAATGTTTCTTGCAAATAAATAAAAATGCTGCCACAAATGTTGATTGAGTAGCCAAGCGGCGGTGGCGCTCGCCTGTAATGAAGCGCTGTGGAGGCGAGGGTTGGTGGATCACCGCACAAATGTTGCTAAACTCCCGACTCTGGCTCACCAGGAGAAGGCAGTATCGCAACATGCCGACTAATATCTTTCGCTTCTGTGTGAGTGTTGTCCCCTCGCATGCATGACTTTTCTCCGGATGCTCCAGTTTCCTTTCCACGTGTATAAAAACTCACTGGTTGGCTGAAAACATCTTCATACGTAGAGGACCGCAGAACTTTGGAAATTGTTTAATAAACGGTGTGATGGAGGGGGGTGTCAGGACCATTGTGGGTGGGGTCGGGGACGTGGAATGATTATTTCCACTCTTTATCTAAGCGTTGGTTTTCAGGACTCGCCGCTCAGGTTGGCTAAGGTTGGACGTGGAGATCGCGACCCCTATCAATACTACACAGGCACAAGCACTGGGTGGGTAGGGTTGCGTCTGACTCTCTGTGGGTTGTCTGCGATGTCTGTCAGCCCCACTCCCCGTTAACGCTGCCTTACAACTACGCGGTGGGGCGCTGCGGGGAAAAATTGCATTGTTCCACTGTACTTCTATGCTCCCGTTGTTTTGTGATTTCCAGCATCGATAGGTTAAGCAGCAAACGCTGGGCCGGTTTCGACTTTCTTGAGTCTCGGCTGGGTGAGTGTGGTCTGAAACTCTTGCCTTTTGTTATCTTGAACACCCATAATCGATCGCGACACGACAATTATTGGAGTGTTTTTCCTATCCCACGTGTTCTCTCCCATTTCACACGAGCACAACAATTACTCAAAACAACAACTGGCCACAATAAAATACAGTAGGACTCCCTTGATAAGGAGCCTTGAGACCCCAGTGAAGCAAGACAATGACTCCTGCCTGCTGTTCATGTGCTATGCGAAACCTTAAATCCCCCCTTCCCACCTCTACCCATTGAGCAGATGTTGGTGCAAGTGCACTTAGCAATATCGTCATGTGGCTGGAACGGACGTGGCAAGTGGCTAACGCCGTGCTCGGCTGCCTTGTGTCTCCCTGCTGATATGTTTTAGATATTTTTTAGGGGGTGCCCAGGTCCCATGACCGGTTCACAAAGATAACAAAGGCAAATATCCCCGGTATAGACAAAACATGTCGGGGCAAGTGCTGTTAGCGAGCACCTATGAAGGCCGGCACGGCACACGAAGGGGTGGGTGGCCAGCACCACGCCCGGCCGTCTGTCTCCCGAGTGGCGATGTTTACACACCGTACCAGGTACTCATTTGAGGCTGAGTCGACCTAGGGGAGGCCTAGGACCAGTTCAGATAATCGTCACTGGTGTTGGCTGTGAGCGGGAATCGAACTCGGCTGTCCGGGTTCGTAGCGCAGCGCGCTAACCGCACCCCCACCGCTCCCCCACCGCTCCCCCCCCCACGCAATGAATATACAGTACAGCACTCGCATACACCACACGCTGCACAGAGACGTGCGAATGAATGGTCTTCGAATGCAGAAGCGTGCACTGTCTTTGCACGCCAGCGTTATCGCCTAGGTCTGGCCGGGAGCCGAGATTCGAAGGGGTGAGCGAGCGGGTTCTGTATTGTGTGTGTAGGGGGGGTGGATTGGGGAAGCCTCTGACGGATGAATGGTGTGGGGGGGTGGAGGGAGAGGGTCCGTAGAGCAGGTGGGATGTTGCAAATGGAAAACAAATTCCGCGTGCGCAATTATTACTATATCACCCTCTCTTTCATTCTCTTTGGCACCGGGAGAACACCACCCTCTCTCTCTCACCCCACAGCCCCCACCGTCACCACACAGAGTCCGCCTCTCATCCCCTCCCACTCCTCCTCCTCCCTCCCCACTCATCATCGTAGCGCCCGGCGTCACCGGCTGAACCGTCACAGAGCTGAGAGACGGCTGGGGTCGCCGTAGAGAAAGAGAGAATAGCGCTCGCATTGCTCCACGATCACACGCGCGCGCGCACGCACACACGCGCGCTGTTGGATACCAAGCGCTGTGAGCGAACACTCATCGTTCCTTAACACACACACACAGCAACGCTCAGCACACCGATCGGATCGTCGACTTTAGTCGGGACACAGAAATACGCAGAGATGGAGTAAAACATCTGCCGGCCGCATTGCGTATCCCCCGCGCGCGCTGTTGTCGATTTAGCGGAGTGGGGTGGTGCTGGTGGTGGTGGTGGTGTGGTGCTGGTGGTGGTGGTGGGGAGTTTTGCGTTAAACTGGTGCCTGAAGCTCCTCTCCGGGATCTCATCTCGGCGCCCTGCACTGCCCTGCGGCGGCCCCGCATGCACCGAGCGAAGTGAGTGCTGCATCGGCGGGCAAGAAGAGCGAGAGAGGGGGGGGGGGCGAAACGGGACGTGGCGTAGACGCCGGCTATCGAAGTGAGCGCGTACGTACCGCACAATGACACACGTGCTATGCACACGCGCACACACACACATACATGTGTAGATACACGTGTGTGCGTGTGTGCGCGCGTGTGTGAATTGCTCTCGCTTGCACGTACAGACCCGTGCGCGTGTGTGTGTGTACACGTGCGTTGGCACAAGAGACTGTGGCATACGTCCCTTGTGACACGCATATACGTACGTGCAAACAGAACATCTGCTGGACTACATCTGTCGTGCACGCGTGTGTATACGCGCGCACGTACGTGCAAGTGTATATGTGATATGCAGACGCCGACGTGACGACACACAAACACAGATGCGTATTTGTATACACACAAAGATCCCCCGTGTAGCCTGAACAGACTGTTGGGGCCAACGCTGTTAGCGAGCACCTATGAAGGCCGGCACGGCGCACGAGGGGGTGGGTGGCCAGCACCACGCCCGGCCGCCTTTGTCTCCCCAGTGGCGATGTTTACACACCGCTGTCAGGTGCTCGTTTGAGGCCGAGTCGACCTAGAGGATCGCCGCGCGATAACCGCTGCACCACCGCTCCCCAATCGTACACGCAGAACAAACACACACTGACCACATACACATGCGTGTGACATGCGTGCACACACACGCGTGTATACGCATGGATACGGTCACATTCGGTTTAATACGTAGGATTTCGCGACCAATACCAGTACATCAACACCGGTATGTTGGAGAGCAAATCCAGCCAGATGGCTTGTCCGCCTGATGGTGCTAGTTGTAATTACTGTCGAAACGTCGTACTCAGATTGTAAATGTGTATTTGCTCTCCAACACACCGGTGTGCTGTACTAGTGACGAATTGACACGTTCTGTTTACGTGACAAACCCTTTTACTAGTTGGCTGTGTCGGGTGGTGGCGGGTTGAACGACACATTTATATATTTACGCGATCTAACCCCTCAAAAACACCCGATATTACGGTCACATTCATACACAGACGTTTTAACATCTCACCAGACACACAACCACACACACAACTACACACACACAACCACACACACACAACCACATACACAACTACACACACACAACCACACACACACACAACCACACACGGCACGGAAATCATCCGCGGTAACGGAATTACAACGGCGTGGAATTGCGTGCAAACGATTGCAATCGCTACCATTCATCTTGTCCACGTCGAATGCGTGCGGTGCCGTGTAATTCCGCTACCGTCGAATCTTCCCCCCCCCCTACTGCACGCATCCACAAAGATAAACCACCCCCCCCCCCGTGTAGCCTCGGGCAGACTGCTGGAGCAAGGAGTGTTAATGAACGCCTATTAAAATCCGGCACGTGGCGCACGAGGCTGATGGTGGTGGTGGTGGTTATTCCCTCGCCCGGATTTCGTATCGCCGATGTTTAACACAGCACACGCTGGGTTATTGATTTAAGGCTGAGGCGACCCTAGTGGAGGACCAGAACCGGTTCTGGTTCACAGCGCGGTCCGTTTATCGTCGTGCCACTGCTCCCGATGACACAACAAAGACAAAGATCCCCCGTGTAGCCTTAACAGACTGGAGGGGCAAGTGCTGTTAGCAAGCACCTATAAAGGCCGGCACGGCACACGAGGGGCTGGGTGGCCGGCACCCTACCCGACCGCCTTTGTCTCCCCAGTGGCGTTGTTTACAACGCCGCACAAGGTTCTCACTTGCGGCTGAGTCGACCTAGGGGAGGCCCTGGACCGGTTCAGGTAATCGTCACCGGTGCTGGACGCCGCCGAGTGGAAATCAAACCCGGAGTCGTCGGGTTCGTAGCGCAGCGTGCCAGCCACTGCACTGCCTGCCGCTCCCCATCCGTGCGTAGACAAATACAGACACACACACAACACGCGCGGTCATGCGAGGCGAGGTGCACTTTGAGGCCACGTGAAGTTACCGAAGGCTCGCTGACAGGTCACGGGACAAACTCGGGTGGCATGGGTTTACCGCCCGCGATCATTACCGACGCGTGCGGGACCTGTGCTCCTTACTGAGCCGACTTGCTGAGTTTTAGCCGCCCGGCGCTCCGCTCGTTGTTGCGAGCGTCATTGTTGGAGGACGACTGCCTCCAACTCGCGAAGGACGCGACTGGGCATTTGTAGGGGCATTTAGGAGGCAGCTGCCCGCTACAACTGACCGGTAGCGTCCTTCACCACGAGCCTAATCCAGAGACGGGTCTTGACACCACTGGCATCGCTCATCGGCAGGTCGAATCAACTTTACATCCCCCTGTACCCCATCAGCCCAACTCTTCTCTCGCCCATGCCGGGCCCGTTTAGCTCTCTCTGACTAAATAGAGGCTGCTTAGACACGCAGTGGCGGGGCATGCGGGCTAAATTAACCAACGTTGCCTCGCCCGGCTCTCTGAACCTCCTCGCGAAGGCTGTCATACACGTCCTCATTCTCAGTCGTGGGATGTTGTGGACAGTGGGAGTGGGCCTGTTACCTTTTTTTTCTCAGCTAGCCGGAACACCTCCATTAGCCAGGATTTCATAGCGAGGTCTGGACTGCGTACTGAACGTGACCACAGCAACTGCATCAGCCACAGTTCTGAACCTCACCCATTCCCCTTTGGCATCAGAAGGAGGGAAGTGTGAGATGCCAACCCCAGCCTAAAGGGATGATATATAAATTCTTAACACGTAGGCTTTCGCGACCAATATTATTCATAATCAACGTTTTTGGGTTTAGATCGCGTTATTTATAAATGTGTCGTAACTCTCCACCACCCGACACGGCCAATCAGTAAAAAAGTGTCACGTTGACAAAAGACAAATAGTTCACTGCTTTAGCCCACCGGTGTGTTGAAGCGTGAAACCACAACATTTACAATTTGAGTACGACGTTTCGCTGGTAATTGCATCCAGCGTCATCAACACACCGGTGGGCTAAAGCAGTGAACTATTTGTCTTTTGTCAACGTGACACTTTTTTACTGATTGGCCGTGTCGGGTGGTGGAGGGTTACAACACATTTATAAATAACGCGATCTAACTCCAAAAACGTTGATTATGAATATAAATTCTTGCTTGCAGGTTTCATCAGCTAGCCGAGACCAGGCTATTGTGGGTTTTTAAAATGGTCGTAGGTGGATGCCCACCACCACAGAGGAAGTATGACAGGCGATTATTACAGATGACAAAGCAGGGGTCAAATTGACAGATTGGCTCCACGATAGGTTCTGATGTGAAGGACATGGGCTCGCTTTCAACGTTCCGTCACTATATACTCCAGCAAGCATTCTTGCTTGGACCCGGCGTGCATCCATGATATTGTGTGATGCGCTGATGTCAGAACAGCGTGTTGGTGGTTACAAGTATAACAGTGTCCTACCGTTGTTATTCAGCTGATCGAACCCATCCCCTCAAATCACTAAAGTCAAGGTGGCTGCGTCATGACCCACTCGAGCATTAAAGTCACACAACAGGATGCCTATCTCGAGGAGCTACTCTAACCAGCACTGAGGACTGCATGTCATAGAAGGCATCGGACTTATCAGCCTTGCCTGCATCCCTCCACGATACACACACTCATCATTAATTGGCTTTAAACATCTTAAAATAAAAACACAACGCAGGAGCCTTCTGAAAAACAGTCCTAGGACTCAGAGTGGCTTTCCTGAATCAATAAATAAAATCAACTTCCTTTTCGGTGGAGGCTCAAACCACCGCCACCACCATTCCTCAAGTTGATGGAGAGGTGAGCCCACAGCAGCCTGAGACTCACAACTTCACACACCTCACCCCCATGTTCCCATGCCGTCTTCATTCTTTTGTTAAAGTGGAAGAGCCACTCTCTGTTGTCTGCCAGTTTCCTGCCCCGAGTGGAGGACTATCCACCCCTCGACGTGACTGGAGCCAGACATCAGCCCATCGGATCTCCGATTACACCACAGTGGTGCAGGCGGTACCGGTCCAGCTCTCGACAGAGGAATGGCAGCCTCTCCTCTGCAGTTAGCACTTGAACATTCCACGTGGCTAACTGCAGTGGTTTTCTGCAGTTTCTGGAGGAACCCTGAACGGGGGTGCAGGAGGGGGGGGGGTTCATTCTCCTAGTTCCATCAAATGGGGTTTATCGAGGAGATGGGGCTTATCCATCGGCCTCTGTTCCCCCGGGGCCTCTGGCACAAGCCTAGTTTGGTCTATAACAGGTCGTGTCCTGGTAGATTCATGGCAGGACAGCAGCGTAACGAGCGTGGGGGGGCAGGCAGGGGGTGCCTTGCCCCCCCCCCCCACCCACCCTAGTGGCCAAAGCTACGAGTTGGGGCCTCCTTGACAACCAGCATGAGATGCGTTTTCAGCAACGGTGTAAAACAACACGAACTTATCTAAAACGCGGTTTAATCGTTTTATCTTTTCATTTGCACGTTTTATTTTTTTGTAATCAAATGTAGAGCGGTAAGGTGATATTGCAAAGGGGTAACTACGGAGCTGTAGTGGCTGCATGAAATGCTCGAGGCCATGAGCGTAATGATGCGATTGTGTGCGTTCACCGCGATGTTTGTATGTTGAACTTCTTTCGTACCGTACGTAGCCAACCGTGCGAATCAGAAGTGTGCGGGGGAATTACACCAAACTAGGGCAAGAGGAGCCGAGATATAAAAATCGAATATTGGTGGGCCCCCACTTGACCGATTTCCACATCCTCCTGAGCTCCCAGCTCCCTCGATCCTGCCCAGAGCCCCCCGTGGCCACTGGTGGTGGTTTGCTAAAAACGCCCTGAGGGTGACAGCTGATTCGGCCTTCCCTCCAGCGTTATTGCTCGCAGCACACCACCACAGTGCCACACCACCACAGCACCACCACAGCACCACCACCACCACAGCACCACCACAGCACCACCACCACAGCACCACCACCACAGCACCACCACCACAGCACCACCACCACCACCACCACAGCACCACCACCACAGCACCACCACCACAGTGCCACACCACCACAGCACCACCACCACAGTGCCACACCACCACAGCACCACCACCACAGTGCCACACCACCACAGCACCACCACAGCACCACCACCACCACAGCACCACCACAGCACCACCACCACAGCACCACCACCACCACCACAGCACCACCACCACAGCACCACCACCACCACAGCACCACCACCACAGCACCACCACCACAGTGCCACACCACCACAGCACCACCACCACAGTGCCACACCACCACAGCACCACCACCACAGTGCCACACCACCACAGCACCACCACCACAGCACCACCACCACCACCACAGTGCCACCACCACAGCACCACCACCACAGTGCCACCACCACCACAGCACCACCACCACAGCACCACCACAGCACCACCACCACCACAGCACCACCACCACCACAGCACCACCACCACAGTGCCACCACCACTACAGCACCACCACCACCACAGCACCACCACACTGCCGCCACCACAGCACCACCACCACAGTGCCACCACCACCACAGCACCACCACCACCACAGTGCCACCACCACCACAGTGCCACCACCACAGTGCCACCACCACAGTGCCACCACCACAGCACCACCACCACAGCACCACCACCACCACAGCACCACCACCACAGTGCCACCACCACAGCGCCACCACCACAGCGCCACCACAGCACCACCACCACCACAGCGCCACCACCACAGCGCCACCACCACCACAGCGCCACCACCACCACAGCGCCACCACCACCACAGCGCCACCACAGCGCTACCACAGCACCACCACAGCACCACCACCACCACAGCGCTACCACAGCACCACCACAGCACCACCACCACCACAGCACCACCACAGTGTCACCGACTAGCAAACACCGAGGTGTGAAAGGGGAGGGTTAGGGTGTTGTTTTGTCAGTCTCTGTACACATACAGTAGGCGAGCAAACACGAAGACAACACGCAATGTACAAACAAGCAGGCGCGTACACAAATGCACGGAGATAAATAGAAACAGATCACCAGCACCACAAAGACAAAGATCCTCCTTATTGCCTTCACAGACTGTTGGGGCAAGTGCTGTTAGCGAGCACCTATGAAGGCCGGCACGGCACACGAGGGGGTGGGTGGCCAGAACCACGCCCGGCCGCCTTTGTCTCCCCAGTGGCGACGTTTACACACACCACCACAACAAAGATCCCCGTACAGCCTTAACAGACTATAGGGGCAATTGCTGTTAGCGAGCACTAAACAAAGACAAAGGTCCCCCGTGTACCCGTTACAGACTGTAGGGGCAAGTGCTGTTAGCAAACACGTATAAAGGCCGACACGGCACACGAAGGGGTGGGTGGCCAGCACCACGCCCGGCCGCCTTTGTCTCCCTAGTGGCGATGTTTACACAACGCACAGGTACTCATTTAAGGCTGAGTCGACCTAGGGGAGGCCCAGGAACCGGTTCAGATAATCATCACCGATTTTTACCGTGAGCGTGAATCGAATTCGGGTCGCCAGCTTCGCAGCGCAGCGTAGCGCTAACCGCTCCACCACCGCTCCCCGCTAGCGCTAGCGAGCACCACAACACACGCGCGCACACTCGGACACCGTCTTGCACATTTTCAAATTGGCTCCTTAAAATAGAATCGCGCAAAATCGCCGACCAACAAGCAGGCCCGTAGCGCGGTCACGCACCGCACATGTTAAGATTACGCGGCGGCGGTGGGGGGGGGCCTGGCACACACGGCTCTTCCAGCACAAGCACAACGCAACGCACACAGTAGGGGGGGCGGACGAGCCAGCCGAATACAAATCTCGCACGGGGAGAGAGAGAGAGAGACAAAATGGGTCGTCTGCCTTTGGGGCCGTCCATAAATGACGTCACGCGATTTTGGACGATTTTTGACCCCCCCCCCCTTCGTCACACGGCGTCACAAAAAGTCAGACCCCCCCTCTCAAATGACCCACACACAAAAAAATAAAACATGCTTAAAATCGCTTTAAACTATTGTCATTGTAGTGCGTATTTAATGTGGCGCTGCACTCTGATGTTGTAGGAGAAAACATTTATTAAAAAGTCTATTTAATTAAGTAGAACATGTCTATATTTATCTAAAGTTGCGCATTTTGATGCGACGTCACATTTCTCAAACCCCCCCCCCCCTCGTCACACATCGTCACAAACGTCTGACCCCCCCCCCCTAGGTGCGTGACGTCATTTATGAACGGCCCCTTTCCCTCACGGCGTGCGTGCAGTCGCGGCCCCCCGTGTGGGTTTCATCGCGTGATATTCGGTGTGCGTTTCGGGCTGGGCTCGTGTTACCGCGAGAGCTGTGATATCGTGAGCTTGTTTCGTCGTCGTCATCATCATGTTCAGAGAGATGATGATGATGATGATTAAAGTTGATGCTCTGCGTTACATTCGCCATACTCTGATGGTGCGCTGTCTTTGAGTTGTGCGCCTTTTGGCGTCATCTGGTCCAACACCAATGGAGACTAGGCTCTAAGAAAAGCTGTCTCGGGTGTGGACCAATCAACTTCATGAACAGTGCATATCATTATCAGAGTTGTTTCTTTTTGTTTGCATTTTGACTGCTTGTGTTGTGGTTATTGCAAACATGATCCCTTGTAAAAAGGTGTCAGTTTTGTACCAGTTGAAAGGGTAAAACCCTATTACAAGATTATCATCATCACGAGCCTTTTTTTGCCCGTCCAAGGACGGGTGTATTGCAGTAAATCTGAAACTTGCAAGCGAAGAGCAGCCCGCGACGTGATATATTAATTGCATCCATTCGTGTGCAGTTTGTAAGGCCGCGGTGACACCGACTTACTTTATTTAAAGGTTATATAATCCCTTGTTCATCGTGACGTCCTTTTTACTTTGATGTCTCAGACTGCGATTGTCGATGATACGCCACCGAACTACGTTTTCAGATCGATTTCCAATTAGTCGAACAATCGAGTTACAGTATTGTCCGCGTGTGTCAACACAGCCCCTCAATGAGAGCCGGGCGCGTTGTGTAAACATCAGCACGACAGGTTTTTTCAGTTTCATTCATTAGGTGTAGCCCTGTGAGCCATGCGGCTCTTGACTCGGGTGCAACCGCAACAAACAAAAACATGGACAAAGAACATCTTAGAGTGACTACACGCAACAGGATAAAACAGCAAAATCTTACAGAATAAAACAGCGTATATCAACGTTGTGCGCAAAAATCCCAGTGGGATGCAAGTCAAACAATGACAACCATAAGACAATTTAGATTAAAGTTAATCAGGCTAACTCTGTACTTCAAACAAATATGGCCAAACCATACGTTTTCGAAATCACCAAAATAAAGCTATAAAAGCAATGTAACAGTGATCATAGGAACTGTGATTCAAATTTAACAATAAACGATACACATAACATGTACGACCAACATTTGCAGCCATAGCTGGCAGCATGAGTCACTCCCTAACAGCAGGAGTGTCAGAGAGAGGTAGAGACACAAAGGCGGTGAATCGCTGCGTTCCCATCTGGTTTAAAGAAAACAAAGTTAGTGAATACTGTTTAGTTCTTTCGGTAAAGTCACGTAGGTTTAAAATAAAATAAATAATAAATGAAATGAAATAACAAATATACAATTTTTTCTTTAAAAAATATAGATTTATTTATTTATTTTTCTACCTACGTCACTTTACCGAAAGAACTAAAGAGTATGGAATCATTGCAGTCACGAAAACTTAATGTCTAAAGTTGGTGAAACTCGGGCGTCGATTCGATCCGGCGTTATTCACCTGCGCTTGCAAATAACACTTGCCCCAAAAATCTGTTGATGCTGCAATGTGTCTGTCTGCTAGCGTGGCGTTTCGTGTTATTGAAACGTAAGATTTTGGCGGAAAATTTCGCGTGTTTTTATTTTTTTCGGAGGAACTTATACAACATCGTTTTACACCGCCTGTATATATTTTCGTGCACTGTAATGCCCTCACGGGCTGGGCACGCCTCACCAGTTTTGCAAGGATAAAAAAAACGGCAGAAGTAGCGAAAAATAAGTTGCGTAATTAATTCACTTGATCGATCAAATTGTCCCACCTCTGCACTAAATCACTCATATTAGCACACACGAACTACGCAACGCCGACCCTTTGAGATCGATTGCCGGCTTATGTAAGACACCTCGAGGGAGCACGGGTTCCTACGCAACGACACGGGGGGGATGTGGCGCACACAGAGAGTGTAATTATCACTTCACGTGTCTTATGCAACCTGCCCAAATGTGATCTGCACGCTTTGCGAAATGTATGAACCGCCCTGGATCACAGCGAAGTCCTTCAGATGATTTTCGGTGCTGCTGAAGCCTCGTCGTTTACCCCGCAAATGGCATTAACATCTCTGTATTGCGATGTTGGTTTTTGCCGAGAAGGGTATTGCATGAGAGAGGATGACATTGGAAGGGAACACAAGTGTCTCTCGGATATTGTTAAAAACAAGGTCACGTAAATCTAACGCAAAAAGAAAAAGCAACGCGATGCTGAGCAGCGTCGTCAACACCGCGAGATGTTAACTCCCTCGCCCGGTGTGCAGGAGGTCGTGGGTTCGATCCTGACCATGACGCCTGCTGTGCATTTGGAATTTGCATGTCTCTCTCCCCTTGGTCGCATGTATTTTTCTCTGGATCCTCCGTTCCCACCCCCCCCCCCCTCCACATTTATAATCAACATGCGTTTACAGCATTTGGCTGCGATAAAATTTCCACGTGATTGGGCTATAATTTCTGATTGCCAGATCGCTTCATAAAAAGAGCTACATCGCTCAGTGGGACTTACCTGGAGGGAGCTGGTAGGAACGTTGGGTTGCTCGGTCAATGGCCAGGGTCAACGGCGGCGTGGTGTATTCCACAAATATGCCCGACTGTGAGGGCGGGCACAAGCCGGCGTGAGTAGGTTAAACGTTGAGTTTTATAAGGGCACCACGGGGTGACCAGCCCCTCCCCACCCAGCACCACCTCTCCCACCCCCACCCAACCCCACCCTCCCCACCCAGCCCCTCCCCACCTTCCCCTCCCCAGCCAGCCCCTCCCTGCACGACGGACGGACACAATAATCCCCTGTGGGCTGGTGTAACCAGGAGGTTCCTACCAGTAACAGAGGACAAAGCTACAATGTTCGTGCTGCCAGGTGCTAGCAGCTAGGCAGAGGGAAACTCTTGAGTCCACGATTTACAAGCAGCCGACTGAATGGCTCCGATGTCCAGGCTGGTCCAGATATCGTGTGACCCCCCATTTCATTCTCTAAAATGTAATATTTTGAAAGCGAGATGTATTTACTTATACAGAAATGTATGTGCAAAGGAAACAAAATGTTCGTGGTCAATTAATTGGGGGTCACAAGACATCTCAACCACCCTGTAGCAGACACCTACCAACCTACCCGCTTCGTACAGTAAATCCATTATTCATATCATTATGGCCTTTGACCAAATCAACTGTAAGTTGAGCAGGATTGAGCATAGATCGTGTTTGGATGGAAACTGCCATGCCTCAAAGATGTTATAGAACACGGGGCTACGTGGACGGGTATTACAGAGAAATCCACTGTTGTACTGTACTTCTCTGCTCCCATGTCTATTCTCCCCACTATCACAAA
Source organism: Lampetra fluviatilis (assembly GCF_964198595.1). Taxonomy (NCBI): domain Eukaryota; kingdom Metazoa; phylum Chordata; class Hyperoartia; order Petromyzontiformes; family Petromyzontidae; genus Lampetra; species Lampetra fluviatilis. The sequence goes on along the minus strand of NC_136285.1, from coordinate 12,117,375 downwards.
TCCCGTGGTGACCGACGTGGTGAAATATCGGTCAGGATTTGATTCACTAGGAAATTGCCGCAATTAACGTCGCTGTCGCTTCTCCCCAGGTGTCCGCAAGGTGGCCAGCGCAGTGAGACCACGTGATGTCATAATCCGCAGACGAATCCGGCCCAACTTTAGATCCCACGCCACAACCCCACTGCCACCACCACGACCACCACCGCCAACATGCCGATCACGCGGCGCCTGGGCCCCCGCAAGTCCCCGCATCAGGGCTCGGCTCACCCGGCCGGTGGGTCTCGCTGCCCCAGCAGCAGCAACATTATCAGCAGCGGCGGAAGCAGCCGCACCAGCCCGTCGACACCGACGGAAGCCGTCAGCCACAACGGCTCCGTGCCGCCGCCGCCGCCGACGGCCCTAGCGGAGCAGCGGTCCCCGGCGCCGCGCGACCCGCCGACGGCCGGCGGCGGCGAGCGCCTGTCGCTGTGGTTCCGCCTGTACCTGTACGCGATCCACGGCATCGCGCTCGACGTGCTGCTGTCGGCGGCGCTGTCCTTCCGCCGCACGGGCGACTGGCGCCTCTTCGGCTTCTCGTCGCCGTACTTTGCGCTGTCGCACGCGCTCGTCGCGCTGGCGCTCGAGAAGGCGTACGTGCTGCAGAAGCGCCTCTTCCCGGCGAGCCCCGTCTGGTGCAAGCTGGTGCTCCTCTCGCTCGTGTTCGTCGCGAGCCGCCTGTCGACGCGCACCGCGCTGCTGGGCCGCGTCGCGCAAGACGGCGAGCGAGCCGCCGCCTCGTCCGTGCCCTTCAACCTCCTCGTCGCCCTCTACTACACCTTCGTCTTCCTGGACGACTTCCTGCGGTTGCGCTACGCCCGCGACGTCGCCCTGCCCGCGTCGCTCCAGCGCAGCGCGCGCCTCTCCATCCCGCCCACCTTCCACCTCCTCTTCTTCGGCGTGCAAGGCCTGGTGGACGAGGTGTTCTTCACGGCGTTCTTCAACCTCTTCGAGAAGTCCGACTGGACGCTGCACGGGCACACGTCGCTCTGGTCATTCGCCATGTACGGCAGCTGCAGCTTCGTGGTGGAGCGCCTGTACCTGCACCTGGCGGGCCGGCGCGGCTGGGGCACGCTCAGGCGGCTGCCCGTCTACATCGCGTGCATCTACACGTGGGAGTTCACCTGGGGGCTGGCGCTGCGCCAAATCGGCGCCTGCTCCTGGGATTACTCGCACTACCCGCTCAACTTCATGGGCCTCATCACGCTCATGTACCTGCCCGGCTGGGTGCTGCTCAGCCTCTACCAGGACGTGCTGTCCAATGTGCTCCTGAGGTTGCGATACGCCGAGCAAAACTCGGTGTGCTAAGTGGGGGAGTGTAAATTTAATTGAATTAAAAAAATATATTAAATGTTTAGGGACGATGTAAACGATTTCTACATTTTCAGGCTGGTGGGGGGGGGGGGGTACGCAGCACGCAATTGATTTTAGTTTTTATCGCGTAGGTTGCAGCAGCGTCGACGCATTGTGAAACTGAAAATGTCGCGCAGTGCTCGACAAGCGGTGTGCCACGACACACGGGGAAGAAATCGGAATTGTAGGAAAGAACCTCAAGAAACCACCACCACGCCCCCCACCCCAACTCACGCCGTAGCCCTCGGCAACGGTCGCAGACGCAGCGTAACTCGGTGTGACGCGCAATGAAAAAGCGGTTGAGAAGCACTGAAAATATCGCGCGCGCCTTGCCAACCCCACCGCTTGACCGTAATTGTTCATGGGTTCTGCGAGCCATACAAATGTGCCGAGACCAACTCGTGTCTGTGAGGTCCGGGGTGAGCCTCTGTGTGTGGCTGGCATCTGCAACTGCCGTGCGAAGAATGGTGCCCATCGTTGATTTGGGTCTTTTTGTTTTTTTCAGAATATCTCACAACCCATCGCCACTAATTTCGTAAAGCCCTTTGTCAATCCGCTGCTGGACAAAGGCCTCCCACCCATGCCATGTAGTTAAGAAGTCCATACTTTAAAACTGGACTGGCAGCCTGCAGCAGTAGTCTGCCAGCTGAGTTTTTAAACCTTTCTATCCTGGAACACATTTTGAAAGCAAAGGTTGTTTTCAAAGGGTAGCTCGTTACCCCTTCCATATGGTAACCACTTCCCCCCCCCCCCCAACGCCCCCACCTTCCCTCCTTCACCCCCCCCCCCTCCCCAGTTTTTTCCCCACCTCTAGCGTTGTTCTCGAAGGAGAAAAGAGTCGCCAACTCTGTAAAAATCCCTGCAGTGAGCTCTGTAAATAATGAGGCATACGACCCTCAAAGCCGAGCAGTGTGTGTTTGTTGTTGGAGTGGACCATGCGCTGGGAAATGTGAAAAAAACACAGCAAAAGAACATCAAACTGCATGGGAAACACGCGAGGTGGCGTTCGCTCCGAAGCTCGGGGTGCGGTTAAAGGATTCTATGAACAAATATTTTTTCTTTTACCAGGTAAGGCCCCACTTGGGCCACATAGCTCTTTTTCAGAAGCGACGTGGCCACAAATGACAGCTCAACGAAGTGGCTTATCACGTGCACATTTACAGCAGCCAAACACACTGTGAACGCAGGTAAATTCTAGATGCGGAGGGAAAAACTAAAGGACCCAGAGAAAAATACACGCCGCCACAGGGAGAGAGACACCGCAAACTCAAATTATACAGCAGCAGGCGTCAGGGTCGGGATTGAACCCACGACCTCCGTGCATATCAGGCAGGGAGTTAACATCTCGCCAACGAGGACTCAGAAGAAGTGTTGGAACCCGGATATGACAACACCAATGGACGGATGAGTTCAGGAGGACGCTCCTTCACGTTGTGGTGACTCGCACTGCGGCAATTGCGTGAATAGCTCCCTCAACTGTGACATTCAAATCCTGAAAGGGTACTGGTAATGCGAAATGAAATAAAAACGAGGGAATAATCCTCCGACACGTGTCACCGCATCAACTGTAATTGTTCATGCGATGAGTTCTGCGAGCCATACAAATATCCGGACCTGGAGACCAACTCGTGTTTGTGAGGTCGGGTGAGCCTATGTGTGCGGCTGGCATTTGCAGCTGTTGTGCTAAGAATATGCTGACTCATCGTTAACAAAAAAAAAATGATTCTGAAAATGTCACAACCCATCACCACTATTTTTGAATAGCCCTTTGTCAATCCACTGCTGGGCAAAGGCCTCACACCCATGCCATGGAGTTGAGAAGTCATGAGGGTCGTTTGACCATACTTCACCAACCTAGTTTGTTGTTGTTAACTGGGGAGGGGGGGGGCACAAGTTCAAATATCACTCGCAACTGATGTTATTTGTGGCCCAGCATTGATCTTCAGTCAGCAGATTCGTAGCACACTCGCGCTAAAAACTGTGACATCGCTGCACTCCCATCGCCACTCCACAGTACAGGATGTCTGTGACCCCCCGCCCCCCATTTAATTCTGCGAAACTTAATATAATTTTTTAAAGTAATGTTTATTTTAATACAGAAATTAATACGCAAAGGCAACACATTTTTAAGGGGTCGATTAATTGGAGGGTTCACAAGACATCTGGGCCACCTGTACAACGAGCTTTATCCCCACATTCGAATTACAGTCATCCAGCGAACGTTGAACGTTGCACGAACGTTGCGCCAACACTGGCACGTGCTTACTGGGGAGTCACGGCCTGCTGTCCGCCTGCTCTGAAGCAAGATACTTTGTCCACAAAAAACCCATCGCACCCACCCAATTACTTTAACACTTACCCGACATCGTTTGTCAATGACGACGGCGGAAATGCGAGTTTTTGTACGGCTGCAAATTGCAGTCACTGATCCTGAAACTCGATGAAGCAGTCGAAGGGGAACAGCGATGAATCCTCTCCCGGCCACGCTCGCACCAATAACGTCATCATGCACCGCGCGATTGTGCATCTGCTGTGAGAACGTGCCGATTTTATACGTGTCGGTTCTACATATGTGCATTTTGTTTTTACTTGTTTACAATTTAACGTTGGCATTTCGAGCTTCAGATCAGTCACGTGAATTGTTTATGGTCAGGGATTCATTTCTCATGGAATATTTTCAGAGAGCACCCCCCACCCCCCTGCCCTCCCCCCTCCCCCCTCCCCTGCCCTCCCCCCTCCCCCCTCCCCTGCCCTCCCCCCTCGTCCTCCCTCTAACAATGGTGAGGTGTGGGGGGGGAGAATATTTTCTGGGGCTCAGCCCTGGACAGCTCCGGCTGATTTCGAGCTCTGTTCCAGTCCAGGTTTCCATGATTACCAAACTATCAGTTGGATGCCGCGTGCAGTGGCTTCATTTGCATTCGGTTGAGATTGGTGGTCACGAAAACGTAGACCGTTTGGAGGGGCTCCAAGGACTGGGGTTGAGAAACGCTGGGCTCCAGGTCGAGAATGACTTTTGTAGCGTATCGTCGGGTTTTAAAAAATGTAATTCCTCACAACCCATCGGAGTAATTATTTTCGAGTTCATTCAAATTTTCAATTAAGTCGTTACACATCACGCATGCCTGATGAGTGATAGACATGCCCCAATGTGACGTACTGAATACCGAATAACTGAATTCGTGCTCATTAGCGTATTTACAAAAGACTAAGATCCCCCGTATAGACTGAACAGACTGTTGGGATGTTTACACACCGCACCAGGTGCTCGTTTGAAGCTGAGTCGACCTCGTGGGAGGCCCAGGACCAATTCAGATAATCGTTACTGGTGTTGGCTGTGAGCAGGAATCGAACTCAGGTCGCTGGGTTCGTAGCGCAGCGCGCTAATCGCTACAACCAGGCAAACGCTGGGCCGGTTTTGGTTCTCACAGCCTCATCAATAGTGTCAGGCCTGTTAAACAAATGCCATCAATGGTATTGGCAAGAGCACTCCACCTTAACAATGGAGCCCATTCAGTGCAAGAGTGAACTTGCGTGGGAATGAGTTTCACGTGTAGGGGTATATTATACTCGCTGTTGATATTACTCAGATGTTCCAAAGTGAATAATTAGTACTGTGTAGACGTAAACGCATGCGTAAACAATATCTCTAATTGCTGTATAATTTCATTTCACCACCTGCAATCCTGTCTCACCTGCACAGTACCCACGTGACTCTTATCATGCGCAGTGCATTTGCTGCACGTGGAACGATGTATCCGATAGAGAATCGTGGCATGCAGTAACCGGTGTTTTCATTGCGTAAACGTTCTATGTAATTGGTTGGTGCAGCGCACGAAGCGGCTGCGTGCTCAGAAGCACTCCCCCACCGCCTCCGTCTCTCCAGTCCATGTCTGTGTGTTGCACGCTTCAAACACAAACATCCCCCAGTGTCGCCTCACGACTGCCGTGGAGCCAAGTGCTGTGAGCGAGCGCCTACGAAGGCCGGAACGACGACGCACGAGGGGGGTGGGTGGCCAGCCACCACACCCGGCCGACTTTGTCTCCCCAGTGGCAATGTTTTTTTTTAATCCTTTATATTAAGTTCACTTGCTTGCTTGCTTGCGCGCTTACGACCGTGCAAATCTTTCGGTCGTTTTTTTAACCCACTTCCCGTGATCCAATCGAGCAGACATTTTGCACACAGACTCGTTGTGCGTGACAATGTATTTTCGTGAAAAAAAATTTTCATATTTAATTTAAAATACCAATGTGATAAAAATGAAACTCTTACTCAAGAAAAACAGAAATGAATAATAAAATAAAACCGATGCCACGCATATAAAGGATTTATAGTGAAAAACTTAGTTTTTACGGGTTAATGTTTTACACATCGCACTAGCTAATCAATTGAGGCTGAGTCGACCTAGGGGGAGACCCAGGGACCGGTTCACTGCTGAAGGTGAACGCGCTAACCGCGACAATACGGCTCACACCCCCCCCCCCCACGGCATGTTTCACACACATGCACACCGCGCACATCCGGTCGGCTGAACAATCCCATGCACCCATCATCACAATAATGACGCGGCGCATTGCACACGGGGCAGCACAATGCAAACCCCCTCGAGGGCTGCTTTGTGATGTTTACAACGCACCGGCCCCTCGTGGAACGGCCAAAAGCCACGCCGCAATGTTTGGCTCCCGTTATTTTCCAGCTGCGACGTGCAATGCTGCGAGAAAAGATAAGAAAGAAACAAAGCCAAGCAGCCGATCTGTTCGGTGAGTAATGAGGGTAACAATACAGTCGGAATTACGTACAGTCCTCTTGTCAATCCACTGCTGGATGATCGTTTGACCATCATTCATCACGCTGGTGCGGACTGGTGGAAGTGGGGCCCAGGACTGGTTCAGAATATACCTATCACTCGCCCACTGATATTAGCCGTGGGCAGGATTCAAACTCATTTCTGTGGGCTCAAACGAACAGTCGGCTCGCCACTGTGCCACCGCTCTGAAATATAATCGTAATAATAATGCCCTTAAGCCGGGAAAGCCTCTATGAGTCTCAAAACGCATGTTTCACGAGTGTTCCGCAAAGGGGCATTTGGCTAATTCCTTTAGTGAGTGTTTGGCTTGATGTGGACGCAAACAAGAGTACCCGGAAAGAAACACGCACACGTGGGCATACCACTCGATGGTCCGCACAGATGCAAGAGTCCATTGCTCTACTTGCGATCACTTGGTCACCTCTCAGGCCTATGAGTAACAACACCTAGTTATTCGCATACAAGTACCAACCAGGATTAAACATGCTTGGCTTGTACACCATTGGAACCTCAATTGCCAGTAAAAAATATAAAAAAAATTTTACCCTTCTATCTGGCAACAAAACTGACACCTTTTTTTACAAGGAGTTATGTTTACATAGACCACAATACCTGCAGTTATAATGCAAACAAAAAACATAACTCTGATAATGTATGCACTGTCCTTGAAGCTGATTGGTCCACACCCGAGACAGCTTTCCTTAGAGCCTAGTCTCACATGGGTTGGACCAGATGACGCCAAAAGGCGTGGACCAATCAACTTCAAGGACAGTGCACATTATCAGAGTTATGTTTTTTGTTTGCATTATGACTGCAGGTATTGTGGTCTATGTAAACATGACTCCTTGTAAAAAAAGGTGTCAGTTTTGTTGCCAGATAGAAGGGTAAAAAAACAATGATCATGCTAGGCTTGCTTCCAAGATTTGACGGTATTAGGTGCATTCAGGGGTGCCGCGGTGGCGAGATGTTAACTCCCTCGCCTGGTATGCAGGAGGTCGTGGGTTCCACCCCCCCCCCCCTGGCGCCTGTATATTTGGAGTTTGCATGTTCTCCCCGTGGTCGCGTGGAGTTATCTCCGAATCTTTCGGTTTTTCCCTCCACATTTATAAACACGCGTTTAGAGTATGTTGCAGAGGTGGGACAAAGTCATTGTTATGCAAGTCCAAGTCGAGTCGCAAGTCATCAAATTCATGACTCGAGTCTGACTCGAGTCCAAGTCACATGACTCGAGTCCACACCTCTGGTATGTTGGCTGACAGACATTTCCACGTGAGCTATCATTTGTGGCCAGCTCGCTTATAACAAAAATAGATACTACAGCTCAGTTGGTCTTAGCTGGTAAAATAAAAACAATAGTTTATCGTAATGATGTCCTCTTCCCTCCCCTCGCCCCTCCACTCCGTCCCGTCCCTCCACTCCGTCCCGCCCCTCCACTCCGTCCCGTCCCTCTCCTGTAGCCCTTTCGTGACCCCACTGGGCCCTCTGTTATGGTCACTCATTCCTCGTCCCTTGCACGCCCCTTGTAATCTAAATCATTGTTTATGTTACCGTGTTTAAACAGTGTAAAGCGCCTTAAGCTCAGGCGCTCTATGAATATAAAATTAAATATTAATTTCAGTTTCTAGTGCTTAACTACAAATGCATCTCAAGAGGCCGTACAGATGCACATTATTGAGCACATGAACAAATTATTGTTCAATAAATGCTTTATCTTGTTTTTCTTTTGCACTAATCGTTTTTCTCGTGTTCATTAGTAGCATTGTCTTGTAGCAAAAACGAAAATATATAGTTGGAAACGTAAGCCTACGATGTATAATATACTGTACATATGTTGTTCCTTTTGCAAGGCAGTGTTAATGGCATTTTTTTTTCAAATGTGTGCTTTAACACCATTGTTAACACATTCCATTATACATTGAATCCATGATGCTACAATTCCATATTCGATCTCAAACATGATTGTGCATCGCTTGGAATGTTCTCGTGATTTGCATGTTGACAATTTTCACGTTCTATCCTTAGAAAAAATAATCATAATAAAAACCGCTCTTCCAATGTGCAGATGTGCAAGGGGGGGGGGGGCTTCACCGTCGTTGATCACGTGGTGTGTCTGCACTCTAGTGGCGAAAATTTGACACAAAATCGCAATCGCGCACGGGAGTAGCAGAGTTCACACGCCACGTTCAGTGCGCGGGCCAGAATCGCGACGACGCACACAACAACCCACGTCACGTACAGCCCGTCCACGGGAACGCGTCACCAACGTATCGGCATTGTATCCGTAGACACTGTTGTTATCCTCCTAGTTGGTCGTGCATGCCTCCGGTGAGCGAGTGGTAAGCACGCGTGCTCGGGGTTTGTGTCCGCATGGTTCGTCTCCATGTGTGCGTTGTGCGCGTGTGGTGTGTTGCGTATTCGCGTGGGCTCGTCGGTGTCGCGGGTTTTAAAAAACGTTGCCGCGTTTGTTTTTAATTCGACGGTACTTCGTTGTGTCTCTTTTGCACCGTGGGGGTACCTGAACGCGTGCGAGAGATCGTTCCGGTGATTCGCTCGCGAATTCTTAACTGCCAGGCACGGGACTGGACACCTCGCCGTAGGAACGTGGAGTTTGACGCCGCTGACTCGGGACCAGCGAAGGAAGATGGGGAACAACCCACTTGCTCATCCGAGCACGTGGAGATGATGATGATGATGACGACATACCTGTCAACTCCTTATCGGTGCCTACCTAATCACAGACCAATTCAGACCTTATTGGCCACCCCGTGCCCTTATAAAGCTCAACGTTCATCCTACAAAGTCACATCACAAGAGAGAAGCACAAATAGACAATGTTTTGTTTAGTTTTTTTTAAACGGCTTTACGCCGTATGGACCTGAAAACTCCCTGTACAAGAATACGGGTAAACCGTATGGGTTGACAGGTATGTGATGATGATGATGATGATTATTATTTTGATATCGTTCATAATTGTTACCATTAATTATTGATTATCTGTGGGAGGATTATCCTGGGATTTGTTGATTAACCGCTCTCGCGAAATAAATCAATGAAACGTGTTGAACGCACGTTCACGTTTCAATAACCCGTTGCTCCTCACTCGTCGAGGGTCGGAGACTCGGTGTGTCCACGTGACGGGAAACATTTGCATGTGAACCGGTTTGCGCACTTTTAAGAAGCGGTAAAAAACAAACGATATCCTTACACCTCCACTCCCATGCTAGGTGGGTAAACAGCAATTACGTTTCGTATTGCCACGTTTGCTTACGATGGATCGGCACAGGTTATTCGGTGATCCTCCGTTGGCAGTGCTGCACAAAGAACAAAGGAAAACTCAACACATTTGTCAAAAACACGGGCTGGAGAAGAGATAGCGAACGATGCGGTACAGAAGGATGCAGAGCTGATTCGACTTACCAATGACTGCTGCCAGCGGTGTCAGGATCGGCCTCTGTGGAGGAGGCTCGTGAAGGATGCTGCTTGCTACTGGGCAGTTGGAGGCAGTCGCCCCCCCCCAGCAACAACGGAGGGCAGAGGAGCGACGCTCACAACAACGAGCGGAGCGGCGGGCGGTTAAAACGCAGAAAGTTGGCACAGTGGGGAGCACAGTTGGTGCATCTGCCAGCCATCTCAGCCAGTCAACTTCATGGCACTTGCTTGGTCTGATCCGTGACCTCCTGCCAGCAGGCCTTCGACACTTCACGTGGCCTCAAAGTGCACCTAGCCTGGCACAGGCGCCGCGGTTGTTTATACAGAGCATAGACGGTGTGAATGACCAGGATGTGATTATATCACCAAGTCTGGACCGTGTACAGAACATACACGCGAGTCACACACGCACTCCCCGTCACCCACCAGAGCCCCATCAGCCCCCTTTCGCCCGTCCAGTAGCACGTGATGGAACTTAACCGTTGACCATGACGCCATGAGACGTAAAACCGACATGCTAAGAACATTTGAAAACTTCACATGTGAAAATGACGATGCCCATTATTAACCCGATACTCACCGAGTCTCAAAGTCTTTTTTGGCCAGGACGATCCTCCATTATGCACCTCTGACTTCGGATTGCAAAAACTCTTTTGATGTTGTGTAACGTTCTTACCCATCCCTTACTGGACATCTGTTGGGGGAAAAAAGCTTTATAGCTCATCGGATTCCTCCAGCGTAATTAAATATTCTGATTCTGACCCGCGCGAGGTGATGCGAAACCAAACCACGTGCGAGCAGAAGATCCATCAGCCAAACAAAGTCGGGATTTCCTCCAATAATGGTACAGTACCTGAGTTGCCTGCCTTGATATAAAGTGATTAGCCGGGCAAGAAGGTGGACTTGCACATGCCACCCGATTCAGATTCCGTGTCAAATCTGGCTTAACGTCTTACTCGCTTACCGGTGGCCTTGTTTCACGCTAAAGAGTGGCGGGGCTGGCGTGAATCGAGGTGAACGTGGTCACTGACGTTTATGTCAAGTTTCACACGTAAGCTTTCGCGACAAATGTTATTCATAATAAAGGGGGGGTGGGGGGCGTTTGTTGGGTTGGATCGCGGAAGTATAAATGTGTCGTTAACCCGCCAACACCCGACGCAGGCAATTCTGGCAACATCGCCAGATGATGCAGGATGTAATTACCAGCGAAACGTCGTCCTCTTTTAATAACAGTTGTGGGTTTACTCTCCACCACACTGGCAGGATGAAGTAGTAACTAATTGGCAAGTTTTGTTTACCAATTGGATGTGTCGGTTGGTGGCGGGTTAACGGCACGTTTATATTTACGCGATCTAAACCCAAACAATCTTTATTGTGGACGTTTATCTTCGTCTCCATTACTCTACGACCCTCATCTCTCTCTGCTCCGCGTGTCTTTATTCCAATGTCTCTCGAACGTTTGTGACCCTCTCTCCTCTTATCCCATTGTCTCATTTGTGACCTGACCACATATATACAGGGTGGCCCAAAAGTTAGGACACACAGGGTTACGTGATTTATCTTCAAGGGTATTACAACATTTGAATCGATGTATTCTTAAAGTTAATATTTGATCTATTATCATTATTAATATTTATCTCTTCTTCCTGAGGGGTCACCTCAAATCCGTTGGTTTTACTAAACCTCGACCAAGAATCCGAAATTAATTGAGATGTGAACATGCAAACTTGCTCTGATGATAGATGCACTGATTGGCCTACACCAGTGGCAGCAGTCTTGTGTACATCCTGTATGTGTATACATTTATTAACGGAACTCCATTATTCCCAAATTTGAACATTCATAGCATCTTGATTTGAAGCTTTCGTGAATGCAGGAATCCTTACTCTTTGGTTCTTTCGGTAAAGTCACGTAGGTAGAAAATAAAATAACTCGCGACGTTTCGGGCGCAACACAAGCGTCCGTCATCAGGTGGGAAAGTATCTTACGGCTACATGCCAATTTCTCACATTAACATCACAAGCCCCGGCCACTTCTTTATATGACCCTTGGGTTACACCCATTTAAAACCTTTTAAAAACAGTCTGCCTCAGCAGCAGACCACGCTTTCCCACCTGATGACGGACGCTTGTGTTGCGCGCGAAACGTCGTGATTTATTTTATTTGATACCTACGTGACTTTACCGAAAGAACCAAAGAGTATGTATAGTATCTGTTACATGCTGTGCATACGCGGGCACGAATATGTACACGTCGCATGGTCCGGTCTTCAGCAGGATTCCAAAACGCTTACGGATCGATCGAGTCCAACGTTTAGTTGCGGTTCAGCATTGACGGAGCGAGCGAGCGAGCGGTGAGAGCCGGAAGATTGCACGCACACACCTGGGCGGGAAGGGCATCTCGGTGTCAAAAGCCTTTTTTATTTTTCACGTTCCAGCGATAACGAAACAAACAAAAATAAAAACGATGGGGGGGGGGGGGGAAACCATGAAACATTTTAGATAAACAAATCGATACAAACAAAAAAAAGAACGTCGTGGCAACGAGAAAACGACAGACGTGGCGAGCGAGCGAGCGAGATAATTGGCATCTCGCGTAGCGGCACGCCAGCCGCCTCCTTCTCCTCTTGGGGGTTTTTTTTTGGCAGCTCCGGCGTCGCAGTAACGGGCGGCGAACGTAAGAGGGAGAAAACTCGGGCGCGCAGCTTCCGTGATGTAAACAGCACACCGCAAAGGGTTATCGTTTTAGCACAGCAGTTTATCCACAAAGTTTTATGACGGACAGGACACGTTCGGGGGAAGGCAGTCGGGGGGGGCCTTTGTGCCGTATTCTGCAGATTATATCGGACGCAACTTGTTTTTTCACCCCTCCGGTATTTTTTTTAAAGAAAAACGTGGGCGGGTATGGATGGCGATGAGAACTCTCCGTCAAGTGACGCGGTGTCGCCTGTGAGGTCAGCAGTTCACCGGCATCGATTCAAGCAATCCTGACCTCTGCCCAAGAGACACCGCGTGCCGAAACCGCTCCGGATTTCGGCCCGTCTTTAAAACAACGCTGATGAAATTACCCACACGGAAGGCGGCGGCGGCGGCTTATGGATTGCGTGAGGAATAAATTAGTTTTTAATGTAGAGAGACGGCATAAATGTGAAGAGGACGCATCGTCTGCTTATTTTTTTGTTATAGGCGCATGATTGTGCGACCAGATTTTGAATAACTTTGACACCGGGGACAGGTTTTGGGTTGCGTCTTACTTTCCGGAGCACCTCATAATCCAGAGAATACGGCGACACAGGGAGAGGGGGAAAGAGGTCTCAGAAAGGCGTACATGCAAAAAGTTTAAAACGGCATAAGGAGGCATTAACGACAGTTTTGCATTTACAGCTTTTAATCGTTTATGTTCAGATGGTCCCCTCATATTTCACTCTAGACATTTACAATCATAAAAAAAAACTGCAATAACACTAACGGTAATAAAAGATAATTTAAATTAAATAGACCGTGTGTGCTAGCTGATTGCATGTCATGCTTTCAGGGGGAGGGGGTTGTGATTCACAGACGAACAACAGTAGTATCGAGTAGTAGGATAGTAGCGATTAAGCGATTCATCAATACAAAGAAATTCTTACGCTCAAAATATCTGAAATATTTGAGATATCCGAACCATTCCTGGGCCCTCTCTTCGCCAACCCATATTGACGGGCATGGTGTAGCACGGCCCTCGCACAACCCCCCACGAACACCGCCGCATCAAAGGGGGCTTTCACCTAGCAGTGGATTTACAAAGGGGGTTGTGCATTTGTGCATTTGTATTTTTTTACGCGGTTGATTCTGAGAGTTTGTCCTCTCGCGAATCGATTACTGCAATGCCTCGCTGGTTGGTGTTTCAAATAAAGGTCCTTGGTAGACTACAAATTGTTCAGTTAGGGTGCTCACCCGAACCCCATTACGTGACCACATTGCTCCGGTTCTCTTATCATTACACTAGCTACCGGTCTTGAAGAGAGTAGAATTTAAGAGCCTTCTACTGGTTATTAAAACCTTGCATGGGCTGGCACCACCATATACTCACGTGCTAACCCATCCGTGCACCCCCTCAAGGTCGTTGAGATCTGCACTCTGCCCTTCTGAGCGCACCGCAAACCCGGCTGTGTTGCTGGGGTGAGCGGGCATTTGCTGTGTCTGCGCCTTGATTGTGGAATTCCCTACCGTTGGAAATTCGTTCAACCGACAATGTGGATACTTTAAAGTCGCGTCTAAAAACACATTTATCTTAAGTCCGTTTATTCTATGTAGCTCTCCTTCTCTCTTGGCCTTTCCTTAACATTATTCTTACAATGTGCCTTGAGACATTAGTGGAAGGCGCCTTACAAATAAATGTTTATTATTATTAATACACTGGACCTGCAATCCAGAGGTTGGCAAATTGACCTGCCGGCAGAAGTCACAAACGGGTACCCGTACCCTACCCGACCGGGTACGGGTAGCCGGGTATCAGGTAGGGTACGGGTACCCGATTGCGACCTCTGCCTGCCGGGGCACGGCTGTTGATACGGGCAAGTTAATAAACCACCCCCCCCCCCCCCAGGCCGCCCCACATATGTCCACCCAGCAGTAGAACTGGGTACCACCACAGTGGACTGGCAGGTCGCGTACGGTGGGGGGTTAAAGTGTGAGTAATTCCCACCTCTTCCAAAGACGTCTTGAAGGGTCAGCCAACATACTCTCTAGAGAGGGGTGGGGGGAAATGGGGTGAGGGGGGGGCTCTCTAGAGCTCCTCCCCTCGATTGCAGAGGCCCTTCCGCCAGTCACGGCGTTGAGCAAAGCAATTGCAGGGCCGCATCTTTACACCACCGTTCGACTACAGCACAGAGGAGTGCGCGACGGGAAAAAATTACCTTCGCGTAAAACGGCCCTAAAGACAAACAAATGAAAGAAGTGATCCGTTATTTTTTTCTTTAAAAAACAAGAAATGTCACAATCCGAGATGACGACAGCACTTAGCGAAACGATGGCCACACCAACGATAACAAAACGGCTAAAAACCATTAAAAAGTTCGATTAAAACTTAACCACCGTCACTGCAAAAAATACCCTCCCGCCGAGTTATAATTCACGTCCCATCGCCGTTAACCCATTCCCTACCCACCTTGTAAAATGCAACGAGAACACTTTGAACGCTTCGATTTTTATTGTTGTCGCTGTTCGACTTGATTTGTTGTTGCTGTTGTTGTTGTCATTTGGAGAGCGTCATCGTCTTTTTTTTGTAAAGGTGTTGACAAATCTGGCGACTACAGGGTAAATATTCTGCCGCTGCTCACGCCGGCCACAGACTTGGGCCACCACACGCACGCCACTGGGTCCCAACGCAATTCATTCCCATCCAGTGGTGTCGTGCGCTTGGCATGGTATTAAATAGCCCACCACCCCCTCCTATCCCCGACAGATCCCCGGTTGCATTTGCACGGCCTGCACACTCGACGGCTACTCGACTGATGTAGGGTCTCCAAGGTAAGTGTACGGTGGCGGTCCGTGTATCTCTATGTACATCCACGCAAGACTATGGGTCTCCGTGTAAGTCTAAGAGTCTACGTTCGAGTCTGCATGCGGGTGTCTGCGTAAGTTAGGAGCATAGTTTAGGGTGGACCATGTGCTTTCATGGTCCACCCTGTACCACATCCGCTGAAAACCATGGCAGCAGTTGATGCGCACAAATGGAAACTTTTTAAAAATCTCCATTGTGCGACTCTGGTCATCCAGAACAGTCTGCACAACGTATAACGACGCAATGCCTGTCTGGATTGACCAACTCAATGTGAAATTGGAGCTGTAGGTAGCAGCATCGTGTGGTCACACAGCATGGGTCCTGCTGCAAAGTGGGGCCCTACTTCCTGTCCGATGTCCCCCACTCTTTGGACCCGTACGCCTGGGCACTCCTGGTTAGTGGGCCCCGTTGAAGTTTCTCTGCAGCTACGCCACCGCTACCATCTGAGTCACGTTGGCCCAACTCCACAAATAGGTTCAAGTTGGCCCAAATCATGGAGTAGGTCCAAGTTGGCCTAACTCAAGGAGTAGGTTCAAGTTGTCCCAACTCCACGAATAGATTCAAGTTGGCCCAACTCAAGGAGTAGGTTAAGGTTGGCCCAACTCAAGGAGTAGGTTCAGGTTGGCCCAACTCAAGGAGAGCTTCAAGTTGGCCCAACTCAAGGAGTAGGTTCAGATTGGCCCAAATCAAGGAGTATGTTAAAGTTGGCCCAACTCCACAAGAAGTTTCAAGTTGGCCCAAACTCCACAAATAGGTTCATGTTGGCCCAACTCAAGGAGTAGGTTACTGGGCAGGTGCTTGGTTGCTCGGCGTCCCAACCCAACCCTGACTGCAAAGCAGTTGCAGGAGCCGGCTGGCCGCGATCATGGGAAGATGATAGAGGACAAAAAAATAATTTCAACACAATGTGCATCGCCGTATAAATGTGGGCGGCCGTGCTAGAATATTCTGTGGACGAATTAAGAGCCCCCTATTCGGTATCCACATGCCGAACAGTTGATTCTCTGAGACTGTGGAGGTCTGCGCATTCATAATCGGCTGTGCCCCTTTTTGTGCGCATGGTGGGGTAAAGTGTGGGCATTGATCTGTTACCCCACACATGCGACGAGTTTAAAAGTCAGTGACTTGACAAGCGATAGGGGCCCCAAAAGTCTATGTCTCCAATTCGACAGCTGGGCGTAAGGGTGTGGTGTGTGTGGGTGCATGCGAGTGTGCATGTGCGCGCCTATGTGCGAGGGAGCGCGTGCGTGAATGTGCGAGTGTGTGTGTGCGCGTAAATTCGTGCGAGTGCAATGAGCGTGCGCGTGCTGCGTGCCTTTGTGCGTACGAGCGCACGTGTTTGTGTGCGACTGCGTGTGTTCATGTGTACGTGTGAGCGTGTGTATTTATGCGAGTGCGTACATGCGAGTCCATTTGAGTGCGTGTAAGAGTGCGCGTGCGTGCGTGCGTCACGGCGGGCGAGGTGTTGTACGTGGCGGTGCTGGCGGCGGTTGGCGTGGCGGTGGAGGCGGTGGAGGCGGTGGTCGACGTGGTTGCGGGGTGCTGAATCAGAACCAGTCCGAGCCGGCTTAGCTCCTTCGGCTCCGAGAGTGCTGGATCAGCCACTGCAGGGTGATGTCTGACGACGTGGACGATGCAAACGGGAGAGGGGGGGGGGAGAGACGAGGGAGAAAGATCATGCCTACGCGTGCTACTCGGTGTTTGTCCTCGGCAGCGTTGAATTAGCGATGGTAACATTACGTCGCACGGCACGTAGCTTGTGACGTCACGAGCAATGACGTCACGACGACGAGGGGAGGGGAGCGCGCGCCTCGGTGGCGAGCCGATATTAACGCTGCTCTTCTTCATATTCTTCTTAAATTTTTACTTAAAACTTTCGTGACTGCAGGAATTCATATTTGGTTCTTTCGGTAAAGTCACGTAGGTAGAAAGCTAATAATAAAAAAATGAAGTGAACACAAATAATAAAAACAAAATAAATAAACCACGACGTTTCGATCACAACACAAGCGGTCGTCATCAGGAAACGGGGGTTAGTCTCTAAAGGCAAACAGTTTTTAAAGGTTTAGAGATGGGCGTAGCCCAAGTGTGTCAGTAGCATGGGCGGGGCAGTTGATGTTAACGTAGGAGAACACAACTAAACCGGCAGTGGGTCTCCACCAATCAAAGGGCCGCCAGGCAATCATTGTTCCTCGCTCCACATCTTCTTCTCGCCATGTTTTGACCAACGCTGTGGTCGATGTGGCCGGTTTTCAATCGCGCACTTCCCCAACAGCGGCGCGACTTTTTGCCCTCGCTTCAATCGCGTGATGTACGAAGACTTTCGTACGAAAGTCTTCGTACATCACCCCCCCCCAATCCCCCACAATCCCCCCCACCCACCCCTCCAAAGGAGGTGAGAAGAATCGAGTGGAAGAACCCATGGCACCGGGTAGAGAACAATCCCCGCACACGCATGAACAGGAGCTTATTAAAATTGAGTGAATCAACAGCAGTTGGGGACAATTCTGCATGGAGGCCTGCAGCTGTGGCACTGCCTCGTGAATGTTTAATGCTGCTCCGCGCGTTTGCGCGTCCCATTTTAGTTGAAAGTTTATTTATTTTTCGCTCGCCCACGCTCGGGCCCGTTGAGCTAAAACTTAGTTTTTGTCATGGGTGACCCCAGGGAGGTGGGGGGAGGGCGAGGAGGGGTGGGGGGGTAAAATGAGACTTCGTAAACATGCAACGTTGAATACCGAAAATGTAATAAAAGCGAAACAATTTGACGAGGAAAATCCACCCCAGTGGCAGCAGCAGCAGCTTAAAACGTAGCAACAGCACCACCTCCCCCCCCGCACCCTCTTCCTACGCAACCGCTCGCGTGTTCACACGAAGGAAAAGTTTCCGCCAAACCTGCAAAATCCCAAGAGTGGGCTCCGTGAGTAACGACGGGCACGACTCGGAATGCCAGGCGGTGTGAAAAAAAAACTTAGCAAGAGTTTGGAAGGACGGGCCGATACTCCAGACCGTGTCCGTGACACACGTATGTACGTTCTTTCGCACCGTACGTAGCCTACCGTGTTATTCGGAGGTGCAGACATTGTGTATCGCCCCCACCCCCTCCCCCCGTGCATCGCCCGCACCGCCTAGCCACCCCAAGTACCGATGCTGTCCGATGTGTCTGCTGCACCCACCACCAAAGTCTCTAACCTCCTTCACCCAGCCATCCGTGCTATCGATTCCCTGTGCCTGTTCAAGTCCAGGATCAACTGTATATTTGGTGGCGAGAGAGCGTCACGGTGGCGAGATGTTAACTGCCTCGCCTGGTATGCAGGAGGTCGTGGGTTCGACCCCGACCCCAACGTCTGTTGATTTGGAAATTGTCTCTCTCCCTGTGGTCGCGTGAATTTTTCTCCAGGTCCTCTAGTTTTTCACTCCACATGTGGCTGCTATTAATTTCCGATAAGCTACTTCGTTGAACTATCATTTGTGGCCAGGTCACTTCTGAAAAAGAGCTAGGTAGTGCAGTGGGCCTTGCTTGGTAAAATACAAATTAGTTTTTTAAATTTCAACTACTTCCTTTTTCGTAATAAAAGTTTTTGGGTTAGATTGCGCAAGTATAAATGTGTTGTAACCTTCCACCACCCGACACAGCCAGTAAGGTTTGTCACGTAAACGTGCCAATTAGTTACGACTTCAGCCCATCTGTGTGTGGGAGAGTAAACCCATAACATTTATACATTTACACTTCCAGCGATCTATCCCAAAAACCTTAACTACAAATAATATTGGTCGCGAAAGCCTACGCGTTAAACTACTTCCTTTTTCTCCCGACCCCATGACCAACTGCCTACCTTCCTCCTGCACCTCCATGGTATGAATGTGCCCGCTTGTTTCTCGACAGCGTCGTGTCGAGATGCGGTCGTATTTAGACGCCGTGTCCGCGTTGCGTTGTAACGTCAGTGGAATTGGCCAATCATTGCCTCGAAGAACGCTCGATGCAGGTACGGGGTGGGGGGGCCCCGTGCCGATTTGAGAACGAGCTGATAACGAGAGCTCACGCGCACGCTACAACGCGCCGTCGCCAAAGACCCCCCGTGTAGCCTTGACAGACTGTTGCGGAAAGTGAATGTTAGCGAGCACCCATGAAGGCCGACACGGCGCACAAAGGGGTGGGTGGCCACCACCACCACACCCGGCCGCCTTTGTCTCCCCAGTGGCGATGTATACACACCGCACCAGGTACTCATTTGAGGCCAAGTCGACCTAGGGCAGGGCCCAAGACCGGTTCAGATAATCGTCAGTGGTGTTGGCCGCGAGCGGGAATCGAAGTCGGGTCGCCAGGTTCGTAGCGCGTTGCGCTGACTGCTACACTTCCGCTCCCCACCATCATCATCATCATCATCGCCATCATCATCATCATCAGCATCACTGCGGGCGACATCCAGGCCGGCTTAACCTCTCGTCAAGTCAGCCTGGCTCATCAAAGCGTCCCTGCGACGGGTGACCGCAGCATCGACGGCGAGCGAGCAATCGCCCCCCCTCCCACAGCGCACACAACAGGGCCCTTTCACGACGTGGCGGGGGTAATCACTTTCTGCCGCCCCCCCTGGCTCGTCCGGCACAGCGGTCGATCTTGCCGCCGCATCTGCCGAGGGGAGGATCACTTTTGACGGCAAAATGTCCCGCGGTGCTGGGGGTGAGGGGGGCGTGAAATTCGCAAGCGCTATAAATTTTGCAACGAGCTGTTACGCAATTGCCTCCGACTGAGCATTTAGGTAGCGCTTTGTGCGTCGCAGCGAGAAGGGCCTAGGTTCGACACCTGGTTCGTGTGTTTCTCCGTGTGGAGTTTGTGTGTCCACCCCCCCCGCTGCTATGCATTAGGGTTTCCACAGCATCCTCTGGTTTCCTTCCAAAAGCGAACAACGTAAAACGTTACTGGTGTTGGCCGAACATTCCCACGTAGCAGGACTCTCCTTAAGAATTAGTCTGTCGACTCGGCGTGCCTTTCCCTGGGAAAATAATTATAAGCCATCGTTATTTTAGACCGCATGAATGTTGAACTTGTTTCGCACCGTTCGTAGGCGACCGTGCTCACCGGCGGTGCGTTACCGTGGCGCTTGGCCACGGTGCGGCGTGTTTGGCCGCCTCGTCCGTTCTCGGCTCTGTACGACACGTAACGTAATTGACATCGCGTAGATGAGTGCTACAATGGTGCCATCGTTATTCGCGAACTTGACACCCACGATTGGTGGCGATAGCCGCGAATCGCATCTGGGACTCTACACAACTTCATCGAGAGAGAGAAATTAATTAATGAGATAAAGTGATGATGCATAGTATCGTCATAATTTAAGGTTAATTCATTTCTAAACTAGTAATTCATATGAAAATAGGTTTTCCCCTTTTGGCGTCCTCTGGTCTAACACCGTTTTTAGACTAGGCTCAAAAGAAAGCTCTCTCTGGTGTGGACCAATCAGTTTTCAAAAGGTGCTATAGGTTGCTCAGCTGCAGGGAAGGCAGTGTAGCAAAAACGATCGTTGTGCTTGCTGTACTCCTGTGCTCCCCGCCTTCACCAGCCCGCACCGACCAACGTGGTGAATCTTCTTGGTTCTTTCGGTAAAGTCACGTAGAAGGGAAATAATAAAATAATAAAAATAAAACATGATCAAATACTATTCTCACGACGTTTCGGCCACAACGCAAGCAGCCGTCCTCGGGTGAAGAACAGGTCTGTCGGAAAGACAGCGTCTGAATGAACACCACCAAGCTTATATTCCCCCTCCAACCCAGCTTAAATATACGCTGCCAAGCTTGGTGGTGTTCATTCAGACGCTGTCTTCCCAACAGACCTGTTCTTCACCTGAGGACGGCTGCTTGCGTTGTGGCCGAAACGTCGTGAGAATTGTATTTTATTATGTTTAACTTATATCATTTTATTATTTCCCTTCTACGTGACTTTACCGAAAGAACCAAGAAGGTGAATCCCTGCAGTCACGGAAGCTTTAAATCGAAATTCAACGTGGTGAAGTACGGTCACAGCCACCGCGCCCCCCCACGGTATGGTGGAGTCCCTCGTCCAGCAGCGGGTCGACAACGATGACAACGAAAATAGTCGCACGTGCCCGCCGGTGCAGCGAAATGCTCTCGTGCTCTCTAGCGTCCGATTTAAATTCTCATCACGGCCATCCATCCGATGTGTCCATTCAACGTCCGACCTCTTAAGCGTTCCCCCCCGCGCCCTTCCAACGCAGCTCCTCCGGCAAGACAAAGGGCGCCCGCTACGTTACAGAGACGCCGGAGAAGTCTCAGGGCGGCCATCGTTCACGCTCGCGTTACGTGCACCGCCAACAGTGCCCCGCTGTAACCCCTCGCGTAACGATCTCGCCGCCACCACCACCACCACCCGCCTAAACAACCCCCCTTCTCCCTCCCCACCCTCCACCTACCCCACCCATCCACACCCCCAGCCCTGCCCCCCAACCAAAATCACGATTATTTCTGTATCAGAATGTCTGGAGGAATCCGATGGGCTATGAAGCTCATTTTCACAGATGTCCAGTATTTTCACAATCTCACCGGATCTCAGAAGCTAAGCAGGTTTGAGAACCCAGTTAGTGGGCTTGCAACAATTGCCCCGGGCCACTCAATGCATTGGTCGCAATTCAAGATCGGAATTTCTCCTGAGAGGCTTTTGGGCGGCGGGACCCGTGGGTTGAGAACCGCTGCTCTACATCTGTCGGGATTCTCTCGAGCTCCCTTGAGTGGAGGCCCTTCCGCCAACAGCAGCGGCGTGAGCGAGCGATTGCGGGGCTGATCCTTCACATTTTTGCAACAAATGAGCGCGCGGGCAGGCGGACGGCGGACCCGGCGCGACGCGCGGAAGAGCACACGCAGGGAAAGTGAAAATCCATATGGCAGGAGGGGGGCAGCTACACAGAGTTGCTGCCTTGATTAAATTTTAACTACGTACTGAGAGAGAAGGAAGGTAGTAGGGAAAAAAAACGAGAGGCCGCCGCTGACTGCCGGATCGAAGAGCGCCGTGGGTGGGGATCGTTGCAGGGCGTGTGCTTGAGCGCCCGTCAACAACAAAAAAGGCATTGTGCCCAATCTCGACACTGGGGCATCTAAGCTCTCAGCGCAGAGATGAGGAAGACGAATACAGCACGAACACACGGGGTCCATTCCTAAACCTTAGACCGGTCTTAAATACCTGAGCCTGAGACCGTTCCCGCTGGAATAAAATACTGGCTGTGTGAACCACAAAGACAAAAATCACCCGTATAGCCTTTAACAGAATGTTGGGGCAAGTGCTGTGGGCGAGCAGCACCTATGAAGGCCGACACGGCACACGAGGGGAGTGGGGTGGCCACCAACCACGCCCGTGGTGATGTTTACACACCGCACCAGGTACTCGTTTGAGGCTTAATCGACCTAGCGGTCTGGCTCAGATAATCGTCACTGGTGTTGACCGTGAGCAGGAATCGAACTCGGGTCGCCGGGTTCGTAGCGCAGCGCGCTGACCGTAGCACCACCGCTCCCACACTCACTGGGCCCCTGGAGTCACGCCGCCTCGACGGGCCCAGCGCGACGCGATCGTTCTCGTCACAAACACGACCCTCGGTCCAAACTGGGGGAAGCGTGGGCGGCGGAAGAGCGCTGCTGGAGGATTGGGCGCTCTTCCCAGAAGACGCACAAAAGACTCGAGTTTTCCGTGCAGTGGCACAGCAGGGTTGGCACGGGCCCTGGTGTAAGGAATTAAATTAAATGGGACGCCCCCCCCCCCCTCAACACCCCCCCCCCCACCCGTACCCTTGCCCCCCATCCTCCTCCCAGTAAAATATTTAGCAGAGCACTCATTTAGAAGGTAACAGCAATTTATTTACCGCTTTAATCATCGGACTTTTGTTATTTCGTGAAATATTATTTTGGCAAACGGGCGGTAGCATTATAATGGACGCTCCATCGGAGTATCCTCACATCATCTCTGCAACTCGGCTGGCGACGGCAGTCATCGTCATCTTTTAAAACCTCGAAATCCGACGAAAAATAACTCTCGGTCGGATGACAATCCAGTCTCCAAAGCAACCGTGTAAATATTTACCAACCCCAGCCGTCCCGTCCGCTCGCCCGCCCCCTCCCCACCGAAAAAAAGTTGACTCAGTTGCAGGTCACATGTATATTTCACGCGCCCCACTCCAATTAGCGCGATAATCAACGTGGCAATGGGAGCCGGCGGCAGCGCAGACAGCCGCATGGCGGGGGACATGTCGGCAACTCGGGGGGGGGGGGGGGGGGCTCACGTTACCGCCGCACGGCAGCCGAAATCACAGCGACTCTTTGGCTCAGCTCTGACGAACGGAACCGTCCCAAATCCTGAGAAGCAGCCAAACGCCGCCCCCCCTCCTCCCCCCCTGCTCCCCCCCACCCCCTCCCACAGGGGGTGGCCGAGTCACTCAGATGCCAGAGGTCAAATCACTGAGCTGGCACCGCCGAGTTCGATGCCAGGCGGTGGCCTTGCGACTTCTGAACCACCCGGCCACCGCGTCCTTTTAGAGCCGTTTTCTTCAAACAGTTTTCAGGGGGGGGGGGGGGGTGGGGCACTTTTGCTGATAAGACATCACCAGTGCGAGGGCCACCACAAATTTGAAACAATTGTGGGTTTAACAGCACGATGACAGGGTAGCGTTTTCACTCTTTGTGTAATGTCGGGGGGGGGCCCGCACTAAAGGCCACCAGGGGCCGCCAGTGGCCCGTGGGCCTTGCAAAGACGAACGCTTCATTGCTCTCGTGACAAGGGACCTCGGTCCCTGGGCAGCGACACAAATCGAGGGGCGGCAAGTCCAGCGACGCAAATCGACCGAGGAGGGACCTCGTCCGTCAGCCCACGTCAAACCTTCCCGGCGACACGACTCACCGATGTTGTCCTTCTCTTTGCAGGAGATGGAGTAGCAGCAGATTTCCCGGTCCTGAATGGCCGACAGATTCCTGAGGCGGACACGGAAGGGGACGGTGAGAGACGGGGCGGGGGGGGGGGGCGGGCGGTGAGCGTCGTGGCAGGGAAATTTTCGCGATTTTGTTGTTGTTGTTGTCCAAAACCGGCGGCACGCGGTTGGAACCATCGGTCCAACGTTGGCCCGACGTTGCTACGTTTACCAGTTACACCCACTCGCCGCGCCCCCCCCCCACTCCCACCGTACGAGCGCAGCGATTCGCTCGCCAAGCGGCCGCTCGACGGATCGCTGCCGTGCCAAGTGGTGCGTGTGTGTGTGCGCGGGGGGGTGGGGGGGGTCAGAGGTCACGCTGCCCACTCACATTTTCTCAATGAGCTCCTTCTCGTCCAGGGCATTGGCGAGGTCTCTCTTGTTACCCAGCACCAATACCTGCAAGGTAGGGCATGGCACGGCACAAGCGCATCATCACCCGCTCGGCAGTCAACGCTCGGTCGGGAAGAAGACTGCCTGGGAACACTCGGCCGCGTTATGGCTGGGAGACACGGCACCAGTAGATTCGTCAATCGTCTTTGTGCGGCGCTTTGAGCGTTACCACCTCACCCCGCACGGCGGGCTACGTGCAGGCACGGCGGCTTTCCTCCCACACGAACCAAATGCGCGCGTTGGATGGGAATTATACTCTTTGGTTCTTTCGGTAAAGTCACGTAGGTGAAAAAATATAAATAAATAACTTTAATCACGACGTTTCTATTGCAACACAAGCAATCATCATCAGGTGTGACAACCACAGCAAGAATTTTTTTTACTGAAGTGGGAGAGATGCCAGAGTTAAGGAGTTTATATAATCTTCTTGGTTCTTTTGGTAAAGTCACGTAGAAGGGAAATAATAAAATAATAAAAATTAAGCATAAATATTTTATTGTGTTTTCTTTTTCTTATTTTCTTATTTCCCTTCTACGTGACTTTACCGAAAGAACCAAGAAGATGAATCCCTGCAGTTCAGAAATCTTTAAATCGAGTTTATATAAGTCAGAGAGGGCGGTGGGGGGGGAGGCAGGGGGGGAATAAGGGGAGGGGGAGCGTTGCGCGTGCGCGCTAAGGACTGGGACGTGAGACTGGGCAGGGGGGGGGAGTGGGCGGGGCTAGAAGTAACTGGATGCGGTGCCTGGAGGTGCGCGGGGGGGGCACAAAGCAGCGATACGATTGCAGCCAAAACAGATGATGGCGCTCAAAACAAAGCAAAACAGCCGCACTGCTAAACGCTGAGGATGCAATTAACTCGGTAAAATAGACTAGTACCCGGTAAATAAGATGGAACAACTATGAACAGTTACATTTTACTTGGTTAATAACATATTTCCACTGATTGCTCAATCTGTATCCATTCTCTCGGTTGAGGTTATGTCTGTTTATATATCTGGATGGCTTCATAAACAAATCTTTGATGGTAGCCAGACGGCTTGCAGAGCAACTTGGTCTCGGAGAAAATAATATCATGAGAGCCCACAGCGTTATAGCAATGATCAGCAACAACAGAGGAATTAGTTCTGCCGTGTTTCAGATCTGACTTGTGCTCGCGGATACGGTCAGAGACATTACGTTTCGTTTCCCCAATGTAACAATCACCACGAATGCAACTTAGTTTGTAGACTCCAGGGTATTGCAAGTCAGGAATGACATCCTTCACCACTAACTGGAAAATAATTTGAGGAAATGTCACCAACAAATTGGCGGAGCAGTGGAGAGGGTAGAAGCAGACGGGGATGTGTTGTGACCTGCAGTGCGGTGAGCGAGTGGGCGAGTGTGGTGCTGGTGCTGTGACCTGCAGTGTGGTGCTGGTTGAAACGCAGGGAGATCGAGATGAACCGCTCCGTTTGGTTGAACGCAACATCAACGCGCGTCGAGGACTCATTATCGACGAGCGGAGTTCAGGGGAACAACAAGAGTGAGTAGTGCTGGCAGCGGTAACAAAAACAAGTGATCGGGAGATGACAGGGAGGCTCTCCGGCTTAAACTAAAACGGATTAAGAATTCTTAACGACCCCTTCCCCACCCTAGCAACTGGAATAAATGTCCCGGTTGAAGAATCAATTTCTTCTGCCAAACATTGAAAGCGGATGGGGACATGGCGCCTCTCGTGGCCGCAAGGATGCCAAGAACCCAATTTATATATATATCGACTGGACAGATGGATACTAATTAGTCGTCGCTTGTTGGCCCTCCACCATGGCCCCCTCACGTGACGGTTGCCTGGCTCGGTTGGGAAGTTGGTGGGATTGTGGTCGGGGAGGCATTACGGAATTCACCGTTGACGAAGGCTTGAAGGTAAGTATGGTGAACGTCGTCTGCACCGTACGTAGCCAACCGTGCTAACCGAAGGGTGCGATCGCTTCGTTTGTTCGTGCTTTTTGTTTTGGTGCCATTTCACTGTCGGTTTATTCATTTTAGATTTTGCTTGGTCGTAGGGTTTTCAATTACTTGAAAGAGGCTTTAGACAGGATTTGATCCTCGTATATAATTAATGTACAGACATTATGGAATGCTGCTCTCACGAATGACACTATATACAATGAAAGTGTTATTATTCTAAACGTTTATACAACAAAAAAACATCGATTCTCACACTTGCAATTCGACGTGCATGTGGCGAGCCGAGGAATCGATGTGACCCGGCCCGATTAA
Source organism: Lampetra fluviatilis (assembly GCF_964198595.1). Lineage (NCBI taxonomy): Eukaryota > Metazoa > Chordata > Hyperoartia > Petromyzontiformes > Petromyzontidae > Lampetra > Lampetra fluviatilis. The sequence goes on along the minus strand of NC_136285.1, from coordinate 12,090,593 downwards.
TTTCTCCACCCCCAGAGTGCAGGTGATGGACAAACCACACAAGGGGCTCGCCGAGTGCGCATGAGACACCCGCTGGGGGAGACGGGGGGAGGGGGGGGGGGTTCCCTGTTTAACAGCAGAGCCCCCACATGGGGCATGAATGAACACTGCTGCGATAAGCCATCAGGAACACACGCAGCAGTGAAATGTTAGCCGCGGGTTTCTCTTCAAGACAACCTTCCTCCTCCCCGTCCTACGTTGGTGGATGCGAGGGCAGGAACGGGTCAAAATCACCCTCCATCCGCCCGATCGCATAGGATCTCGGAAGCGCTAAGCTGGGATTGAGCCTGGTTGCTACTTGGATGGGCTCGTCAGGTGTTGTAGGCGTGGGGGCAGCGAGGTGTGGGCCAGGAGATGGCAGTGCTGAGTGGCAACCCCCTCGTATGCGTCGTGGGTTTTCTCCGGGGTTCTCCGTGGCACCGGTCCCGATAATCACAATCGAGCCGGACCCTCCTAAAAAAAGAGAGTCTAGCAATAACCGCGTGGGCTGGGCTTAACAGATGGCGCCATTATTACTGTTACGTACGAATCTTCACGAATACGTAATAAGTTTTACTTTTTTCCTCGAGGAATTGCGCAAGGGCCTTGGCCCCCATCGCACATTACTGTACCGACAACACACAGATGTTGCCCGCCGGCCCAACCCCACCTTCGTGGAAATAAATAATGCACCCGTTAGTGGCGCGCAGCCAAGCAGCTACTTAGCGGCATCGGATTTAGCGCCGAGCTCGCGCGCACGTCAAGGAATGCAAATGCGCAACGGCAAAGATTCGTCCGAGCCTTTAGAGTGCATTTTAAGAACGAGCAGAGCTGTCAAAAATCCATACCTCGCAGGCTCCCTCCAATCGATTCACCAACCCCCCCCCCACCCCCCGTCCTCTCGCGTCCCTACGATGGAGTCGATGATTTTGTCACGATCTTCTTCTTCTTTCGTACGGCAGGAGGGAGAAAGCCGCCTTGTTTTTGTTCGACCGATCCGGGGAGGAGGCAGCAGCAGGCGCCGCGCGGATCGCAGAGACACCGAACGATGCGTTTCAAGGTTTTGACTTCACCGCCGTGGCAGTTCGGCGATTCTTTCATCTGGCGTTTGTGGAAGGTGCAGCGAGCATCTCCCACGTGGTATTCGAGCGCGGTGTAGCGAGGTGGCGAGATGTTAACAACCTCGCCTGGTGTACAGGAGGTCGTGGGTTCAATCCCAACCCTGACGCCTGCTGCTGTATTTTAGGAGTTTGTCTCTCTCCCCCATCGCGTCGAACGTCAGCCCGGGGCGACGACACCGAGTGTGCGGTATTGATGTCGGTATCGACGAGATTTGTGGGATAGCCGACACCTAACGGTTAGCACGATTGGCTACATATGGTGCGAAAGAATTTCAACTTAAATAGGATTCGAAAAAATCCTATTCTTAAATATTTTTTAAGATCGGGATTTTTTCAACGCTTTACAACTACGGTGGACAAGGTTTTTTATGCATTAGCTCCGTCTCTTAACGAGGGAAGGGTAAGGATTAGGCACCCACCCTAGAGAAAACGAGACTCATCTATCAACGCACCTCCGATTAGCACGGTTGGCTATGTGCGGACGCGAAAGAAGTCCAACATGCACACGTACAGAAGGCATTGCCCAAAATCTGGAGGCAAAACACCGGGGCTCGAGAGGTCCCTTCTCGGCATTCCGGCCCCGCCACGCAGAGCCACTGGCCGAGCCTCGCTGTCCCATCGCGACCTGCGGACGCGCTGCTTCCTGGCCCTGTCGCGCTTCCTTCGGAAAGTATTTAGTTGTGCGCCGATTGAATACCTCCCGAGGGCAAAACACATGCGTTGGAAAAGTGGTGCATTGCTCGAGCCGTTTGCATTTGTTTTTTGTTGCCTGTTCGTGGGCCTCGTTTGTAAACAGTGACCCTCACAATGGCACGCCATTTGTATTATTATTATTAGGATGATACAAACGTTGTGACCGCCAGCTTTGTGGTCTCATTTGACGAATTAAAACAAACAAAAACTGGCAAACAAAAAAACTATTATTATTGTTTACTAGGCAAGGCCCCACTGAGCTACGTAGCTCCTTTTCAGAAGCGACCTGGCCACAAATGATAGCTCAACGAAGTGGCTTATCGCGTGGAAATGTATAGCGGCCATATTCCCTGAACGCGGACGGGTAAAGCGGAGGACCCGGAGAAAAGTCCACGCGACCACGGGGAGAGAGACACGCAGACTCAGGGTCGAGATCGAACCCACGACTTCCTGCGTAACAGGCGAGGTAGTTAACGTCTCATAGCCACCGCGACACCCTGCTCCACAATGATACATGCATTGCTCTCGTGTCTCATCTGCCCTTTGTGGCATTTTGTCACTTTTTGTACCGGCTGTGCTGTCGCATCTGTGCCGTCTGTCTTAATCTCTCTCATCATTCTCACCGTTAGCCTAAAGGTGGAGGAGGGGGTGGGGGGTGAAACTGCGGGAACTTTGCATCGTGAATCGTAAATCATCCATCGTTCGGACCACGATTCGATGCAAGTATAATTTAGCAATTAGAATTTATTTTAATCGGATGCCTCCTTACCTGCCTAAAACCTGGAAAAAAATTAATGGGGTTGTTTTTTTTTACTCCTGATATCCCATTGAGAAATAATTTTTTTTTTACATCATTTACAGCCAGCCCTTTAATAATCCCACTGCTGGATGAACGCCTCCCCCGTGCCGTGTCGCTCACGGGAAATGTTTGCCGACAGGTCACCCCGCCGGCGAGTGCAGGCCGAGTGGATACGGTAAGGGGGAGTAGTCCCTACGTCTAACATCAACGGAAACTAACAAATCAATTAATTTATTTCTCCAACGGTAAGATCTTTGGGCTAAAACCACGAGATTGGAGGCTTGTGCGAGCCACCGCGCTCCTAGCAAGTAGGTCGGGGAAAGTGTGCGGTTGCGGCATGGAGGGTTGTTTTTTTTATATTCCAAGGACTAACAGCGCACATCAAGGGAAAAGCCATTTTGTAAGAGCTGGTATTTTTAGACGCTTGCCCAGGGTTCTGGGAAGCCAAGAGCAAGGATGCGCGAGCGAGCGAGCGAGCTGCAATTTCTCCCTCCGCCATCTGAACATTGTGCTCACCGTCCCTCGCACTCCTCCTCCCCTAGCCTCTGCAATCCAAGCGTACATAACATTGCTCTTCGCACGAGCGTAGAGAATGTGAAAATTGAAATCTACGTATATATTTCGTTCGTTGCTAAGTATTAATCATTACGTGGTCATCATTACGACTTCGATTTAAAGCTTTCGTGACTGCAGGGATTCATATTCTTGGTTCTTTCGGTAAAGTCACGTAGAAGGGAAACAATAAAATAATTAAAATAAAACATAATAAAATAAAATGATGAGTAAACTCCTTTGTCAAGGCACTCTGCTCCTCCCACCCAGCTTAGAAATACGCTGCCAACCTTAGCGGTGTTCATTGGGACGCTGTCTTTCCGACAGCTCTGTTCTTCACCTGAGGACTGCTGCTTGTGTTGTGGCCGAAACGCCGTGAGAATTGTATTTTATTACGTTTTACTTTATTATTCTATTATTTCCCTTCTACGTGACTTTACCGAAAGAACCAAGAATATCATCATTACGACTGTTACGTTGAGAGAGATGCATTCGCGGGTTTATGACATAATTCAAACTGTTGAGACAAGAATGTGTGTTTGACCAGGGCACATCGCTAATAATAATAATTTACATTTGTAAAATGTCTCATTTCACCCGTAGATCCCAGCAATGCACCACCACCGTGTATGGACAGCCAAGAAATAAACAAAACCTGCAGGGTAAACGGCCAGAACTATACAGGGGATAAAGATCAATTTAAAGGTGAGTTTTCAAGACCGACTTAAATAGACTATTGACTGTGATTGCCTTCTTGGGCAAGGCAAAGCATTCCCTAAGCTTGGGAGCCACACTTGCAAAAGCCGGATCACGCCAGAAACAGAGCCTTGACCTCAGAGTACTGAGAAGAAGGCAAGCCAAAGATCTCAGGGATTTCCTTTGTGCATATAGACGGGCCAGTTCCTGTAAAGGAGGGACGATGGCTAATGGTCGACAACCAAAATAAGGACGGAGTGGCAGCCAATGAATGGAACGCGTCCGAACGCACGTCCACCAGGGAGACGGAGCGATGAATTCACCCTCTGTCGCTGTCACTCATTCCCCAATCCTTGTACGCAACCTGCCATCCACACCGTTCCATTCTGTCACCCTCTCAAGCGCCTTGAGTGAAGGCGCTCTATAAATATAAATAAGATGAGGTGCTCGGTGGATGATTACATCACAAAATAGTGGCAGGTGACAGTGGCATGGCATGTCTTCATCCAGCAGTAGATTGAGCATGACTGATGATTTTTTTTTTACGTGGAATATTTAAAGGTTACACCGAACTAAATTTGATGTATTTAGTACAGCAGCAGAGGGCAGTGCAGAAAGAAAAAAAACTATCGTTGCACCGTGACGGTAGTGTGACGGCTGTGTGACTGTGTCCGACATCATCGTGATGTGATGGTGATGTGACGTCATCGAGGTGTGACAGGATATGATGTCACTGCAGTGTGATGGCATCTGACATCATCGCGATGTGACGGTGATGTCACGGCGGCGTGACATCATCACTGTGTGACAGGATGTGATGTCACTGCAGTGTGACGGCATCTGACATCATCGCGATGTGATGGTGATGGCCGTGTGACAGCGGTGTGACGTCACCACCCGTGTGACGTCACCACCATGTGACGTCACCGTGGCGTGACGTTACCAAAAGGTGTTGGTGGCACGTGACGGCCGTGTGACAGCGGTGTGACGTCACCGTCGTGTGACCGAGTGTGATCGCAGCGTGACGGAAACGCTTACCGGGATTCCCTGGAGCTGGGGCTTCTCCAGGAGGTTGTGCAGCTCGTTCCGCGACGCTTCCAGCTTGTCGTGGTCAGCAGCGTCCACCATGTACCTACGGGAACGAGAGACACAGTCCCCGTCACCTCCTCCACCATCGTCGACGTCATCACCATCACCACTCCGTCACCTCCACCAACGTCATCGTCGTCGTCGTCACCACCATCATCACAACCATCACTCCATCAGCACCATCGCTCAATCACTAGCACCACCAACATCGTCGTCACTCCATCACCATCATCGCTCCACCAGGGTCATTATCCCCGCACGCCCGTCCGGCCAGCGTGCAGTGCCACGCACGCAGACGTGAGCGCGGGCACCGTGACTGTGGCATCACTGTACAGAGTTACCAAGTTTGAATAATTCACGCGTGAAGCGCCATCGCGGCACATCGACGGAAGCGGACTGAATTTGTGCCAGGTACCACCCATCGGACCCTGAAAGCCAAGCAGGTTTGAGCCTGGCTGTAAGGTACACACCGAATCCGTTCCTCTCTCCTCGCCCGCCCTCCCCACCCCCTCGTGATTGAGTAGATGTCACGACTCTTGTTAAAGAATCAACTTCATCACCACTGCGGTGGACGTAGCCGCTCTGGTGGCTGCAGTGGCCACATGACTCAACTGCATTCGACACGGACGAATTAAAAGCGAGCGACACTTTACACGCGCGCTTCTACGCTTGTTTCGCGACCGTACGAAGCGCCTTCGACATCAATGGCTCGATGCATCGTGACACGGGTAATATACTGGAGGCAGCCGATGATGAAGGCTTGGGCTATGAGGTGACCCGGGGATGGCAGTGCAGCGAGTGGATTCATGGAAGCATCTGTGCGGACCTTCAAGTGTTCCCTCCCGCGGGTGCTCTGCCTTCCTCTCCTAGGCCAAACACCCCGTCGTGGAAATAGTCCAACATTCAAACGCAGGACCCTCACGAATAGTTGACGATGGTCATGGCGATCAAATAATTACACCAACTTCAAACTTGCGCCGCGCGGTTTGCCGCACGTTCTCGGAGCGAGAGAGCTAACGACTCTGGGAGGCGAGGAGCCACAGGGCGAGCGGGGGAGACAGCAGCCAGGCGGCCTCTGCACGCGAAGATGTTATCAGCCACTGGATGAGTGTTTATATGTGTGAATGACTACACATCAAGATAACCGACAAACATCTTTTTTGCTATAAATATCGAGGCGGCAGGCAGGGGGTGCGGTGGGGGTGGGGTAGGATTTTGAGAAATTTGTGCCACCTTTTTTTTATTTCAACTGCCAAGCCAGGACGTGGGATTGAACCGGTGACCTCTGGATTGCAAGTGTGCTGTGCCAGCCATTACACCACTGTGGCAGAATCCACGGTGTAATGGTTAACACACTGGGGGGGGTCAATCGCTGCCCGCGTGTGCCCTGGGGAGCGAAAAAAAAGTAAAATCTTTCAGTAAATCACAAATCAGTGGGCGAGAGAAACACGGGTGAGACGTGGGCAGCGTCGGAGCGAATCATCACGGAGAGAGCCGCAGGGCGGACGGTTTGGTCGGGCAGATCGCCGCCCGCCGCGCGCAATCGCCAAGCCACGACGTGAATGATTAACGGGGGCGACCTCGGGCTGCACGCTACCCCACCACTGTGTCCGTATCCTTGCGACCGGACTTTATTAATTTCGAGGTCGGGAGGAGTGGGGGGGGGGAGCAAGTGTGGCATGGGGGTTGGACTCTCGACTCCACATGACACGCATCCACAGATAGAGTCCAACCGCACGTGGGCCAGGTGCGGTAGGACCAAGGAGGGAGGATGGGTTGTATCATGCCCCCAACTGACACAACCGTGCAATTGCGGGCCACTCACTCTACCCATGATGCTCTATGGCATCATATCATCATGTTTTTTTCCAGTACTCGTACAGTGTTGCTTTGTGTGTCGATACCATCTGCCATTGCCAATGACATCTGGTACGACAGCAGCATTCATTTGTCAAACCTGACCACGCTGATGAGACCCACAAGGTCGAAACGAGTCCAGCGTTCGCTTGCATTAAATAACATTGGTCTGTGAAGCCAACGGGCCGATGGACTGAAGGATATGTTACGTGGAGACTCAGGAGTTCTGATGACATTTGCCTTTTCCAACTTTCAGATACGAGTTATGTTCTAATAGCGTACCTTCCTTCCTCAATCTACTGCCGGATTAAGGCCTGCACAAACCCTCGTTGGTCGTGGGAGCTTTTTGACCATACTTCACCGTACCGGGTTCGGTGAAGGGAGTTGCCCAAGACCACCGGTTGACCTATCAACTTGCCACCGATGACGTGCGTGCCGACGCAACAGAAGCGAGGGAGTTGCGCTACGATCTATCTACCTACCGGTCCATAGGCCAAGGCTAGAAATACCCACGGCGTTTGCCGAGCAAACAAAAGAGAAATCCAAAGGTCGGTCGGGTGGCTGCGCGTTTTTTTTCTATTCTCCCCGCGTCAATGATTTCGCGGCACATTAAATAACCGTGGGCGCAGGTGGACAGAGCCGCTCGGGTGCAACGATCAACCTCGGGGGCCTCGCCGAAGCGATAGCGAACGACAACCCCCCAAACGAGTGCGTCGTAGCCACTTCATAAATCGGTGAAACTCACAATCCCCCGGTGCCCTGACTGTTACTCCCGCGCCCTGTTGATGCACGCGAGTGTAAAGGCAAAGGTGCGGCCCTGCAATTGCCTGCTCACGCCACTGCCTGGCAGGAGGGGCATCAACTGGAACCAACTCGAGAGTGGTGGTCGGTCTCCTCTCTACAAACGTGGACCGGACGTCTTCGAAGAGGCGGGAGTAGCCAAGATTTACCCCGCCGCACACGACCTGCTCCATCGGCTGAACGTGATCGCCACCCAGCGATACTGCTGGGTGGACAGAGGTCAGCGGCAGGCGCAGCTTTGAGAAACTTGCACCGTTGTTGTCGTTGTTGTGGTTGTTGTTGTTTCAACGTCCGCGCCGGGAGATGGAACTGACCCGTCGAAACTCCGGACCGCTTTCTAACTGTTCCACCACGGTACGGTTATGAGAAGAGCGAGTATGGCTTGCCAAACGGCTGGGCTTGTAAGTGGGCTCTGGCAGGAGGGATGACGGTGGCCGGTGGTCGGGACCAGCCAAATGAGCGAACGCGCCAGAAGGGGCGTCTAGGGTGGACACGGCACGACAACATCGGATCGTGGCCGTGAGCTGCATCGTATGTTGCCACCAAGAGGCAGCGAGAGATGGCGACGGCTTGGGAAGGCCTTCATCCAGCAGTGGCTGGATCGTGCCTGGTGATGATTAAGATGGGTGTTCTTCCACATCCGCACTATTTGAGACTAAACCTGACGGCCGCGATATGAATCGACCAGGCCAAACTCTAAAAACGATGTTGACGCCAACAAGCATGCAAGCGTGGACCCACGCATGCGGCGTTCCAATTTGACGTGAAGTTCGCATGGAGTGAGAAAACCTGTAAGCAACACAAGTGACATAGTAAAAAAATACAAATTGTGACCCCAATTGTGGCATCGGCGAGTGCGGTGTTTTAAAACGTCCTTTTGTTTCCACGAGCCTGCACTGTTTTCCAGTGACATAGGCGGCTGTGCCACTGAGACCAGCAGCCTGCGAAGGCAACAACAGGCCACGGAACCTCACTTCCTGACACCTAATCCCCGCTGCAACTGCTCGCAGAGCCCAGGGTAAAGGTCAGTGTACAAGGCGTGTCGCCACATGTCACCCACTCGTTCACCGCAATTCAATAAAGTGTCCCGATTCACGATCACGATTTGATTAAGTCATCAATTATTATATTTGTTGGTCTCTCACGGCCGTCTCGCCTGCCCCATTTTGTCAGGGGTGGTTCACACTACCCTCTCGTCCCTTCCACTCGCCCCAACATGACATCAGCATGTAATCTGCACACCGGGTAAATGAGCATTTCCAAACGCGTGCGATTCAACGCAGTCGTTACAAGAATAAGAACGTAGTTTCAATCGACGCGTTGTCGCACGCCCAATTACCAGGGGGTAACACTTCAGTTCGGTGAGGATATCGGATCGGCCTGCTTTTCTGCAGCAAAAAAATAGACCAGAATCGGTTTAAAGAAGTGAATCTAAAACACGAGGCCCTCAAACCCTTGGGGCGAGCGAGGTGGACAGCACTCGTCGATATAAAAGGTGGGTTTGTGAACTTATCTGTGTGGACCATGTGAGTCAAACCAACATATTAATGGGATCTCCCTGGGTGCACTGCTTTCCTACTCATAAGCCAAAACGCTCACGACTGCAATTAATGAAATCATCTTCCCGTAAGACATTTAACACGCAATAAGTAGAATCCAATCCCAATCGATCAGGTTTGGATAAATGCACCTATCAAGATTGCGTCCACCGCAACACGGATCTGATCGGAACGGTTTAGGTACGGACTGTGGTCTTAATCCATACCACGTAACCGGGCTCAATTAGACCCAACCACCAGGTTGAACCAACGCAGCCAAAACGGAGCTCTGCAGGGACCCACAGCCTCTTTCGCAGCAGCCTCTGCCACAGTGCAAGTGTTGGAACTGTTATCTTGTCACCCATAGGCAGCGCCAATTTGTCCCTACCGTTATCATGGCGTTATTGTCCAAATATAGCCCCCGAGGCCAAAGCCAGTGGCTAACGCTACGATGGCTTCCCTCCACTGATGAATCGTAACAACCGGTGTGTACACGCATCTCGAACTGCCACAGTCGTGACCTTTGGGTCCGGTGGTCTACCACAAGGTCGTGCGCACGCAGCGTGGCGATGGAACGTGATGAGCAGGGCATGATGGAAGCATCCTTGCAATAATCACAATCAGGGCTGCCCAGAGTGGGTGGGTAGGGGGGTGGTGGGGGGTGGGGTAGGATGGGTAGAGGGGCAATTTGCCCAGGGGGGGGCTTCACACAACAAAGGTCGCCCCACAATGGGCCTGTGCATGGGGAAAGAAGGGGACCCCCCCCTCCCCAATTTGCCCCGGGGCCTCCGGGAACACTCTGGAAGGCCCTGGGAGGCCCTGGGAGGCCCTGGAAGGGAGGCGCTGGGAGCCCCCTGGTCATAGTCGAGCATTTTGCCGCCAAGCGATCACCGCTCCGCGCACGCGCGAGTAACGATTGTCATCACCGCACAGCCCCGAAAGCCGCGCCGTACTCACACGATGGCATTCACGCCGCGGCAGTAGCGCTCCCACATGCTGCGGAAGCGCGGCTGCCCTCCAATGTCCCACAGCTGAAGGCCGGCGGCGGCGGCGAACACGGACGGGGGGGGAGGGGAGGTGAGGGGGGGCGAGAAAGCAGACATGGAGCGCGGGCAATGAGCGCTCAACAGGCGGAAAAAATTTAAAGTACACGCAACCCTGACGCAGATTTACCGGCGATCCACCGTTATGCTGCGATGCGTGCACATTGGAAATTAACGGACAAAAATTGTGCACAAACGTTGATGCGCCAAGCTGCGCGCAGAGCCAGGTTGCAGCGGCGGTCTGTGGCGTCAATGCTACGGAGAGAGGCCATTCGGTTCGATCACCGGGATTGCGTGCGATCTCGTCAGATATCGGAGGCTAAGCAGGGTTGAGCCTGCATAGCGCTTGGATGGGTGACCACCATGCACAGCAGGTTGTTATAGGCTGCTGTGGGCCTACGCATTGGGCATCAGAAAAAAAGTGCAGCAAAAATTAATTGTTGTACTCTACGTCTATGCTGCTATAGCTACGCTCCCCACCATCACCCACCTGTACTAACCAGCATTGTGAAGTATGGTCAACAATCCCAACTACCTATACAGCACGAAAAGGTCCCTCATCCAACAGTGGATTGACAAAAATGGATGTAAATGTACATCGTGAAACAGGTGTGCTAAAACCAAAAGTAATTATCTGTTCATTTTATCTGAAATCTTCCTAGAATGTGCACCGTATCAGCCGTCATGATCGTGTTGAGTGTGCTGTCGGAAAAAACCTTTCTATTGTGCCACTGGCGTGCCCCCGCTGGAGCCGGCAAAACTCCCAACCACTCTACAGTAGCTCTCCCTGCTGGTGTGAAGCCTACTTGCAGGCAGTCCGTGAGAGAAGGACACTCACGCCTCCCCTACCCAGGCTGCACGCGCAATTGTTACCGTATTATACTAATAGGGGTTTGATCATTGGTTCTTTACCCTTCTATCTGGCAACAAAACTGACACCTTCTATCTGTTGCCAGATAGAAGGGTAAAGAACCAATTATCATATTTTTACTGGCAAATGAGGTTCCCATAGTGTAGATAATAGGGGTTTTCCCCTTTTTTCTGGCAACAAAACTGACACCTTTTGCAAGGAATCATGCTTACATTAACCACAATACTTGCAGTCAAATGCAAACAAAAAACAATACTCTGATAATTTATGCATTGTCTTTGAAACTGATTGGTCCACACCAGAGACAGCTTTCTTTAGAGCCTAGTCTCATATGGCGTCATCTGGTCGAACACCATTTGAGACTAGGTTCTAAAGAAAGCTGGTCGAACACCATATGAGACTAGGCTCTAAAGAAAGCTGTCTCTGGTGTGGACCAATCCGTTTCAAAGACAATGCATACATTATCAGAGTATTGTTTTTTGTTTGCATTTGACTGCAAGTATTGTGGTTAATGCAAGTATGATTCCTTGCAAAAGGTGTCAGTTTTGTTGCCAGAAAAAAGGGGAAACCCCCTATTAGTATATTTTGGTACTGGCAAAGGAGATCCCATGATGTTACCGTATTATCGGGATTATAAGATGCTCCAAATTCGTGCCAATGTATGTACATTGAACTTCTTTCGCACCAACGTAGCCGACTGTGCTAATCGGAGGTGCGGGGGGAAAGGACCACAAACTAAAACGCAAAAAGCATTTGTAAAGAAATTAGTTGTAAGGAATGAAACAGGTGGACTTCTACACAATTCTGGCTGTCGCCTGATGAAGCTAGTTGTAATTACTGGAGAAACGTCGTACTCAGATTGTAAATGTTGAGGCTTGGCCCTCCAACACACCGGTGTGCTATATTAGTAAAGAATTGGCCACGTTCTGTTTACGTGACAAACCTTAATAGCTGGCTGTGTCGGGTGGTGGCGGGTTTAACAAGACCTTTATATATTTATGCGATCTAACCCAAAAAAAACCTGTATTATGGATATTGGTCGCAAAAGCCTACGTGTTGAACTGAGTTTTCAAGTGTCAATACAGTTATACGGATGTGGTCACATTTCAGTTCGGTTAGGAATCGGATCAGCCTGGTTTTCTGCAGCAAAAGAAAAGGACCAGAATTGGTTCAGAAAACTGGACCTGAAACACAAGACTCCTGCACCCTCGGGGCTAGCGAGATGACCGGGACACGTCAATATAAAATGTGGGTTTGTGAACCAAACCATGTGGACCATTTGAGTCAACCACAAACTTTTGCTTTCAGATACAGGGAGAAAAAGTGTATTGTATAATCTGGAGAATAGAGTATACCTGGATAGGGCAACCTTACTGATTGGCTGTGTCGGGTGGTGGCGGGTTTAACGACACATTTATATATTTATGCGATCTAACCCAAAAAACAAACTGTATTATAGAGTATACCTGGCTGGTAAAGATCAATGATTGACGCTGTATTGGAATTGTCAGTCAATCTGGATTTAAAACTACACAGTTAATCCCCTGGATTTTAGGACATCCCTAAGACACTACCGCGTGACGTGTCAAGAGTGAACACTACAATGGGATGTGTTTATCCTGTGATGTTCTCTGCACCCAAACTGGCACTGCGTCGTTCTAATGTGTAAAGAAAATGTCTTCACAGTGAGTCTTCAAGAATGACTCCTTCTGAGTCAGTCTTCCGTTAGGGAATGAACACAGAATAACATTTTGAATATGTTGCTTCTAATTGTGTCACTTTCCTGTCGACAAATTGCATTGTATTGCATGTATCATTTTTTTATAATTAAAATGCCATTCGAATTTCTACCAAATGATTGCGCCGTTTAGTTTAGATGCGTTGAATTTAATGGATTGTTTTTTTTATAGTGGACTAAAAATGACTTGATGTAAACCCGGCTCACCCTTGCAAAAAAAAGGCAGCAATATTTCATGCATTTCAATGAGTTAATTTAACCTCCTTGTTAATACAGGATACCACGAATGCTACTTTTAAGCTATACCCAGTTTCACAGTTAAAATGTTCCTTCTTGGAAATTGTTATATTTTCATATTTCCCCCCACAATATCGATCATTGGCAATTACTGTAGTTGTATTTAGTTGCAAATGCATTGTGAATTTTTATTATCCATATTTGGTTTTAAAGATTCATTATTTAATAGCCATAATGAACTCGGGTTTATGGCGTCAGATATGTTGACTGCGTGTTTAATAAATGTTCACTGTATTTCTTTCGTATCATAGGTCTCCATCGAAAGAAACTCTCGGTGTCAATGGCCCCTTATCTAGTTTACACAAAAATCATCAAGGTCAATAACTTCGTAAATTATCTCACATTTGCATGAGTGTTTTACGCACGTCTATTCGGAGAGCATGAATTACCTTAATGGTCACATTGCCCTTGGTAATTTTCCGCATGTTGAAGCCCACCGTGGGGATCATGTCTTCGCTGTACTGGCCGGACTGAAATATAAACAAAACAAAATACACGTAACATCAACTCGTTCTCAAGCGCCGTTCTCTTTTCAGCCATCACACCACGTCGCTGCCATGCAGACGTGGATCAGCATGAAAGCCAGGCCTGGCTAATATGCCAAATTTAAGCCCTTTTGCTTAAGTTCACTCCTTAAATATTCTCTTTGTTCAACTCACCAAACACTCAGCCTCAACAACTGCTCGAGGCCCTGCGTAGGCTCGCCAAAATGGGTGACAGTTATGGCAAGGCCAAGCATAGCCATAGCTCAAATCCGTGATTGAAAACAAATTGCCGAAGTGGGTCAGATATTTGAGCTCGATGGAGATTTGAGCAGCACTCTGCGACCAAAAATGTAAGGAGTGCGGTTAATGACGAGTACAAAATGTAGCACCACGTGCAAAATCGCATTGGATTAAATGTATATAACCTAGAATTTAATTTATAACCACGAAGAGAGACCAATTATTCAGGTATTGAATTAACATGGATTTTGGTACCGTGGGAAGTGACTCGTTCAGTTCGTATTTAATTAACACGTGATTCAATAGACAGCGACCAGTTCATGGGAGTATTCAATTAACGCGGAGTTCAACACCAGAAACAGGGAGGGACCCGTCCATCGGATACTGAATTAATGTATTTCAGTAAGAGCGATGAGTTCTCATCAGGCATTGCATCAACATCGTATACAAAACACGAGGAACAGCGACCCGTGTGTCTGGTATTACATTTACAATTCACTCGCAGCCAAGGACAGCGACCTCTGCTCACCGGGCATTGAATCGACATTGGGATTCAGCACCGCTGACATCGGGGACACGTTTGTCAGGCCCTGAATTGAATAAATAATCGTAGGGCTCTGTACGATGGACACAGCACGGAGAGCTGGCCGCTCACGAGGCATTGAATCGACATTGGGATTCAGCACCGCGGACAGCGACCCGTTCATTCGGAATCCCGTTCGCAGAGCCCGGGGATACAAAGCAGGAACTTGGCGCGGACACACACACACACTCTCATCATCGTTTGGTTCGTGATCATCGCAGGCCTCGTCGTCGTCGCCGCTTTAACAACGGAGCCTCGGCAACGGCACGACGGGCACCGAAAATCGCGATGGTTGTTAAACCCCCAACCCCTCCCATCGTGGGTGGACTTGCAACGATATCTCTGACGAGTCGGCGACTGTTACTCTCGTGGTGGTTAAAGGGCGGACGAGAGGCGAATTAGCATCATAATAAGTGGATTTGGAGATGGCCCTTTTGTTGGTGCTACTGCTGCTGCTGTTGTTGTTACGATCTCATCGCGCCGCCCTCCTCGCCCGCTCCGACCCCCCCCGTGTCGCCTGCGTCGCCCTGCCGGCCGCGAGCGCGAATAGCGGGCGGCGTTGCTCGCTCGCTCCCTCCCCGCCCGCCCGCCCGACCTCACAACACCCACAGCCCACGTCTCCCACCACCATCTCCTGGTACCCTCACCAAAAGACAAGGATCCACCACCCGTATCACCTCTGACAGGCTGTGAAGGGGCAAGTGGCGTTAGCGAGTAGCTGCGAAGGCCGCCACTGTGGGTGGGGTGGGTGGCCAGCAACCACGCCCGGCCGCCTTTGTCTCCCCGAGTGGGGATGTTCACACACCGGCTACTCGATTTTGAGAACGAGTCGACCCTACGGGGAGGCCCACCGCCACCACTACCACCAGCAGCAGCCCAGCACCATCAACAGCGCGCCGCGAACCACACACAAACCCCCTTCTCAAACCATCCATCCATCCACCCCACCCCATCCTAAAAGCAGCCGCGTCTCGCCCTCCTCCTTCGCTAGAAATATTCCGAAAAGCCCTCGGGGTTTATCACCCAGCGCGGCGCGGACGGCGATGCTACTCACCGCGATCACGTTCACGAACGTCGTTTTGCCCGAATATTGGAGGCCGACGAGCGTGAGCTCCATCTCTTCCTTCCAGAAGAGCGACTTGAACCAGTCCAGCAGCTTGTTGATGATGCCGAGCATGGCCGTAGAGCGGCGTCTGGCGGGCAGGCGGACGGGATGGATGGATGGATGATCGGTACGGGCCAGCGGTCGCGCTGATTATTTATTTGATTTTTAATCTCTCTCTCTTCTCTCGCGCCTCCGTCGTCCTTTCCGCTCCGCTCCTCCTCTCTCTCTCTCTATGTCTCTGTGCGTCCCCTCCCACTCTCTCCGCTCGCTCTGCTCTCCGCTCTCTCTCTTGGCCAAATAAACAATGGACGCGACCCTCCCACCCACGTGATCGTGACAGAAGCCTGGTGAGCGACGAGTGGGTGGGGGGCGGTGTTCAGACCCCCCCCATTACCCCCTCCCCATTACCCCCTCCCCCATTACCCCCTCCCCATTACCCCCTCCCCCATTACCCCCTCCCCCATTACCCCCTCCCCCATTACCCCCTCCCCCATTACCCCCCCCCCCCCCCAAGTCAATTGAGTTGCATCATCAACTGAGTCGCATCGTCAACTGAGTCGCATTCTCAGCGCGGAGCACGAGATCCCAAGGATGAGAGCGAGCGGCACGGATACCGCTCCGGGCTGATTCTTTGCTCGAGACTTCTTCCTCTGCTGATGATGATGCTGATGATGCTGATGCTGATGATGCTGATGTTGATGCTGATGATGCTGATGCTGCTGATGCTGATGATGCTGATGATGCTGATGATGCTGATGCTGATGATGCTGATGATGATGATGATCCTGCTGATGATGATGCTGATGATGATGCTGATGCTGCTGATGCTGCTGCTGTTGCCATCGTATTCTGGGGGTTAATGCTGGGGGAGCGGTTGTGTAGCGGTTAGCGCGTCGCGTTGTGGACTCGGCGAACTGAGTTCGATTCCCGCTCACGGCCAACACCGGTGACGATTATTCGAACCGGTCTTGGGCCTCCCCTAGATCGACTCAGCCTTAAATGAGTACCTGGTGCAGTGTGTGAATATTTTTGTCTTTGTATGGCTAACAGCACTTGCCCCAACAGTCCGTTACAGGCTATACGGGGGATCTTTGTGTTTGAGGTAGTAATGCTGGGTGCAGAAAGGGCTTCATATATTCGGAACGCGTGGCATAAATACCGGGTCCCACTCCTTGCCTCTAAGATCGGCAGTTCACCAACGTTGTTGATTTCAAAGGACGCGCTTGGCACTGCTGATGAGACACTGTGTGTCGAAACCAGCTCAGAGTTTGCTTGTCTTGAATCAATGCTGCTGAAATTAAGCACTCTCAGAGGGCCATGCGGCTGATGAGGGTTGTGGAATATGTATTTTTTTTAAAGTGGAGAGACGGGTCACCTACGTATTTGTTTTATTTGTCTGAACAGTCTATACGATGTCTCTCACGTGGAGAGAGGGGACATCTGTAAAATAAAAAAAGCTTCATAGTTCATCGGATTCCTCCAGTGTAAATAAATATTCAGATTCTGACACATGAATGAGACAGTGCTTATTTATCGTGTCACATACTGTACCGGATGTATCGAGTCACCATTTAACTGTTCGTTAGAATCGTGAATCAGCCGTGATCTGCCCACTGATGGATGAACGTCTCCCAAAGTCGTCGCTATTTCTCACTCTGTCCAGTGCTGCTGCTATCCATCTCACTCCTGCACACGAGCTGATTGTATCGCTCCACATCCAAAGTGGTGGGAGTCGTGATCGCATTCTCTCCTTCAGCACAGTAAAGGGCACAGGTGGTGCATCTTCTCGTCATCTCAGTTAGTCAACCCATGGCACCTGCGTCTGTCACGTGACCTCCTCCTGCACCTGACCTGGCACAGCAGTCAACCCATGGCACCTGCTGGGTCTGTCCCGTGACCTCCTCCTGCACCTCGCCTAACACAGCAGTCAATCCATGGCACCTGGGTCTGTCCCGTGACCTCCTCCTGCACCTGACCTGGCACAGCAGTAAACCCATGGCACCTGGGTCTGTCCCGTGACCTCCTGCTGCACCTAGCCTGGCACAGCAGTAAACCCATGGCACCTGGGTCTGTCCCGTGACCTCCTGCTGCACCTAGCCTGGCACAGCAGTCAACCCATGACACCTGGGTCTGTCCCGTGACCTCCTGCTGCACCTAGCCTGGCACAGCAGTCAACCCATGGCACCTGGGTCTGTCCCGTGACCTCCTGCTGCACCTAGCCTGGCACAGCAGTCAACCCATGGCACCTGGGTCTGTCCCGTGACCTCCTGCTGCACCTAGCCTGGCACAGCAGTCAACCCATGGTACCTGGGTCTGTCCAGTGACCTCCTGCTGCACCTAGCCTGGCACAGCAGTCAACCCATGGTACCTGCTGGGTCTGTCACGTGACCTCCTGCCAGTGAGCCTTCCACATTCTTCACGTGGCCTTGGGAGTGCACCTAGCCTGGCACAAACGCCCTGGTGACGTCACCGCCACTTAGTGGCGAGTGGCGGCTGCCGTTATTTTTTTTTCTCCCTCTGGCTGCCATTCTGTCAGCTGCCTTCCTTGCATGCCGTTTTGATCGTGTAACCCCATTAATAGTGTCCAGAAGTATCCTATAGTTTTCATTAGTTGTTTGGCGACCATTTAAATATCATTTCTTTATAGAGTCTGATAAACGTGTACACATCCTTTAAAATTATATATCTTGTTCACTACCCAGATTTTAAATGGAATAATGTTTAGCCATTTTGTCATTGACGAGACGTGGGGTCAACTAACCATACTTCACCACGCCGGTCGGCCATCGAGGCTGTTTACCAATAATTATAATAATGCCAACGATTAGTTTAACGCGTAGGCTTTCGCGACAAATATTATCCGTAATAAAGTGGTATTTTGGGGGGTAATATCTCGAAAATATGATGCGTCGTTAAACCCGCCACGACCCAACACAGTCAATCAGTGAGGTGTGTCACGTGAACAAAACGTCCCAGTTCGTTACTACGTCAGCACACCGGTGTGTTACGCAATCTAACCCAACAACATACATTATGACCGATCATTAACCGAGACACGCATCACCGAGGCTCAGTAATCTTCCAGTAGGGCTCTGCATTGGAATGTTTGATCAATTCCAATGCCGCGTGTTTTGTATCGGAGCGATTGCGGCTGCCTCCTGAGTCCACATCAACCGAGTTAGATTCCTAATCAGAGTGGTGGAAGAACACGCTTGTGGAGAGTTTACTCAGCAGCAGCAGCAGCCTTCATTCGGCATCTTCCAATTCTCGATCTCGGAGCACTGAGATCCCGGCTTATCGTCTACTTATTTAATAATAATGATATAAAAATCATGATTAATGCTTTACTTGTTCTCAATTGTAACTATTTGACGGTCTCAGTCGCTGATCACTGCATCAATAATCACGTGAATTTGTCTTGCTTGATTAAGAAAAATCTCTGCTATGAGTACTAAATATTTCAGGTTGATCTCAATGCTAAGAAAACTCCTTGCACGGCATAATTCGCTGCCGCTCCACAGACACACGTGGGACATTTGATGAACAAAGAATAGATGTTAAAACACCAAATAGACACCTATTGCAAGGCATCACGTGCACACACACACGCGCGCACGCTGAGAGCTGAATCTTAATTGGAATGGACTCTATTAACGCAGAAAGAGTTCCATCTTCATTTGAAGCTTTCGTGACTGCAGGAATCCATACTCTTTGGTTCTTTCGGTAAAGTCACGTAGAGGTAGAAAAAGAATAGATCACGAGGTTTCGATCGCAACACAAACAATCGTCATCAGGTGGGACAACCACAGCAGTTTTTGTTCTTGCTGTGGTTGTCCCACCTGATGACGATTGCTTGTGTTGCGATCGAAACGTCGTGGTCTATTATTTCTCTACCTACGTGACTTTACACCGAAAGAACCAAACAGTGCAGAAAGTTAATAATTGCACAGTGCGTCACGTGGGACGCGTTAACAATCATCGGCCGCGTGCTGCGTGCAACGAGTTAATTTGTATTTGAATGGGGAGCCGTCAATGAGTTCAACTGAATTGAACGTTTTTTATTTTACCAGGTAAGGGGCCGTCCATAAATGACGTCACGCACCTAGGGGGGGGGTCAGACATTTGTGACGATGTGTGACGAGGGGGGGGGAGTTTGAGAAATGTGACGTCACATCAAAATGCGCAACTTGAAATAAATATAGACAACACGTTCTACTTAATTAAATAGACGTTTTAATAAATGTTTTCTCCTACAACATCAGAGTGCAGCGCCACATTAAATACGCACTACAATGACGATAGTTTAAAGCGATTGGAAGCATGTTTTATTTTGGGGGGGGCAGAGCTTTGTGACGTCATATTTGAGGGGGGTTAGACTTTTTGTGACGCCGTGTGACGAAAGGGGGGGGGGGTCAAAAACCGTCCAAAATCGCGTGACGTCGTTTATGGACGGCCCCTAAGGCCCATTGAGCTCCATAGCTATTTTTCATAAGCGACTTGGCCACAAATGATAGCCCAACGAAGTGGCTTATCACGTGGAAATGTATAGCAGCAGCCAAATACTCTAAACGCACGTTCATTATAAATGCGGAGGGGGGAAAAACCGGAGGACCCGGAGAAAAAAAAAACCACGCGGCCACGTGGAGAGAAAGAAAGAAAGACACGCAAACTACAAATATAGAGGCGTCAGGGTCGGGATCGAAACCACGACCTCCTTGTATACCAGGCGAGGTAGTCAACATCTCCTAGCCACCGTGTATGCCACGGAAACACGTAGGGTGGTGATGGTTGTGGTGGGGGGGGCGGTGACAAGGACTGGGGCAGGGGGCAACTCTGCTCTAGAGCGAAATAAAGGTTACACGAAACGGTGACTTATATGGTGGGTTCGCTTTCACCTATCGTGAAAGCTCCGTTGTTGCTGCGTGACTGTGTTACGAAGTGCGAACGTAGATCCCTTCTCGACACGAGGCTCGGGTGGAGTGCAGCAGAAGATGCGGTGGGTTTGGTTTGTTTTGTTCGGCTTTGCGAGATTTGTACGAAACCAGGAACACGCCGGTGTGTCTGTGTGTGTTAGTTTAACACGTCGTCCTCGTGGTAGTAGTGGTAGACTATCGCGACCAGTATTGTCCATGATAGAGGTTGTTTTCAGGTTAGATTATGTAAATATAAATGTGTCGTTAAACCCGCCACCACCCGACACAGCCAATTAGTCTGGGTTGTCACGGAAACAAAACGTGGGTTTACTCTCCAACACACCGGTTAGTGCTGTACTAGTGACGAATTGGCACGTTTTGTTTACGTGACAACCCTTAACTAGTTGGATGTGACGGGTGGTGGCGGGTTTAACGACACATTTATATATTTACACGATCTAATCCGAAAAAAAACTCGATTATGGTGTGTGTGTGTTGGTGCCTAGGGAGTGGCGACCCGAGTTCGATTCCCGCTCGCGGCCAAAGCCGATGACGATTATCTGAACCGGTCCTGGGCCTCCCCTAGGTCGACTCAGCCTCAATTGGTTACCTGGTGTGGTGTGCTAGTCCATTGGAGGCACTAAGCAGATGTTATTTTCTGCCCCCCCCCCCCCTCTTTTAATTTATAAGTATCCTCGGTGGATGACAGAAGCGATATAGATGCAGAGAGATACAGATACAATGTACGCAACAATATGGATGCAATGCTATGAGAGAAAACATTAATTGGCTTTTCATGGCAGCTTATCGTTCATTCCGGGCTCTTTCGGTTGCGTGAGACTTTAAGCTTTTGCTGGGTTTGCTTGTCCCTAGCACCTCTGCTGGCATGGAGGCTACAACAACAATTCCTGGCCGTGTAGCTGCCATTCGCCAATGACGGTGACGTCCCCACATCTCTTGTGCCAGGCTCGGTGCACTTTGAGACGACGTGAATTGTCAAAGGCTCGTTGCTGGTAGGATCAGTTTCAGTTTAATTTATTAGGATTTACCCCGTGAGCCATTCGGCTCTTGATTTGGGTTCAACCGCAACAAACAATAAAATTACTAGATACACCTAAAATGCATTGTACACAAATCTGAACATCACACACGTAAACAATAAAATCCTACAGAAAAAGCACAACCCGTCCAGGATGGCACGGGACAGGCCCCAGGTGCCACGGGTTGACCGACTGAGATGACCAGCAGATGCACCAGACGTTGTTGACTAAAATCACACACGTGTGCGTTGTGATGAATCGACAGATGCCGTTGAAAGTGAAAACCCCATCTCGTAGATAACACAACTTAGCGTTGACAGCCCGGGAAATTCTCAACTGGCACAGAAATATGTGTGTGTAGATATATTATTGTGATTGCTCTGTGTGTTCCAAGAACATTTGTTTCGGATCATCTACAAAAGCTCGCCTCGCAGCTAACGCATGACGCCTGCCGTGGAATGCATGGTGGTCACCCATCCATGGACTATCTCGCCTCAACTCTGCTTAGCTTCTTTCGAGAACTGACGAGATGGGGAGGAGGGACGGGGTGGCGCATTTCGCGTGGTATTTTGGTCGCTGTCAACGGAGAGAAGCCGCGTACACAGCAACATCCCGCTCAGACCAGCGCGGTGAAGTATGGTCAACAACAAACATCGCCAAGCGCAGCACGGGTGTGAGAAGCCCCTCGTTCCAACAGTGGGTTGACGAAAGGGCTCGTGTACGATTCGATGTATTTATCGTAAACATGATGAATATGTATGGGTCGATGCAGTCAGTCATCTCCTTATCACTCAGTCTTCTATCGCTACTTCCAATTGGTTACTTTTATCCGTGAACTTCAATGATTATTTTTATGAACCGCCCATGAGGACTCTGTCCACCGGACACTGGCCACACACTCATCACACACTCACCACACACTCACCATTCACACAACCTACTCACTCACCACTCACACACTCACCATTCACACACTCACCACTCACACACTCACCACACACTCACCACACACTCACCACACACTCACCATTCACACAACCTACTCACTCACCACTCACACACTCACCATTCACACACTCACCACTCACACACTCACCACACACTCACCACACACTCACCACACACTCACCACACCGCAGGTCACAACGCTTCTCATTCGCTTCTTGCCAACGCACTGCTCCACTTTGGCATTCCCTCCACTCGTTCATTTTTCCTCAAGGGAGACAAAGGCGGTCGGGCGTGGATGCTGTCCACCCCACCCCCTCGTGTGCCATGCTGGCCTTCATATGTGCTACTCGCTAACACCGCTTGCCCCAACAGTTTGCTAAGGCTATACGGGGGGGGGGGGGGCAATATTTTTCCCAGCAACCGTGAATTAAAAATAAAATCCCATCGGACGTCACCTTGTGGCAGGAGGCAGAACATTCCACTGCACCGCGACTCAGTGGCCACGAGGTGGCGGGGTTCGTTTGTAGTTGAACGCGGTGGAGGGCGTGAGAAAAAGTCCGCAAACTCCTTGATAGCAACAGTGAGTTGGTGCGGCTTTCACTCCCCCACCCCACCGCTCTCTCTCTCTCTACACACTCAGTGTCGTGCCAATGCACCGGTAGACATCGCGACTCGCACTGGCTGGCGGACCTTGCCCGTGAACTCCGTAAAGCTGTTCCCCGAAGTCGTGGAGGAGACATTGCACAATCGGTTCCACGGCCATCCCCAGGGTCTGTCTCTCTCTCTCTCTCGGGGCTCCCTCTTGCCCAGGGGGGTGGGCAACCGAAAAAACAAACAGAGCCATACTCTTTGGTTCTTTCGGTAAAGTCACGTAGGTATAAAATAAAACTAGTTTTTTATAAAATAAAATAAAAATGTATTTTATAAAATAAAATAAATAAAATATTTTTTATAAAATAAATTATACCTACGTGACTTTACCGAAAGAAGCGAAGAGTATGGATTCCTGCAGTCACGAAAACTTCAAATCAAAGAGCCATTTTTTTTTCGGTTGAAAAACAACCAGAACTCTCTAAATATTTAAAAATCACCACGTTGTGAATTAGATTTAAAAAAATCACCACGTGGTGAATAAAATATTTTAAAAAATCACCACGTAGTGAATACGAGACCAGGCGCGGTTGGGGCACCGCCTCACCGAGCAGCTGGAGATGAGAAAGTATTTTTCAAATAAAAATAATTTTCTACGAATTGTTTTGTTGTGTTTCATTAGTTTTTTTCCCAATAATGTCTAATAATGTATTGTATTACATTGCTCTCTTTTTACTTTTTTACCATTTCTTGTTTCATTGTATGTAATGTTTGAGATTAGGGATTAATAAAGTACAACCATAACCACAATCAAATAAACATAAATCTATGCATTAATTTATGTGAAGACAAGTCCAGCTATTGTGGCCAAGGTTTAGCAAATTGTTGTTTTTATTTACATAGCATAGCAATTATTATTACTTTTTGTATATTTTTATAGCAATATATTGGGGGGGGGCATTTTGAGCATATTTTAATATTGGGAGGGGGGATGTGCCCCTCCCAATATATATTATAATTACGGACTTGGTTCGTATTAGAAACGGCTGCAACACCGCAGTTTGATTTGTGCCTCGGCGAGGTCTCGGGGCTGCTGTGAATGCGTCCTCCGAGTGAGAGATTTCCTTTCATTCGTTGCGATGAGCTTCTGGCAATGTAGCCGCGCCGTTTGAGACCCATTCAGGGCGGTGAAAAAGTTGCCCGTGGCTGTAAAGAGACGAGGTCACAACGCGAGGTGGCACTGTGCAAATACAGCAGCTCACGGCCTGTTCACGCTCTAGGCTTTTGGCAGTGTGAACGGGCTTGTGTAGTGTGGACTTGAGGGTCATGGGGACAGCATTTGAGTGCTTTGTTGTTTTGTTTCGTATTGTTTATGAATGCCTACCGTTGGTAGATACGGCAGTTGTATCACTGTCACGGCAAGGCCAATAACATCGTGACGAGCTATTTCTTAATTCGAACACCATAACACGACGAAGCCAGTCACTTAAAGGGCCACACGTGACTTCTTCTCCGGTGCCACATGTGAAGGAAGCTCCTGGAATCCAGAATCAGAATCGGAGGGAGAATCCTGATAAGCTATGAAGCTCTTTATTCACAGATGCCCGGGTCGGGGCGCGTTAGCAAGTTACAACCACAACAACAACTACAACAACAACTACAACAACAAAACCGATAAGAGTGCAACGTAGAGGAAAGGTAAGAAAGTCACAAAAATGTGTAAATAAATTTAAAATAAATAAAGTATATGAATACATTCACATACGTTCATACATTCATAAGGAGTTTTTAACATGAAATGCAAGCTTGGGCAAGGCAGCAAAACAACAACAACAAAACAGTCGCAGACCACGCCAAGACAACACACGGTTCCTCAACACAAATTGCATATTTAAATTGAACTATCGATCCATGGGTCAGGATCAAAACTTACAAATCACCAGCAGTGGCGTGAGAAAGCAATTTGGGGGCCGCATCTTTACTTAGTTTTTTTTTGACAGCTAAGATGGAACGCATCAAGTCGAGATTACAGAACATGGGTACGTTAGAGACATGGTATTCACTGTTAAGCCCGTTTAGCCCCCTCTATCCGGCCGAACAAAAGCTGTTTAGGCATCATGCGGTGGCTGGGTCATGCGGGCTACATGGCCCAGCCAACGCAGCCTCGCCTGCCGGAGGAGTTCACCGATGGGACTTTGTCCAGATCATTCAAGGACTTGTGAGCTCCTCACACAATCCAGCCTGGTTAAACCCAGGATGGATCGTAGGCAGGCCAGCCTAAATATTTCCAACCGGCGAAGATGTTCCCTTAGATGGCTCGAGGTCATTGTGGGGGGTGATGTTACGATCGTCAGCTGGTCAGCAGTGACCTGGCGATGGGCAGCAACGCCACCACCTCGAGGAGGTTTCGATTCAATCGTGTGGAGCGGAGCTCCATTGGGTCCCAGCGTCGTGGTTTTTAAATCCTTTATATTAAGTTCGCTTGCTTGCTTAGGACCGTGCAAATCTTTCGGTCGTTTTATAACCCACTTCCCGTGATCCAATCGAGCTGACATTTTGCACACAGACTCGTTGTGCGTGACAATGCATTTTCGTGAAAAAAAATTCCAAAATTTTACACTGTTTATGGAAAAATAAATTAAATATTTAATTATCAATTGTTTAATGCTGCCAGACAATCATCTGACCCATAGGTGGCAGCCATCTCAAGCCAGAGGACGAGAAGACTCTAGCCGCCCCGATGCCACGCATATAAAGGATTTATAGTGAAAAACTTTGTTTTTACGGGTTTATTTTTTATTTTCGCAGAACGACAAGACGTTTCGCCTACGTGCCGACTGGACCTGCTCGTCACCCGCTTTGTTTTAGGCGCGTTGCAGTGGCGCCTCTTGCAAAGAGTTCGCAAATCGTTTCAGTTTCACATCATCGTCGTACGTACGGGGTGCTTCAAAACAATGTTAACACTTACGTGGGACGATCGTTTTAATGGAGAAAACAACGCATACTAATAATGCACTATAACGTGATAGCAAATGTACGATGGCCTTAATCTAAGTTGTCTTGTGGTTGTTGTTGTTGTTGTTGTTTGACTTGCATCCCACTGGGATTGTTGCACACAGCGTTGGTGTGCGGTGTTTTTTCTGCAATATTTTGCCGTCTTTTCTTGGATTTTCTATTTGCACTTAGTCACATATTCACTTTGAGATGTTTTCTTGTTCATGTTTTTTGTTTGTTGCGGTTGCACCCGATTCAAGAGCCGAATGGCTCACAGGGCTACACCTAACAAATGAACTTGAACTTGAACGTTAATAGCTTCAAAAGGTCAAAGAGTCTCCACTCGTTCGCCATCATCGTCAACGCGTGCCTGGAATCTTCTCCAGGTGGTCTCCAGAGCCCGAAAGCAGCACATTGATTGTGCCATTGTTGCAAACATTTGTTTCAAGCGCCCTGCAGATGATAGTTGGGTTTACCTGCGTTTGGAGCGGGAGGGGGAGAGGAAACCCCTCACTTTCGGAAGGTGAAACCCACGACACGATTGAACTCTTTGTGTTTGCTTTTTAACAACAGTCACAAACACCCCCCCCCCCCCCACGACACACGCACGTTGCACCCTTCCCACTCGCCCTCGGCGCGCAAAGATTTCGAAGACTCGACGCGCCCGCGAGCATCGTCCGTGCGGTCCAGCACCTGAGCGCGCGGGATTTACTTTCAGCTGACAGAGGCAGCAGCAGCAGCAGAAGAAGTGAGATAACAAAACAGCAAAGGGCAGGAGGGTGGTGGTGGGCGCGGGGTTGGTAGCACACCTGCCCCAAAGAAGCGAAGCATGGCTAGAGTTTGTGTGTCCTCACCACTGTGTGCGAGTGAGTGGAGTTTGTGTGTCCTCACCACTGTGTGTGGGTGAGTGGAGTTTGTGTGTTCTCATCACTGAGTGTGGGTGAGTGGAGTTTGTGTGTCCTCACCACTGAGTGTGAGTGAGTGTAGTTTGTGTGTCCTCACCACTGAGTGTGAGTGAGTGGAGTTTGTGTGTCCTCACCACTGTGAGTGAGTGAGTGGAGTTTGTGTGTCCTCACCACTGAGTGTGAGTGAGTGTAGTTTGTGTGTCCTCACCACTGAGTGTGAGTGAGTGGAGTTTGTGTGTCCTCACCACTGAGTGTGTGTGAGTGTAGTTTGTGTGTCCTCACCACTGAGTGTGTGTGAGTGTAGTTTGTGTGTCCTCACCACTGAGTGTGGGTGAGTGGAGTTTGTGTGTCCTCACCACTGAGTGTGTGTGAGTGTAGTTTGTGTGTCCTCACCACTGAGTGTGGGTGAGTGGAGTTTGTGTGTCCTCACCACTGAGTGTGTGTGAGTGTAGTTTGTGTGTCCTCACCACTGTGTGAGTGTGAGTGAGTGGAGTTTGTGTGTCCTCACCACTGAGTGTGAGTGAGTGGAGTTTGTGTGTCCTCACCACTGTGTGAGTGTGAGTGAGTGGAGTTTGTGTGTCCTCACCACTGAGTGTGTGTGAGTGGAGTTTGTGTGTCCTCACCACTGAGTGTGAGTGAGTGGAGTTTGTGTGTCCTCACCACTGAGTGTGTGTGAGTGGAGTTTGTGTGTCCTCACCACTGAGTGTGTGTGAGTGGAGTTTGTGTGTCCTCACCACTGAGTGTGAGTGAGTGGAGTTTGTGTGTCCTCACCACTGAGTGTGAGTGGAGTTTGTGTGTCCTCACCACTGAGTGTGTGTGAGTGTAGTTTGTGTGTCCTCACCACTGAGTGTGAGTGAGTGGAGTTTGTGTGTCCTCACCACTGAGTGCGAGTGAGTGGAGTTTGTGTGTCCTCACCACTGAGTGTGTGTGAGTGTAGTTTGTGTGTCCTCACCACTGAGTGTGAGTGAGTGGAGTTTGTGTGTCCTCACCACTGAGTGTGTGTGAGTGGAGTTTGTGTGTCCTCACCACTGAGTGTGAGTGAGTGAGTGTAGTTTGTGTGTCCTCACCACTGAGTGTGAGTGAGTGGAGTTTGTGTGTCCTCACCACTGAGTGTGAGTGAGTGGAGTTTGTGTGTCCTCACCACTGAGTGTGAGTGAGTTGAGTTTGTGTGTCCTCACCACTGAGTGTGAGTGAGTGGAGTTTGTGTGTCCTCACCACTGAGTGTGTGTGAGTGAAGTTTGTGTGTCCTCATCACTGAGTGTGAGTGAGTGGAGTTTGTGTGTCCTCACCACTGAGTGTGAGTGAGTGGAGTTTGTGTGTCCTCACCACTGAGTGTGAGTGAGTGGAGTTTGTGTGTCCTCACCACTGTGTGTGAGTGAGTGAGTGTAGTTTGTGTGTCCTCACCACTGAGTGTGAGTGAGTGGAGTTTGTGTGTCCTCACCACTGAGTGTGAGTGAGTGGAGTTTGTGTGTCCTCACCACTGAGTGTGAGTGAGTTGAGTTTGTGTGTCCTCACCACTGAGTGTGAGTGAGTGGAGTTTGTGTGTCCTCACCACTGAGTGTGTGTGAGTGAAGTTTGTGTGTCCTCATCACTGAGTGTGAGTGAGTGGAGTTTGTGTGTCCTCACCACTGAGTGTGAGTGAGTGGAGTTTGTGTGTCCTCACCACTGAGTGTGAGTGAGTGGAGTTTGTGTGTCCTCACCACTGAGTGAGTGAGTGGAGTTTGTGTGTCCTCATCACTGTGTGTGTGTGAGTGGAGTTTGTGTGTTCTCACCACTGAGTGTGAGTGAGTGGAGTTTGTGTGTTCTCACCACTGAGTGTGAGTGAGTGGAGTTTGTGTGTCCTCACCACTGAGTGTGAGTGAGTGGAGTTTGTGTGTCCTCACCACTGAGTGTGAGTGGAGTTTGTGTGTTCTCACCACTGAGTGTGAGTGAGTGGAGTTTGTGTGTCCTCATCACTGAGTGTGAGTGAGTGGAGTTTGTGTGTCCTCATCACTGAGTGTGAGTGAGTGGAGTTTGTGTGTCCTCACCACTGTGTGTGTGTGAGTGGAGTTTGTGTGTCCTCACCACTGAGTGTGAGTGAGTGGAGTTTGTGTGTCCTCATCACTGAGTGTGAGTGAGTGGAGTTTGTGTGTCCTCACCACTGAGTGTGAGTGAGTGGAGTTTGTGTGTCCTCATCACTGAGTGTGAGTGAGTGGAGTTTGTGTGTCCTCATCACTGAGTGTGAGTGAGTGGAGTTTGTGTGTCCTCACCACTGAGTGTGTGTGAGTGGAGTTTGTGTGTTCTCACCACTGAGTGTGTGTGAGTGGAGTTTGTGTGTCCTCACCACTGAGTGTGTGTGAGTGGAGTTTGTGTGTTCTCACCACTGAGTGTGTGTGAGTGGAGTTTGTGTGTCCTCACCACTGAGTGTGAGTGAGTGGAGTTTGTGTGTTCTCACCACTGAGTGTGTGTGAGTGGAGTTTGTGTGTTCTCACCACTGAGTGTGTGTGAGTGGAGTTTGTGTGTTCTCACCACTGAGTGTGAGTGAGTGGAGTTTGTGTGTTCTCACCACTGAGTGTGAGTGAGTGGAGTTTGTGTGTTCTCACCACTGAGTGTGTGTGAGTGGAGTTTGTGTGTTCTCATCACTGAGTGTGAGTGAGTGGAGTTTGTGTGTTCTCACCACTGAGTGTGTGTGAGTGGAGTTTGTGTGTCCTCACCACTGAGTGCGAGTGAGTGGAGTTTGTGTGTTCTCATCACTGAGTGTGAGTGAGTGGAGTTTGTGTGTCCTCACCACTGAGTGCGAGTGAGTGGAGTTTGTGTGTTCTCATCACTGAGTGTGAGTGAGTGGAGTTTGTGTGTCCTCACCACTGAGTGCGAGTGAGTGGAGTTTGTGTGTCCTCACCACTGAGTGCGAGTGAGTGGAGTTTGTGTGTTCTCATCACTGAGTGTGAGTGAGTGGAGTTTGTGTGTTCTCATCACTGAGTGTGAGTGAGTGGAGTTTGTGTGTCCTCACCACTGAGTGCGAGTGAGTGGAGTTTGTGTGTTCTCACCACTGAGTGCGAGTGAGTGGAGTTTGTGTGTCCTCATCACTGAGTGAGTGAGTGGAGTTTGTGTGTTCTCACCACTGAGTGTGAGTGAGTGGAGTTTGTGTGTCCTCACCACTGTGTGTGTGTGAGTGAGTGGAGTTTGTGTGTTCTCATCACTGAGTGTGAGTGAGTGGAGTTTGTGTGTCCTCACCACTGAGTGTGTGTGAGTGAGTGGAGTTTGTGTGTTCTCATCACTGAGTGTGAGTGAGTGGAGTTTGTGTGTTCTCACCACTGAGTGTGAGTGAGTGGAGTTTGTGTGTCCTCACCACTGTGTGTGTGTGAGTGAGTGGAGTTTGTGTGTTCTCATCACTGAGTGTGAGTGAGTGGAGTTTGTGTGTCCTCACCACTGTGTGTGTGTGAGTGAGTGGAGTTTGTGTGTTCTCATCACTGAGTGTGAGTGAGTGTAGTTTGTGTGTCCTCACCACTGTGTGTGTGTGAGTGAGTGGAGTTTGTGTGTCCTCACCACTGAGTGTGTGTGAGTGTAGTTTGTGTGTCCTCACCACTGTGTGAGTGTGAGTGAGTGGAGTTTGTGTGTCCTCACCACTGAGTGTGAGTGAGTGGAGTTTGTGTGTCCTCACCACTGTGTGAGTGTGAGTGAGTGGAGTTTGTGTGTCCTCACCACTGAGTGTGTGTGAGTGGAGTTTGTGTGTCCTCACCACTGAGTGTGAGTGAGTGGAGTTTGTGTGTCCTCACCACTGAGTGTGTGTGAGTGGAGTTTGTGTGTCCTCACCACTGAGTGTGTGTGAGTGGAGTTTGTGTGTCCTCACCACTGAGTGTGAGTGAGTGGAGTTTGTGTGTCCTCACCACTGAGTGTGAGTGGAGTTTGTGTGTCCTCACCACTGAGTGTGTGTGAGTGTAGTTTGTGTGTCCTCACCACTGAGTGTGAGTGAGTGGAGTTTGTGTGTCCTCACCACTGAGTGCGAGTGAGTGGAGTTTGTGTGTCCTCACCACTGAGTGTGTGTGAGTGTAGTTTGTGTGTCCTCACCACTGAGTGTGAGTGAGTGGAGTTTGTGTGTCCTCACCACTGAGTGTGTGTGAGTGGAGTTTGTGTGTCCTCACCACTGAGTGTGAGTGAGTGAGTGTAGTTTGTGTGTCCTCACCACTGAGTGTGAGTGAGTGGAGTTTGTGTGTCCTCACCACTGAGTGTGAGTGAGTGGAGTTTGTGTGTCCTCACCACTGAGTGTGAGTGAGTTGAGTTTGTGTGTCCTCACCACTGAGTGTGAGTGAGTGGAGTTTGTGTGTCCTCACCACTGAGTGTGTGTGAGTGAAGTTTGTGTGTCCTCATCACTGAGTGTGAGTGAGTGGAGTTTGTGTGTCCTCACCACTGAGTGTGAGTGAGTGGAGTTTGTGTGTCCTCACCACTGAGTGTGAGTGAGTGGAGTTTGTGTGTCCTCACCACTGTGTGTGAGTGAGTGAGTGTAGTTTGTGTGTCCTCACCACTGAGTGTGAGTGAGTGGAGTTTGTGTGTCCTCACCACTGAGTGTGAGTGAGTGGAGTTTGTGTGTCCTCACCACTGAGTGTGAGTGAGTTGAGTTTGTGTGTCCTCACCACTGAGTGTGAGTGAGTGGAGTTTGTGTGTCCTCACCACTGAGTGTGTGTGAGTGAAGTTTGTGTGTCCTCATCACTGAGTGTGAGTGAGTGGAGTTTGTGTGTCCTCACCACTGAGTGTGAGTGAGTGGAGTTTGTGTGTCCTCACCACTGAGTGTGAGTGAGTGGAGTTTGTGTGTCCTCACCACTGAGTGAGTGAGTGGAGTTTGTGTGTCCTCATCACTGTGTGTGTGTGAGTGGAGTTTGTGTGTTCTCACCACTGAGTGTGAGTGAGTGGAGTTTGTGTGTTCTCACCACTGAGTGTGAGTGAGTGGAGTTTGTGTGTCCTCACCACTGAGTGTGAGTGAGTGGAGTTTGTGTGTCCTCACCACTGAGTGTGAGTGGAGTTTGTGTGTTCTCACCACTGAGTGTGAGTGAGTGGAGTTTGTGTGTCCTCATCACTGAGTGTGAGTGAGTGGAGTTTGTGTGTCCTCATCACTGAGTGTGAGTGAGTGGAGTTTGTGTGTCCTCACCACTGTGTGTGTGTGAGTGGAGTTTGTGTGTCCTCACCACTGAGTGTGAGTGAGTGGAGTTTGTGTGTCCTCATCACTGAGTGTGAGTGAGTGGAGTTTGTGTGTCCTCACCACTGAGTGTGAGTGAGTGGAGTTTGTGTGTCCTCATCACTGAGTGTGAGTGAGTGGAGTTTGTGTGTCCTCATCACTGAGTGTGAGTGAGTGGAGTTTGTGTGTCCTCACCACTGAGTGTGTGTGAGTGGAGTTTGTGTGTTCTCACCACTGAGTGTGTGTGAGTGGAGTTTGTGTGTCCTCACCACTGAGTGTGTGTGAGTGGAGTTTGTGTGTTCTCACCACTGAGTGTGTGTGAGTGGAGTTTGTGTGTCCTCACCACTGAGTGTGAGTGAGTGGAGTTTGTGTGTTCTCACCACTGAGTGTGTGTGAGTGGAGTTTGTGTGTTCTCACCACTGAGTGTGTGTGAGTGGAGTTTGTGTGTTCTCACCACTGAGTGTGAGTGAGTGGAGTTTGTGTGTTCTCACCACTGAGTGTGAGTGAGTGGAGTTTGTGTGTTCTCACCACTGAGTGTGTGTGAGTGGAGTTTGTGTGTTCTCATCACTGAGTGTGAGTGAGTGGAGTTTGTGTGTTCTCACCACTGAGTGTGAGTGAGTGGAGTTTGTGTGTCCTCATCACTGAGTGAGTGAGTGGAGTTTGTGTGTTCTCACCACTGAGTGTGAGTGAGTGGAGTTTGTGTGTCCTCACCACTGTGTGTGTGTGAGTGAGTGGAGTTTGTGTGTTCTCATCACTGAGTGTGAGTGAGTGGAGTTTGTGTGTCCTCACCACTGAGTGTGTGTGAGTGAGTGGAGTTTGTGTGTTCTCATCACTGAGTGTGAGTGAGTGGAGTTTGTGTGTTCTCACCACTGAGTGTGAGTGAGTGGAGTTTGTGTGTCCTCACCACTGTGTGTGTGTGAGTGAGTGGAGTTTGTGTGTTCTCATCACTGAGTGTGAGTGAGTGGAGTTTGTGTGTCCTCACCACTGTGTGTGTGTGAGTGAGTGGAGTTTGTGTGTTCTCATCACTGAGTGTGAGTGAGTGTAGTTTGTGTGTCCTCACCACTGTGTGTGTGTGAGTGAGTGGAGTTTGTGTGTCCTCACCACTGTGTGTGTGTGAGTGAGTGGAGTTTGTGTGTTCTCATCACTGAGTGTGAGTGAGTGGAGTTTGTGTGTTCTCACCACTGAGTGAGTGAGTGGAGTTTGTGTGTCCTCACCACTGAGTGAGTGAGTGGAGTTTGTGTGTTCTCATCACTGAGTGTGAGTGAGTGGAGTTTGTGTGTTCTCACCACTGAGTGAGTGAGTGGAGTTTGTGTGTCCTCACCACTGAGTGAGTGAGTGGAGTTTGTGTGTTCTCATCACTGAGTGTGAGTGAGTGGAGTTTGTGTGTCCTCACCACTGAGTGAGTGAGTGGAGTTTGTGTGTTCTCATCACTGAGTGTGAGTGAGTGTAGTTTGTGTGTTCTCACCACTGAGTGAGTGAGTGGAGTTTGTGTGTCCTCACCACTGAGAGTGAGTGAGTGGAGTTTGTGTGTTCTCATCACTGAGTGTGAGTGAGTGGAGTTTGTGTGTTCTCACCACTGAGTGTGAGTGAGTGGAGTTTGTGTGTCCTCACCACTGAGTGTGAGTGAGTGGAGTTTGTGTGTTCTCACCACTGAGTGTGAGTGAGTGGAGTTTGTGTGTTCTCACCACTGAGTGTGAGTGAGTGGAGTTTGTGTGTTCTCACCACTGAGTGTGAGTGAGTGAAGTTTGTGTGTCCTCACCACTGAGTGTGAGTGAGTGGAGTTTGTGTGTCCTCACCACTGAGTGTGAGTGAGTGGAGTTTGTGTGTCCTCACCACTGAGTGTGAGTGAGTGTAGTTTGTGTGTCCTCACCACTGAGTGCGAGTGAGTGGAGTTTGTGTGTCCTCACCACTGAGTGTGAGTGAGTGGAGTTTGTGTGTCCTCACCACTGAGTGTGAGTGAGTGGAGTTTGTGTGTTCTCACCACTGAGTGCGAGTGAGTGGAGTTTGTGTGTCCTCACCACTGAGTGTGTGTGAGTGGAGTTTGTGTGTTCTCACCACTGAGTGTGAGTGAGTGGAGTTTGTGTGTTCTCACCACTGAGTGCGAGTGAGTGGAGTTTGTGTGTCCTCACCACTGAGTGTGAGTGAGTGTAGTTTGTGTGTCCTCACCACTGAGTGTGTGTGAGTGGAGTTTGTGTGTTCTCACCACTGAGTGTGTGTGAGTGGAGTTTGTGTGTCCTCACCACTGAGTGTGAGTG
This sequence comes from Lampetra fluviatilis, assembly GCF_964198595.1. NCBI lineage: Eukaryota > Metazoa > Chordata > Hyperoartia > Petromyzontiformes > Petromyzontidae > Lampetra > Lampetra fluviatilis. The sequence goes on along the minus strand of NC_136285.1, from coordinate 12,056,272 downwards.
AGTGTAGTTTGTGTGTCCTCACCACTGAGTGTGAGTGAGTGTAGTTTGTGTGTCCTCACCACTGAGTGTGTGTGAGTGGAGTTTGTGTGTCCTCACCACTGAGTGTGTGTGAGTGGAGTTTGTGTGTCCTCACCACTGAGTGTGAGTGTAGTTTGTGTGTCCTCACCACTGAGTGCGAGTGAGTGGAGTTTGTGTGTTCTCACCACTGAGTGCGAGTGAGTGGAGTTTGTGTGTCCTCACCACTGAGTGTGAGTGAGTGGAGTTTGTGTGTCCTCACCACTGAGTGTGAGTGGAGTTTGTGTGTCCTCACCACTGAGTGTGAGTGAAGTTTGTGTGTCCTCACCACTGAGTGTGAGTGGAGTTTGTGTGTCCTCACCACTGAGTGTGAGTGTAGTTTGTGTGTCCTCACCACTGAGTGTGAGTGAGTGTAGTTTGTGTGTCCTCACCACTGAGTGTGAGTGAGTGGAGTTTGTGTGTCCTCACCACTGAGTGTGAGTGTAGTTTGTGTGTCCTCACCACTGAGTGTGAGTGAGTGTAGTTTGTGTGTCCTCACCACTGAGTGTGAGTGAGTGGAGTTTGTGTGTTCTCATCACTGTGTGTGAGTGAGTGTAGTTTGTGTGTTCTCACCACTGAGTGTGAGTGAGTGTAGTTTGTGTGTCCTCACCACTGAGTGTGTGTGAGTGGAGTTTGTGTGTCCTCACCACTGAGTGTGTGTGAGTGGAGTTTGTGTGTCCTCACCACTGTGAGTGAGTGAGTGGAGTTTGTGTGTCCTCACCACTGTGAGTGAGTGAGTGGAGTTTGTGTGTCCTCACCACTGAGTGTGTGTGAGTGTAGTTTGTGTGTCCTCACCACTGTGTGTGAGTGAGTGGAGTTTGTGTGTCCTCACCACTGTGAGTGAGTGAGTGGAGTTTGTGTGTCCTCACCACTGAGTGTGTGTGAGTGGAGTTTGTGTGTCCTCACCACTGAGTGTGTGTGAGTGGAGTTTGTGTGTCCTCACCACTGAGTGTGTGTGAGTGTAGTTTGTGTGTCCTCACCACTGAGTGTGAGTGAGTTGAGTTTGTGTGTCCTCACCACTGAGTGTGAGTGAGTGGAGTTTGTGTGTTCTCATCACTGTGTGTGAGTGAGTGGAGTTTGTGTGTCCTCACCACTGAGTGTGAGTGAGTGTAGTTTGTGTGTCCTCACCACTGTGTGTGAGTGAGTGGAGTTTGTGTGTCCTCACCACTGAGTGTGTGTGAGTGTAGTTTGTGTGTCCTCACCACTGTGTGTGAGTGAGTGGAGTTTGTGTGTCCTCACCACTGAGTGTGAGTGAGTGGAGTTTGTGTGTTCTCATCACTGTGTGTGAGTGAGTGGAGTTTGTGTGTCCTCACCACTGAGTGTGAGTGAGTGGAGTTTGTGTGTCCTCACCACTGAGTGTGTGTGAGTGTAGTTTGTGTGTCCTCACCACTGAGTGTGAGTGAGTGGAGTTTGTGTGTTCTCACCACTGAGTGTGAGTGAGTGTAGTTTGTGTGTCCTCACCACTGAGTGTGAGTGAGTGGAGTTTGTGTGTTCTCACCACTGAGTGTGAGTGAGTGGAGTTTGTGTGTTCTCATCACTGTGTGTGAGTGAGTGGAGTTTGTGTGTCCTCACCACTGTGTGTGAGTGAGTGGAGTTTGTGTGTCCTCACCACTGAGTGTGAGTGAGTGGAGTTTGTGTGTTCTCATCACTGAGTGTGTGTGAGTGGAGTTTGTGTGTCCTCATCACTGAGTGTGTGTGAGTGGAGTTTGTGTGTCCTCATCACTGAGTGTGAGTGAGTGGAGTTTGTGTGTTCTCATCACTGAGTGTGAGTGAGTGAAGTTTGTGTGTCCTCACCACTGAGTGTGAGTGAGTGGAGTTTGTGTGTCCTCACCACTGAGTGTGAGTGAGTGGAGTTTGTGTGTCCTCACCACTGTGTGTGAGTGAGTTGAGTTTGTGTGTTCTCACCACTGAGTGTGAGTGAGTGAAGTTTGTGTGTCCTCACCACTGAGTGTGAGTGAGTGGAGTTTGTGTGTCCTCACCACTGAGTGTGTGTGAGTGGAGTTTGTGTGTCCTCACCACTGAGTGTGTGTGAGTGTAGTTTGTGTGTCCTCACCACTGAGTGTGTGTGAGTGTAGTTTGTGTGTCCTCACCACTGAGTGTGAGTGAGTGGAGTTTGTGTGTTCTTCCGCACCTTTCTGCAGAGTGAGTGTGTGTGTATTAAATCGGTTCTGGGCCTCCCCTGGGTCTACTCAGCCTCAAATGAGTAACCTCGTGCAATGTGTAAACATCGCCACTGGGGAGACAAAGGCAGCCGGGCAAGGTGCTGGCCACCGACCCCCTTGTGTGCCGTGTCGGCCTTCATAGGTGCTCGCTAACCGCACTTGACCCAACAGTCTGTTAAATCCTTTATGAACCTGATGGCGGGACCCCAGGGTCCCGCATTAACGGAAGTCAAAATCGTAATTAACTAATTCATTTCTGGAGACTCCGTCCCACCGCGCACCTAAACTCCGCGACCCGCCTGGCGCGGATCATTCTGTGGTCACGTCGTGTCAAAGTGCAGCGGCGAGGACGAATGCGCACAAGAGCTGAACAAGCGAATGCTGCACTCCACGCTCGGGTATGGGCAGGATCATGAGTCTTATCCAAAGCTGCTAAAACTGTGCCTACACGACTTAAGTTATTTATTTGTCATCACGGTATGCATAATAACACAGTGAAACTGCTCTCTTATCTTTATTATTATGTGTGACCTACCAATGTCTGCAGCCAAGATCGATCGATGACAATCCTATTACCTGCAGATATTTAACAGACGAGATGCGTTGCACCGTTATTTCCTCCCTGTTTGGTAATACTCATGCGCTCGCAAAAGGCCAACGCAGAACCTGTTTTTTTTGCTAATACAGGACTGTACCTGTATAGTGCGATATTAATGAAGTATGTTCGTATCTCTTTCATAGTTGAACTAAACTTTGTATTTTACCACGTCAGGCCCACTAAGTTATACAGCTCGTTTTCAGAAGCGGCCTGGCTACAAATGATAGCTCAACGAATTGGCTTGTCATGTGGAAATGTACAGCAGCCAAATACTCTAAACGCGTGACGTTGATTTTAAATTTGGAGGGAAAAACTGGAAGACCCGGAAAAAAATCCAGGCGACCACGGGGAGAGAGACACGCAAACTCCAAATATACAGCAGCAGGCGTCAGGGTCGGCATCAAACCCACGTTCTCCAGCACACCAGGCGAGGTAGTTAACATCTCGCCACCGTAACGCCCCTGCATGACATGTAGGGTGATCATCAAATTATTGGGTGATCGATCATCAGATGAGCATTCATCACAAAAAATCGCGCGAACAAAAATTGCTCTTTTGGGTGGGACAGACACGGACGCAGGTGAGATGCAGGGACTGCAAAATCTTCAGGTGGATCACTCGCTGACGCCTCCTCCACAGTGGGCGGACTGCTGGACCTCTCAGAGCCGTGACGCTCATCACACGTGGAGAGGGAGACGCAACGTGATACCTTAAGCCAGAAATACCACGAAAACTTTTCACTTGTTTTTATATAAACAGTGTACGTAATCGTGATTTTTTTACCTGGCATCGGGGAAAAGGCACCCCCTCCCCTCCCCCCAGACCTTAAGCCAATTGGAACATACATCCCAGTATTATTTTTTTTTTTTAAATGTGCTTTCACGTGTCATATTACCCTGCTGGGAAGCGTTATCAACCGCTAAACAGTCGTCACGAAAAAACCCGCAGGTTTGGTTTTTATTTTATTTCATTTTCAACCGACCGAGATTGTGTTGGGAGATTGTTATTGATACCTTTCGTCGTCGTTGTTGTTGTTGTTGATATTGTGATAGACGTGGCCCTCTTGGGGTTTTCACGGGTAGGGTTTCGGACGAAGACCGGGCAAAAATAAATACACGGAAGCAGTGAGTGGGAATTTTAAAAGGCCTGCGTTTTGTGTTTTACTCTCGTCTCGATCCCGTCACTTATCAACCGCTCTCCAGCCCACTCGCTCACCGGCTTCCAGTCGCCTTTCTTATCATTCTTCCATCGCTACGACCGCGGTGACTGTTCCAGTGAACTTCACTCGCCGATTCCTCCAGCCGTCTTGAGGACTCGGTCTGCCAGACACTCACTCAACCTCTAATCCACCACACTTCAGGTCGTCTTCTTCTTCGACTTCGAGTTTCGTACGGCTGATGTAGAGGATGCAGAACAACAACGTACAATTTCACATCGAGGTGGTCAAGCCAGACAACCGCGCCAGGAGCAGCGGAGTGCATCGCTGTTGATGTCCCCTTCGTATTTGTGGATCGGGAATTGCGTCGTTAGACGTTTAACGCTCTTCTCTGGATGACCACAGTCGCACGCTGCTCCTGGAGAGGTGTTTTTTTTATTTTCCATTCGTGCATCAGATCAGATATCCGCATCTTCCATGGTTTGTGCAGTACGTGTGTGATTTAAGGTGGACCATGAGCTTCGTGGAAGATCAAACCCGAGGATCTTCTGCGTTGGGTCTTTCACAACAAGGTGGTTTGTTTTGCGAGTTCGTTTGAACTCCATGCATCTACCCAAGCTTCATCGGGGTTGTACTCGTATTCAGCTCGCACACTTTAGCTAAAGAGATTTCACTTTCTACTTTATCCCTTGCACTGCTTCTCCCCTTTGGAATTTCATCCCATCGTTTATTTTCCCAAATTCTCACAATAATTGAGATCAAAACTTTGCTCAATTCCAGACACGTTGAAACGCTTACCTATCACAACGTACCTCAGATTGGCACGGATGGCTACGTACGGTGCGAAAGAAGTTCAACATACGTACATACAACGTAGTGCTGATCGTTGCTGGCCGCTTGGCATGTTGTGATTTTCGACCCGTGCTCAGTTGTACGCGTAGACATGTAGTGAGGTATTAATTCACCCAATAATTACGCTGCATGCATATATATATAAAGACAAAGATCCCCCGTATAGCCTATAACCATTGGGGGAAGTGCTTTTAGTGAGCACCTATTAAGGCCGGAACGGCACACGTTGGGGTGGGTAGCCAACACCACACCCGGCCGCCTTTGTCTCCCCAGTCGTGCTTTTACCACGCCGCAGCAGGTACAGTAATCGTTTGAGGCTGAGTCAACCTAGGGGAAGCCCAAGACCGGTTGACGTAATGTGTCAGTCATTGGTCTTGAGCGGCGATCGAGTTGCGATCCGAACCCGGTGCACCGAATCAGATTCCCTGTCACCCCTTGGCGAGGAGGGATGAATCTGATCCTGGCATTGGATCATCCGTTTACAGCAAACCCACGCTGACCAGCGTGGTGAAGTATGGTCAAACAACCCCCCCCCCCCCATGACAGACGCGGCATGGGGAGGCCTTTGTCCAGCAGTGAATTGACACAAAAGCTGTACAATTGTAGTATATTTACAACGAATGAGAACGCGCGGTATGATTTATTAATTATCGTTTCATGATTAATCAAAGTCGATGAGAATATGTAATCATGCAGGAGGAATCCGATGAGCTATAAAGCTCTTTTTCACAGACGTCCAGTCGGGCCGGATCATAAGGTCACAACAACAAATAACACAAAAACACGAGTGGAGTGTAAAGTATAGGAAAGGGAAACAAATCGCTTTAAAATATATATTCAAATAAAACTAAACAATTTTCTTTTATCTTACCAAGTAAATCCCTCCTGAGGTCTTAACTTGTTGTTCAGAAGCGACCTGGCCACAAATGACAGCTCAACAAAGTTCCCCATCATGTGCAAATGCGTCGCAGCAAAATCATCCTAAATGATCTAAATGCACGAAGAGTTGACTTAAAACTTTCGTGACTGCAGGAATCCATATTCGTTGGGTCTTTCGGTAAAGTCTTCGAACCTATCTACGTGACTCCTACCCAAAGACCCAAAGAATATGCACGAGTGTGAGAAGATCAGGCTGCCGGATCGTGGGAGTTCTCACCAGCAGAGGTGGGACAAAGTCATTGTTATGCAAGTCCAAGTCGAGTCGCAAGTCATCAAATTCATGACTCGAGTCTGACTCGAGTCCAAGTCACATGACTCGAGTCCACATCTCATAGGTGGGACAAAGTCATTGTTATGCAAGTCCAAGTCGAGTCGCAAGTCATCAAATTCATGACTCGAGTCTGACTCGAGTCCAAGTCACATGACTCGAGTCCACATCTCATAGGTGGGACAAAGTCATTGTTATGCAAGTCCAAGTCGAGTCGCAAGTCATCAAATTCATGACTCGAGTCTGACTCGAGTCCAAGTCACATGACTCGAGTCCACATCTCATAGGTGGGACAAAGTCATTGTTATGCAAGTCCAAGTCGAGTCGCAAGTCATCAAATTCATGACTCGAGTCTGACTCGAGTCCAAGTCACATGACTCGAGTCCACACCTCTGCTCACCAGACACGCGGATGGGAGTTCCCGGCGACTAAGCGACACCGAATCAACGCGGTAACTGTCACCAAAGCAATAATAATTCGTCATTCCCCTCCCCCACGCACACGTTGACGCTACAGCCAAAGTGAAACGACCGCTGCACAACTGCGGAAACACTGCAGGCGCGCTCACACTCGCGGCAATAACAAAGATTCCCACGTGTAGCCTGAGCAGGCTGCAAAAGCGAGCAGTGCGGATGATCCTCGTAGCTACGGGCCCCGCACTTTCAAGGGCCCCCGCGCTAAATGCTTTCAAGCTATCAATTCCGGTTCGGTGATTCTGCACTTGCTCTATTACTATAGTACTATACCGCCTTCAACTTTTATGAACGACTGGGCGTTTAAGGTTAGCGATTTGTCGTATTATCTGGCTGTATAGCAAATGAAAAAAATACAATTACTTTACTATGCAAATAAAACATTTGTCGTTTAATATGTACGTGTTTTTTATTTTATTTAGGGCCCCTTTATAACATCATGCGACAGGCCCCGCACTAGCTTCATCCGGCACTGGGAGCAAGCGCTGTTAGCGAGCCACCTATGAAGGCCGGCACGGCACACGAAGGGGGGTGGGTGCCCAGCACCACGCCCGACCGCCTTTGTCTCCCTCGTGGCGATGTTTACACACCGCACCAGGAACTTGTTTGAGGCCGAGTCGACATAGGGGAGATCCGGGGCCGGTTCATAAAATCGTCACTGGTGTTGACCGTGAGCGGGAATTGACCTCACCGCTACGTGGTGGTGGTGGCGGTGGTGGTGGTGGTGGTGGTGGTGATGCTACCACCAGCGCATTTCAGTTTCTCAATAATTCTAGTTGCGAGTCGTATGGGTCTCAAATGTAAGTCCTCGGATCTCTGTATGACTACGTTGGTTTCTGTGCGAGTTTGTAGCTCGTTGTGCGATAGCGCCGATGATGAACCCACCGCCAGTAAATTCCAGTTTCTCAATTAATGCGCACGTGGTGATGGTGGTGGTGACCCCCCCGCCCCCGAGACTGGGAAACCCGAGGTGGACTTTTTTGGCCTCCTCGACCCAGAGCCACAAACCGCCACTGCTCTCAGTGAGGTGGGGAGGGGTAGGGAGGGTGGGAGGGTGAGGTGGGGAGGGGTGGGGGAGGGGCTGGTGGGTCAGGTGAGGAGGGGTGGGGGAGGGGCTGGTGGGTCAGGTGAGGAGGGGTGGGGGAGGGGGGTGAGGTGGAAAGGGGTGGTGGGGGTCAGGTGGGGGGGGGGGCGTTTGTTTTCAGAACCAGTTCAAACGCTTCCGCAATCACTTCTGGTTTCGAACATTTTACAATGCAAACGCCACCCTGACCAATCGTGAACATGCGAGTTGGCCCTCGTTGATGATCATAATAATAAACAATTGACGATTTGTGAAGTGCCACATTTCATCCGTAGGTCCCACTAATGCGCCACCACCGTGCGTGGAAAGCCAAGAAATTAACGGAACCTGCAGGGCACATGGCGGGCACTCGGCTTCGGCGGCGGTGGGGTAAATGCCAGTTTAAAGACAGGCGAGATTTCAAGACGAGACTTAAATATACCGAACGACTCTGACTGTCTTATTAGCAAAGGCACAGCGTTCCACAGTCTGGGAGCTGCCCTGGCAAGAGCTGGATCACCCCAGGAACGGAGCCTTGTGACCTCGGAGTTCTGAGCAGGAGGCGATTCGAATATGTCAGGGACCTCGTTGGAGAGTAAACACGGATCAGTTCCTGTAAATGCCTTGAGCTATGAGCTGCGTGCGTTTAGAATCTCCAGCCCGCCCCACGCAAGCCACTCTCATCATGCAATGCGTGCAGCGCCGAGCACCGCTTACACATCAACGAGCCATGCTCTCTCAGCTGCTGGATGAAGACCTCCCTGACCCGTGGTAATTGTATTAACACGCAACGCGATGTGTCTAGCTTGAGTTTGTCTTTGCACACCTTCCACGTCATTCGTGCAACGTCCACGATTCTGGTCCGTGTGCCCGCAGCCGGTGGGTAGGATAAAGCTTTCCGTAAAAAAAAACACACACACACATTTCCTAGGATGCGTAGATGGAAAGCGTTTACAGAATCCATGCGTGTTTTTTTTTTCTTCATGCTCGGAGTGTTTATTGTGGCCGCTGTAGAAGCACGTGGGTGGTGGGTCTCGACCTGGCACGTTGCGTAGCGCGACCCCACGTGCCACACGGCGGCGTCACGTCACAGTCGGAACTGCCTTGCGTGAGGACCTGTTCGCGTTGCGGTAATCTCAGGCACCAAAGTTCAGTTTTGTTCACCAGTTTTACGACAGCTTCGCGTTGTCGACTGTCCCGGCTGACACGGCGGGAGTCAGCACCAGAGGTCACACATGGCACTATTTAAAAAGAAAGTAGTGCCATGTGTGGCCAGCGTCACTGTCCACACATTTGGCAAAAAAAATTAAGATTAAAATTTCCCACGACTTACTAAATTGGGGTGGGGGGGGGAGATTAAACCCATAGCAACATGACCCCCCTAGAAGAAAGTATTGAAATCAAGCGAGGCTTTCCTGGGCAAATAAATAACAACATTCGATCCACTGTTGGAAGGATAGGCTCTCCCCAAAGTAGCCGCTATCTCTCGCGATCATTCCGATGTGACAAACCACGTGCACAAAAGCCGACGTCATCGCTCCATCTCCCAAGGTTGACGGTTCCCCTTTGGACGTGATCCATTCCTTGGCTGCCACTCCGTCACTAAGCTTGGCCACTGGCCATCCACTACCCCCTTCTAGTTTCGTATCGCTCATTGATTCCGTCTACAATGAGATCATTGTCCCGTGCATGGAAAACACGAATGTAGACAATAAAAACAATTAATCACGTCTGAGATTGAAAGCAAAACTTATCACAGGTCCAAACTCTTCCAAAACTAAAACTACACTTCCCTTCTACGTGACTTTACCGAAAGAACCAAGAAGATGAATCCCTGCAGTCACGAAAGCTTTAAATCGAAAAATAAAACTACACTATTTGTTTAATTTTACCAGGTAATGCCCACTGAGCTATATAGCTCTTTTTTAGAAGCGACTTGGCCACAAATGATAGCTCAACGAAGTGGCTGATCGTGTGGAAATTTATAGCAGCCAAATACTCTAAATGCACGTTGCTAAATGTGGTGGGGAAACCCGGAGGACCCGGAGAAAAATCCACGCGACCATGGGGAGAGAGACACGCAGACTCCAAATATACAGCAGGCGTCAGGAACGGGATCGAACCCACGCCCTCCTGTCTACCAGGCGAGGTAGTCAACATCTCGCCACCGCGGCTCTAATTGACATCTTCCATCTTTAACAGGAAATCGTACAATTCTATAATCGCGTATTACCTGTTCCGTGCCTCAGTGGACATCGAGGTGCCAGAATAAATGGGTATTTGAGATAATGACTCCTGGGCAAGGAAGGAGATTTGAAAACCGAAAAGATATTAAATGAACACAACTAACACAACGCAGTATAGGGCAAAGCTTACTGATGTGGCCGGACCTCCAACTCGCGGTGGAAATTCAGCATTCTTATAAAGAGGGCCATTACCTTCGAACAACAACCACGAAAACATGCAGCACGCATACACACAGCACTGCATACGCATGTACACGCACAGCACGGCACAAAGTACGGCTCATCTCTCAATCCACTGCTGGATGAGGGCTTCCCCCGCCCACCTTTGCGGGGCGTGGGGGGGGGTTAATTGACCCTACTTCACCACGTTGATCAACGCGGGTTGGTGAAGGCGGGGAACGAAGACGCAGGAGCATAGAAGTGCAGTACAACCATCGATGTTTGCCGCGCTGATCCCTGCCGACGACAGCTGTAGGCGTCTCCCCCTCAAAAAAATCCCACGCAGCGCATTGTCCCGGACACATTTACCACGGGGATGAGCGGTGGTGCGGTGATCGGCGTACGATGGACAGGGTCGACCTCCAGAGTTCAAATCACAGCCACGGCTAACGTCAGTGGCAAGCGATCACTGAACTATCCCGAGGCACTGCGCCCATTTCCACGCATATCCCACCCCCGACCGCTTCACTCAGCACCACTGACTAGCACGGTGAAGTATGCTTAAGTGTGGCGAGATGTGGCGTCCTTTGGTCTATATACTGTAGCACGTGTGAGACAAAGCAATTAAAAGGCTGTCTCTGGTGTGCAGGCATTCAGTTTAAAGGACAATACATACATTATCAAAGTATATATATTTCCACGTTTTACCACAAAGTGTGTGCGGTTAATGCAGACTCGATGGCTTGTAGTGATAGGTGCGCCGCGGTGGCGAGATGTTGACTACCTCGCCTGGTATGCAGGAGGTCTTGGATTCGATCCTGACTCTGACGCCTGTGTATTTGAAGTCTTTGTCTCTCTCTCTCTCTCTCTCCGTTGTCGCGTGGATTTTTCTCCGGGTCCTCCGGTTTTCCCCTCCACATTTAGAAACACTCGTTTAGAGTATTTGGCTGCGATAAGCCACTTCGTGGGCTATTATTTGTGGCCAGGTCGCTTCTGCAAGCGAGCTAAACAGCTGAGTGTGAGCCCTACCTGTTCAAATAAAATATATTTATTTGAATTTTACCCCCGCAACCGAGATGTCGTGAAGTGAACTTTGATCCAGTTGCGGAGTGACCACGAAGGCTTCCCAAAGTATCGGCATTTCTCGCAGGCACAGCCATCGCGATCACCCAAACAAGAACGATTGCGCAATGCGAGGCGAGTTTATCCACATTTCTACAGTCTAGACTACAGTGACCCGAGCGGCTTTATCATGCTATTGGCTAAGGGATTAGCAGCCGATATCAGTTCTATATCTACCTTAACGGCCGGTATGGTTTGTGTGCATACGATAAAGTTATGCCGCCGACGAATAACGAACGCGTTGTGAGGTCGCACTCGTTACACGCAAAGTGCTCGCCACAATTGAACCACAGCGACCACCTTTGCCGATCTCGTTAAGGAGCATAAACCATCATCACGCGAGCTCCGGTCACCATCACAGCGGCGGCGGATTTTTGCTGGCCAGCAAACGAAGGCGGTTCGCCGCGTCGCGCTCATGCGGCCGTCTGGAACGCTCCTCCTTCCGACATTAGGAAGTCGACGAAGCTACGCGCATTTAAATCGTCTAGAGAGAAAACTCATTTCTTTAGAGCTGCTCTTTGTGTCCAGTGTGTTGTCCCACCCCCCACCCGCAATCTCGATTCGCACGGTTGGCTACGCACGGTGCGAAAGAAGTTCAACGTCGATACATCGCGTGGCCGTCTGTGCCCATTGCGCGGATTCGATAATAAAAACCAAAGACAATAAATAACGTGCTAATGTATAATAATAACAATATCACGTCTCTGCTACAACATATGCGTACGTACAGCCGGGTATAATCAACTGAGTTAAGCGGTGTCAACGCTGACAGGACGAACATTGCAGCCCTTTACTTCGTAACCACGTTGGACCTGCAATAATGCCGGGTGGGTTAATGGGGTTGTTTTGGCCATTCTTCACTGAGCTGGTTCGTGCGAATGGATGCGGGGGGGGGATCCAACACCGGTTCAGATGCTTGCACATCGCTCGCCACTGTTGTGAAGTTCTCCGTGGCGTGGACTCGAACCCAGCTCGTTTGTAGCGCTGCAGAGGACCGATCCTAAGCGCTGCGTCACCGCTCTCAACGCAGTGTTATTGTTTTTGTTCAAACTAAACTGTTTGTAAACTATCCATTATGTCCAGCAGCGAGCTGGCGATCACACGAGAGAGAGCTCGACGCAGCAGCTTACCATCAGGCGGTTATTTAGCGCAGGCAAAGCAATGTAAACGCATCTTTCTAAATGTGGGGGGGGGGGGGGGACACCGGAGCGCCCGGAGACAAAATCCACGCGAGCACGGCGGAGAGAAACACGAAACTCTGGATAGGACGATGTAAGTCTGGGTCGTGGAGGAGGTTGATTGAGCATACTTCACCACGCTGGTCAATGCGGTCAGTACGTATGAAATACGATGCAAAAACTATTTTGACAATCTGTGAATTAACCTCTCGGTGGATTTACTGCGGCCGTAACTCTAACAAACAACATCGGACTGAGCAAACTAACGTCAACCCGCTACGTCTGGGAATACAAGCGAGTGTGTGCGGTGCCGTGGGAGCGGTGGCGCAGCGGTTAGCGCCGCGCTGCTGCGCTACGAACCCGGTGAACCCGAGTTCGATTCTCGCTCACGGCCAACGCCAGTGACAATTAAGTGCACCGGTCCCCGGGCCTCCCCGAGGTCGACTCAGCCTCAAATGAGTACCAGGTGCGATGCGTAAAACATCGCCGCTGGGGAGACAAAGGCGGCCGGGCGTGGTGCTGGCCACCCACCCCCTCGTGTACCGTTCCGGCCTTCATAGGTGCTCGCTAATAGCACTTGTCCCTACAGTCTGTTAAGGCTATACGGGGGGTCTTTATCTTTGTCTGTACGCGCGTGTTGTTGTTGTGGGAGTTTGTATCCGCGTGAACGCGTGCGTGTGTTGTGAACGGTGTGCGTGTGTGTTCCTATGCGGGCACGCTGTGTGAAAACAGCGTGCCTGTGTGTGTGTACCTGTGTGTGTACCTGTGTGTGTACCTGTGTGTGTAGCTGTGTGTGTGTGTTTGTAGCTGTGTGTGTGTAGCTGTGTGCGTGTGTAGCTGTGTGTGTAGCTGTGTGTGTACCTGTGTGTGTAGTTGTGTGTGTAGCTGTGTGTAGCTGTGTGTGTACCCGTGTGTGTATCTGTGTGTGTGTACACCTGTGTGTGTAGCTGTGTGTGTGTAGCTGTGTGTGTAGCTATACCTGTGTGTGTGTAACTGTGTGTGTGTGTACCTGTGTGTGGACCTGTGTGTGTAGCTGTGTGTGTGTGTGTACCTGTGTGTGTACCTGTGTGTGTAGCTGTGTGTGTGTGTTTGTAGCTGTGTGTGTGTAGCTGTGTGCGTGTGTAGCTGTGTGTGTAGCTGTGTGTGTACCTGTGTGTGTAGTTGTGTGTGTAGCTGTGTGTAGCTGTGTGTGTACCCGTGTGTGTATCTGTGTGTGTGTACACCTGTGTGTGTAGCTGTGTGTGTGTAGCTGTGTGTGTAGCTATACCTGTGTGTGTGTAACTGTGTGTGTGTACCTGTGTGTGGACCTGTGTGTGTAGCTGTGTGTGTGTGTGTGTACCTGTGTGTGTACCTGTGTGTGTAGCTGTGTGTGTGTTATCTGAACAGGTCCTGGTCCTCCCCTAGGTCGAATCTGCCTCAAATGAGTACCTGCCTACCTGGTGCGGTGTTTAAACATCGCCACTAGGGAGACAAAGGCGGCCGGGCGTAGTGCTGGCTACCCACCCCTAGTGTGCCGTGCCGGCCTTCACAGGTGCTCGCTCACAGCACTTGCCCCAACAGTCTGTGGAGGCTACCAATGACGACCGTCTTGAACCGGTTTCCTGGGCATCCTCCCCTAGGTCGACTCAGCCTCAAGCGAGTACCTGGTGCAGGGTCTAGAAACATCGCCACGGGGGTGAGATGGGGGGAGGGGTGATATGGGGGGTGAGATATGGGGGGGTGAAATGGGGGGGTGAAATGGGGGGGTGAAATGGGGGGGTGAGTTTTGGGGGGGGGGTGATATGGGAAAGGGGGTGAGATAGGGGGGGGTGAGATGGGGGAGAGGTGAGATGGGGGGGGGGGTGAGATGGGGGGGGGGTGAGATGGGGGGGGGGGTGATGGGGGGGGTGAGATGGGGGGTTGGGATGGGGGGTGTGATATGCGGGGTGAGATGGGGGGGGGGTCATATGGGGGGGGGGTGAGATGGGGGGGGGCTTGCGTGGTTGCTGGCTCACCCCACACCATCTTGTACCCTTGCCGCCTGTCCCCTTCGTCGCTGCCGTCCTGCTGCTGCTGCCGTTCAGCCTCAGCGCACTTCGCCCCACAGCTGTGACGAGGCTATGCGAGCGGGGCAGGGGCGGGCTGGGGGGGGGATCTTTACCTTAAGACGCGATGTTTTGTTTACAAACATCGCCAACGCCTCCGCGGCTGGGCCACCCCCGACCCCCCCCACACCCCCCCTCCTCTGCCCTCCGAAGTCCGTCTTCATCTTGCGAGCGCTGTGTGGGAAATCCAGCGTGGTGCCCGTGACGTCACTCTCGGTTTCAGAAGCGGCCCTCTCTCTCTCTATATATATGAAGTTATTACTGGGGGACGCCGCATCGCCAGAGACGAGAAACAAAACGTAGGCGCACTTTTCAAGAAACTCTCAAAGAAGCGTCCGTCGCCCAAGACGCGATCGCTCCTTCAGCCGTGCGTCGTCTATTTTGTTTGGTTGTTGTTGACCAGCGATTTTTTTGGCTTTTGTTTTTAACACACACACACACGCGCAAAAAAAGTAAACACCGCGTGTGTATGTGCACACATATATATATTTTTTAAAACCTTCTCACGTGGGCTCGCTGGAGGAGGTCACGCTAAAAAACTAGCGCGCGCCTGAAGCTTGCCCGAGTTGGCCGGAACGGACCCTTCACGCTGTTGGCCACGCCGGACAATTTGTCGAGCTCGCCAGAAAGATGCGCGCTCCTTGCACGGCGCTGCTTTCGTCGCTCTGCCTGCTTCACCTGTCGCCGCTATTCGCCAGATCTGTGGCCGGAGGATCGAGACAAATGTGCCATCAGCTGGAACGGTTGAGGGATACTTTCATCGCGGTCCGCGAAAACGTACGTACCGTGGCCCCTTTTTTTTGAACGCGCGTGCGCTTTGCTGCGTCCGTGTTGGCTACCCACCCATCCCACTTCGTGGGTCGTGCCTGCCTTCATTGGGTGGCTTGCTCGCTTACATCACTTTGCCATAACAGGCTGCCAAAAGGCTATATGGCGGGCGACCTTTGTAAGTGTGCGAGTGGGGAGCGCGGTTGTGTAGCGATTAGAGACTCCCGTTCATGGTCACCGACAGCGGTGGCGATTATCTGAACCAGTCCTGGGCCTCCCCTGGGTCAACTCAGCCTCGAATGGGTAACCCGGTGCGGTGTGCAAACTTTAACGCTGGGGAGACAAAGGCGATCCGGGTGTGGTGTTGGCCACCCACCCCTTCGTGCACCGTGCCGGCCTGCAAAGGTGCTCGCTAACGGCACTTGCCCCAACAGTCTGTTAAGGCTATACGGGGGATCTTTGTCTTTGTAGGTGTGTACCCGCGGTTGTAAAAATAGCGCACGTGGCCGAGTGTTGACATTCGTCAGCAGAGTTGTTCATAATCGCGCTCCAGGCGAAGCACTGCTTACCGCACGCGTCTGAGAAACGTGAAGATCTTGATTAATACTGTAATTGTATCAATAATATTACATCGCTCACATAGGCGATTCATGATGATATCCATTACTGTCTAATTATCATTCAGGTGACATCGTTAACCAGCGAAGGCACTCATTAAGTTACATACTCAGACGATATTTGTTATTCCGATTTAAGGCACTTTTAGATTTTGATGATGATAACCATCATCATATAACCATCATCATGATGTAATCACCATCCGTGTTATGCATTCACCAAACTGAATCATTATCCAGTGGCGAAACTCCACTATACACATCATCTTTGTTACAGTCCTGCACGTGCATCATCGTTATCGTTTGCCACGAACAGTCCATCATACAGTACTCTTCTAATCATCCAAATCATACACTCTCATATGTGCATCCGTTGCATAACAGGACGGTAAGAAATGACGACTACGTTCGGAAGAACGCCTCCGTCCAGCAATGGATTGATCATATCCGCTGCTGTCGATGATATATGCATTATCATCGTCGTCATCATCGTCATCCAAGTTCGCCCTAGAAGTTAATTATTATCCACTTAATGCTTCTTGGGATAACTTGAACGATGACGACGCCCGTACATGCGTATCACATCAAGTTCAAGTTAATTTATTAGGTATAGCCCTGTGAGCCATTCGGCTCTTGAATCGGGTGCAACCGCAACAAACAAAAAACAAAAACATGAACCAAAAACATCTTAAAGTGAATATGTGACTGAGTGCAAACTGAGTGCAAACATCATGGACATGGTCGTCGTCATATCGTTAAGATCATCCGAGCACCATCACGACACTGCCATGATGATGATTGTACTCCGGATGATCATCATCATCAACAACGGCTCTTCTTCTTCTTGGTTTTTTCGGTAAAGTCACGTAGAAGGGAAGTAATAAAATAATAACAATAAAACATAATAAAATTAAACAATTCTCATGTTTTATTTTTATTATTTTATTACTTCCCTTCTACGTGACTTTACCGAAAAAACCAAGAAGATGAATCCCTGCAGTCACGAAAGCTTTAAATCGAAACGGCTCTTCTCTCCGCAGCTCACGGATGAAGACAGCATCAGCTTCATCAACCTGACAACGAATGATGTCCTTGCAATGTCGGTGAGTCTACCTACGAGCTTGCTATCGTACCTTGCACGTACAAATCCACGGTTCGACTCTAGGTTTAAAAAAAAAAACACGTTTAAAATAAATAAATAAAGTTTCCGAAGAAAACACGTTTTAAAAAAATCAATAAAACACGTTTAAAATCAATAATCGATTATTGGAGTCAAAACGCGTCCCCCGTTGGACGCCGTCGCTCGCGATAGAAGTTCATGGATGGGTGCCTCGGCCATCGTGATCACATCTCAAACTGATAGGCAGCACGTTTCTGTTTGTTCTTTCTTCTAATCGCCAGTGGACGCGTCGCCTGACGATAAACACTGCGGCCCGGCTAGGTCGTGTTTCGACAGCACACACATAAAACGCAGAGCCCAACGATCATCAACATCGCCATCAATAGGCCTCGCTCCAACGCTTCGATGCAAAGGGCCGGCCGATTGTACTCCGGATTGTGCCTCTCTGTCCGTCTGCCTGTGTCTGTGTGTCTGTCTGTGTGTCTGTATGTGTATCTGTCTGTGTGTATGTCTGTGTGTCTGTCTGTCTGTCTGTATCTGTGTGTCTGTCTGCCCGTGTCTGTGTGTCTGTCTGTGTGTCTGTGTGTCTGTCTGCCTGTGTCTGTCTGTGTGTCTGTCTGTGCTCGTTTTGCACTCGCAACGGCTGCACGTGGAGTTGTTGACCAATTCACAAAGGCCGCGGCAAGCGGACAACTTGCTCACCTCTGAGAAAAAAAAAACATCCTTCGTTTGTCACACTTATTTATAGCCTACCGGGGCATGCTCTACGGCGAATAGATTAGAGTCTGCACTAAGCAAACACTATGAAACGCTTGGGCGCTATTTGTTTTGATTTGTACCAGGTAATGCTCACTGAGAGCTATTGTAGCCGTTTTTTCAGAAGCAAGCTGGCCACAAATGACAGCTCAGCGAAATGAATTAGCATCGTGTGGGAATTCACAGGACCCCGAGAGAGAGACACGCAAACCCCAAATATACAACAGCAGCAGGCGTCAGCGTCGGCATCGAACCCACGACCTCCTGTGTACCAGGCGAGGTAGTTAACATCTCCTAGCCACGCTGATGATGATGAGAGAGAGAGACACGCAAACACCAAATATACAGCAGGCGTCGTCAGTGTCGGGATCGAACCCACGACCTCCTGTATACCAAGCGAGGTAGTTAACATCTCATAACCACCGTGATGATGATGAGAGAGAGAAACGCCGCAAACTCCAAATATATAGCAGGCGTCAGTGTCGGGATCGAACCCACGACCTCCTGTGTACCAGGCGAGGTAGTTAACATCTCCAAGCCAACCCGGCGAGATGTTAACGGAGGGGTTTTTGGTGGTGGTCAGAACCAGGCCCCCCAGTGCCAATCGATTGACACTGCACAGGTAGGCGGTGGCACATGGACAAGAAATTCCGATACAACTCGGTCACTTCAATCGAACTCGCCGCCGTGTCGCCTGCAATGAGTGTTGGTGCGAGTGTCGTCAGCGCTCGCCAATGACGTGGCGACGTACGAGATTGTGGCGTTGCCGGATCAATGCCCGCTCGTCCGCCTTTGTCTCCCCCCGGAGCTCCTCATTTACTGCCGAATCGGCCTCGGGCAGGGCTGTGTCGGTTCAAGACATCACTCGCAGATCGATAGCCGCATCTTTTGCACTGTACTCTAGTGGTAGTGCCTTACGCCGATGATCTACAAACCCCCCCCCCCAAAAAAAAAAACAACAACCCCAAGCGGGCCGGCCGAGCAGCATTTCGCGAAAAGTCGAGCGAGCAGGAATTGGGGCGCCTCCCGTTTTTGTGTCCATCGGGACACGAACCCCGGGGATTTTGGAAGACGGAACCTACCGCGGTGGCGTGCGCGTCTTCTCACCCCGTGAAAGCCTCACCACGCACGCGTCATCTTTGTCTTTGTGGCGGTCTCGCAGGGCGACGAACGCTGCGCACTGAGCAAGGTGATCCTCAGCTTCTACCTGAACGTCGCGTTTAATCACAGCGAAGCAGAGCGCTTCGTCACTCCGAGCCTGCTCAGTCGGATAAAGAACGACATGCTGGACGCCAAGCAGAGTCTCACCTGCGTAAGTTTCGACTCGCCGCCACCTCCA